>NC_081297.1:20672500-21297500 GCF_030435805.1 Mustela lutreola | reverse complement strand
AGGCTACATAACATGCTATTAAACAGGAAATGGGTCAACTGATAAGTCAAAGACAAACACACTGAAACAAATGGGAATGAAACCCAACAGTCTAAAACTAATCTTTGAGATATAGTAAAAGCTGTTCTAAAAGGAAGTTTATAGCAATACCAGTCTACTTCAAGAAGAAAAGTCTCAAACTGCCAATTAAGATTATACCAAAAGGAGCAAGAAAAAGAAAAACAGAGTCCAAAGGCAGTAGCAGAAACAACAACAACAAAAAGATTAGGGCAGAAATAAATGAAACAGAGCCTGAAAAAAACAAGAGAATAGATCAAGGTACTATTTTTTTTTTTTTAAACAAAACTGATATACCTTCAGCCAGACTCATCCAGTGAGAGAGAGGACTCAATATGTAAAATCAGAAATGACAAGGAGAAATACCAATCAAAACTTCAGAAATACACAGGATTATAGAGATTATGAAAAATTATGCACAAACTAGACAACCTAGAAGAAATGGATAAATTCCTAGGAACATAAAACCTTTATGTATTTTTTAAAATATTTTATTTATTTATTTACTTGACAGAGAGAGAGAGAGAAATCACAAGTAGGCAGAGCAGCAGACAGAGAGAGAGGGGGAAGCAGGCTCCCCGCTGCTTGAGCAGCGGGGGAGCTTGAGCAGAGAGCCCAATGCGGGGCTCAATCCCAGTCCAAAAGCCAAAGGCAGAGGCTTAACCCACTGAGCCACACAGGTGTCCCAACATAAAACCTTTAAATCTGAATCAGGAAGAAATACAAAATTTGAACAGTCAGATTATTAGCAATGAAATTGAATCAGTAATCAAGAAAACTATTCCAAAATATATAAGATGATGGAAAATTTCCAAATTCATTGGACAAGGCCAGCACTACCCTGATAACAAGACCAGTTAAAGACACTGTGGGGCTGGGGGTGGGGGCAGGGAAATAAAAACCAAAACCAAAGAAACAAAAAACAAAAACAAAACAAAACAAAACAAAAACCCCGCAACTATAGGCCAGTATCTCTGATGAACGTAAATGCAAAAATCCTCAACAAAATATACCCATACTGAATCTAACAATAATTTTAAAAGAAAATCATTCACCATGATCTAGTGAAATTTATTACAGGGATACAAGTGTGATTCCATATTCATAAATCAATCAATGTGATACATCTCATTAACAAGAGAAAGGATAAAAAACATATGATCATCTCCATAAATGCAGAAAAAGCATTTAACAAAGTGTAACATCCATTTAGATTAAAAACTTCCAATGAAATGAGTTTACAGGAAACCTATTTCAACATAATAAAATACCATATATGAAAAACCACAGCTGGGGCACCTGGGTGGCTCAGTGGGTTAAAGCTTCTGCCTTCAGCTCGGGTCATGACCCCAGGGTCCTGGGACTGAGGCCCCCATCGGGCTCTCTGCTCAGCAGGAAGCCTGCTTCCCTTCCTCTCTCTCTCTGCCTACCTCTCTGCCTGCTTGTGAGCTCTGTCAAACAAATAAATAAAAAATTTTTTTTTAAATTTAAAAAAAAAAAACACAGCTAACATCAAACTCAAAGATGAAAAACTGAAAGCTCGTCCTTTAAGATTAGGAATAAGACAGGATATCCATTATTACCACTTTTATTCAACAGAGTACCAGAAGTCCTAGCCATGCAATTAGACAAGGAAAATAATAAAAGGCTCCCAAATTCATAACAAAGTAAAACTTTCACTATTTGCTGATGACATGATACTATCTATAGAACACCCTAAAGACTCCACCAAAAAACTACTACACCTCATACATGAATTTAGTAAGGCCACAGGATACAAAGTTAACATGCAAACATCTATTGCACTTCTATACACTAATAATGAAGTAGCAGGAAAAAAGTTAAGAAAATAATCCCACTTACAATTGCACTAAAATTAATAAAATACCTAGGAATAAACTTAACCAGGGAGGTGGAAGAGTTCTACTCTGAAAACTATATAACACTGATAAAAGAATTTAAAGATATACAAATGGAAAGATATTCCATGTTCATGGATAGGCAGAACAAAAACAGCTAAAATATCCATACTACCCAAAGCAACCTACAGATTTGATGCAATCCCTATGAAGATACCACCAGCACTTTTCACAGAACTAGAACAAAGAAACCTAAATTGGATGGAACCACAAAAACCCTCAAGAGCCAAAGCAATCTTAAGAAAGAAGAATAAATCTGGAGGTATCATAATCCAAGATAAAGCCATAGTAGTCAAAACAGCATGGTACTGGCACAAAAACAGACACATAGATCAACAGAACAGAACAGAAAACCTGGCAATAAATTCATGTGTTTATGATCAATTAATCTAACGGAAAGGAGACAAGAATATACAATGAGGAAAAGATAGTCTCTTCAGTCTGGGGAAACTGGACAGTTACATGTAAAGAATGGAACAACTATTTCTTGCACCACACACAAAAATAAACTCAAAACAGACTAAGAACCTAAATGTGAGATCTGAAACCATCAAATTCTTAGAAGAAAACAGAGACAGTAATTTCTTTGAGATTAGCCACAGAAACATTTCTCTAGATATTTTCTCTGGCCTGGGAAACAAAAGCAAAATTAAACTATTGGAACTATATCAAAATAAAAAGTTTTTACACAGTGAAGGAAAGTATCAGCAAAACAAAATGCAACCTATTGAATCGAAGGAAATAAATGTACAAGCTAAATCCCATAAAGGGTTAATATCCAAAATATATAGAGAACCTCTACAACTCAATACCTAAAACACAAGTAATCCAGTTTAAAAATGAGAAGAGGACCTGCATAGACATTTTTCCAAGGAAGATACACAGATACACAGACGACCAACATCACTAATTATCAGGGAAATGAACACCAAACTATAATGAGATATCAACTCACACCTGCCAAAATGACTAAAATAACACAAGAAATAATGAGTGTTGGTGAGAACTTGAATAAAAGAAAACTTTGTGCACTGCAGGTGGGAATGTATATTGATGCAGTCGCTGTGGAAAATAGTATGGAAGTTCATCAAAAAAATAAAAATAGAATTACCATAGGATCCAATAATTCCACTACTGGGATTTACCCAAAGAAAATGAAAATACTAATTTGAAAAAACAGATGCACCCCTATATTTATCGCACTGTTATTTACAATACCCAAGATATGGCAGCAACCCAAGTGCCCATCCATAGGTGAATAAATAAGATGTGACAGATACATAGATATACACACAATGGAGTTTTATGTGGCATAAAAAAGAATGAAATCTTGCCATTTGTGACAACACAGAGATACCTAGAGGGTATAATGCAAAATGAAATAAGCCAGAGAAAGACAAGTACCAGTGACTTCGCTCATACATGGAATTTAAGAAACAAAACAAACTTAACAACGAAAAGAAGAGACAGAAGAAACAGACTATCATATACAGATAACTGGTAGTTATCAGAAGGAGGTGGCTGGGAGATTGGTAAACAGATAAAGGGGATTAAGTGTACACTATGTTGATGAGCACTGAGAAATGTACAGAACTGTTTAATTATTATATTGTACACTTGAAAGTAATGTAACACTGTATGTTAATTACACTTCAAAATGAACTAAAATTGGATATCTGGGAGGCTCATTCATTTAAGCATATTCCTTCACTCAGATCATGATCCCATGATCCTGGGGCCCTGGGACCAGGCCTGTCTCTGGCTCCCTGTTCAGCAGGGAGTCTGCTTCTCCCTCTCCCTCTGACCCTCCCCACCCCCACTCATGCTCTCTCTCATGTGCTCTCCCTCAAATAAATAAATAAAACCTTTTTAAGGAAATGAAATAAAATTAAAATGTCCTTTATTTCTAAGGAAGGTAGGGGGGGAAAGGTATGAATTTCCAGTTATAAGATGAATAAGTTCTAGAGATAAAGTGCACAGCATGGTGACTATAGTTAATAATATCTTCTAAAATATATTTAAAGTTGCTAAGAGAGTAAACATTAGGAAAACTCATCACAATAAAAAAATGTTAACTGACAAATGTTAACTTAGCACGGTGATCATTTCAGAATACATACATACAGCAAATCATGTTATACAGGTTATATTGTATTAATATACAATATAATAGGTCACTATGTCTCAATAAACCTGGAAAAAACTAATTCTTCACTATAAAAAATAATCTGCATTACTGAATGCTAACAAGCATGAAAATCCAGATAAAATCAGTGATTTTCTAAGAAAATTCCAGTTACAAAAAACTGATTCAAGACAAGATTGAAAGCCATGTAGTAACCATAGAGGACTGAGAACTCAAAAACACAAATGGCTTCCAGGAAATAACAACGAATCTTCTAATCTTCTATTTCAACGATCAGATTTCTGCGCCACTTAAAATACTTTAAATGGTCATTCCCCTTTCCAATTATAATACCCTCACACTGTTAACAAAACTAGAAGATGGCAAAATATATATATATATATATATATATATATATATATATATATAATCACTTACAAAAATTGACATGAATATCCTGGATTAAATGTTACCTACTCTGAAGAAGGCCAATTAAGTTCTCTCTGATAGAAATTTGTATCTTAAGCAAAAACACATGAGAATGAAAGGTTGTTTAACTGAAGGTAATAGAAGCTGAAGCATCTGAAAGGAAATGCCTCATGATTGTGACCTTATTCCTGCTACTATGATATTCAAAGCAACTCTGCAAATACTTTACATGTTCTGGTTATTCTGATTTTTCTTTAAATATGTGAGCTCCCTACTATCTTCGCAATGTATCCCTTTGTCTTGCTTAAGTTGGTCATGATCAGTTTTTAGTTGCTAACAATAAAGAACACCAAATTAAGCAAAAAATTAGGGCTTTCCTTATTCAGCTGGAAGTGCCATAACAAAAATACTTTACGCTGGGTACCTTAAACCATAGAAATACATTTCCACTTCTGAAGACTAGCAAGTCCAAGATCGCGGTGCTCGCAAAGTAGGTTTCATTCTGAAGCCTCTGCTTTTCCCATACAGCGAGCTGCCATCTCACTA
The DNA here is from genome assembly GCF_030435805.1 of Mustela lutreola. Classification (NCBI taxonomy): domain Eukaryota; kingdom Metazoa; phylum Chordata; class Mammalia; order Carnivora; family Mustelidae; genus Mustela; species Mustela lutreola. Next base: position 21,292,424 of record NC_081297.1, on the reverse strand, counting down.
TGAGCTCACAAAATCTTTCTCTGGCCTGAGAGGAGAAAGCAGGGGAAGTAGGCTCTCTGTTTTCTCCTGAGGGCACTATTCTTATCACCACTTATGTGGCTTCCACATCACCTAAATCTAACTATTTTCTAAAGGTCTCATCTCCAAATACCATCAAGTTATGGTTAAGGCTTCAAGTGAATTTTGGAAGATATAAACAGCAGTACTATTACATAGAGCCTGCAATGTTTTGGGTGTTTTTGTGTGTGCGTGCTGTTTTTAGTTCATAGACAATAGATGGGGGAAATATATTAAGAATTGGATGAAAATGGAGTAAGAATGTAAAGTTCAGATTCTAATTTTTTTCCCTTTTTAAAACTTTATTTTTTTAATTATGTTATGTTTGTCAACATACCGTACATCATTGGTTTTTGCCGTAGCTTTCCATGATTCCTTATTTGCATATAACACCCAGTGCTCCATGCAATCCGTGCCCTCCTTACTACCTATCACCAGGCTCAGATTCTGATTTAGAGAAGGACCTGAGATTATAGATCAAGAATGGATTAAGACATCTATCCCCTTTAGGATTCTAACAATTTCTTCAGTCTTCTTTGCAGATAAATTTTGCACAATGTCCATTATTATGATTAATTATATTGATTAAAAGTTAAGTCTTTTAAAAAATCAGTACTAAATACTATCTTTATACATTTTTCAGAAAGTTGTCCATGATATAAGACTAGAATGTAAGAGCAGGACAGATAAAAGCAACTTTCTTTAGAAACTACATTTAGGGGCTCCTGGATGTCTCAATGGGTTAAATATCAGTCTCCAGCTCAGGTCATGATCACAGGGTCCTGGGATGCAGACTTGGGTCAGGCTTCCTGCTCAGCAGGGGGTCTCTTCTCCTTCTCTGGCCGCCTCTCCCCCCCCCCCGCCCCCGGTCCTGTGCAGGTACACATGCTGGCTCTCTTGTGTATGCTCACTCTCTCTCTGGCTCTCAAATTAAAACAAAACAAAACAACCCCCCCCCCCAAAAAACACCTACTTTCAAAATAAAAAAAAATCACTGGTGAAGGTGAATTAACACTGAATTAATTAAGCTACTAAGACTGCTTTTAAACTAAAGCATGAAGAATCAGATTTATCTGCTAAATTTACATAGATTTGATTTAGGAAAACATAATTCCATTCAACTTTGCCAAATTGTGTTTATTTCCAATAAGTACAATTCCACTCAACATTCACTGTCCTAATAAACATTCTACAAAGATTTGGAAATATGTTATTCTCAGAAATCAGTTTATAGGGTCTTGCTTTTGTTTCAGATTCAAATGTGTAAAGTATAAACTGTATTAAACTTGGAAACCAAATAAAATAAAGACCTCCATATTAATCTGTACATGTCAATAATTTTCAAGAACTAAAGGGTATTTAATGGCATATTAAAGCATACTTATTTCTAGGTAATGCTAGAACTTGACATTATAATCACATTAATATTAAGAATGATTATAATTTATGTGTACTGCAAATTAGTGATGACTTCCTAGATTTGGTTAGCAGGAAATATATTCATTTAAATGACATTAGTTCCGTCCAGAAAGGTAAGTAGCAAACTTGAGCCCATGTGCAATTCTATGGTATGTCTATACTCAGATACTACATTATATAGAACGATTAGAAAAGTCCTTATGAAAAAAAAAAAAGAAAGAAAAGTCCTTATGTCCAGACAATATGTTGAGACAACATGCAATTCAATAAAGAGCTTTGCAGTGATGGTACTAAATAACCCTAGATACAAGTCTAGGGTTCTCAAGTAAAATAAAGACATAGATGTAGATGTAGGTCTGTCAATGCAGATTGTGTATAGATCTGTGCATATCCAAGTAGGTTGGAAAGTAAAGAGATCCAGAGAAAGAAGGTGAAATCATATTCTGGTTTGTGTCATATCTTGAGATGGAGGCCTACATGCTTTCTTTTGATACCATTCTTTAGTCTATCTATATCTAATTAAGACAGCTTTACCAGGCATCACAGAAAGAAGTCACCTCTCCATACCTGACTAGCTGAGCCAGGACGAAAGTGGTCAATGGTCAAATTCTTAGGTCACCTCCCCATGTTTGCAAAGTTCTTTAGTTCAAGAGCTCTGTGGCTCAAGAAGGACCAATTATGACAGACTGGAGCAAGATCTTTCCTTGCAGGTATGATAGAGGAAAATACTGAAGAACTTAACAGAGAAGTTTAAGAGTAACTTCTTATAGATTTTTTTCCTCTTTTTAATCTGAAATTTATCACTTTACATTCTTAATAATGTGTCTACTGGAAAATTATGGTTTTGGTAGTGCTTATAAAGCTATAGAAATCTCTCTAGTTTTTATGAATTTGTATATTTTCCTACAAAATGGGTCCCTGAAAAATTGTTAGAAAAAAAACACAAAATGAGTCTCTGAAAAAACTGTTAGAAGACGACCTTGGAATTTCACTTTTTGAAGGACATTTGATGAAGTATACCATAATCAAAAATATTTTATCATAAAATTAAATAGAATAAAACATTTAACATTTTCATTTAAATTATGTTAGCAGAAGAAAATGGTGCAAAGTCACCTGTGCCCTACGTATGGACGCAAGAAAAATTATGCATGTGCCAAATAGGACTTTTGTGACCGTGGATTTCTGAAAACAAATTTCAAGATTCTAAAAGCACCAGATATTTTACCCTTAATGGATACATATTTGGCAGATACCCATTTGCAGTTCCCTGAAGCATTTGCATTTCTCCACACTTAAGTTACTTGCCAGATAGAAATATGAAAATAGACAATTTCTAATTCAGAGGACTGCCAGTTCAGTGCTTAGTATTATACATTTCGATGCTTGGTCATTTAGTATTGCCAGAATAATTAAAGCCAATTCTTTGAAACGGAATTACTCATTTGATGTGCCTTACGTTAACTGCAGAACCACCTACCACACTGAAAACACACGTCCGAAAGACAGAGGGTATCTTTCCCAGGAAAGCCTGCCTCAGAATGATTATTTCTATCAGATGTAACAGAAAAAGCTTTGACAATAGGCACGTATCAATTGCACACAATTCAGCTCATCCTTCTATGATTGATGCATAATAGATACTATTATAGTTGTTCCAAACATTCTTGTTCCTCTTTGTCACTCTGTATCATACCATGACTGGAAAGACAATGAACGAGATGCTGCTTTTGAAAAGCCTTATCTACTGCAGCATCTAGAGGCAAAACTGAAAAGAAAGAAAGGGGGATGGAAAGAGATTACTGAAAACCAGTCACTGCTCATTCCCATGCAGAGCGTAAAAACATCACCAAGCGAATGATTAGAACAAATGTAGTTCAGTTAATGCAGGAAAATGTGTTTGCTGTATGTCTATCAATCGTATTACATCAATAACTATAATTTGAAAGTTTAAGAAATAGGAAAGTTGATATTAGGATTAAAAGCTCAACTTGTTTTGTTTTGTTTTATTTGAACTAAATGTGTTGTATGACAACTGAAAAGACAAAAAATCTATTTCCCCGATGTCTTCTGAATCTAAAATACCAGTGTAAGTAAAAATAAAACAGAAACTATTGGGAAAAAATGACCAATGTTCTTTCTTCATATGGATGGATCTACATTTAACATTCCTCTTACTGCCTGGGGCTCTTCAGACTGTCTATAGATTTTTGATGGTATATTTTGAAATATAATGCCATGAAATGTATTTTATAAAGCAAGTTTACTATTTTTCCTACCACGGTAAGGAATGAAAAGACTGCATCTTATTGTTTGCTGTTTAGAGCAAAGTATTTTTAAACTTTCACGAGTATGAATAGAACAAAATGGTGTTCATCTTTTCAAATAAATTCTTTACTATATTAATTATAGGCATTTTGTTCATCTTTTCAAATAAATTCTTTACTATATTAATTATAGGCATTTTGATTTTAGGATTAAAGACTTCATTAAAATACATTTATATTTTCAATGTATAACAAATGTGTTTTAACAAGAGATCAGGCCTTAGTTAATTCGTAATTTGTTTTAAGACTATACCATTTTTTTCCTATAGATTTCCCACATTATATAGAAATACTGTACTATTTTTTTAAGTGACTGCTATAGGGTTTACAATATATATCAATAACTTACCATAATCAACCGTCAACTACCACTTCGCATACAGTGTAAGAGTCTTAAAATAGTCGCCTTCCATTTCCCCACTCTTAATTTTGTATGCTGTTTTTGCCATTCTTTTTACCTCTATATATGTCAGAACTCCACAAGGCCTTGTTACTACTTCTGCATTATCTCTTAAAGCAAGTTAAGATTATGAAAAATATCTATTATATTTTACCATGATTTTTTAAAAAGATTTATTTACTTGAGAGAGAGAGAAAGAGAGAGTGTGCGCATGCGAGCACAGAGGGAGGGGCCGAGGAAGAGAATCCTAAGCAGACTCCTTACTGAGCATGGAGTTCATGCAAAGCTTAATCCTACAAGACCAAGATGAGGAACTGGGCCAAAATTGAGAGTTGGACACCTAACCGAGTCCACTTAGGTGCCCCCTATTTTACCAGGATTTTTACTCTTTCCTCTGCACTATTACTGACTAGTTCTCGATTTCTGTTATCACATTCCTTTGTTTAAAGAACTCCCTAAACATTTCTTTTAGCATAGGCCTCAGGCAATAAATCTTCCCAGCTTTTGTTTACCTCACAAAAGTTTTATTTTGCTTTCATTTTTTAAAGTTATGACTAAGAAAGTCTACGTTGAAAGATTTTTCATTAAAGATGTCATTTCACTTGGGGCGCCTGGGTGGCTCAGTGGATTAAGCCGCTGCCTTCGGCTCAGGTCATGATCTCAGTGTCCTGGGATCGAGCCCCGCATTGGGCTCTTTGCTCAGCGGGAGCCTGCTTCTCTCTCTCTCTCTCTCTGCCTGACTCTCCGCCGACTTGTGATCTCTCTCTCTGTCAAATAAATAAATAAAATCTTTAAAAAAAAAAAAAAGATGTCATTTCACTTTATTCTGGGCTATATACTTTTAATGAAAAGTCTAATGAAATTATTTCCTTTGTCCTTTTGTATGTAGTTTTTTATTCTGTTCACGTTCAAGAAATTTTTTTTTTTTTTTTTTAATCACTAAGTTTTAGCTTTTGACTATGACATGCACAAGCGTTCTGGGAAATTTATCCTGCCAAGATTTTTTGGGATGCCTGTATCTGTGGCTTTTTTTTTTTTTTCCATACATCTTAGAAAAATCTGAAGGCATTGTCTTTCAATATTGATTCCCTCATTTTCTCTTCTTTTGAGACTCCAATATCATGCATGTTAGACCATTTGATATTGTCTAGAGGTTCTTGATTGCTGTTTTATGTTGGGTGATTTTTTTTTTAATCACCATTTTTTTAATCTGTGGGTTTCTTTTCAATAATGACTATTGGTTTACTTGCAAATTTTTTCCCCATCTTGGTCCAGTGGAGAAACTATTCATCTCTAATGCTATATGTTTTATTTTCAGTGTTTTTTTTTTAAAAGACTTATTTATTTGAGAGAGAGACTGCACACAAGCAGGGGGAGGGGCAGTAGGAGAGGAGAGAGAGAATCCCCAAGCAAACTCCTTGCTGAGTGTAGAGCCAATGCAGGGCTCCATCTCAGGACAATGAAATTATGACCAGAAACAAAATCAAGAGTTGGACCCTAACCAACTTAGCCACCCAGACACCCCTTATTTATTTTCAGTGTTCTTATTCGCTATTTAAGAAAGTTCCTTCCAGCCTGCTGAAATATTCTACCTGCTTCTACATGATGCCCAGTATTTCAATAGTTTTTAGTCATCATTAATTATAGTTAATATGTTACATTAATTAATATAAATATAGTTAATTATAGTTAAATTATGATTATTTAAAAATTTCATATCATTTCAATAAGTGGGTCATTTTGAAACCCAATCTTTTGATTACTTCATCTCTTAATTATTGATAGGTTTTCCTCTTTATCTGATGAAGTTTTACTAAATTCTGGATATCATATATGGAATGGTAGAGACTGAGCAAAGTAGTATTTGTGCCTTTAAAGCAGCCTAACATTTCTTTTGTCATGGTGCCAGTGTGTGGGGTTATTCTAATCAGGAGTTTGGCTGTCTATGGATCTTGTTACTTATCTCATAACCTCCTTTCCCACAGATTTCAAATACCTATAGCAACTGGCTACTGTTACCTTGCACTTTGAATGGGACCTGAGGTGCAAAAGTTATTTCTCAATACTTCAGCTTCACCTTCATGTTCCTCAATATCTACAAGATTTGTAAATATGTTCTGCCATTCTGGGTGTTGTCTTTTTAATTTCTAGGTAGTATTCTTATGTTTTTGATTTTCATTTACGGTGAAAAACTCTCAAAAATTGGGCTTAGAGAAAACATAGCTCAACATAATAAAATGCCATATATGAAAAAGCCACAGTTAACATCAAACTCAATGGTGACAAACTGAGAACATTTCCCCTAAGAGAAGGAAGAAGAAAAGGATGTCCACTATGTCCACTCACACCACCTTTATTCAACAAAGTAATGAAAAGTCTCAGCCACAGCAATCAGACAAGGAAAAAAAAAAAAAAAGAAGAAGAAGCATCCAAATTCATAACAAAGAAATAACTGCTGATGACAGAATACTATCTATAGAAAACTCTTAAGACTTTACAAAAAAAAATTACTAGCACTGATACTTGAATTCAGTAACTAAGGTCACAGGATACAAAATGAATATACATAAATCTGTTGCATTTCTACACACTAACAATGAAGTAGCAGAAAGAGAAATTAAGAAAACAATCCTATTTACAATTGTACCAAAAATTAAAAAAAACTGGGATTAAATATAACCAAGTAGGTATAAGATCTGTACTATGAAAACAATAAAAGACTGTAGAAACTGAAAATGACACAAAGTATTTTCCATGATCACAGACTGGGAGAACAAATGTTGTTGCCCATACTATCCAAAGCAATCTATAGATTTAATTCAATCCCTATGAAAATACCAGTAGCATTCTTCACAGAAAAATAAAGAACTAAATCACAGAAGTAAAATAAAGAATACTAAAATTTGTATGGAACCACACAAGACCCCAAACAGCCAAAATAATCTTGAAAAGAACAAAACTAGAGGTTTCAAGATATACTACAAAGCTCTTGTTATCAAAACAGTATAGTACTGGCACAAATCGAGACAAGTAGATCAATGAAACAGATTAGAAATCCAAGAATTAAACCTACAATTATATGGTCAATTAATCTATGACAAAGGAGACAAGGATATACAATGAGGAAAAGACAGTCTCTTCAACAATTGGGTGTTGGGAAAACTGGACAACTATATGCAAAAGATTGAAACTGGACCACTTTCTTGCACCATACAAAAAAATAAATTCAAAACAGATTAAAGACCTAAACGTGAGACCTGAAACCACAAAAAATCCTAAAAGAGAACACAAGCAGTATTGTCTCTGATATCTGTCATAGTAATATTTTTCTAGGAATGTCTCCTAAAGCGAGGGCAACAAAAGTAAAGTATTGGGACTACATCAAAATAAAAAGCTTCTGCAAAGCAAACAATCAAGAAAACTAAAAGACAACATACCTAATAGAAGATATTTGCAAATGACATATATGATGAGGGCTAGTGTCCAAACTATATAAAGAACTTAGGCAACTCGACACCAAAAACACAAATAATCCAAATAACAAATGGGCAGACAACACGAACAGACATTTCTCCAAGGTAGACATACATATAGGCAATAGACACAGGAGAAGTTGTTCAACCTCACCAATCATCAGGGAATGAAAAATAAAACTACAATGAGATATTACCTCATACCTGTCAGAATGGCTAAAATCAAAACAAGAAATAACAAGTGTTGGTGAGGATGTGGTGAGAAAGGAACCTTCGTGCACTGTTGGTGGGAATGCAAAGTGGGGCAGCAACTGTGGAAAACAGTATGGAAACTGCTCAAAAATTTAGAAGTAGAACTACCCTACAACTCAGTAATTTCTGTCGCGGCTGGCGTGACAAATCGACCAGGAACATGAGGGTAAGAGGATGAAGAAAAGAACTCAAGAAGCAGAGAGATGGGGGCATGAGGGGCACTGAGGAGGATGTCCAACAGTGCTAAGTTTATTCAAAGCATTAAGGCCATATATATAGTGATATTATAATAGGAGATGCAATACATCTGTGTCTAGTTAAACAACCACGAGTTCCCGTAAGTTGTTTCACACTTAACCATAAGCAGACCTTGTGATGCCCAATGGCTGATGCCAGTACAATTGTTTTGTATTGATACAGCAAACCTGAAAGTAATTTATGGGCTGTACTAGGGCAGCAAGGACCAGCCATGAACTTATGACCCCAACCGAATTGTTCTCATTTGTTTAGCAAGCGTGTGGGAAGTCACGTAGGCAAGCGCACAACACATAGCACAGACCCTTTCTCAGTGCTACTCAACTTTTCCTGTCCTAAACCTTTTGTTAGGTTATTCGGACCTTAAAGGAGGCACAAGTCAGGGCCTGGTTTGGTCCTCGTCACAAACCTTACTGCGGCCTCCCACAAATTTCACTACTGGGTATTTACCCAAAGAGTGTGAAAACACCAATTTGAAAGCATATATGCACCCCTATCTTTACTGCAGAATTATTTACAACAGCCAGATTATGGAAACAACTCAAGTGTCCATCAGTTAATGCATGGATGAAAACGCAGTGTATATATATTTTATATACGTATATATGTATATATACGTATATAAAACACACACATACATGCACACACACACTGAAATATTACTAAGTCTTAAAAAAGAATTAAATTGAGTTCTTTGCAACAACATGGATGGATCTAGAGGGTATAATGCTAAGTGACAAGTCTGTCAGAGAAAGACATATACTGTATGATGTCACTCACATGTGGAATTTAAGAAACAAAACACAGAAAAATGAAAAAAAGAATTAACTATAAAGAACAGCCAGATGGTTACCAGAGGGGAAGTGGGGGCGGGGGCACCACTGGTGAAGTAGGTGAAGGTGATTAAGAGTATACTTACATTATGAGCACTGAGTAATGTACAGAATTGCTGAACCACTACATTGTATACCTGAAATTAATGTTATGTTAACTACACTGGAATTAATTTTTTTAAAGTACACTTATCTTAATGAAAAAAAGAGTACATTTATAATGAGCACTAATTGTTTCTTAGAACTGATTAATCACTATCTTGTACAACTGAAACTAATATAACACTACACTGGAATTTAGAAGAAGTTCTAATTCTTGAAGTTTTTCAAGATATACTACAAAGCTGTAGTTATCAAAACAGTATATATAGTACTGGCACAAAATGAGACAAGTAGATCAATGAAACAGATTAATTTTAATCTTGATGAAGTTCAAATTATTTGTTTTCTTCTCAGAGTTTCATAGCTGTAGCTCTAGCATTAGGCTTTGATACATTTAGTGTAAGTTACTGTATATGCTGTGAGGAAGGAGATTACATTCATTCTTTCACAAATCCAGTTGTGTCAGCTGTTTTTGTTTAAAAGATTATTGTTGTTTGCCATTGAATGGTCTTCGTTCTCTTACTGCAAAACAGTTGACCACAGATGTGCAGGTGTGTATCTGGAATCAGAATTTTATTCCCTTGGTCTGTATGTATACCCTTGCGGCAGTATGACACTGCCTTGGTTATTTAAGCTTTGTAGTTAATTTTGAGATAGAGAAGTATGAGTCTTAACTTTATAATTCTCTTTCAAATCTATTTTGCCTACTCTTGGTGTCTTGAAATCCCATATGCATTTTAGAATCAAACTGTAAATTTCTGTATATAAGTAAGCTGAAATTTTTATGGAGATTCTGTTGCCTCTGTAGATTACATTTAGGAGTACAGTCATTATAAAAAAAAATTTAGTATTTTGATCCATGAGCAAGGAATTTTTCCAATTATTATGTCTTCTTTAGTTTTCCCCCTATTGCATTGTAGTTTTCACAGTGTAAGTTTTGTACCTCTTCCTAAATTCATTCCTAAAATATTTGTTATTTCCTCTATCATAAATACAGATTTTTTATTTCATTTTTGGACTGTTATTTCCAAGTAGATAGGACTACAATTGATGTCTGTATACTGATGATGTATCCTGTAAACTTACTAGTTGTAATTGTTTCAGTTTGTTTGTCTTGTTATTTATTATTCTAATTTGCTTTAGTGAAAGATTTAGGATTTTCTATATATTAGATAATGTCATCTGCAAACAGAGATAGCTTCCGGATAGCTTCTATTTCTTTTGCTGGACTAACTGCCCTAAAACATCCAGTAAAATGTTGAATAAAAGCTGTGTGAGAGAAACTCATTTTTCTGATGTTAAGGGAAACACAGTTTTTCATCATGAAGTGTCACATTAGTTGTGTTTTTTCAGTAGATGCTTTTTGTCAAGTTGGGGGTAACCCCTTCTATTCCTAGTATGTTGAATGTCTTTATTATCTAAAGATACTGGACTCTGTCAAATGTTTTTTCTGCATCTATTAAGAGGACTATGTAAATTTTGCTTTTTATTGTACTGATGTAATGTATTATATTATACTCATTGATTTTCAAATGTTAAAGCTGCTTTACATTTCTAGGATAAATCTTTTTTTCTTTTTCTCTTTGAATGTTTCTGGATTTGGTTTGCTAATATTTTGAGGGGTTTTTGCCTGTATTCATAAGAGATATTGATCTTTTCTCTTTTCCTTTTCTTTTGTTATCTTTGATTTTTATATCATAGCAATACTGGCCTCAAAGAAAGTTGGGAAATGTTCCTCTTCTAATTTTTTAGAAGAGTTTATGACTAATTGGCTATAATTCTTGAAATGTTTGGTAGAATTTGGTGAATGCATCTGAATCTGGACTTTTTTTGTGGATTTAAAAGAAAATTAGTCAACCTCTTCACATATTACATAGGTCAAGTCAGAATGTCTACTTTTTCCCCCAGAGTCAGTTTTGATAGTTGTGCATTTCTAGGAATTTTCCCATTTCATTAAATTACCTAATTTGTTGGCATTAAAGTATATATAGGATTCTTCTAAAATTCTTTTTGTTTCTACAGAGTCAGCAGTAAAGTCCCCTCTTTCATTTCTGATCCCAGTAAGTTGAGTCTTTTTATTCTTGGTTAATCTAGATAAGTTCTGTGAATTTTAATAACTTTTTCAAAGAACTCACTTTTTGGTTCCATTCATTTTCTCTATTGCTTATCTATTCCCTATTTCCTTTATTTTCTAAGCCTAATCAGCTTTTCTTTTCTTTCAGTGTTCAAAAGTCAAAGTTTAGGTTACTAATTTGCAAATTCTCTTTCTTAATACAGGCATTTACGACTATAAATCTACCTCTAAGTACTGCAAGTCTCATCCAATACATTTTAGTATGCTGTCTTTATTTTTATTTATTGCATAGTATTTTATTTCCCTTATGATATCTTCTTTGATTCCACTGGTTATTTAGTGCGAATATGGTATTTAATTTCCAAATAATTATGAGTTCCCCAATTTTTCCAACTATCTGTTTTTCGTTTTAAAGATTAGAGAGACAGAGAGAAAGACCATGTACAGATGTGTGTGAGCAGGGGAGGGCAGAGGGAGAGGGAGAAAGAGGAAGCAACCTCCCCGCTGAGCAGAGAGCCCAACATAGGGCTTGATCTCCAGACCCTGAGATTCTGACCTGAGCCAAAATCAAGAGTCTCAAGAGTTGGCCACTTAACCAACTGAGCCTCCCAGGCACCCTAACCAGCTAAGTTTCTAATTTCATGCCATTGTGATCAGAGAACATATTTTGTATTATTTCTATCCTTTTAAATCATTGAGATTTGTTTTATTACCTAACATATGGTGTACCCTGGAATGTTTTGTGTACTTGAGAAGAATGAATATTCTGCATTTGTTAGGTGGAGTGTCCTAAAAATGTTCTAGTTGGTTTATCATGTGGTTCAAACTTTCTATTTGCTGCTCTGTCTAGATTTTCTACCCATTATCGAAAATGGGATATTCAAGCCTCTAATTATTATTGAATTATTTACTTCTCTCTTGTTTTGGCTTCATGTATGTTAGTACTCTGTTTCTGAGGGCATATATGTTTATAATCACTGTACCCTCCTGATAGATTGACTTTTCTATCAATATATACTCCTGATTCTTTAGACTCCTATTATTTTTTGGGGTGGCAAACTGGAAATTTTGTGTAATATATAATAGCAAGTCTGAGTATTATTTCACCCCTTACCATGGGGCTTGTCGTTAATAGTTGCTTGTTCATCTAGTGACTTACTGGAATATTTTCGTGAAGCTGATCTCCCCCTACCCTCAGCATCAGCCTGTGATGTTGTTCCTCAAGGTAGTACAACTTGGGTATGTCCAAGGTCACACTGAGATGACAGTGGTACTAGTGGGACTCCTCATCTATTTCCCCTACTCACCTCTAAAGGTTAAACTTTATCATTCACCAGCTAGCTGATCTATTGTTTTTAATAATACCTGGGGCATAAGTTGCTCTACAAACTAATCCAATTAAATAAGACTTCTCTGGAGCAACAGATTCTGATAAGTCTTTCATTTTGTTCTGATGCCAGGACTTCTCTTCCCTGACGTATTATTCCCTAGTTCTCTCTTTCAAACTACTTGACCTACAGTTTAGCCTATAGCTTGAATTTCCTCCCAAATGGATTCACCACAACCTCTACTGTTCAGAGTGCCTTCAGGCTGGAATTTCTTCACTCCGTTGCAAATGAAATCAGTTCCTTGGGAAGAAATTAGTAGGACTCTGTTTGGGCTTTTTGTTTGTTTGTTTTATTTTGTTTTGGCCTGTTTCTCCCCCTAGACAAAATCTCTGAGCCAAAGCTCTGGAGTTAAGAGTGACGACAATGGCAGTCTTCAGAGGGACACCCTGCTCTAGGAATCCAACACTTGGTACATGAGGGTAGGAGCACAGGGTCCTCTCAGCTTCCCTTAGTGTGAAACCACTAGCTCCAAAGTCAGGACACAAGAGGTACCAGGGCCCCAGTATTTTAGCTTGCTGCACCCAAGCCAGGGTTGAGTAGAAGAAGAGACCCCTCCACCTCTCAACTGCATTCAACCAGGACTGAACCTCAGTAGTAGGCAGCTGAGGGATGAAGTAAGAAACACTGATGCTCTACTCCCTCTGGGAAGAAAGTCTTCCTCTGGGAGCTAAGAGAAGAGTGCCTAATGCTCCTGAAGGCAGTAGTGTGGAATCTAGTATCCGTCTCACTGGGCTGGCAGCAAGCAGCAAGAGAAGAATATTGGTTCAAATACTACAGACTCTCACTTTTATTACTGAATTTTCATTGATGTTCTTGAATAGATGTTTCTTCACTTGCTATTTGCCCTTAGGACCATTTACAGAGATTTTAAATGTTTTTGTTTGTTTTAAATACAGTTTTCACCAGTTTTTCTGGGAAACAGGCAGCATAGCTTCTCATGCTATCATCGGGAATTTTTCACTGGATTTCCTTATACCTGCTTCTATGGTAGTCACCTCTATCACCTTCATTCTGTCAAGACAGAACCATTGTTTTGTCCTCTTTCTCCTCTGAGAGGCAACTAAGGAACTGAGTGAATTTGCTTTAACTTATATCCCCAGCTTTCTAACAAATTCCCCCTAAATCATGATTTTGTATGTTATCTAGATTTTTTACATTGTTAGGTTGGGGGTTACTTTCTACATCCTAAGTTGTAATTTGTTTTTATTTTTTTTAGCATTTGTTTTACTCTCCTGCTTTGTAGATGGTAAAACTACAATGTATGCAGATTGGGAGGCAGAATGAGAGAAAAACAACAAAATTGTCCTAAGCTTCCTATATCTAAATAACATTACTGAGTGTACAAATATGTCCAGACTTTATTAAAATAAGCTATGTTTCTAAATGTCCTATGAATTTCTAGTGTATTCAGAAATACATCATTAATTCAATTATTTATTTTGCAAACATTTCTATATATGATGATCTATGCTGCAATTATCAGGGAGTAAATCTCTTGAGTCTCATCTTTCAAAACATATTAGTCTACTAGAAGAAACATGTATAGACAGAAAACCAAAGACTCAACAGCCCGCTCACACACCCTGTGGTCCCAATTCCTGCACAGTCTACTCCCCCTGCCCAAGGAAAACCAGGTTCATGAACTGTCCAGGCCACAGGCAAGTGGTGAATGGGCTTTGATGAGCCTGAAGAGGGGCAGGCCTGCCCTGGTCCCCACAGGGCAGTGTGTCTGTCCCTAGCACTCTCCAAGGCTAGAAAAGGAGGAAGAACCTTTCCAGAATCCCTACAAGACAGGAAAAGAAGGGAAAATCTCAACATGATAAAACTCTACAGAAAGTGAAGGTAAAGCTGACGATCCAGGGAAAGCCAGAAGATGTAGTAGAGCCTGAAGATGAAGGAAAATCAGATGAGGAAGAAAAGCTGGAACTGGAGGGGAAGCCAGGGCTAAAGGAAAGCTCCAGAATGAAAGACAGTCAGAAGATGAACAACCAGTAGATATGGGAAAACAAGAAAGCAGGGCAAGTCCGAAAATGAAGGAAAACCACCCAGTGTGGGCAAGCTAGAATCCCTGGCAAAGGTTGAGAGTGAGTTGCAGGCTTACAATAAATGCCCACCTAAATATTATATACCCAGGAAAACAAATAGAAAAATGGAGAGGGGGACAGAGGATTCCCCCAAGGACTATCAGGAGGACTTACAGGAAAGGAACTTGGGCAGTATGGAGATGACAACGGAATGTGGAGATACGGGAAGAGCTAAGAAAAAATAGAAAACAGATGGTTTTCATTGGATGAAGAGAGATGTATGAAATTCCTTCACCCCAAGAGGGAACAAGATATCAGAGGAATGAGGGGCAGAGGTTGGGGCCAAAGAGGCTTACATGATATCCCATACCTATAATGACTTGGGTCTTCAATTCTAATTTATCTAAAGGGAATATTCCTGACCCTGTTTTCCCTGGCAGGCATTTGCCAGGCTACATGCTTTAATCTTAACCTGATATTTTGCTGTAGGGGTCGCTCTTGCTGCCAGAAGCCTTTGGATCCAGCAACAGTGTTCTCTATCTTTCCCTAGGGAATTTCATCCACGTGCATGGAAGAAATGTTCATGGTACACTGTAAGATAACAATAAAGAATAAGTTTTTAGAACCAAAGAAAGAGAGGGAGGAAGGAAGGGAAGGACTCAATAAAGAGAGACCATAAGCTAAGTCTGAAGAATGAATGAGACTTTTTAAGGCAAGAAATACTGGGAATGTCTAGTGAGATAAAAGCCAGAACAAAAATACAGAAATACAGAAGCACCTGGGCTCCTGGGTGGCTCAGTGGGTTAAGCCGCTGCCTTCGGCTCAGGTCATGATCTCAGGGTCCTGGGATGGAGTCCCTCATCGGGCTCTCTGCTCGGCAGGGAGCCTGCTTCCCCCTCTCTCTCTGCCTGCCTCTATGCCTACTTGTGATCTCTCTCTGTCAAATAAATAAATAAAATTTCTAAAAAAAAAAAAAAAAAAAAGAAAAGAAATACAGAAGCACCGAAAAATTTCTAATTTAATGAATGTGAGACAGATACAAGACATGGAAGCAGGAAGTAAGACCAGAAATGTATGTCAAGGCAAATGAATAAAGGACAGTGTGTCTTGATAAGGAGTTTGGATTCTAGTATATGGGCCAGAAAAGCCATGGTGGCTATTTTAGCACAGAAGTAGCACAGCTACTCATTTTTTAGTTATTATTTTTAGAAAATAAGTGATTTCAATGTGATAGGTGGTCTTGGATAAGGAGTAGCTGGTGGTAGTGATACCAAGGTAAAGGCTACTACATGGACAGTTGTTTGGCTTTGTGACTAAAAATATGGTTATGGGGGCAAATTTCTGAGACCCAATTTTATTGTTTGATTGACAATTTTTTTTTTTAAGATTATTACTTATTTAAGAGACAGAGTATGTGAGAGAGAGAACAGGAGTGGGGTGGGGAGTGGAGAGAGAAGCAGGCTCTGCACAGAGTAGAGAGGCTGAAGTGGGGCTTGATTCGGTTCTCCAGAGTTATGACCTGAACTGAAGGCAGACACTTAACCAAAAGAGCCACCCAGGTGCCCCTATAATTGGCAATTTCTTTACCAGTAAACTGCAGTGGGATAGGGAAAAGGAGATATGTAAAATGACCCTAGGTTTTGGGCTTGAGAACATAAGTAGAATAAAATCTACTTAATTAAAATCATGATGTAAGACAAAGAAACCGATCTAGAAGAAAAATAATGAGTCTAGATTTAAACATCTTAAATTTGAATAACCCTGACATCCCAATGAAAGTTCTAATAAACAGTAGGTAGGGTGCCTAGGTGGCTCAGTCAGTTAAGCATCCAACTCTTGGTTTCAGCTCAGGTCATAATCTCCTGGTTGTGAGACAGAGCCCAGCATAGGGCTCTGCAGTGGGCATAGAACCTGCTTAAAATTCTTTCTCTCCCTCTCTCATTGTCCCTCCCCTCTCTCTCGCCCTCTCTAAAATAAAATAAAAATGATCAGCAGGTAATATGGGATTGAAGATAAAACTCACACCAGCTTATATCACAAGAAAATTTACATCCCGTTTTTCCTGAGAAATCATTCTAATTTCTTAAAAATGCCGATAATTGGCCACAGAAACATTTTTACTAGATATGTCTCCTCTAGCAAAGAAAACAAAAACAAAATCAAACTATTGGTATTATACCAAAAGAAAAGGCTTTTGCATAGCAAAGGAAACCATCAACAAAACAGGCAGTTTACTGAATGGGAGAAGATATTTATAAGTAATATATATGACAAGGGGTTAATACCCAAAACATATTAAGAGCTTACATAACTCAACACTCAAAAAACATTCTTGTTAAAAAATGGGCAGAGGACCTGATCATTCAGGTCCTCAATGTCGAGTCATGACATTTTTTTCAAAGACATACAAACAGCCAACAGGAACAGGAAATGATCAACCTTACCAATCATTAGTGAAATATATATTAACACAATGAGGTATCACTTTATACCCGTCAGATGGCTAAAATAAAAAACACAACAAATAACAAACGTTGGACAGGATGTGTAGAAAACAGAACCCTTGTGTATTATTGGTGGAAATGTAGCCGCTAGGGAAAACAGCACGGAGGTTCCTCAAAAATTTAACAAAAGAATGGCCATAGGATCCAGTAATTCCACTATTGGATATTCACCCTGAGAATACGAAAACACTAATTTGAAAAGATATATGCACCCCTATTTTTACTACAGGATTATTTACAATAGCCAAATTATGCAAGCAATTCAAGTGTCCATCCATAAAGAAAATGTGACATGTGTGTACGTGTGTGTGTGTGTGTGTGTGTGTGTGTGTGTATACACGTCATATTTTCTTTATGGATAGGCACTTGGATTGTTTCCATATTACTCAGAATTACTTACTTCCAGAATATTACTCAGCCATAAAAAAGGAATGAAATCTTGCCATTTGCAACAACATGGATGGTATAATTCTAAGTAAATCAGTCAGTCAGAAAGACAAACACCATATGATTTCACTCATATATGGAATTTAACAAAACAAAACAAAAAAGACAAAACAGCAGACTCCTAAATAAGAATTGGTGGTTTTGAGGGGGGAGGTAAGTGTGGGGGGCGAAATATACAAAGGGATTAAGAGTACATTTATGGGACACCTGGGTGGCTTGGTCAATTGTGCATCTACCTTCCACAAGAGTCATGATCCCGAGATCCTAGGATGGGGCCCTGCATCAGGCTCCTTGCCCAGCAGGAGCCCAGCTCCTTGCCTGCTTCTCCCTCTTCCTGCACTCCCCTTGCTGTGTGCTCTCTCTCCCTCTGACAAATTAATAAACAAAATCTTTAAAAAAAAAAAAAAAAGTATACGTATGTTGATGAGCACTGAGAAATGCATAGAATTGTTGAATCATATGTATACTTGAAACTAATGTAACACTAATGTTAATTATACTTGAATAAAAAAAAATAAGAATGCAGGTAGTTATAGTACCTCAGAGTTTTAGTGGGTGATTAAATATTAGGAGGCAAGTCACCTCAATAAATGACAGCGATGTTGCTATCTATTTTTGAAGTCATTTGGATGAACAGAAATGAATTCAATAATCCAGAGAGAATATATCATGTATTTGAGGTTAATACATTCGTATTTGAGTCTGTGTATTGTATATTATACAATATATTTGAGTCTAAAGATGTGCTTCGAAATATGTTTTTGTGGGTTAACAAAATACTTCAATCTTAGGTCAAACTTGAGACCTTGGGGTAGCAGAGCAGGAAAATATCCAAAGAGTTTCAGATTTGTTTGTACTTTTCAAAGTGCCCTCTCACACATCATCTGATCAAATTCACAGTCATTCTTTGAAGCAGATATTATAAGGCTTAAGACTTGTCTGTCCACGGTCAGTCACAAAGTATGTATAGTTATGGAACTGATCTTGCGTTATCTAGCTTCTGACTCTCAGCCTACAGCTCTGCCCTATCAAATCTTAACATTCATCCTTCTTTCTGGGATTTACCTTGGACTTCAATAAAATAGCCCTACGAAGTACTGCATTTGGAAGGAACTCTGATATACAACTTTTTAACTTTGAAAGCACTTAGTGGTTTATCACTCCCATTAGAAAAACATTTCCAGGAAGGAGACAAATGTCCAAAACCTGTAATTAAAGTTTTGAGTATACAATTCAATTAAAGAATTTGGATACAGCTGGTACTGTACTGACTCTTTTGAGTTGATGTTAAAACTGCGATACTGTTACAACATTAAACCCACCAATTTTAAAAGATTACTGTTATTTCTAAAAAACTGAGCCACATGTGATCAGTCTTGTCTTGAATAACAGTTGCCCTCAGGAAAAAAAAGGCACATCCATCTTATTAGTTCTATGCCAATTTGAAAAATAAAGTTTAAAATGAAGCCCAAAAAATTAAGCCTTACATTATTTTTTAACCCTTTTACCATATGAACACTAAAATTTTTCATGGGCTTAAAAAGGTAAGTATTCTCTTGGGACACCTGGGTGGCTCAGTTGGTTAAGTGTTTGCCTCCAGCTCAGGTCATGATCCCAGGGTCCTGAGATCCAGTCCCCCATCAGCTCCTTGTTCAGCAGGGAGCCTGCTTCTCCCTCTGCCTGCGGCTCCCCCTGCTTGTATGTGCTCTCACTCTCTCCCTGACAAATAAATAAAATCTTGAAAAAATAAATAAATAAATGATAAGTATTCTCCTATAAAGAAAGTTGAAGCATAATAACAGTATTTTGTTACCAAGTCCACATGATATAATATTTCTTGAAAAACCTTCCTCTAGTGGAAGTATTACTCAGTCATGTGCACAGTTTCACCATCTGTAAAATGGAGTTTATTTTTTCATATGAGTTAATAGTGGCATTTGGCGGTTTTAGGAACCTCAAAACATTTCCAAAGTGCCACTTTTTCTATCATAAGAAAAATTTCTCCTCACGCTAGTTTGTAGTTCACTCTTCATCTTCCATGACATAATATCCTAGGACACAGGATGATGGAAACTTAATTCTGCTCAGGCACATAACTGCTCCAGTCCATGGAAAATAACAGCAATAAGATGTGGAATTCATCTAAAAAGTGTAATTACACATTAAATGATGCAGTTTATGCTGGACATCTGCAGCATATCATTGTAATTAATCAAGAGTGGGTAAATGCAAAAATATTAAGAGGATAAGCATGTTCTGTCTCTATTTTTCTCTCCACTTATATAGAAAATAAACAGCCAGGAAGAATGAGTAATTTATGAAAAGGTTTATATGAAAGAAAATCTTGAATCTTCAGAGTTCTTAGATAGGAAAAGCTCTCAAGAGAATTGATTCTAAGTAAAACCTTTACTGAGAGGTCTAAAATGATGGGAAAGAAACAGATGAAAGAAGAAACAGAATAAGAGAACGGCAGAGTGAGGCACTTCAAGGAAGTTTCAGACTACTTGTCATCCTTTGAAGAAAGTTAAATGATCAAAAATAATTCAAACATTCTTTGTCTACCCGGTCCTGGAAAAAACTATTACAGATTCACAGCAATCCAGGGAAAACAATCCAATATAAGTAAGATTATGTGTATTTTTAAAAAATATATGTGGACCCCCTCCCAAAGTATAACTGTACTGGCAGAATTTCAAATGCTCTGGTATCTGCATGGAAAAAGAACTTAAATCATTAAACAACTATGGGGCTCCTATCATATTATCAACACTGTTCTCAATGCTAGGAGATGAGTAGTAGGAGGTGGTCCCTGCCCTTGATAACCTAAAAATCCAGGCAGTATGTCGAAGCATACCAACCAACCAATAATCGAAAACTATAATAAACTATTACAGTACTGATCTGAACAAATTATCATCAGGACACAGAGAAACAAGTGCTTACCTCTTTAGCCTAGAAGCAGCAGAAATGCAGAATAATAAGCAGTCTCTCGGAGGAAATGGCATTTAAGATGGTATTTGACAGATGAATAGTTGTCTCCAGGTAGGCCTGGGAAGGAGGTCCTTCATGAGCTCTGGATGTTCTCTGAAATCCTTAATGTAACAACAAACACATTTAAAATGTACCCATATCAGATATTAAAGTGTGATTTTTAATTTACACATAATCATAAGAGCTGGACTGCACTTGCCAAGATACTGTAATGCTACATTTTGTAAACCATGAATTAAATATTTATTAATTAAATTCTGTGATTTTTTTTCATATATTTAACAAAATACATTGTTCCCTTTCTCCAAAATTTTCCTAAACTCTTGGAAAACTCTTAGTCTCCAAACACTGTTCCTGTGGTACCTGATAAAAAGTAATGACTAGGGCTAATGTCTACCAGCCACAGGATTTGGCTGGAAAAAGAGAGTCTGGGAAAATGTGTGTTTGAGTCAGGAAAAAAAAAAAAAAGTGGTTTTTTTGTTTGTTTTTGTTTTTTAAGTGGGGTCAGAGGCAGACGGAAAGGTAGAGAGAGGATGTTAGGCAGGCACCATGACCAGCACAAAGCCCCCTGTTGGGGCTCAATCTTACAATACTTGAGATCATAACCTGAGCCGAGATCCAGAGTCAGATGCTAACCTACTGTGCCACACAGAACGCCCCTAGTCAGAAAATCTCTTAAGATCACTGATTAACCCTTTGGAGATAAACTCATTATCATATTTACATAAGGCATTCTCTCTCTCCTGCAGTTAGATGTCATCAGCAGAATGACTGAGAGAGCAGCCACTTTGAGAATTTTTTTCCTTCCTGTGATCCCATGATCATGGAGTCCCTTAGTCTTCAGCCTTGGTTTCTCTATCCATAAACCAAGGACAGTACTACAATCCTATAAATGCTTAGTATCTAGTTTCATAAGGAAGACTCTAGAGATGTAAGGCAGTATAGCAGCCACAATAACCCAGGGCTTTTTATCTAGCACTTTCCTTTGAACCCAGGAATGGCAAAAGTTGCTAAAATGTTGCATTCACTAGAAAAAAATGTAACCAGAAGATAAGGATTCCTCCCTTCTTTAAAATCTTACTGAAAGAGAATTTCTTTTTAAATAGAAAACACTTGGGAAATGTTGATTTTCTTTGTGAATTATCACATCTAAAATCATACTGAGTGACGTACGGACGCTCTTGAACACTATTTGCAGTGGAGGGGCAGCAGCGACTTCTTTTTTACATTCCAACTGGGTTTTTTTGAATTGCAGCGCTGCTTTACAGAGTCCACGGTGTCCGGGAAGCGAGGCTGCCAGTGCAGAGAAGCAGAAGCAGCTTGGAGAACCTCCCCGTGCAATGGGTGCCCTCAATTCACCTGTGGCTGCAGCCGCCGCAAGGGGCCGCATGGACGTCCAAACAAGCTCAGGCCTACGTCTGTCCTCCCTTCTCATATACAACCGGGTGCCGAGAAATCTGAAATCCCCCAGGGATCACAGAGGAGGCTCCGTTTGGCGTTCTTTTGGCCTGAGAAGCGTTCTGGCCGCGCAGGAGGGGTCAGAGGTCGACCTCGCCAGCTGTCTCTGCTCCTGACAGTCTGGCCCTCACGTGGGTGTCCCCTCTGTCACCTTCTTCAGGAGTCCGGGGGCCCGTTGCGAGCTCTCAGCGCTCTCGAAGGAGTACCCAAGTCCTGGCTCTAGAACACGCTCTTGGGCCGGTTCTCCTCCACTCGAAGTGCAGCTAACAATGGCAATGGGCGGAGATCAGCACCCAAAATAGGAAGACGGGAAAGAAGGAGATGGAGAAGGTCAGAAGCCTTTGACCTCCACCCCGCAGGGGAGTCGCAGACGGTTCTGAGCCTCCGCGCAGGCGCGTTCAGCCAAAAAATAGAGCCAGCGGCGTGCGGAACAGGAAGCACCACGTGGTGCACGCAGCACGCAGCAGGCAGGAAGCACCACGTGGTGCACGTAGCAGGCAGGAAGCACCACGTGGTGCACGCAGCACGCAGCCCTCTCCGCTACGAGGCCGCGGCTTCCTAACTCCGGCTTGTCCTGGCTGGGGCTGCTTTGCCCCTTCAGACTCCGTGTGGGACAACTCACAGAAGCTGGGGAGGCCACCTCCTCAGGCAGCTCTTGTGCTGAGTCCCAAAGCAGGGAGACAGCGAGGTCCTCTCATTTGCTATTTCATGGCAGATCCTTGAGAGCGGATCATCTCTTGGCGTGGCCTCAGCCCGGATGATGGTTGAGAGGGGCTGGCCGTGCCATGGGGCCACCTGCGCTAAGTACTGGGTGGGCCCCCCACCCTTGCAGAAGGGGGTCTGACAGAGCAGTCGCACTGGTCCGGAGAGGTGGCATCCATCACCTTGTTGTCATGGCCCCAGGAAGCCCCGCGTGTCCTGATCCCAGGAGCCTGATCCAGCCCCAAGCCCCCACTCCCAGCCTGCAGGAGTCCCTACCTAGCCGGTGCCCTCAGCGCCACTACTCCACTCCAGCCGGAGTCTGCGTACAGAGAGCAGTTCAGTATGCAACGCAATGTATAACCTTTGTTCAAGCCTTGAGAAATTGGGTTGGTGCTTTCCCTGTAGAGTGACAGCAGTAGGGTCTGAGAAATTTGACATAGGGGAAGTTGGCTAATGTTATTAATGTGGTGAATAAATATTTAAAACACAGGATAACCAGAAATTTTAAAATGCACAAGCTAAATATTTTCCAATTTAAGTACCTTGTGTAACTTACATATACATAACCAGCAATGTGTGCTGCATGTTGCAGCTCCTACATACTTGCACTCCAAAAATCCCATTGAAATTGAACAAATTCTTTCCAGTTAAGGTTACTGTGACTGTTGCTATTGTTAGGTTAAGAGGTTGCAAATTATGTGCTTCAAACACCAAAAAACGTTGTTAATGTTACTGTTGTTGTCATTGTTGTTAGGTTAAGGGTTTGCAAATTATGCACTTCAGTCACCATCTCTGTCCCCCAAAAGGCAAGTCACCCTTCTCTCCCATCTTCCCATCGCATCCACTTCCCTCTCCCAACACACACACAAGTAACCAGCATTACTGATGCTGATATTAAACACTTGGGTTGAATAATTAGAACTTGAACAGTTAATTACTTGCAGGAAAAAAATGGACTTTTTGTTAATTCAGAGAAATGAATTACAGCTGCAGTCCCTAAACAAGTTTGGGAAGAAAGTGATGTAGGAACAAGTCAAAGTACCTTATCTTGGTTAGAACTAACACCTTTAATAAATTCTTCTCTAAGAAGAAATTATCACAGTTAACATTGTATGTGCCTGCCACTGTCATTTTTATTTTTACAAGGAAAATCCAAACACTCTGAAATTTAATGGCATTGATTTATGTATGATGTATATTTTCTCACAAAAAGTAATGTCAGAATTCTGTTACCTTTTTTATTTTGTAAAGGAGGAAACAGTAGCTCATTGACATATATGAGTCATCCAAAGTTTTTAATTCCTTTCCTTCCAATAAATGAATACATTGAAATAGTTATATGACAACTTTGATCACCTCTATAAACTAGTTATATTATTTATTCTGATTGACAATTATAAAAATGTATTTATTGGATGAAATTAATAATTATATCAAGAAAGATTCAGTGATAATGTAAAAATATTTTTCCAGGTTTTTTGGGATAAAGTAAAATATTGCAGCACTCTTCAGTTATTAGAAAGATGTATTTATATTATGTAATTGAGTCATTCTTGTTTCCAAAACCAGCGTTTGTTACTACACTCAGAGAACATTTATTTATATCTGCCCCAACCCGTACCACAGAACCTAGCACATAGTAGTTGCCAAATCAATATTTGATGACTAAAAGACCAATTCTGTATCACAAAATTATTTTTTATTTGACATTTAATATCATCCAGTGCTTAAGGGGGTTTATTAATACAGAAATAACATTTATTGTATGAAATTAATCCAAAATGGAAAATGTTAGTGATTTTTTCAGTTTCATATTCTATTAAATAAGTAATGCAATTATAAAATTACAAAAGCAAGCAATTAATACCATTGCCAGAATCAGTCCATTCATAGAGTGCTGTATGTTTCTTAGTTTGAGGGGGGGTTTTCCCCAGAAAAGTGGGGAGTAGATGAATCATAGCCAAACTGCAACATATTTCCTCAAAACTTTTCTTGTGCGTTCTCTTAGCAAAACTTCCACACACACACACACACACACACACACACACACACCCGTGCTATTGCACCTGGACTTTATCACCCACAATCACACTGCCGTGATTACCAATTAAAACTATGTTGTCTTTACTGCGATTCAATTCCTATCCTGTATTTATTATCCAGCTGAAGTCCTCCCTCCTCCAGGAAGCCTTCCCTCCAAAACTTAGCCTGCAGCAAACTCTTTCCTCTGAACTTTCAGACTGATTATAAGAGTAGAAATAGCCACAGAAGTGTGTCAGTTCAACCTTATTTTGTACGAAAGTAGAAACTGAGGCCCATCCGGAGGGATTAAGCAAATGGCCCAAATTCACAGCTTTACAGTAGCAGGAATGAAAAGATCTCTTTTTTGCCATTACTTCTGCTTCATTACTGCATACCATCGGGTATGGGTCTTTGTGTATCTTCATGTCTACATGCTAATCACTGTGCTTTGTATGTATTATATTTTGGGTGTTTTGTTATAAATGTTATATAAAACACATATCCCACTATTCATTTTAAAAATATTTGCTCAATGATTTGATAGATGTGTTCATATGGTGAACACATAGTTGTTTTTTTCAAGGCTCTTTGGCAACAATCCAATATTTTGACAGTCTCACCTCGACTGATACATTTTACAAAACAAGTTCCATGTCAAAACAAATAGAAAAGGGGGCAAAAAGCTTAGAAACTTGAGATAATTTACAATTTTTATAAGAGAGAAAAGCACATTAATTTTACCCTATGCCATCTTATCACCCCCAGCAAAAGAGCTGGAGATACACACCCTCACACTCTGCTTAAAACTGCAGTAGAGATCAATGCATACAAAAGAACCTGAGTATATGGGGAGTAGGAAGGAGGGGGAAGGGGTACTGGCAGAGAAGAGTTCGCCGCTCTATAATAATAAGGTTATTTGTTTGAATCGGTATTTTAAAAAAAAAAAAAGTGTTTCCTTTTAAATATTCCCAAGATGTTCTGACATTTTGAGCCAAAAAGGAGACCTCTAACAGCTGCTGGGCCCGAGCCAGGACTTCTATCCTCACACCTGCCCTTCATCCTCCACTAGTCGCAAATCCTTTCAGTAATACATAACTGAGGAGAGTATTGTGTCCTGAGTGCTGGAAACCAGATTGCCCAATTCCTACTGTTGGCCACTACCTTTAGTGAAAGTCAGACTTCATTAAGTCTAGACACTTGGCAGTTCCCTCCTGATGAGGCGGTTTTTGTTTGTTTGTTTCTGTGTTTTGTTTTGTTTTTTTCTTACCGCAAGTCTTTGACCTGATGTTTTTGGCAAAGTTGGAGAGTCAGGAATTCAAGCAGGTGCTGAGGTTGTATCTTAACCCCATAGCTACCAATAGAAGGCTCAAAGCATCTGTCATCGCCTGGTGGGGGGAAGGGGGGGTATGCAGAGAAGATGGTATAAGTTTGATGAGATGTTAAAACTTGTTAAAGTTGTCGGAGGGATGTCAGACTTTGCATGTGTGGCCCACTTTTCTCTCCACTGGCCTCACCTGTGCCCCGTGCCCACTCAGCATCATCTGTGCAGCTCTCACGCCACCTGACCTCAAGGTATTTCCTCCAGCCTCACAGTTCCTTTGATTCCTTTCACATGGATATTGGCTAGAAATTTCTCACTAAGGTTTCTCATTTCTTTTTCTACTCATGGTGCACAAGAAAGAAGTTGAAACTGCTTCCATACTAGTAGAATATCTATCTTAAAGAAGTAATGGAGATAGCGTTTTTGGATCCTGATTCACATTCAACCCCCACAGCAGCCCTGGTTTCCAGGATAGGTTTTGATTTCTTGAATCAATGTAGTTATGACTTGTGTGTCCTTTCTGAGAACAATGCTCATAAGTCCTTGAGCTGGTCCTACTCTCTAGGTTACACAGTAATAGTAATAAAGATTAGAATGATAGTAGTATTTATTGAAGACCTTCTTAATGCTAAATACTAAGCACATTTTTTACATATATTAATTCCTTAACCCCGTATTAGGGTCTTCTGGGTATATGCTTTCTGATTCTGTTTCAGAGTATATTCTGATTCTATTTCATGTGTATTATGAGAAATTGGATCGTGTGATTATGGAGGCAGAGAAGTCCTATGATTTGCTGTCTGCAAGCTAGAGACCCAGGAAAATCAGTGGTGTGATTCAATTGGAATCTGAAGACATTGAGATATAGGGAAACTGGTTGTGTAAATTCCAGTCTGAGGAGAGGAAAAGATGAGATGTCATGTCTCAGTTAAAGCACTGAGGCAAGAAAAAAAGGGGACAAATCTTTCTTCTACTTTTCTTTCTGTTCAGGCCCTCAGTGGATTGGATGAGGCCCACACACGTTGGGAAGGACAGTCTACTTATCTGAGTCCAACAATTCCAATGCTAATCTCACCCAGAAATACCCTCACAGACACACCAAGAAATAATGCTTAATCTTGGCACCCCGTGGCAGAATTCAGACTCTGTCTCTACAAAATGCAGCCTGAGCTATGAGGCTTAGGGGCCTCCTACAATGTGCATTCTGTAGTAATACTAATGATAATAAATGACCACATAGGTTACCCATTGATTAGACACGTGCTTTGAGTTAATTTTCAATGAGTTTGATTTCTGCACTAAAGTACCTCATTTACACTCTCTCCTCTGGTTCCTCTGAATAGGAGCACCTCCAGTTGGCTGCCTGGAGCTGGAAGAATGGTCAGTAGCTATGCAGCATTAGGGGTTGTTGGTTTTTTGTTTGTTGTTGTTTTGTCTTTTGTTAAATCTCAGGCATTTATCTATTAACAACGTCTTTAGATATTTGAATGTTTCTAGAGTAGTATTACAACCTGAGTCTACACCAAAGTATAACCGAACATTCACGTGGTTTCTTTCTTCCTCAACCTTATACTATAGAAGGGAATCCACTCTTTACCTGCAAGTAGAAAACCTGAAACTTAATTATAGGAAAGGAGAACATAAAAATGCAAACCTGTTTTTTCCCCCATTTCAAATTTCATCTTTCTCCTTTACTATGGAGACAAAAGATTATTAGAAAAAAATTTTCAGGTGCAATACTTACATGGCTTTCATGTTTCATAAATTTGAAATGTGTTCTGAATATTTATGTCTTGGTAGTTCTAGGGGAAGTGCTTACTTTTTGTTTGCTTTTCTGAGAGCATTTAGAAGAAGGAAGTACTTCAATTTGTTATGTTGTAACAGTTCCCAAGCATTTTATTCTTCAGAACCTATGAGTATGGAGTTGGAAGACTTATTAGGGACATTTTTAAGTTTTCCTATTTTTTATCCTGGTATCTTCTAAAACTTCCAGAGTTAACTATAACACTACATCCCTAAAATTAAGTGAAAATTATTTATTCCTTTGTAGAAATCAATTTAGTGGCCAAGTGCACATAATTTCACTTCTACTACCTTATTTATCTGGAATTATCAGGGGAAAAAACAATCTGAATAAGAAAATTCCCAGAAATTTAAGTTTATTAATTTAAATGGTTGACAAATATTTTTGCTTTAAGAAAGATGTGTGAAGCAGTCTAACCACTTTGAGTTTCTGGTTTCAGTAGAGGGAAATATGGAGTGCTAACAGTGCAACCAATAACAGAGCTATGATCTCATTGTGAGGTTTTTCCTTTTTTTTTTTTTTAAAGATTTTATTTATTTATTTGACAGATAACAAGTAGGCAGAGAGGCAGGCAGAGAAAGAGGAGGAAGCAGGCTCCTCACTGAGCAGAGAGCCCGATGCGGGGCTCGATCCCAGGACCCTGAGATCATGACCTGAGCCGAAGGCAGAGGCTTTAACCCACTGAGCCGCCCAGGCGCCCCGAGGTTTTTCCTTCTTACCTTAAATTCAACAAAGCTAATTCAGCAGACTTATTTAATGAACACCTGTAAAATTGGATCCCATGTTAAGTTGTTGCAATTGCAGAAGTGAGTAAGACAACCCACGTAAATAGCACTCAGATCAAAACATAAAACATGACCAGCACCCAGACATGGGGTTTCTCCCAATCATTAGCTATGCCTTCTTCCCAAAGGTAACTACTCTTGATCTTTCGTGTCTTTTATTCAACATTTTTCAATATTTCAATATTTCTTATTTCATATTTCAATATTTGTGAAAGTCATTCATTTTTTGACATTTCACAAGTTTCCATTATTTGAAGTATTGGCTATTGGGATATATCAATGATTTATCCATTTCATTGTTCATGGATATTTTGAGTTTGGAGTTATGCAAGCAATTCTGCTCTGAACGTTCTTGGACGTGCCTCTTCGTAAACATATTTTGCTATGTATGTGCCTAAGAATAGAAATGCCACGTATTAGGATAAATGCATGCTTAATTTTAATACAAACTGCCAGTGAGCATTCCAGATTTTCTGCATTAATTTATTATCCCACCAGCCTAACAGTTTTTATTGCTGCATGTCTTCTCCAGCATGTGGCATTGTCATCTGAAATTATAGTCATTCTATTATGTAACTCATGAGGTTTCAATTTGCATTTCCTTCATGAATAAGGAGGTCAAGACCTTCATTTATAATGTCTGGCCATTTAGTTACACTCTCATATAGTTCTTTTTTTTTTTTTTAAAGATTTTATTTATTTATTTGACAGAAATTACAAGTACACTGAGAGGCAGGCAGAGAGAGAGAGAAGGAAGCAGGCTCCCTGCTGAGCAGAGAGCCCGACGCGGGACTCGATCCCAGGACCCTGAGATCATGACCTGAGCTGAAGGCAGCGGCTTAACCCACTGAGCCACCCAGGTGCCCCATCTCATATAGTTCTTAATCAGACTTATTACTGATTTTTCTATTGGGTAGCCAAACTCTTACTGACACATAAAAATTCTTTGAATACTCATCATTACAAACTCTTTGTTGAATATATATTTTGCAAAAAATTTTTTTCCCACTATCTCATGCTTAGTAATCTTTTAATGAAGAACAATTTCTAACTCTATATGTTCCTCTTTATCAATCTTTCTTCTTTATGGCCAGTGACTTTTGCATCTGCTTTAGGAAAATATTCATACCCCAGTGTTATGATGATTTTCTTCTATGTTAATTTTTAGAATCTTATTATTTTGCCTTTTATAGTTAGCTCTTGAATCCACTATTTTATTTTATTCTGTGAGATGGGTGACGTAGGGGTTAAATTTTTATTTTCCAGTTGGCCCGTGCATTTATTGACAAAGCCACCTTTTTTTCAGAGCTGGACAGTGTTATATTTGTCACTAGCTATTGAATTATGGCTTCATGTAACAACATTGATAAACACGAGAAAAATATTATTAAGCCTAAGAAAACAAGTTATAGAGGAATGTAAAAACTGAATTCTTTTAAATATAGATTATATCTTGTTATGAATACTGATAAACAATAACTTGTTTGGGGTTACAACTTTGATGAGCCTATAAAGAAAGTGAAGGTGGTAATAAAACATTCAGGACTGGGTTAACTCAGAGTGGGGAGGGAAAAGGGTAATATTAGAAGGGACACAAAGGAGGGTGCCTGGGTGGCTCAGTTGGTTGGGCATCTGCCTTCAGTTCAGGTCATGATCTCAGAGTCCTGGGATCAAGTCCCACATCGGGCTCCCACCAACCTCCCCTCTATTGCGCTCTCGCGCTCTCTCTCTCTCAAATAAATAATAAAATCTTTTAAAAAGAGGGGGACACAAAGACTTTAAAGACTTGTAAGTATTCATTTTATTACAGTTTTCATACATTGCAAATGCTTAATAAATATTTTTTGCATCTGTTTAGTAAGTTTGAGAAAAAATTAACAGCGATTGACAGATTATCCAAGGACAACCACACAGTTGTCTGGCTACTGAGTCCCTTTTCATCCCTCTTCACTCTCTGTCCTTTAGGATTCTCCTTCGTTTCTTACAGCTTAGCTATACATTTAAGAAGGTGTTTGTTGTGCTCTGGCCAGCATTTCTAAGCTCTGTTGTGTTTTGTAGAGAGGCTTTCTAAGATTTGTATTTCCATATGCAGGACACAAAAGTCCTTCCCTTCACTTCTCCTACCTATCTCCCCTGCAGGCTCCAGGCCCCTTCCTCCATCCCACTGAAACTGCTATTGTCAAAGATAAAATGTCTTCCGTGTTAGTCGGTCTTACAGATTCTTTCTCTACTGGATTCATTCAATACAGTTGGCAACTTCCTATATCTTGGTGTATTTTATTTGCTGCTAGGATACCACAATCTCTGAATTCTCTTTTTTTAAAAAAATATTTTATTTATTTATTTGACACAGAGAGATCACAAGTAGGAAGAGAGGCAGGCAGTGAGGGGGCAGGGGAGCAGGCTCCCTGCTGAGCAGACGGCCCAATGCGGGCATCCCAGGACCCTGAGATCATGACCTGATCTGAAGGCAGAGGCTTAACCCACTGAACTACCCAGGCACCCCTCAATTTCTGAATTCTTGTGTTACTCTGTTGGACTCTTTTTATTAGCCTCATTCCCTGGCTCCTTCTCTTGTGCTGATAGCTTGGTGTCTGTGGCCCCAGGGCTCAGTGCTGGACCCTTTTTTCTACCCCTGCCTTCTTCCTACATGATCTCATCAGTCCCATGGCTTTAACATGCCCAGTGTTTCCCAGATTTATCTCTTCATCCCTTGTTTCCATTTTAGAATGAGAGTTCTGTACTCATTTGCTTACTTGACTCTTATTTTCATGTTTTACAGGCATCTCAAATTAGCATTTTAAAACATAGTTCTTGATTTTCCGCAGCTCTCTTCTCAAGCCACTTGGTATCAGTGGGACTGAATTCAGCTGCAAAGAAGAGGGGGAAAAAAAAAATATATATATATATATATAATACATATATACATATATAAAATTATATATAATATATACATATATAAATATATATATAAAACAGCTACTTAAAATATAACTTTTGTTTCTCTTTTATATGAAAAACGTCTGAAAGTCAGCATTCAGAGCTACTCTGAAGGGTCCTTGGTCATCAGATTTCTTTTAATGTTTCTGATTCAGTGCCTTAACAGGTGCTTCTATCTTTCAAATCTCTTCAGTATCCACGGTCATCTTGGCATGCCGCCCATCTTGCCCAGGTTTCCAGAGGGAAGATGAGAGAAAGATAACAGGGTGAAAAGGGCACATCACTCAGATTGAAGCAACCTTTCCAAAAATCTCACACAGTATTTCCAAATATATCTCTTCGGCCAAAGGGCACACACCTAGCTGCAAGGAAGGGAATACAAAAATGGATTTCAGCTGGACCCGCTTCCCTCTTTACTACAATTTGAATTGTGTTGCCAAGAAAGAAGGAGAAACTTGGTGCTTTGCATTGAGTAAAGGTCTCTTACTCACTATTTCTTCTGAGTCCTTGCCATCTCAGCACACAGAACTACTGTCTGCCTGCTGATTTAAATGAAAATCCTAGCTAGGGCCATTCTTGATTCCTTCCTACATCCTGTCCATCAGATAGTCCTCTTAGTTCTATTTCCAAAATAACATCTTGAGTCTATCATCTTTCCTCCTCCTCATCTGCCATTCTCTTACTATAAACCCTCATCATTTTCTTTCAGTGACATTTAATGATTTGTAGTGTCTAGTTATGAAGTCTGAAGGTAACTGATTAGTTAAAGTTTGATATTTTGCAGCAGCCCTTATAATATGTAAGATACGGCCTAGGAATGTCAGGTAGCAAACAGATCAGGCATTCCTTGTAACCTCAAGGAGTTCACAATCCAAAATGGGAACTAAGAGAAAAACTGTATCTATCTATATTCTAACTCAGACTTCGGTAAGTGCTAGCAAAGATATATAAAATAGATGTGAGTTACTGCTATCTATACTATATAATCCACCGCACCCCACATGTAGCTAGTGTACTGCACTATCTAAAATCACGCCCTCCAAGGCAGTTGCTTTTTCTTACACCAAAAAGTTTCTTCCATCCTGATTCACCTTTTTTTGGTCATTATTTCCTCCAAAAGCAAATCAAAAACAAAAATAACAAAAGAACCACCACCAACAAAAAAACACCCAAACAATGAAGAACACCACTCTTTCTGAAACAAGTTTCTACACATTTCTGACATTACTATCCAGGTATGGAGGACATTCTTTTCCAACACTCTGCCTCACTTAGGGATGCTACTTAGCTTACTTCAGAGAAAGTGAGCAGCAAGTGATATATGCTGATTAATCTGCCTTTTTACAGGGTGGCAGCCTCAGGAAAAGGCACCCTTAGAAAATCAAAGCAGAAAAACTTTAAGGGCTCCAAAGTGCTCTAGAGATAAGGTGTAAGTGAATTAAAAAGGAAAGATTTAATAGCTTTAGTTTATTTCAGAGAATAAATGCTTCATGACATTGAAAGATGTTTACTAAGCTGTTTATTTATAAGAACCAAGACTAATATCATATTAAGCATTGCAAAATTTAATAATGTTATGGTGCTATTTTAAATTTGCTTCGATGATTCTTTTATCTTTTATTTTCCCAGTTCTTGAAAGGTATTTGAAGCTATAGTTTTATTAATATGAGGCATTCTCAGAAGTCTTGGTATAAGCTACTTAATAATAATAATAGATAGCATTTATTATACAAACACTGTACTATGCAAAGATTAAAAGATAGTTAATATCTTATTTTTCCTATATCCTTTATAAAGCCTGATTCTGGCTGGATGCATCTTAAGTAGTTAATACACATTTGTTTGTTCTGCTGTAATGTTGAGAAAATACTGTATTGGGAATTATAAATGAAAATATGATTCTTAACTCTCACTTTTATTAAATGGAATAACCTGGTTGGTTTCTCATAGACTACAAAACTGCTAAGGTTTCCCCCAGCTGTAAATCCTTTCTTTTTTTTTCTTCCTTTCTTTTTCTCTTTATTTCTTTCCCTCCCCTGCCTTTCCCCAATTTTCTCTCCCTTCCTTCTTCCTTTCCTTCTGTTCTCTATCTGTGAGCACTCTGGCCTATTTTGGAATATTTTCATCCATTCACCAAATATTTGTTGAATGTCTGCTGGTAGGGTACTAGTCATTGTTCCATTTACTGGGACACAGCAGGGAGCAAGATAAGAACAAACTGAACCACCAAGTTGTTGCATTCTCATGGACTTCCCCTTGAGGGAAAACTGTCTGCTCATTCATTTGTTCTTCTATAGTGCCTGGAGGAAGGCATTGACTCTGTTGATACTTTAAGGAAAAAGCATTAATGAATGTAGAACAGAAAGAAGGAATGAATAAATAAATGATGAAGTGAACTTTTGACCCCTTTAGGTTTGAAAAAACAGCTCTGTCCTCGATGAATTATAATTAAAGGAACACTGGATGACCTCAGAAAGATTGAACCCAGGAGACAAAAGGTAAGTAATCATAGGCAGTTTCGGTTTTTTCATGTGTTCATCTTCTTACAGAAATTTCATTTTCACAAATTATACACCAGTGTCGCTAAACAACCTTCAGTGCCCTGATTTCAGACCTTCATAATCAGCTGAGAAACATTTCAAGCTGTCACAAACGGGAACTATTCTCAGGCTATAGTTCAGTTCCAGTAACATCACCATTTATGTGCATGAGTTTTGTAATTATTTTAATACAATTGCATTTTGTCCCTATCACTTTTTGAAAAATATGAAAACCAGAAACAAATATGCTGATTCAACCTGGCAAGAAATATGACTCTCATAAATCTAATTAATAGGTTTTCGATAACAGTGGAAGAAAACACTTAAAGGTTAAAAAATCATATTTGATTCTCAGTAGATTTAAGCGAGGATAGTATGCATTTGATTGTCAGATTAAAACAAAAAAGATTAAGAACATGTATGTAATGTTGGAATTTTATCATTGAAAACTGGATCACATCTCCCCCCCCTTCAGCTCTCTGGCAGACAAACTCCCTATATTTGACTATTGCCCGTGAGACCTTCACACACGCTTTCCAACATGCGTGAAGTATGAAAGTAGGCCTAACAAATGGGGCCATCTGGTAGCTAATTGGTTATAACAGTCTCCCTTCTCCTCAAAAGTAAGTATTCCTCCCCTTTATCTCTCCCTTTCTTTTTTTCTGTCACTTTTATTGTTCCTCTGTGATTTTTTTTTTTTTTTTTACTACATTAGGCTTCCTAGTGATGCCTAAATGTAGTCATAGGCAATGTACACCTGAGTACAGAGCTAGAGAACTTAGAATGGATTGACCTTTGCTATGAATTTTAAATATTCAAAGGTTCTAGAATCTATATGCTGCTTCTTTCATTTTCAGAAAGCTCCAGAGACTTGAGATTTGTTAACCTTGGATAACTTGACTAGCATAACATGGCATGCTGGAAAATGAGTATATATGCTGGCACTGAATTAAAAATTTGGCTCAGTCGTTGTTCATTCACATAACCATGTGCTAGCTCCTCAGCCACATAGAAAGTTAGCTTCCTCATTTATAAAATGTGTATCTGATGACTCAGTATCATTGTGAAGATTGCAAAGACATATGTATATGAAGCATCTGGCATACAGCAGGCACTCAGTAAATATTTTTATACTAATTATACTGTATTGGAATAAATTACTGTTATGCTTAAGGCATGGATACAGCTTAATGAAAATAAAGGTTCTCCCTTGAAAATAACTTAAATATTAAAAGCAAAATAGCTTCCTTTCCATATTTTTACCTGATCCTCCAGAGAGCATTAATCAGGGAGCACCTGAGTGGTTCAGTCCAACTCTCATTGATTTCAGCGGGGGTTGTGATCTCAGGGTCATGGGATCAAGGCCCATGTTGGGCTCCATGCTCACTATGGAGTCTGCTTATACCTCTCCCTCCTCCTCAGCCCTCCCCCTGCTCTTGCACAAGCTCTCACATGAGCTTTCTCAAAAATAAATAAGTATTGTTTTTAAATTATTAAATTCCTAAATGTTCAATGATGGAGTCTTGGGAAATCAGTGACAATTACTAAAGTAATTAAAACAGTGATTAAGTTAATTGTTAAAGTGGACCCTTTCTTAAAAGTAAGACAGAATATTATTCTGTATGTTGACTACCTGGAATTTAAATAAAAACTTAAAGAACTAAGAGAATGAACAAGATGTTTATAATTTTCTTATGATCCAAAGATACCAAAATGGTACTGACTCATGACCTCTCTCATTATCTGTACTTAGTGAAACAAGAAAACTTCCCAGAAAGAGTGAGATTCAAAACATTTATATCTGAAAATGAGGCAACAGTAAGAATTGAATGTCTTCTTCTTTCATTTACCTAGCACTGTAAAAACCTTTAAATATTCCAGGGAACACAGAGGGTAACCATTAAAACTAACAGAAACCAATAGTCAAGGAAAGATCATTTCATTTCTTTAATATACTTACTGCTGTCTTCAATATATTTCCTTTTCTCTTCCCCAAATTGCTTTTCCTCTTTTGCTGTGGCTAGTGGCTTATTTTCCCAACATCTCAAAACTCTTCTCTCAATTCTTTGATTTTTCATCCTCCCTCAGGATTTTTCTCTTTCCATTTGTAGTCAGTCTGTTGATTCTACACTGTAAGATATAAAGACAATTCAAGTTTGTCATTTAAAAGCAATGGGCAGATAGAAGAAAAATCCATCTGCACTTTTTTTCATAAAGGTGGTGGATTAGGTTTTCAGTGATGGGTAGGGTAAAAAGTGAAGATGCAATAAGAGTTTAGATGTAGGAGCACCTGTGTGGCTCAGTTGGTTAAGGTTCCGACTTTTGGTTTCAGCTCAGGTCATGATCTCAGGGTCGTGGGATCAAGCCCCGCATCAGGCTCCACGCTAAGTGGGGTGTCTGCCTGAAGATTCTCTCCCTCTGCCCCTACTGCTACTTGTGCATGCACATGCACTCTCTCCTCCTTTCTCTCCACTCTCTTATTTTTGCCCCAAATAAATAAATCTTCAAACAAAAAAAGAAGTTGGATATACATTTTGGGTAAAGTTAATGGCAAGAGCAAATAAAGACAAAAAAAAAAATACAGATTTTGGCACAAAGAACAAGTAGTCAAGTCTCAGGGCTACTGGGATAAGAGCCTAGAAAGATGGACAGTATGAAGGATAACTTTGAATTCAATCTAAGAAAGCTGAACTCTGGTGAGTTTCTAAGAGGGAAAGATCATAACATCTCCAAGAAATTAGACTGGCAATAGAGTGGAGAAGGATTATAGGCAGAACTATAATGTACTAATTAGGCCTAAGACTTTTCAGGTGCCCCAAATATGAAATTTGTTAAGTGGGCAACAATGTTAGTGATAGAATGGAAAGTAAAGGAAATAAAAGTAAAGGAAACACAAAGACTTCTCAAACTAGTGCGCCACAGGAAATGGTATTGGCATTAATATGAAGTCAGAGGGAGGAGCTCGGGGTGGGAAAGGGAGATGATAAATGCACAGTGAGTCATTGGTGCTGGAACGTCAGCAGAATAACCAAATGGAATACGTATCTTGGGAAAATTATGGTAAAAAGAGGATATAAACCTGTATTTTCCTTGTAGTGAACATGAGCTTCATAGAATCAGTATATTTTTCTCCATTGTAAAAATCATAATAAAAATGGGAGTGAAGCTAGAAATATGTAGGGGCATAGATCTTTATTACCAAAAAATCAGTACAGAGTCAACATCAAAGTGAGAAGTTCTTGCTTTAGCACTAGGGTTAGAAGAATTTGTGAATGCCTTGTAACTGAAAGCATTCATATTCCCCACAGAGGAAAACAATGGCTGTTTATAAAGGGTATTTTTAAAGTAAGGCCAGCTAAAAATCACTACTCAATAAATAATTGTTGAGTAGATGCATGTTCATGTTTTTTTAAGGTCGGATAATCTAGGGGGAGAAGGGATTTTCATGGCCCCCAATTTTCTTTCCTTTTTTACTATGGTAAAATATACATAATGTAAAATTTACCATTTTAATCATTTTTAAATGTATAATTCTGTGACATGAATTATAATCATAATATTGTGCAATCAATCATCACTATTTCCAGAACAGTTTCATCAACCTGTACAGAAACTTTGCACTAACTCCACATTCTTCCCTCCGCCTAGCCTCTGACAACCTCTAATCTACTTCCTGTGTCTATAGATTTGCCTGTTCTGATATTTCATATTAGTGGAATTCTACAATCAAAGAATTAGGTATTTTCATTTTTATCTTCTTGTGGTAAGAATACTTAACATGAGATCTGCCCTCTTAACAAATTATCTGTGTGTACAATTCAGTATTGGTGACTAAAAGTACAGCAGATCTCTAGAGCTTATCCACCTT
This sequence comes from Mustela lutreola, assembly GCF_030435805.1. NCBI lineage: Eukaryota > Metazoa > Chordata > Mammalia > Carnivora > Mustelidae > Mustela > Mustela lutreola. The sequence goes on along the minus strand of NC_081297.1, from coordinate 21,254,438 downwards.
TTTTTCTTTCTTTCTTTTTTTAAATATTGACTGATTTTGGAGGGAGAGAGAGAAAACATGTATCAGGAAGAAGGGCAAAGGTAGAAGAAGAGAGAGAGACTCTTCAAACAGACTCCCTACATAGCAAAGAGCCCAAGATGGGGTTCAATCCCAGGACCCCGAGTTCATGACCTGAGCCAAAATCAAAAGTCAGACACCTAACAGACTGAGCTACCCAAGTGCCCCAAGAGCTTATTCATCTTACTTAAATGAAACTTTATGCCCATTGGTTAATAATCCTATTTCTTTCTTCCCATAGCCCCTAGTAATTACCATCCCAGTGTTTGATTTTATGAATTTGACTATTTTAGATGCCTCATATAAGTAGAGTCAATGATAGTTGTCTTTATGAATCTCATGGCAGCTGATTTTCTAAGACAAAGTAATCCAGACAAAAGTTGGGGGCGTGAGGCAGACATTTTAGTTATACTTATGCTAAGAATACTTATCCAACACTCAATATTTCTGATAGAAAATAAGATTGTATTTCTAGTTGTTTTAGCACTTACAGCATGCCTCCATATTGTTTCATTTTTACAACCCTCCTGTGAGGTGGGGCAGAAATAACTATCTACATGTCATAGATGAAGCAATGCTCAGGGGTACTGGGTGGCCTGATCCAGGACACATAAATAATAAATTACTCTCAGGTTCAGATCATTTGGTTGAAACTAGAAACATAAGAAACAAACGAAAACAAGCAAATAGTGATATCACTTACTTAGAGGAATAAATGATTGATATTTTTAAAATGTGGACTTTAATACATCTGTTTTAAAGCAAGGTACAATTTCCTTATGAAACTATAAAATGTTGCTAGGTAAAAAAGTAAAAACAAAGTTATCTGATGAGTATTTAACTGTACCTTGGTAACGCTATTGTTATTGAATTGAGAGTATAATCAGAAACTCTACATATGAAGATACTAAAATTATAGTTGATGACAGAATGAGTCAGTTTACCAGCATTTCAAAAGTATCGGTGCCCTCTCAAATCTTATTTTTCTTTGAGAGAGAAAGTGAGCAGGGGAGGGACAATAGGAGAGGAAGAGAGAGAGAATCTTAAGGAATCGGACACTTAGCTGAAATTGCCAACCAGCCGCCCCTCAAATCTTACTTTTTAAAAGATAATAAATGATGAGTAATTGTCATTGGAGCAAAAATACATAAAATAATGGATGCCTTTTAAAAGGTTACATAGTTTTCAAATGTCTGATGAGGATTTAAGAAATTGAGACTTGCTTATATTTTCTCACAAAATGTGAAGGGAAAGTCTTTTAAGCCAAGAGGACATGTTTTACTATGGTAACCATGTAGGTGAATTTCTTCAAATTTTGATTTTTAATGAAACTTTAAAATATAATATTCTTTAATACTTACACTTGGTAATCTCAATACAATATTCATTGCAAAAGAAAAAAAGTAAAACCAAATAGAACAGTGTATTAAATTCTTTGGTCTTTGTTAATCTCATCTGTGGGAAGTCTGATGGTTGAGATCAGAAAGTTGGAAGTTGCATGTCAGTCGCTTGGTATGTTCCATCACTGCTCTCACTGATTTAAAGAAAGTCTGAAACAATGAAATATTGGTGTGTTTCTTCTAAAATTTAAGAATACATCATCTACAGAAAGGAAATGGTATAGTATAAAGCAGGTCAGATTTAAACTTTGGTTTACTAATCACTAACTTCCCTGGTTTGCTTGATTTCTTTTTTTTTTTTTTTTTAATTTTTTATTTTTTATAAACATATATTTTTATCCCCAGGTCTGTGAATCACCAGGTTTACACACTTCACAGCACTCACCAAATCACATACCCTTCCCAATGTCCATAATCCCACCCCCTTCTCCCCAACCCCCTCCCCCCGGCAACCCTCAGTTTGTTTTGTGAGATTAAGAGTCACTTATGGTTTGTCTCCCTCCCAATCCCATCTTGTTTCATTTATTCTTCTACCCACTTAAGCCTCCATGTTGCATCACCACTTCCTCATATCAGGGAGATCATATGATAGTTGTCTTTCTCTGCTTGACTTATTTCGCTAAGCATGATACGCTCTAGTTCCATCCACGTTGTCGCAAATGGCAAGATTTCATTTCTTTTGATGGCTGCATAGTATTCCATTGTGTATATATACCACATCTTCTTGATCCATTCATCTGTTGATGGACATCTAGGTTCTTTCCATAGTTTGGCTATTGTGGACATTGCTGCTATAAACATTCGGGTGCATGTGTCCCTTTGGATCACTACATTTGTATCTTTAGGGTAAATACCCAATAGTGCAATTGCTGGGTCATAGGGCAGTTCTATTTTCAACATTTTGAGGAACCTCCATGCTGTTTTCCAGAGTGGCTGCACCAGCTTGCATTCCCACCAACAGTGTAGGAGGGTTCCCCTTTCTCCGCATCCTCGCCAGCATCTGTCATTTCCTGACTTGTTGATTTTAGCCATTCTGACTGGTGTGAGGTGATATCTCATTGTGGTTTTGATTTGTATTTCCCTGATGCCGAGTGATATGGAGCACTTTTTCATGTGTCTGTTCGCCATCTGGATGTCTTCTTTGCAGAAATGTCTGTTCATGTCTTCTGCCCATTTCTTGATTGGATTATTTGTTCTTTGGGTGTTGAGTTTGCTAAGTTCTTTATAGATTCTGGACACTAGTCCTTTATCTGATATGTCGTTTGCAAATATCTTCTCCCATTCTGTCAGTTGTCTTTTGATTTTGTTAACTGTTTCCTTTGCTGTGCAAAAGCTTTTGATCTTGATGAAATCCCAGTAGTTCATTTTTTCCCTTGCTTCCCTTGCCTTTTGCGTTGTTCCTAGGAAGATGTTGCTGCGGCAGAGGTCGGAGAGGTTGCTGCCCATGTTCTCCTCAAGGATTTTGATGGATTCCTTTCGTACATTGAGGTCCTTCATCCATTTTGAGTCTATTTTTGTGTGTGGTGTAAGGAAATGGTCCAATTTCATTTTTCTGCATGTGGCTGTCCAATTTTCCCAGCACCATTTATTGAAAAGGCTGTCTTTTTTCCATTGGACATTCTTTCCTGCTTTGTCGAAGATTAGTTGACCATAGAGTTGAGGGTCTATTTCTGGGCTCTCTATTCTGTTCCATTGATCTATGTGTCTGTTTTTGTGCCAGTACCATGCTGTCTTGATGATGACAGCTTTGTAATAGAGCCTGAAGTCCAGAATTGTGATGCCACCAACGTTGGCTTTCTTTTTCAATATCCCTTTGGCTATTCGAGGTCTTTTCTGGTTCCATATAAATTTTAGCATTATTTGTTCCATTTCTTTGAAAAAGATGGATGGTACTTTGATAGGAATTGCATTAAATGTGTAGATTGCTTTAGGTAGCATAGACATTTTCACAATATTTATTCTTCCAATACAGGAGCATGGAACATTTTTCCATTTCTCTGTGTCTTCCTCAATTTCTTTCATGAGTACTTTATAGTTTTCTGAGTATAGATTCTGTGTCTCTTTGGTTAGGTTTATTCCTAGGTATCTTATGGTTTTGGATGCAATTGTAAATGGGATTGACTCCTTAATATCTCTTTCTTCTGTCTTGCTGTTGGTGTAGAGAAATGCAACTGATTTCTGTGCATTGATTTTATATCCTGACACTTTACTGAATTCCTGTATAAGTTCTAGCAGTTTTGGAGTGGAGTCTTTTGGGTTTTCCACATATAGTATCATATCATCTGTGAAGAGTGATAATTTGACTTCTTCTTTGCCGATTTGGATGCCTTTAATTTCCTTTTGTTGTCTGATTGCTGAGGCTAGGACCTCTAGTACGATGTTGAATAGCAGTGGTGATAATGGACATCCCTGCCGTGTTCCTGACCTTAGCGGAAAAGCTTTCAGTTTTTCTCCATTGAGAATGATATTTGCGGTGGGTTTTTCATAGATGGCTTTGATGATATTGAGGTATGCACCCTCTATCCCTACACTTTGAAGAGTTTTGATCAGGAAGGGATGTTGTACTTTGTCAAATGCTTTTTCAGCATCTATTGAGAGTATCATATGGTTCTTGTTCTTACTTTTATTGATGTGTTGTATCACATTGACTGATTTGCGGATGTTGAACCAACCTTGCAGCCCTGGAATAAATCCCACTTGGTCGTGGTGAATAATCTTTTTACTGTACTGTTGAATCCTATTGGCTAGTATTTTGTTGAGTATTTTCGCATCTGTGTTCATCAAGGATATCGGTCTATAGCTCTCTTTTTTGGTGGGATCCTTGTCTGGTTTTGGGATCAAGGTGATGCTGGCCTCATAAAATGAGTTTGGAAGTTTTCCTTCCATTTCTATTTTTTGGAACAGTTTCAGGAGAATAGGAATTAGTTCTTCTTTAAATGTTTGGTAGAATTCCCCCGGGAAGCCGTCTGGCCCTGGGCTTTTGTTTGTTTGGAGATTTTTAATGACTATTTCAATCTCCTTACTGGTTATGGGTCTGTTCAGGCTTTCTATTTCTTCATGTTTCAGTTGTGGTAGTTTATATGTTTCTAGGAATGCATCCATTTCTTCCAGATTGTCAAATTTGTTGGCGTAGAGTTGCTCATAGTATGTTCTTATAATAGTTTGTATTTCCTTGGTGTTAGTTGTGATCTCTCCTCTTTCATTCATGATTTTATTTATTTGGGTCCTTTCTCTTTTCTTTTTGATAAGTCGGGCCAGGGGTTTATCAATTTTATTAATTCTTTCAAAGAACCAGCTCCTACTTTCGTTGATTTGTTCTATTGTTTTTTTGGTTTCTATTTCATTGATTTCTGCTCTGATCTTTATGATTTCTCTTCTCCTGCTGGGCTTAGGGTTTCTTTCTTGTTCTTTCTCCAGCTCCTTTAGGTGTAGGGTTAGGTTGTGTACCTGAGACCTTTCTTGTTTCTTGAGAAAGGCTTGTACCGCTATATATTTTCCTCTCAGAACTGCCTTTGTTGTGTCCCACAGATTTTGAACCGTTGTATTTTCATTATCATTTGTTTCCATGATTTTTTTCAATTCTTCTTTAATTTCCCGGTTGACCCATTCATTCTTTAGAAGGATACTGTTTAGTCTCCATGTATTTGGGTTCTTTCCAAACTTCCTTTTGTGGTTGAGTTCTAGCTTTAGAGCATTGTGGTCTGAAAATATGCAGGGAATGATCCCAATCTTTTGATACCGGTTGAGTCCTGATTTAGGACCGAGGATGTGATCTATTCTGGAGAATGTTCCATGTGCACTAGAGAAGAATGTGTATTCTGTTGCTTTGGGATGAAATGTTCTGAATATATCTGTGATGTCCATCTGGTCCAGTGTGTCATTTAAGGCCTTTATTTCCTTGCTGATCTTTTGCTTGGATGACCTGTCCATTTCAGTGAGGGGAGTGTTAAAGTCCCCTACTATTATTGTATTATTGTTGATGTGTTTCTTTGATTTTGTTATTAATTGGTTTATATAGTTGGCTGCTCCCACATTGGGGGCATAGATATTTAAAATTGTTAAATCTTCTTGTTGGACAGACCCTTTGAGTATGATATAGTGTCCTTCCTCATCTCTTATTATAGTCTTTGGCTTAAAATCTAATTGATCTGATATAAGGATTGCCACTCCTGCTTTCTTCTGATGTCCATTAGCATGGTAAATTCTTTTCCACCCCCTCACTTTAAATCTGGAGGTGTCTTCGGGCTTAAAATGTGTTTCTTGGAGGCAACATATAGATGGGTTTTGTTTTTTTATCCATTCTGATACCCTGTGTCTTTTGACAGGGGCATTTAGCCCATTCACATTCAGGGTAACTATTGAGAGATATGAATTTAGTGCCATTGTATTGCCTGTAAGGTGACTGTTACTGTATATGGTCTCTGTTCCTTTCTGATCTACCACTTGTAGGCTCTCTCTTTGCTTAGAGGACCCCTTTCAATATTTCCTGTAGAGCTGGTTTGGTATTTGCAAATTCTTTCAGTTGTTGTTTGTCCTGGAAGCTTTTAATCTCTCCTTCTATTTTCAATGATAGCCTAGCTGGATATAGTATTCTTGGCTGCATGTTTTTCTCGTTTAGTGCTCTGAAAATATCATGCCAGCTCTTTCTGGCCTGCCAGGTCTCTGTGGATAAGTCAGCTGCCAATCTAATATTTTTACCATTGTATGTTACAGACTTATTTTCCCGGGCTGCTTTCAGGATTTTCTCTTTGTCATTGAGACTTGTAAATTTTACTATTAGGTGACGGGGTGTGGGCCTATTCTTATTGATTTTGAGGGGCATTCTCTGAACCTCCTGAATTTTGATGCTCGTTCCCTTTGCCATATTGGGGAAATTCTCCCCAATAATTCTCTCCAGTATACCTTCTGCTTCCCTCTCTCTTTCTTCTTCTTCTGGAATCCCAATTATTCTAATGTTGTTTCGTCTTATGGTGTCACTTATTTCTCGAATTCTCCCCTCGTGGTCCAGTAGCTGTTTGTCCCTCTTTTGATCAGCTTCTTTATTCTCTGTCATTTGGTCTTCTATATCACTAATTCTTTCTTCTGCCTCATTTATCCTAGCAGTGAGAGCCTCCATTTTTGATTGCACCTCATTAATAGCTTTTTTGATTTCAACTTGGTTAGATTTTAGTTCTTTTATTTCTCCAGAAAGGGCTTTTATATCTCTCGAGAGGGTTTCTCTAATATCTTCCATGCCTTTTTCGAGCCCGGCTAGAACCTTGAGAATTGTCATTCTGAACTCTAGATCTGACATATTACCGATGTCTGTATTGATTAGGTCCCTAGCCTTCGGTACTGCCTCTTGTTCTTTTTTTTGTGGTGAATTTTTACGTCTTGTCATTTTGTCCAGATAAGAGTAAATGAAGGGGCAAGTAAAATACTAAAAGGGTGGCAACAACCCCAGGAAAATATGCTTTAGCCAAATTAGAAGAGATCCAAAATCGTGAGTGGGGAGAAAGGGGATAAAAAGAGGTTCAAAAAGGAAGAAAGAAAAAAGAAAAAAAAAAAAAAAAAGAAAAGAAAAGAAAAGAATTTTTTTAAAAAAAGAAAACACCTAAGAGAAATGTAAAAAAATATATATATATATTAGATAAACTAGTAAAAAATCGTTAAAAAAGAAAAAGGTAACAGTTAAAAAAAAAAAAAATTTTACCCGAAGGCGAGAAAAAAAAAAATGAAAAAGAAAAAATTAAATTAACTGCAAGACTAAAAAAAATCACAGGAAAAAAGCCATGAGTTCCGTGCTTGGCTTTCTCCTCCTCTGGAATTCTGCTGCTCTCCTTGGTATTGAAACCGTACTCCTTGGTAGGTGAACTTGGTCTCGGCTGGATTTCTTGTTGATCTTCTGGGGGAGGGGCCTGTTGTAGTGATTCTCAAGTGTCTTTGCCCCAGGCGGAATTGCACCGCCCTTACCAGGGGCTGGGGTGAGTAATCCGCTCGGGTTTGCTTTCAGGAGCTTTTGTTCCCTGAGCGCTTTCCGTAGAGTTCCAGAGGACGGGAATACAAATGGCGGCCTCCTGGTCTCCGGCCCGGAGGAGCCGAGAGCCCAGGGCCCCACTCCTCAGTGCGCCCTCAGAGAACAGCGCCCAGTTACTCCCGTCTGCCTGACCTCCGGCCGCGCTCCGAGCTCACCGAGCCTGCGACCGGTTCAAGGTAACACGGAGCTGCGAGCTTACTGTCGGCTCTGTCTCTGTAGCCGGCTTTCCCGTTCCAATACCCGCAAGCTCTGCGACACTCAGACACCCCCGATCCTTCTGTGACCCTGCGGGACCTGAGGCCACGCTGACCCCGCGTGGGCTTCGCTCCGGTTTAGCCTCTGGAGCGATGTCCCTCAGCGGAACAGACTTTTAAAAGTCCTGATTTTGTGCGCGGTTGCTCAGCCGCTTGCCGGGAGCCGGCCCCTCCCCCCGGGGTCTATCTTCCCGTCGCTTTGGATTCACTTCTCCGCCGGTCCTACCTTTCAGAAAGTAGTTGTTTTTCTGTTTCCAGAATTGCTGTTCTTCTTCTCTTCGATCTGCCGATGGATTTTCAGGTGTTTGCAATCTTTAGATAAGCTATCTAGCTGATCTCCGGCTAGCTGAAGCAGTCTCAGCTTGCTACTTCTCCGCCATCTTGACTCCTCTCGGTTTGCTTGATTTCTAAAGATGGCTGCTATCTATGTGGTACCAGAAAAACAAATGGAAAAATCCTAGCCTAGAGTCACTGGTAACTGTGTCAGGACTTCATGTAACATACTGAAGCGTATACATCACACCGAGGTTTATACTTAGGCAATTTAAATAGAACTGTCAATAAGAAAATTTTTTTTGAAAAAGGCTAATTCATTTTGTAGCCAATTCTTCCTGAACATGTGAGTGTATCTTATCAATGTATGTGTAAAATGATGTAATTTTTTATATTACTTTTATTAATATATAATGTGTTATTTGCTCCAGAGGTACAGGTCTGTGAATTGTCAGGTTTACACAGTTCACAGCACTCACCATATCCCATACTCTCCCCAATGTCCATAACCCAACCTTACCCTATCCCTACCTTCCCACCACCCAGCAACCCTCAGTTTGTTTTGTGAGATTAAGCATCTCTTATGGTTTGTCTCCCTCCTGATCCCATCTTGTTTCATTTTTTCTTTCTCTACCCCCCACAACCCTCCTCCCTATCTCTCAAATTCCTCATACCAGGGAGAGCATATGATAATTGTCTTTCTCTGATTGACTCATTTCGCTCAGCAAAATATCCTCTAGTTCCATCCAGGTCATTGCAAATGGCAATGGCAAGATTCCATTTCTGTTGATGGCTGCATAGTATTCATATATATATATGACATAAAATGATGTAATTTTTAAAGACTGTTTTCCCACTGACTTATTATGTGACACTTAGACAGATTTGTCATGTTGTTTTTTGTTTGTTTTTCATGGCACCATCAATTAACAACTATATCCATTTGAATTCATCTCCAAAATATCAGTAAAACCATACTTGGTAATTGGGACAAAAGTATGGGAGTGGTAAGGGTGGGGATGGTTTGGAAAGAAAGCAAGGGTAATTAATAGTTTCCAGTCTTACCACTTCTCATCAAGTGTTTTCTTTTCTCTCAGTCCGTCTGGGGACTCAGGCAGAGTGTATATTGATAGAACTTAAAAGCAAACTCCAATAAAGGAGAAACTGTCAAGTTTACTCATGTGGCTTCCGCACCTATGATAGAACCTGGCACTTAATAGGATCTTATCACTCACTCAGCAGTTACTTACTGAATTTTCACTGTGTGCCACACAGTGTTCAAGAAAATTAATATATGTATGTATCATTGAACAAAATATACAATATGTCTTGTCCTTTGGAACTTATATTTCAATAAGGGATGAGGAAATATAAGGATTTTTAAAAAAAACATTTAGAATACCAAAAAGTTTTGTGCTATGGAAAAATAGCTGGAGGACTGGGAGCATAGAAATGGGGCAACTGAGATTTTAAATGGGTGACCAGGTAGGCCTCAGTGAGCAGATCTGAAGAAATGGGGATGTAAGCCACATGAAATTCTGAGAAGAGCCTATTCCAGGCAGAGGAACCCACAAGTGACAAGGTCCTGAGGTGGGCACAAGGCTTTGGAGAATCAATAAAGGGCCTACGTAGCAAGCTGAATTCAAGTATAGTTTGTTAAATAGGTCACATTAGAAGGAGCATATGGTGTAAGGCTGTGGAGACCACCCAAAGAGTTGAATTAAATGAGGAAAACAGACTGTATATGGTTTTAAGCAGAGGAGAAGCACAATCTGATTTATGTTTTAAGCAGATCACTTTGGCTGCTGTGCTGAGACTTAGGTGAAGATGACGGTAGAAGTAGTGAGGACTGTGAGGAGACTACTGGAATTATCCCGGCAAGAGATGATGGTTTAGATCTGGCTGTGAAAGCAGTGAGAAGTTCACAAGCCTATTCCTTTTACAAATCATAGTGGAAGGTATTTGGTTCCAGGCACTTTCCTAAGCACTTTAAATCCTCACATGCTCTTATTTGCTTACAGAATGTGGTAGGCTGATTAATGTCCCTACTCCTGCCCAAAGATGCCCACAACCTAATCCCTAGAACCTATGAGTGTTACTTTCCATGGCAAAAGGGCTTCTGCAGATGTGGTTGATTTAATGCATGTGGAGATGGAGACATTATCCGGGATAATTCTAGCGGGCACAGTGTAGTCGCAAGGATCTGTAGGAGAGAGAAGCAGGACGGCCAGAGTCAGCAGTAGGAGATGTGCAGACAGAAGCAAAAGGTTGGAGTGATGGGAAGGAGGGGCCAGGAGGCATCACATGCAGTAGCCTCTAAAAGCTAACAAAGTCAAAGTCTTCTCCTGAGAAGGACCACAGCCCTACTGATGTCTTGATTTTTCCCACTGAGATCCATTTTAGACTTCTGATCTCCAGCAGTGTATGCTAACAAACACTGTGTTTTGTAAGGTACTAAGTCTGTGGTAATTTTTTACTCCATCAATAGGTTATTAATACAGAAAGCAAGATTTCCAAATAAATACACAATAATCATGTAACTCTACTGTAATTTACTTAGCTATTCCTTTTTATTTATTTATTTATTTTCAGCATGACAGTATTCATTATTTTTTCACCACACCCAGTGCTCCATGCAATCTGTGCCCTCTATAATACCCACCACCTGGTACCCCAACCTCCCAACCCCCCCGCCACTTCAGATTTTAGGCTGTTTCCCATTTTCCCAATGATAAATATTGCTGAAGAGGGTATTGCTAGGAATAAATCTTAACATGCACCTCTGATAATTTTCATAGGTTTGGAAATTGAATGTCTACTATGGTGATAGATTTTTCTATTTTAGAATACAGAGAAAGTAGAGTCATTCAACAAACACCATACTCACACCCCAAGATTTTTGTTAGCACTGGTGTTTTACATAATAAAATGAATAAAATGTAAGTGGTAGAGATTAATTACCCTTTGAGCTCCCTTACCATCCTGCTTCCCCACACCCATCTCTTCTAAAATAAAGACTGACAAATATAGAATGATTCACAAATGTGTGAAACATCCTTGTATATGGGCTGTGTTTCATCTTCTCTGTGCTGTTCCAGTTATAGTGTGTGTGTGTGTGTGTGTGTGTGTGTGTGTAATATTATATATGTAGTTGTCAATATAAGAAATATTGTTTTATCTTCTTTTAATCTTCTAAGAAAAACTTGATGAAACATAGCCATGTTTATAAATTATTTGTTTATGACAAAACACTTTGAGACTTAAAAATATGTGAATCTTCATGAAAGGAAAAGGCATATACAAGCATTAAGGAAAAGAAAAAAAAAAGGCCGAAATGAATAATGAACTAATTGTAGCTATTTTTTTCTAGATGTACATTTGATTTTCTGTTTATCTTATATCCAAAATATTAAAATATAAGTTAAACATATGAAATGTTCAAATTATGCCCTTACGGGCCATTACTAATTTTGTCACAGTTCCCAAATTAGTCAAATCGGCTTGTGTTCTGAACTGGGAAGAAAAGGGTATTGTTTCCCTTACTGTAACTCTACTGTTGTGTTAGGGTGTCTCAGTGGCTACTTTACAATCTAGTTTGAGAATAGGTCTCTTTGTCAAGCTCGGTCATAATTTGGGCAATCCCTCTACTTAAGCAGAATACAACTCAGTTATGAGGATGAAGATTCATTTTTATTGTAGGATATCACAAAACTAGAAGTTTGACTTAATGGATTCACCAAATAAAAATGTCTCAAATAAAAGATTTTCTCAAGTTCTCTAACTTTTTAGTAACTTTTACATCCCAAACTGTGTGTATGACATTACCAGTTTTTTCTGAAACAATCATTTTGATTTGTTTGGAAGAGCAGTTCTTTTATCCTGGTCAGTCTAAATATTCAAACACTTAAATTTTTAGATAACAGCATATATATAAGAACCACAAAGTGTGAAATACTACCACTGAAGTGGTATACATTTTGAATTCTATAAAATAGCAAATAAGCAAAAAAAACCCAATAGGACTAAAACTGTTCTTTGTGCAATTCTTGAAACACAAAATACTTTGTTTCTTATGTTTCACAATAAAACCAGTAAACACTGTCTTCTCAGATAAAGATACAAACAATGTGGATTATTAACTTCACTGATTAAAGAAAAATTTTAAGAGGGAAAGTGAATAATAATTAAATAATAGATGGCTATCTACATATTACACATAATGAGAAGTTTTTATTTATAATTAAAAGGCTAGTCTTGTTCCTAGATAGCAATTACATTTCTCTTTAAGATAATGAGAACATATGAACAATGGCCTGCCCCGTAGAGATATTTTTTACTTATCCTGATCAATGAAACAAAGAGAGAGAAAAGTTCCCACAGCTATCTCTAAAGCCCTGAGAGTGAAACCATTGTTTTAGAATCAAAAGGACTTAAGCTCTGACTAAAAAGATGTAAACTCATAACCAAGGAGCAATAATTTAATGAAATGGGCTTGTCCTCAACTTAGCTATTACTTTCTAAATTCTGAATTACAACACCTCATTATATAAATGAGTTTAATCTTAGAGGAATGTGCTTTATAGTTAATTTTTAATTTATGCTCTCTACTTTCTTATCTAATAACAGTGACTTCAGAAATTTAAATGCTACAGGTTTTTGTTAAAAAATACTTTATAAAGGTAAAATTTCTTTTTTTTTTCTTTCAGCTTACTGTTGTTTGCCATGAACAGTTGAGAGATAGTTAAAAAAAAATGCACTCATGTACACATACATGATAAAAAGGATCTCATTGTTATGACTTTGCTGTAGGACAGTGTTCTCCAAGAGTGGCATTAGGATGACTTGTATCACTTAATCACCTAATGATCTTCTTAAAAAATGAGCTTTCCCACATTCCATCCCAACTCACACTCATTGAATCAACTCAGTAGGCAGGGGTGTTGATCCGAAATGTGCGTGTTAAACAAGCATAATTGGCGATGCTGGTGGAGATAGCTCAAGGAGTGATCTTAAAACAGCCCTGCTTTTGGAGCTAATGTCACATTTTTCTAAGTCTTATTCTATAGATCTTTAAAGTACACATTCATATAATTCAGATGTGTGTCTAACATACATTTTGTGAGTACTATTTTTAAACTGATCATTGACAATTTGTGGACCTGCCTATAATGATGACAAGAATTCTGGATTTTTAAAGACCACTAAATTAGCCCAGTTCCTCCTTTGATCATAGGCCCTTCCAAGCTACTGAGTTGTCGAATGTTGAACACGCTTACTTGAGTGACAACACTGGGTTAGTTATTATGCAACACTGATACTATTTTCTTCTTTTTTTCATGTCCTCCTTTGATAAACAAAAACCTTACTCAGTTCTCATGAAAATTCTGATATGACTCCAGAGTGTGCCAGCTGCATCCCAGCTCGGGTTAAAGCTCATGACTGTTTTTTGTATTCCCATTAGCTGAGAAGATGTTATTTTCTGTAGTTTGTATTTTTAAAAGTCGATTTTCTTTGCTTCCCCAATAAAAAATCATAAGATTTTTTCCTGTTATTACAGACTTCTTACCCCAAATATTCCCCAGTCCTACAAGAAATAATAATAAGCTCATTCTGTTGAGAATTGCATTTATATAAAACACTGTCATGCTTAGAATAAAACCTTGGGTATTGATTCAAATGGCCATTATTAATCTTGGCCCCAATTTTACAGTGTATAGATTTATTCCACAAGTCATGAGGTTAGTTGATGATGTTAGAACTCTGGAGTATCACTTGGAACAAAGAAAGAGATCATCATATTGTTGTAATTTCATGATTGTTTTTCTCTGTTTACATTTCTGTACTTTATCTGGAATCATTCTTTGATGATATCTCCAGAAACTCACTATATACCGTGTCATGTGTCAGATATCCACGCTCATCGTCTGCTAATGGATATGTCTACCTAGACTATGCTCTATCTTCATACCTATCAACATCTTCCAAGTCTTTTCTTTTTACTAATTATTTTTATTAACATACAATGTATTATTTGCCCCAGGGGGTACAGGTCTTCCAAGTCTTTTAAAACGCAACCTCTTGATTTTTACCATTCAGTGTTACTTCTCTTCACTCCTTCTTGAGTTCTTCTGCTCTTCCTTCCTCTGCACATTCTCTGCCTCCATGTTCAGACATCACTAGTCTGCCTATCATGTATATCCTCTGTACAGTGATACAAACATTTCTGGTATGGATTTTGATCTTAGTTGACCTTCATCAGGTAAATTGTAAAGTTAGCCCTCAATCCCTGTTAAGCATATCTCTTTGTATGCCATGTTGTACAAAACACAAAGCTTAAATGGTCCCTTTGGGGTTAATATAAAACATTTCTTAGTCCATAAAATAAGAAAAAGTAAGCAGCTAATATAATCACCCAAATCCAATACATTAGAAAGTTTTTACCCTTAAGTGTTAGAGGATTTGGGTATATGGAATATTTAGAAACTACGTAATGATAATATGGGATAACATTATGTGGGGGAGCTCCTTATGTTATTGAAGGTCCCAAGTGGAATAGAAACCCAAAATTTCAACACCTGTTGGAAAGATATAGGCAGCCTGAAGGATAAAAAATAGAAAAATGAACTGAAACTAAAATGCTATTAGAAAATTTAATATAAGAAAGTCACTGAAATATTTTCAAAGTGACATATCAGGAAGAGAAAGTAGCAAATAGCTAAAACCAGTGAGGCAGTACCAAAAAACCAATAAGGAGAAAAATCTTCGTAAAAATGATGGATGATTTAATCAGGACAACTAGAATTAAATCAGAAGAAGAGAACGCACACACAGGTGGAAAATATGTTGGCCCAAATTCTGCAGAGCTGGGGGGAAAAATGGTTTATTGGATTCTGTAGTAATAAATGGAATCTTCTAAGTATTAAAAGAAAGTAATAGACTTTTCCAGTTATGTGCAAAGCATTCATTAACAATAGAACATTAGCATTCATTAAAAAAATTTGATGCTCCAAGAGATTCTAAAGCTTCCATTTGGCTTTTTAACATACACACCATACCTTGATTTTTCTGTCATTTTAAGTAGATCATAGAATACCTGAATTTGAATGTTCCTTCACTCTCTTTATAGAATTTCAGTAAATACTGCATATTTCAGTAAATCAGCCACAATTAAAAAATACTAATGTTCTATCACAAAAAATACAATGGCAATAAAGCCTATATTCTTCAAAGTACCTTACTCTGACAAACTCAACAGAAATCTGTAGGAAAGCTCAATGTGGACTATAAATGAGGTGACTTTTGCTCTTGTAGTTTATAGTTATAGTATTATTTATTAGATCACTGTAGTATCATCCTGTGTAGCTCTCTGAACTAGTCTTCACTCTTCTGTTCTGGTTATTAATAGTCTATTCTTAGATATTCAATATATAATGCTAATGCTTGAATGTTTTTGTTTTGATAATTTTTTAAAATAAATGCGATTTCAATAGTACAATGAAATAAAAAGATATTTGTATTACTGTCCTGGTAACTTATTATGGTATTAACATACTTCACAATATTTATGTTATAGAAATATTTCTTTTTCTAGATTAAAATTTTAAAATGGCATACTTGGACCTTTGGAAAACAATGTCTTCTGACCAAGATTTTGCATCTTCCTCTCTTTGCTGGCTTGATCTACCTGGTTTTAAAACATTGTGAGAGGAATCTTATATCCAACTTGACCATGCCATCTCCATCAGTCCTATTTGAAAGCCATTTTAAACTTCCTTTCCATAAAAATGGGGATTGCCCATTAGATTACTGTAACTAATTTTCTATATATTTGTCTCCTATCCTCTTCTAATATAATAGAATCTATCTAATATTTATTCAACAGAGCAGGAAGGAACAAAAATATTGTCCTTAACTTTTGAAGTTTTAGTTCAGATCTGCTGAGGATCATATTGAAGTGAATATGTTTTCTTACAAAACTGTGGCTTTATCTTTCATTCTGACCAGAAAAGGAGCAGAATTACTTGTTGACATTAGCTTGTTTTATGTGGGTGTGTAGAAACTTGCAGGAGCCATCAAGTTTCAGCTGACTGAGTGTACAGCTGAGTTTTCACCACACCCTTTCTTGACTTCTCAAGCTTTTAGTTCACATTACATGAGCAATCCTGCCTCTTTCATATGTTGATTTTAATCATCCAAATTCCCTATGAGGTTTGGCCTTCAGTCCTTAACAAAGGTTGCTGTAGTTGTTATAACCTATGAACATTTCTCAAATTTAAGTAGAGCACACTGGTAATTGTGTTATTAATTTTCCTTCCTAATAGTAATAATATGTTTATAGTAAGTCAGTTCTATGGTATTTTCTTGTTGGAGAATAAAAAAGAGATGGAAATAAAATCTCTAGTAAGAAAAAAGTAATCATAATATTTTAGGAAGCAAAGCAGAGTATCAGGAGGAAAGCAGATTGCCAGGAAAATTCTAAAACATGTCAATGGAAACTTAGGTTAAAATAAAAGATAAAACCAGACTAACAGGATACAAAACAAAACATGCTTATTGCAAAATCAGTGCTAAACAGGATATAGTATCAGGTAGTCCTTAGGACTACTTGTGTGTGTTTTGTGATTTTTTTTTTTTAAGATTTTATTTATTTATTTACTTGACAGACAGAGATCACAAGTAGGCAGAGAGGCAGGCAGAGAGAGAGAGAAAGAAAGAGAAGCAGACTCCCTGCTGAGCAGAGAGCCCGATATGGGGCTGGATCCCAGGACTCTGAGATCATGACCTGAGCCGAAGGCAGAGGCTTAACCCACTGAGCCACCCAGGCACCCTGTTTTGTGATCTTAATGTTGAGAATAATTTCAGATTTTTACACAGACTATATTAACATGAAAGAAACAAAAAATCCAGGAAAAAGAACATTTCAGCTAGCAATCAGTATTGTGTCTGTATCCAGCTGAATAGATGAAAATTCAGTTTTATTTACATACTAGCTGTGTAATGTGGCATCATTATATATTCATGTGTCCCAAGGGATTTATACTCAGTGTGATTTTTTTTTTTGGTCACTTATTGATATAATTTTCTTTTGTTCCAACTGATTTCTTGATTGTGTGTACATAGACTTATAATATGTCCTTGTTGAAGTAGTCTCCAGTATCTGTGAACAATGAATGGATTAAAAAGTGTTATGTACATATAACAATATTATTATATTAACAATATTATTATTCAGCTTTAAAAAGAATGAAATTCTAGCACATGTAACAACATGAAGTTTCAAGACATCATGCTAAGTAAAATAAGCCAGATGCAAAAATGGGCAAATGTTGTATGATTGCACTTAAATGAGGTTATCTAGAATAGGCAAATTCATAAGATAATAAGTAGAATAGTGGTTACTAGGAGTTGTAGGGAAGGAAGATTGGGAATTATTGTTTTTTTTTTTTTTAAGATTTTATTTATTTATTTGACAGAGATCTCAAGTAGGCAGAGAGGCAGGCAGAGAGAGGAAGGGAAGCAGGCTCCCCACTGAGCAGAGAGCCCGATGCGGGGCTTGATCCCAGGACCCTGGGATCATGACCTGAGCTGAAGACAGAGGCTTTAACCCACTGAGCCACCCAGGCACCCGGGAATTATTGTTTAATAAATACAGAGTTTTAGTTTGGAATTATTCTAGATATAAATAGTGGTATCTTTTTAAAGGAGTTAGAAAACTTGAAACATCTTGAGATCTTAAAGCCACTTCAAGGCCATGGTGAAATCCAACCTATAGGAAAATATGTGGAGAGCACAAAAGAATGGGCTGAGGACCACAACAATGCCATTAAAAGAAATACATAACGAAATTGGTCACTTTAGTGAAAACTTGCATGTAAGGAAATTTCTATCTAAGAATCCTATATTATTTTCTTTATCTGTTCCCTTCTTGAATCTAGACTGGTTAATAACAGATTTTTGGGGAGTCTGGTAGCTCAATTGGTTAAGTGTCTGACTCTTGATGTCAGCTCAGGTCATGATCTCAGGGTTGTGAGATTGAGCCTTGCATTGTGAAGCTTACTGAAGTCTCTCTCTCCCAGGTTGCCTGGTTGGCTTAGTTGTTCAAGCGTCCAAATCTTGGTTTTGGCTCAACTAAGCTCATGGGTTGTGGGATCAAGTCCCAGTTTGGGCTCCACGCCCAGTGCGGAGTCTGCTTGATGATTGTCATCCTCTACCTCTTCACCCACTTGTGTACTCACTCTCTCTCTGAAATAAGTAAATCTTAAAAAAAAAAAAATTCTCTCTCCTTTTCCCACTCCCCATCTGCCAGCTCATCCTCTAAATAAATACATAAATAAATAACACACTTTGCTTTACAAAGATACCTTCAGAAGAAGCCAAGTTAAAAAAAGAATTCATCAATTTAGTTATGCTGAGATTTGTAATAACAAAAAAGTTAAATTCCATGTATGTAGCTTATCTCTCTTCTAAAGATTAAAAGTGAATAATTAAAAATTATGCAAGGGGGCTAAGCAATAAATGGCATAGCTGTATAATTTCAGAGTTGGGTCCGTGAGGCTAATGAACTTAAAGGTATGAACATATAGCACTATGACATCTATTACATTTTTAAATGGAAAACATATTAAAGATAAAGTGTATTCCATTGGACATTCTTTCCTGCTTTGTCGAAGATTAGTTGACTGTAGAGTTGAGGGTCTATTTCTGGGCTCTCTATTCTGTTCCATTGATCTATGGGTCTGTTTTTGTGCCAGTACCATGCTGTCTTGTTGAGGACAGCTTTGTAATAGAGCTTGAAGTCCGGAATTGTGATGCCACCAATGTTGGCTTTCTTTTTCAATATCCCTTTGGCTATTCGAGGTCCTTTTTGGTTCCATATAAATTTTAGCATTATTTGTTCCATTTCTTTGAAAAAGATGGATGGTACTTTGATAGGAATTGCATTAAATGTGTAGATTGCTTTAGGTAGCATAGACATTTTCACAATATTTATTCTTCCAATCCAGGAGCATGGAACATTTTTCCATTTCTCTGTGTCTTCCTCAATTTCTTTCATGAGTACTTTATAGTTTTCTGAGTATAGATTCTGTGTCTCTTTGGTCAGGTTTATTCCTAGGTATCTTATGGTTTTGGATGCAATTGTAAATGGGATGGACTCCTTAATTTCTCTTTCTTCTGTCTTGCTGTTGGTGTAGAGAAATGCAACTGAATTCTGTGCATTTATTTTATATCCTGACACTTTACTGAATTCCTGTACAAGTTCTAGCAGTTTTGGAGTGGAGTCTTTTGGGTTTTCCACATATAGTATCATATCATCTGCGAAGAGTGATAATTTGACTTCTTCTTTGCCGATTTGGATGCCTTTAATTTCCTTTTGTTGTCTGATTGCTGAGGCTAGGACCTCTAGTACGATGTTGAATAGCATTGGTGATAATGGACATCCCTGCCGTGTTCCTGACCTTAGCGGAAAAGCTTTCAGTTTTTCTCCATTGAGAATGATATTTGCGGTGGGTTTTTCATAGATGGCTTTGATGATATTGAGGTATGTGCCCTCTATCCCTACACTTTGAAGAGTTTTGATCAGGAAGGGATGCTGTACTTTGTCAAATGCTTTTTCAGCATCTATTGAGAGTATCATATGGTTCTTGTTCTTTCTTTTATTGATGTGTTGAATCACATTGACTGATTTGCGGATGTTGAACCAACCTTGCAGCCCTGGAATAAATCCCACTTGGTCGTGGTGAATAATCCTTTTAATGTAGTGTTGAATCCTATTGGCTAGTATTTTGTTGAGTATTTTCGCATCTGTGTTCATCAAGGATATTGGTCTATAGCTCTCTTTTTTGATGGGATCCTTGTCTGGTTTTGGGATCAAGGTGATGCTGGCCTCATAAAATGAGTTTGGAAGTTTTCCTTCTATTTCTATTTTTTGGAACAGTTTCAGGAGAATAAGAATTAGATCTTCTTTAAATGTTTGGTAGAATTCCCCCGAGAAGCCGTCTGGCCCTGGGCTTTTGTTTGTTTGGAGATTTTTAATGACTGTTTCAATCTCCTTACTGGTTATGGGTCTGTTCAGGCTTTCTATTTCTTCCTGGTTCAGTTGTGGTAGTTTAAATGTTTCTAGGAATGCATCCATTTCTTCCAGATTGTCAAATTTGTTGGCGTAGAGTTGCTCATAGTATGTTCTTATATTAGTTTGTATTTCTTTGGTGTTAGTTGTGATCTCTCCTCTTTCATTCATGATTTTATTTATTTGGGTCCTTTCTCTTTTCTTTTTGATAAGTCAGGCCAGGGGTTTATCAATTTTATTAATTCTTTCAAAGAACCAGCTCCTAGTTTCATTGATTTGTTCTATTGGGTTTTTTTTGGTTTCTATTTCATTGATTTCTGCTCTGATCTTTATGATTTCTCTTCTGCTGGGTTTAGGGTTTCTTTCTTGTTCTTTCTCCAGCTCCTTTAGGTGTAGGGTTAGGTTGTGTACCTGAGACCTTTCTTGTTTCTTGAGAAAGGCTTGTAGTGCTATATATTTTCCTCTCAGGACTGCCTTCGTTGTGTCCCACAGATTTTGAACCGTTGTATTTTCATTATCATTTGTTTCCATGATTTTTTTCAATTCTTCTTTAATTTCCCGGTTGACCCATTCATTCTTTAGGAGGATGCTGTTTAGTCTCCATGTATTTGGGTTCTTTCCAAACTTCCTTTTGTGGTTGAGTTCTAGCTTCAGAGCATAGTGGTCTGAAAATATGCAGGGAATGATCCCAATCTTTTGATACCGGTTGAGTCCTGATTTAGGACCCAGGATGTGATCTATTCTGGAGAATGTTCCATGGGCACTAGAGAAGAATGTGTATTCTGTTGCTTTGGGATGAAAAGTTCTGAATATATCTGTGATGTCCATCTGGTCCAGTGTGTCGTTTAAGGCCTTTATTTCCTTGCTGATCCTTTGCTTGGATGATCTGTCCATTTCAGTGAGGGGAGTGTTAACGTCCCCTACTATTATTGTATTGTTGTTGATGTGTTTCTTTGATTTTGTTATTAATTGGTTTATATAGTTGGCTGCTCTCACGTTGGGGGCATAGATATTTAAAATTGTTAGATCTTCTTGTTGGACAGACCCTTTGAGTATGATATAGTGTCCTTCCTCATCTCTTATTATAGTCTTTGGCTTAAAATCTAATTGATCTAAGGATTGCCACTCCTGCTTTCTTCTGATGTCCATTAGCATGGTAGATTCTTTTCCACCCCCTCACTTTAAATCTGGAGGTGTCTTCGGGCTTAAAATGAGTTTCTTGGAGGCAACATATAGATGGGTTTTGTTTTTTTATCCATTCTGATACCCTGTGTCTTTTGACAGGGGCATTTAGCCCATTAACATTCAGGGTAACTATTGAGAGATATGAATTTAGTGCCACTGTATTGCCTGTAAGGTGACTGTTACTGTATATGGTCTCTGTTCCTTTATGATCTACCACTTGTAGGCTCTTTCTTTGCTTAGAGGATCCCTTTCAATATTTCCTGTAGAGCTGGTTTGGTGTTTGCAAATTTTTTCAGTTTTTGTTTGTCCTGGAAGCTTTTAATCTCTCCTTCTATTTTCAATGATAGCCTAGCTGGATATAGTATTCTTGGCTGCATGTTTTTCTCGTTTAGTGCTCTGTAAATATCATGCCAGCTCTTTCTGGCCTGCCAGGTCTCTGTGGATAAGTCAGCTGCCAATCTAATATTTTTACCATTGTATGTTACAGACTTCTTTTCCTGGGCTGCTTTCAGGATTTTCTCTTTGTCACTGAGACTTGTAAATTTTACTATTAGGTGACGGGGTGTGGGCCTATTCTTATTGATTTTGAGGGGCGTTCTCTGAACCTCCTGAATTTTGATCCTTGTTCCCTTTGCCATATTGGGGAAATTCTCCCCAATAATTCTCTCCAGTATACCTTCTGCTTCCCTCTCTCTTTCTTCTTCTTCTGGAATCCCAATTATTCTAATGTTGTTTCGTCTTATGGTGTCACTTATCTCTCGAATTCTCCCCTCGTGGTCCAGTAGCTGTTTGTCCCTCTTTTGATCAGCTTCTTTATTCTCTGTCATTTGGTCTTCTATATCACTAATTCTTTCTTCTGCCTCATTTATCCTAGCAGTGAGAGCCTCCATTTTTTATTGTACCTCATTAATAGCTTTTTTGATTTCAACTTGGTTAGATTTTAGTTCTTTTATTTCTCCAGAAAGGGCTTTTATATCTCCCGAGAGGGTTTCTCTAATATCTTCCATGCCTTTTTCGAGCCCAGCTAGAACCTTGAGAATTGTCATTCTGAACTCTTTACCTGACATATTACCAATGTCTGTATTGATTAGGTCCCTAGCCTTTGGTACTGCTTCTTGTTCTTTTTTTTGTGGTGAATTTTTCCGTCTTGTCATTTTATCTAGATAAGAGTATATGAAGGAGCAAGGAAAATACTAAAATGGTGGCAACAACCCCTGGAAAATATGCTTTAACCAAATCAGAAGAGATCCCAAATCGTGAGGGGGGAGAAAGGGAATAAAAAGAGTTCAAAAAGGGGGAAAGAAAAAAAAAGAAAAAAAGAAAAAAAAAGAAAATTAAAAAAAATGAAAACGAAGAAAAATATAAAAAAGAGAAAATATATATATTAGATAAACTCGTTAAAAAACGTTAAAAAAGAAAAGGGTAAAAGTTAAAAAAAAATTTTACCAGAAGGCAAGAAAAAAAACAAAAAATGAAAAAGAAAAAAAATTATATTAACTGCAAGACTAAAAAAAATCACAGGGAGAAAGCCCTGAGTTCCGTGCTTTGCTTTCTCCTCCTCTGGAATTCTGCTGCTCTCCTTGGTATTGAAACCACACTCCTTGGTAGGTGAAGTTGGTCTCGGCTGGATTTCTTGTTGATCTTCTGGGGGAGGGGCCTGGTGTAGTGATTCTCAAGTGTCTTTGCCCCAGGCGGAATTACACCGCCCTTACCCGGGGCCGGGGTGAGTAATCTGCTCGGGTTTGCTTTCAGGAGCTTTTGTTCCCTGAGCGCCTTCCGTAGAGTTCCGGAGGACGGGAATACAAATGGCGGCCTCCTGGTCTCCGGCCAGAGGAGCCGAGAGCCCGGGGCCCCACTCCTCAGTGCGCCCTCAGAGAACTGCGCCCAGTTACTCCCGTCTGCCTGACCTCCGGCCGCGCTCTGAGCTCACCGAGCCTGCGACCGGTTCAAGGTCACCCCGAGCTGCGAGCTTACTGTCGGCTCTGTCTCTGTAGCCGGCTTTCCCGTTCCAATACCCGCAAGCTCTGGGACACTCAGACACCCCCGATCCTTCTGTGACCCTGCAGGACCTGAGGCCACACTGACCCCGCGTGGGCTTCGCCCCCGTTTAGCCTCTGGAGCGATGGCCCTCAGCGGAACAGACTTTTAAAAGTCCTGATTTTGTGCGCGGTTGCTCCGCCGCTTGCCGGGAGCCAGCCCCTCCCCCCAGGGTCTATCTTCCCGTCGCTTTGGATTCACTTCTCCGCCAGTCATACCTTTCAGAAAGTGGTTGTTTTTCTGTTTCCAGAATTGCTGTTCTTCTTCTCTTCGATCTGCCGATGGATTTGCAGGTGTTTGCAATTTTTACATAAGCTATCTAGCTGGTCTCCTGGTAGCTAAAGTAGTCTCAGCCTGCTACTTCTCCGCCATCTTGACTCCTCCTCCTGGAGAAGATTTCTTCAAATTTATTTGGGGACCTATGAGCTTTGTAAACTTGGATATCCAAAACTCTCCTCAGATTTTTAAGTTCTCTGCCATTATTTCTTTAAATAAGCTTTCTGCTCTTTGCTTTCTCCCTCTCTTCTTCTGACTCTTCAATAATGCATAGATTGTTTCTCTTATCAGTGTCCTGTAAGTCCCAGAGGCTTTCTTCATTACTTTTCACTCCTTTGTCTTTTTGATCCTCAGATATAACTTCAAATTATCTTTGATTCTTTCTTATCACTGATCCTTTCTTCTTCTTGATCTAGACTGTTGTTACTGGATTCTTCGTCAATGTATTCTTCATTTTAAAAATTTCTGCTTCGTTCTTTGTTTTCTATTTCTTTGTTGAATTTCTCTTTTGTTCTTATATCATTTTTCTGATATTAAGTTGTTTATCTGTGTTCTCCTATAGTCCTCTGAACATCATTAGCACAATTATTTTGAATTATTTGTCAGGCAGATTGTATATCTCCATTTCTTTGCTGTCTCCATTTATTTCATTCATTTGATGGTGTCATTTTTCCAGTTCTTTGTGATTCCCCAAACTTTGCCAGGTATCTTTGCATATGAAGAAACAATCACTTCTTTCAAATTTCATGGACTAACTTTGGTAAAGAAATATTTTCACCTATGGGGAGAAGCATTCTGGAGTACACTGTGACACATGGTTTAGTGGTATAGAGCACCAAGTGCAGGGGCATGTGATAACTCTGGGTCCAGAGGTGAGTGTGTGATGATTTGTTGACTCAAACCCAAGTGGTCCACAGCACTGACAAAAGCAGGATCTCAGTGATTGCTGTTGAGATCCCCATTGATAGCAAAGGCTATTGATGGTCTCAGCAGCACCTCTAGTCCCAGTAATTGGGGACCACAAGGCAACAATGTTGGCTGGAGTTTGTGACATGTACATGGTTGGCTTGTGGGCACCAGCTATGAGAGCCACGGTGTGGTGGCTAGGATTGGCTGGAGACAGGTATTTAGTGCTGTTTGTTTGCTCATTTGTTTTACTTCTTAAATTCCACATATGCATGAAATCATATGATATTTGCCTTTCTCTGAATGACTTACTTCACTTAGCCTTATAAACTTGAGGTCCATATATGTTGTCACAAATGACAAAATTTCATTCTTCTTTATGGTTGGGCTGTATTCCATTGTGTGTGTGTGAGTGTGTGTGTGTATCTTACATGCTCTGATCCATTCAACTATTGATGGACCTCTAGGTTGTTTTCATATCTTGATTATTATAAATAATTCTGCAATAAACATAGCACAGCACATATAATTTCAGATTACTGTTTCCATATTCTTTGGATAAAAATCCTGAAGTGGAATAGCTTGGATCATATGGCCGATCTGTTTTTAATTTTCTGAAGAATCTCCACACTAGTTTTCCGAGTAGCTGCACCAATTTACATTCACAAGAAGAGTACATGAGGGTTTGCATTTCTCCACATCTTCTCCAACATTTGTCATTTGTCTTTTTGATAATAACCATTCTAACAGATGTTAAGATGTTATCTCATTGTGGTTTTGATTTGAATTCCCCTGATAATTAATGATGTTGAACATCTTTTCATGTACCTTTTGGCTGTTTGTCTTTTTTTGGAAATATGTCTATTTAGATCCTCTGCATATTTTTTAATTTTTTTTATTGTTGAATTGTATGAGTTCTTTATATATTTTGGATATTAATCTCCAATTGGATATATCATTTGCAAATATATTCTCCCATTCAGCAGGTTGCCTTTTCATTTTGATGACAGTTTCCTTCACTGTCCATAAGATTTTTAGTTTGATGCAGTCCCGTGCAGTTTATTTTTACTTTGTTCCCATGTCTTTGGGTCAGATCCACAAAAATTTCACAAGGATCACTGTCAAAGAGTTTACCACCTATGTTTTGTTCTAGTAACTTTATGGTTTCAGGTCTTTTAACTTCTTAAATCCATTTTGTATTAGTTTTTGTGCATGGTTAAGACAATGATCTACTTTCATTATTTTGCATGTAGCTGTCCAGTTTTACCAGAAGCATTTATTGAAGACACTGTCTTTTCTCCATTATATGTTCTTCGAATTCTTTGTTGTAAATTGTTTGTCCATTTAAATGTAGGCTTATAGCCATATATATTTTCTGGGCTCTCTATTCTATTGATCTATATGTTGGTTTTTATGTCAATACCATACTGTTTTGATTACTGTACTTTTGTAATATAGTTTTTTACCAGGGAGCATGATATTCCCAGGTTTGTTCTTCTTTGTTAAGTTTACTTTGACTACCCAGGGACTTCTGTGGGTCTGTGCAAATTTCAGAATGATTTGTTCTAATTTTGTGCAATATGCTGTTGCAATTTTGATAGGAACTGCCACTCAATCTCCAGATTGCTTTGGGTAGTATGGATATTTTAACAATAGTAATTCTTCTAATACATGAACATGGAATATCTTTCCATTCATTTGTATCTTCTTCAGGTACATTTCATCAGTGTCTTATAGTTTTCAGTGTATAGGTCTTTCACTTCCTTGTTTAAATGTATGCTTATGTATTTTCTTTTGGATGCAACTGTATGTGGGATTGCTTTCTTAATTTGTCTGATAGCTCATTATTAGTGTATAGAAATGCCACAAATTTCACAGACTGATTTTATGTCATGCAATTTTACTAAATTTATTAGTTTTAATAGTTTTTTGGCAGAGACTTTAGGGTTTTCTACGTATAGTCATGTCATTTGCAAATAGTGACAGTTTTACTTCTTCCTTCCTAACTTGGAAGACTTTTCTTTATCTTGCCTTTTTACTGTGACTAGGACTTACACTATTATGTTGGGTAAAAGTGGCAAGAGTGGGCATCTTTGTCTTATTCCTGATCTTAGAGAAAAAGCCTTCAGTTTTTCACCACTGACTCTGATGTCAGCTGTGTTTTTTATATATGGCCTTTATTAGATTGAGATGCATTCCCTCTAAAACCACTTTGTTGAAAGTTTTTATTATACATGGATGTTGAATTTTGTCAAACATTTTTCCTGTATCTATTGAGACAATCTTTTAATTTACCCATTTTATTAATGTGGCATATTATGATGATTTGAAGATCTCAGTAGCCCTGAAATGGATCCTAGCTAACCATGGTATATAACTCTTATAATGGACTGTTGAATTCTAATATTTTGTTGATAATATTTTGTTGCTAATAAATGATATTGGTCTGTATCTTTGCTTCTTTGTGGTCTTCTTGTCTGTTTTTGTAAGAGGGTAACATTGGCCTTGCAAAATGAGTTTGGAAGCTTTTCTTCCTCTTCAGTTTTATAGAATCTGAGAAGCATAGATATTCAATCTTTGAATGTTTCACAGATTAACTATTGAAACCATATGGTTCTGAGCTTTTGTTGGTTGAGAGTCTTTTCATTACTGAATCAATCTTAGAAAAAATTATCCTATCCAGATTTTCTATTTCTTCATGATTCAGTCCTGGAAGGTTATGTGTTTCTAGGAACTTATCCCTTTCTCTTAGATTGTCCAACTGGTTGGTACATAATTGATTATAGTTGTTTCTAATGATCTTTTGTATTTCTTTTTTTTTTTTTTTGATCTTTTGTATTTCTTTTGTATCAGTTGTAACTTCTCTTTCATTTTGTATTTATTAAGTCCTCTGTTTAATTCTTGGTGAGTCTAGTCAAAGGCTTGTCAACTTTGTTATATTTTCAAAGAACCAGTTCATAGTTTCATTTATCTTTTCTGTTTTTAGTCTTTCCTTCATTTACTTCTGCTCTCATCTTTACTATTTCCTTTCTTCTTCTAACTTTAGGCTTTGTTTTTTTTTTTTTTTTTGTTTTTGTTTTTTTTTTTGTTTTTGTTTTTTTTTTTATTCCTTTCAATGTAAAGTTAAATGGTCTATTTGTCATTTTGTTTGTTTCTGGAGATAGTCTTGCATTGCTGTGAATTTCCTTCTTAGAAACACTTTTGCTGCATCCCATAGATTTGGTGTGCCATATTTATGTTTTTATTCATCTTTAAGAGTTTCATGATTTCTCCTTTTATTTCATTGATGATTTAGTAGCATATTGTTTAATCTCCACATTTCTGTAGAATTTTTTTTCCCAGTTTTCTTGTAATTTATTTCTACTTTCTTACCATTGTGGTTGGAAACAATGCTTGAAATGGTTTCAGTCTTCTTGCATTTACTGAGACATGTTTTGAAGCCTAACATATGATCTATCTTGGAGAATGTTCCATGTACACTAAAGGGAAGAATGTATATTTTGCTCCTTTTGGATAGAATGCTCTTTATATATCTGTTATGCCCATCTGGTTTCATGTATCATTTAGGCTGATGTTTGCCATTGGTTTTCTGTCTGGATGATCTACCCAATGATATAAATGTGGTGTTAAATTACCTTACTATTACTTTATTCCTCCAAATTTCTTCCTTAAGTCTGTTAGTATTTGCTTTACACATTTTGGTGCTCCTATGCTGGGTAGATATATGTATCTACCCAACATAGGAGCATATATATGTATATATATATATATATATATATATATATATGATCTTCTTGCTGGATGGATGATTATATATAATCTATATATATATATATATATATATATATATATATATAGATTATATATAATCATCCATCCAGCAAGAAGATCTTACATTTACAAATATATCTATATATAATTTTATTATTATTAATAAAGTTATTTTATTATTGTGAAATGCCCTTCTTTGTCTTTTATTACAGTGTTTGTATCCAAGTCTATTTTATCTGAAATGAGTACAGCTGCACTGTATTTCCTTCCATTTCCATTTGCATGGAATATATTTCTCTACTTTCAGTGTGTGTCCTTACTTTTAAAATGAGTCTCTTGTAAGGCAGTATGTACATGGGTCTTGCTTTTTATCAATTCACCGAACTCTTTTGACTGGAGAGTTTAGTCCATTTATATTTAAGGTAATTCTTGATAGTTATGTACTTATTGCCATTTTGTTGTTTTCTGACTATTTTTGTAATTTCTCTCTTTCCTTCCATCTTCTCTTTCTCTGTTCCCTTATGTTTTCATGGTTTCTTTTGGTGTTATATTTAGAATCCTTTCTCATTTTATTTTATATATTTAAGTTGTTGCTTTGTGGATACTATGTTTGTATATAGCATTACACACACAAACACACACATTTTATGGTCATTTTTAAGTTGATAGGGATTTAAGTTGAACACATTTCAAACCTACATTTTTACCCCCCACAAACACATTTTTGATTTTGCATTTTACCTATTTTTATATTTGTATCTCTTAAATAATTATTGTAGTTTTAGTTGATTTTACTACCATTGTCTTTTCACCTTCATACTTGCTCTATAAGTGGTTGATCTGTTATCTTTACTATTTATCTTTGCCAGTGACATTTTTATTTTAATATATCTTATTATTAATTAATGCCTTTCCTTTTCAGCTTAAAAAAAAAGTCCCTTTAACATTTCTTGTGATGTTGGTTTAGTGGTGATAAACTCCTGTAGTTTTTGCTTATCCAGAAAACTTTTAATATTCCATTCAATTCTAAGTAATAAGCTTGCCAGGTAGTGAATTCTTGGTTGGTTGTTTTTCCTTTTATCACTTGGATTATACCATGTCACTCCCTTGTGGCCTTCAAAGATTCTGCTGAAAAATATACTGACAGCCTTATGAGGTTTTCCTTGTATGTAACAATTCTGCCCACCCCCTGCACCTTGGTGTTTTTTAATTATCTCTTTAACTTTTATGATTTTACCACTTTTCCTTTAGATCTTTGAACACATTTAAAATAGCCAATTTAAACTTTTCATCTAGTAAAATAAACATCTGAGCTTCCTATTTGTTTTTATTGATTTCTTTTTTCTCTATGCATGGGCTATATTTTCTTGCCTCTTTTTTTACTTTCTTCTTTGTATATCTCATATTTTTCATTGTTGCATACTGAACATTTTAAATAATCTATTGTGACAACTCTGTAAATTAAGATATCTGTTACTCGCCAGGGTTTGTTGTTTTCTATTTTTAAATAGCCTTTGTCTTAAATAGTCATTTCTATTTTAAATAGCCATTGTTTAGTAACTTTCCTGAATTAATTCCATAAAATCTGTATTCTTTTGTCATGTATGGCCACTTAAGTCTTTACTTGGTTAGCTTACTCGTTGCTATGATTGGGCAGAAATTTACTTAAATGATTGCCACCCAGAATTCTCTCATTCTTTGCTGAGTGGCTCTGTGTGCATGTTGTATGCCTTCAAACCCAGTCAGACAGTTTACAACTTCATCTTAAGCCTTCATTTCCTACTTGTGTATGGCCTTATGTTCAGTCAAAAGTGAGCAGTTATAGCTTTGTAAGGTCTTTCCTCAGCAGGCACACAGTTCTACAAATACATCTGGCCTTCCAGATTCCCAGGAATATGTTGGAGTTTTACAAAGCCAATTAGACATACCATTTTCTAGGTTTTCCTTTTAAGATTTTTGGTTAATCTACTGTTTGCTCCAACAGTTACCAATCTCCTCCGACAGGTGTGATGGCAAAACACCTGCAATTGTTTTTGGTAATTGCTCCTTAACCACCCTCTACTGTGCCATAAGAGAGAAGCCTTTTAGTACAGAGTGTATCCCAAGTTACCCTTGTGGGTTGGCTTCCCAGGGACTCTCTAGACAGGTAAGATATTAACAGTTTTTTGGAAATGTGGTTTTGAGAGAGATATAGCTATATTTGCTCATCTAGTGGCTGCATGCAAACTGTTAATTTTCATGCTACTACTGAGGTAGAGAGCAAGGGATAACAGAATAAAATGCAAAAAAACTTACTGTTGTTATTGAGATTCAAGCATTTTTTTTTTTCTTGAATAGACACTCCCTAAATGCTGCAAGCCTTTGGTTAACTTTCAGAATTCTAAAAAGATTCTTCTGATAATTGTATCAGTTGCTGTTACCAGAGAGCAAATTTTGGAGGTCTTTACTCCACTGTTTCTGCCAAAATCTATCCCTGAATATTTTAAAATAGTCTAAAAACGTTTGGGATTATGAAGGGCTATAAATAAATAAATCTGAAAAATAATTTAAGTATCACAGACAGAATATTATGTAAACTTTAAAACACCTAATTTAACTTTTAGGTTAAATTAATTCTTTTAAAATATGGGGAAGGAGAATAGGATTACATTTGTATATTCTTTTCATTTAAGAAAAATTTTTAAGAGTTTTACAAAATACACTTTATCTTTTTTTTTTAATTTTTTTATAAACATATGTTTTTATCCCCAGGGGTACAGGTCTGTGAATCACCAGGTTTACACACTTCACAGCACTCACCAAAGCACATACCCTCCCCAATGTCCATAATCCCACCCCCTTCTCCCAAACCCCTTCCCCCAGCAACCCTCAGTTTGTTTTGTGAGATTAAGAGTCACTTATGGTTTGTCTCCCTCCCAATCCCATCTTGTTTCATTTATTCTTCTCCTACCCACTTAAGCCCCCATGTTGCATCACCACTTCCTCATATCAGGGAGATCATATGATAGTTGTCTTTCTCTGTTTGACTTATTTCGCTAAGCATGATACGCTCTAGTTCCATCCATGTTGTCACAAATGGCAAGATTTCATTTCTTTTGATGGCTGCATAGTATTCCATTGTGTGTATATATACCACATCTTCTTGATCCATTCATCTGTTGATGGACATCTAGGTTCTTTCCATAGTTTGGCTATTGTGGACACTGCTATTCAACATAGTACTAGAGGTCCTGCTAGAACTTGTACAGGAATTCAGTAAAGTGTCAGGATATAAAATCAATGCACAGAAATCAGTTGCATTTCTCTACACCAACAACAAGACAGAAGAAAGAGAAATTAAGGAGTCAATCCCATTTACAATTGCACCCAAAACCATAAGATACCTAGGAATAAACCTGACCAAAGAGGCACAGAATCTATACTCAGAAAACTATAAAGTACTCATGAAAGTAATTGAGGAAGACACAGAGAAATGGAAAAATGTTCCATGCTCCTGGATTGGAAGAATAAATATTGTGAAAATGTCTATGCTACCTAAAGCAATCTACACATTTAATGCAATTCCTATCAAAGTACCATCCATCTTTTTCAAAGAAATGGAACAAATAATGCTAAAATTTATATGGAACCAGAAAAGACCTCGAATAGCCAAAGGGATATTGAAAAAGAAAGCCAACATTGGTGGCATCACAATTCTGGATTTCAAGCTCTATTACAAAGCTGTCCTCATCAAGACAGCATGGTACTGGCACAAAAACAGACACATAGATCAATGGAACAGAATAGAGAGCCCAGAAATAGACCCTCAACTCTACAGTCAACTAATCTTCGACAAAGCAGGAAAGAATGTCCAATGGAAAAAAGACAGCCTCTTCAATAAATGGTGCTGGGAAAATTGGACAGCCACATGCAGAAAAATGAAATTGGACCATTTCCTTATACCACACACGAAAATAGACTCAAAATGGATGAAGGACCTCAATGTGCGAAAGGAATCCATCAAAATCCTTGAGAAGAACATAGGCAGCAAACTCTTCGACCTCAGCCGCAGCAACATCTTCCTAGGAACAACGCCAAAGGCAAGGGAAGCAAGGGAAAAAATGAACTATTGGGATTTCTTCAAGATCAAAAGATTTGCACAGCAAAGGAAACAGTTAACAAAATCAAAAGACAACTGACAGAATAGAAGATATTTGCAAACGACATATCAGATAAAGGACTAGTGTCCAGAATCTATAAAGAACTTAGCAAACTCAACACCCAAAGAACAAACAATCCAATCAAGAAATGGGCAGAGGACATGAATAGACATTTCTGCAAAGAAGACATCTAGATGGTCAACAGACACATGAAAAAGTGCTCCATATCACTCGGCATCAGAGAAATACAAATCAAAACCACAATGTGATATCACCTCACACCAGTCAGAATGGCTAAAATCAACAAGTCAGGAAATGACAGATGCTGGCGAGGATGCGGAGAAAGGGGAACCCTCCTACACTGTTGGTGGGAATGCAAGCTGGTGCAGCCACTCTGGAAAACAGCATGGAGGTTCCTCAAAATGTTGAAAATAGAACTGCCCTATGACCCAGCAATTGCACTACTGGGTATTTACCCTTAAGATAAAAACGTATTGATCCAAAGGGGCATGTGCACCCGAATGTTTATAGCAGCAATGTCCACAATAGCCAAACTATGGAAAGAACCTAGATGTCCATCAACAGATGAATGGATCAAGAAGAAGTGGTATATATACACAATGGAATACTATGCAGCCATCAAAAGAAATGAAATCTTGCCATTTGTGACGACGTGGATGGAACTAGAGCGTATCATGCTTAGCGAAATAAGTCAAGCAGAGAAAGACAACTATCATATGATCTCCCTGATATGAGGAAGTGGTGATGCAACATGGGGGCTTAAGTGGGTAGAAGAAGAATCAATGAAACAAGATGGGATTGGGAGGGAGACAAACCATAAGTGACTCTTAATCTCACAAAACAAACTGAGGGTTGCTGGGGGAAGGGGTTTGGGAGAAGGGGGTGGGATTATGGACATTGGGGAGGGTATGTGCTTTGGTGAGTGCTGTGAAGTGTGTAAACCTGGTGATTCACAGACCTGTACCCCTGGGGATAAAAATATATGTTTATAAAAAATAAAAAATTTACAAAAAAAAGAAATCTTCTCCAAAACATAGTAAAACAAAACAGTCAAAAATAAAAGAGAGTATCTTAAGTGTAATAATAGAAGTTTAACACTTAAAACTCCCTCCCTAATTCTTTAATGGGTTTCTCAGCAGAAAACTTACAGGTAAGGAGTGACTGGAATAATATATTCAAAGTGCTAAAAGGAAATATATTCCAACTAAGAATATCTGGAAAAGCTGTGCTTTAGAAGTGAAGGTGAAATAAAAACTTTCCCAGACAAATAAAAGCTGAAGGAGTTCATCTTATAAGAAATGCTAAAAGGAGGGGTGCCTGGGTGGCTCAGTGGGTTAAAGCCTCTGCCTTTGGCTCAGGTCATGATCTCAGGGTCCTGGGATTGAGCCCCACATTGGCCTCTCTCTGCGTGGCAGGGAGCCTGCTTTTTCCTCTCTCTCTCAGCCTACTTGTGATCTCTATCTGTCAAATAAATGAATAAAATCTTTAAAAAAAATGCTGAAAGGAATTGTTAAAGCTAAAATGAAAGAATACTAATTAGTAACATGAAAATGAGTATAACTAGAAAACATACTGGTAAAGTATATATATAGTCAAATTCAAAATACTCCAGTGAGGTAACAGGGTAGTGTATTAATCACTTAACTCTAGCATAAAGATTATAAGACATGTATTAAAAATCTACAATAATTTGTTATCTATAACAATTTGTTAATGAGTGTACAATATAAAAAAGATCTAAATTTTGTGACATGAAAACATAAAATGTGGTTGGAGGAATAAAAGAGCAGTTTTTGTACAAGATCTAACTTGTTATCAGATTAAAACACATTGTTTTATCTGTAAGACATTTTATGTAAGCCTCCAGGCAACCACAAAGCAAATACCTATAGCAGATAGGCACAAGATAAAAAGAAACTAATCAAAATCTGACACAACAGAAAACCACCAAATCACAAAGACAAGAAGAAAAGAACTACAAATCGGCCAAAAAATAATGAAGATGGTATAAGAAATCCTTATGTATCAATATTACTCTAAATGTAAATGGATTAGTATAGAGTGGTTTAATGGGTAAAAACACAAAACCCAACTATATGTTGCCTACTAAGAGAGCCACTTCAGATTTAAGGATAAATACAGGCTCAAAGTGAAAGGATAGATAAACATATTACATAGAAATGGTAACCAAAAGAACAAAGATGCATATATTAAATTAGACAAAATATATCTTAAGTTAAAAATTATTAAATAGACAAAATATAATGGTAGAGTGGTAAATTCATCAGATAGAACAATTATAAGTACACATGCATATGCTATCAGAGCACTTAAATATATTAAGCAAATACTAACAAATCTGAAGGGAGAAACAGATAACAATACAATAATAGGGGACTTCAGTATTCCACTTTTAACAATGGATAGATCATATTGATAGAATTAATAAAGAAATATTGGACTTGAACTATACTGTAGATCAAAGGAACCTAACAGTAATATGCAATTCTTCCAACAGCAGCAAAATATATATTCCTCTCAAGAACACATGGTACATTTCCAGAAGAGATCCTACATTAGATTATAAAGCAAATGATCAGTCTTAGCAAATTTTTAAAGACTGAAATTTGCTAAGTGTCTTTTCCATCCAAATGGTAAAAAACTAGAAATCAATGATAGGCAGACAACTGGAAAACTAACAAATATGAGGAAATTAAACAATGCACCACTGAAAAACCAATAGGTCAAAGAAGAAATAAAAAAGGAAATCCAAAGGTATCTTGAAACAAATGAAAATGGAAGCACCACAGATTGAAACTCATGGGATGTAGCTAAAGCAGTTCCAAGAGGGAGGGTTATAGTGACAAATGCCTATATGAAGAGAAAAAGAAAGATCTCAAATAATCTAGCTTTGCACCTTGAAAAAATATAAAAAGAAAAAATAAACTAAGACCAAAGTTAAAGGAAAATATAACAAAGATCAGAACAAAAATAAGAACAAAAGAATAGAAAAAATATTTGAAAAGAGCATTGAAACTAGAAGCATTTTTTAAAAAAAGATAACAAAACTGACAAGCTTTTAGCTAGACTCACCATGAAATTGGGAGAACTCAAAAAAATTATAAATTCAAGAAGAAACTTTACAACTGATAGCACAGGAATACAAGGGATCATACTAGACTGTTGCGAAGAATTATATGCCAAAATATTTGACAATCTAGGAGAAATAGATAAATTCCTACCATATAACCTACCAAGTCTAAATCATGAAGGAAGATAAAATCTGAATAGATCAATAAATAAATAGATGAAATCAATAATCAAGAATTTTCCAACAGGAACAACAATAAAACCCCAGAACCAGAAGGCTTCACCAATGCATTCTACCAAATATGTAAATAAGAATTAACACCAATTTAAAAAAAAAAAAAGAAGAATTAACACCAGTTATTCTCAAACTCCTCCAAAAATTGAATAGGGAACACTTTCAAACTTCTATTAAGAGGGTTGCCTTACCCTGATGATAAAGCCAGATAAGGATATTGTTAAAGGAAAACTACAGACAAAATCCTAGATGAATATAGTTGCAAAAGTTCTCAACAAAATATTGCCAAACCAAAATCAACATCATCTTAAAGGAAATATATATTACGATCAAGTGGAATTTATTCCTGGGATGCAAGGATGGTTAATCAATAAATATGATACACTGCAGTAATAGAATGAAATAATCATATCATCTCAATAGATGCAGAAAAGCATTTAACAGAATTAAACAACCTTTCATAATAAAAATTTAACAAATGGATTTAGAAGAAACATACCTCAACATAATAAAGGTCATATACAATAAGCCCATAGCTAATATTATACTCAATGGTGAAAAATCGAAAACTTTTCCTCTAAGATCAGGAACAAGACAAAGGTGCCTACTTTTGTGACTTCTATTCAACGTGGTACTAGATGTCCTAAGAGAAATTAGGCAAGAAAAAGAAATAAAAGACATTCAATTCATAAAGAAGGAACTAAAGTTGTCTCTGACATCATCTTGCATATAAAAAATTTTAAAGATTCTATTGAAAAACTGTTAGAACTGATAAATTCAGTAAAGTTTTAGGATACAAAATCCACGTGCAAAATCAGTTGCATTTCTATATATTTATGATAAACTATCTGTAAAAGGTAAATTTAGAAAATAATCCATGTACAATAGTGTTAAAAGCAATAAAATACTTAGCAATAAATCAAGGGCAAAGATGTATACACTGTAAACTATGACATGAATGAAAGAAATTGAAGGAGCCACAAATAAATGGAAAGATAGTCTTTGTTCATGCATCAGAAGAACTAACATTGTTAAAATGTCTCAAAGCCATCTATGGATTCAATGCAAAATTCTAATGGCGCTTTTTTACTGAAATAGAAAAAACAACCTTAAAATTCATAGGGAAGCACAAAATACCCTAAATTGCCACAGCTGGAGGGAGGGATCACAATTCCTGATTTTAAACTATATTACAAAGTTGTAGTGATCAAAACAGTATTGTGCTGGCATAAAAATAGAGACATATGGGGTGCCTGGGTGGTTCAGTGGGTTAAGCCTCTGCTTTCGGCTCAGGTCATGATCTCAGGGTCCTGGGATCGAGCCCTGCATCAGGCTCTCTGCCCGGCGGGGAGCTTGCTTCCCCCTCCCTCTCTCTCTGTCTACCTCTCTGCCTAGTTGTGATCTCTCTC
Organism: Mustela lutreola; assembly: GCF_030435805.1. Lineage (NCBI taxonomy): Eukaryota > Metazoa > Chordata > Mammalia > Carnivora > Mustelidae > Mustela > Mustela lutreola. Next base: position 21,217,302 of record NC_081297.1, on the reverse strand, counting down.
TTTTTCTTTTTTCTTTCTGTTAAAAAAAAAAAAATAGGGGCATAGACCAGTGGAATATGGCGGATACCCAGAAATAAATCTGCACATGTATGGTCAACTAGTATTTGATAAATGATCCAAGAAAACTCAGTGAAAAAAAGACAGTCTCTTTAGTGAATGGTCCTGGGAAAACTGGATATTCACATGAAAAGAATGAAACTAGATACCTATCTTACAAAAATTAACTCATATGAATTGAACACTTAAATGTAAGACCTGAAACTATAAAACTCGAAGAAAACATAGGGAAAAATCTTGATAGTGGCCTTGGCAATGATTTTTTGGAAATGATACCTTAAGCACAAAGAAAAAAATAAAACAATGACAAGTGGGACTACATTAAATGAAAAAGGTACTGTATAACAAAAGAAATGATCAACAAAACGAAAAGGCAACCTGTGGAAGGGGACAAAGTATTTGTAAAACATGTATCTGATAAGGGGTTAATATCCAAAATATATTGTGGAGTTATACATATTATTAGAAAAAAACAAAAAACAAACCCAAAACAAATAATGAGAATAAAAATGTGCAAAGGATTTGAGTAGGCATTTTTTTAAAAGATTTTATTTATTTATTTGACAGAGAGTTCACAAGTAGGCAGAGAGGCAGGCAGAGAGAGAGAGAGAGGAGGAAGTAGGCTCCCTGCTGAGCAGAGAGCCCGATGTGGGACTCGATTCCAGGACCCTAAGATCATGACCTGAGCCGAAGGCAGCGGCTTAACCCACTGAGCCACCCAGGCGCCCTGAGTAGGCATTTTTTTTAAGAAGACATACAGATGGCCCGCAGGTACATGAAAGGTGCTGAACATCAGTAATTACCAGGCAAATGAAAATCAAAACCATAAGCTATCCCTTCATACCTGTTTGAAGGGCTTTTATCAGAAAGGCAAATGAAGAAGTGCCTCAGTGCCTCAGTAGGTTAAGTGTCTTCCTTTGGCTCAGGTTAGGATTATGGTGTTTGGGGATGGAGCCTCAGGCAGGCAGACTCCCTGCTCAGTGGGGAACCACCTTCTTCCTCTCCCTGTGTGCCCCTCCACCCCGCTTATGTTCTCTCTCTCTCTTTCTCTTTCAAATAAATCTTAAAAAAAAAAAAAAAAGACAAATGACAAGTGTTCGCTAGGATATGGAGAAAATGGAACACTTTTCATACACAATGGAATATTATTCAGCCTTAAGAAAGAAGAACATCTTGCCATTTGCAATAAATGAACCTTGAAGGCATTATGCTAAGTGATTGATGTAAGTCAGAAAAGACAAATAATGTATGAATCTGTTTATATGTGAAATTTTAAAAAGCAAAACTCATGAAACAGAGTAGATTGCTCATTGCCAGGAAACAAGGATTTGGGTAAACAAGGAAAATATTCAGTATTGGATACAAACTTTTCAGTTATAAAAGGAATAAGTTTTGAGGATCTAAAGTAAAACATAGTGACTACAGCTAACAATATAGTATATTGAAAATTGCTAATTAAATGCATCTTAAATATCCCTATCATCATAACAAAATTGTAAATTTGTGACGTGTAACAGATGTGTTAATTAATCTTATAGTGGCAAATTTCTCAGTATTCATTGTATACAGTCATCACATTGTATATCTTAAATTTACAAAATATTATATGTCAGTATGTATCAATAAAAGTAAAAAAGATGAATATCTAAAATCAGTAATCTAACTTTTTACCATAGGAAATTCAAAAAAGAAAGCATGCTAAACCCAAAGGAAAGAGAAAGAAGTAAATAATATTAAAGGGAATAAATGAGAGAATATTGAAGAGAAAAATAGAGAAAATCAACAAAACCAAAAATTTCTTTTTGTTTGATCAAAATCGATAAACTCTTAGCTTCATTGATCAATAATAAAAGAGAAGATTTGTTACTAATATCAGTAATGAAAAAGTGGTCATTACCATGAAACTTAAAGAAATAACAGTGATAAGGGAATATTATGAACAATTGTATGCCAGCAAATTAGCTAAGAAATGAAGAACTGAAAAAGACACAAAATACCAAAACAGGCCTTGACAGAAATAGAAAATCTGAACAGAGGAAAAACAAGTAAAAACATTGAATTAATAATCAAAATAACTTTCCACAGAGAAAAATCCAGACTTAGGTAGTTTCATTGGTGTGCTCTACTAAATGTTTAAAAAATTAATACCAATTCTTCAAACTGTTTTGAAAAATAGAAGGGGATGGGACAGTTCCTAACACATTCTATGAATCTGGTTTTATCACAGTACCAAATCAGAGAAAGACAACCCGAGAAAAGAAAATACAGAGCAATATTCCTTAGGAGTAGGATTGCAGTAATCCTCAAAAAATACTAGATAATTGATTACAGAATCTTAGGAAAAGTAGTATACCTATTACTAAGCAGAATTTATCTCATGAATGCAAGGTTTGTTCAACATATGAAAAATATGCAATGTAATGCCAAAGAATAAAGTGAACAAATGCAGAGTCGTAACAGCAAATATAGAAAAAAGAATATGACAAAATCTAGCACTTAGTCTTAATAAAAATACCTAGCAAGGAATAGAAAGTATCTTCTCAACTTGATAAAGGGCATACATGAAAAGTCCACAAGTAAGGTAAAATAGAGAGGTGACAGAACTAAACTTTCTCTAAGATCAAAAACAAGACAAGATGCCGCAGCATTTCCACTCAACATTCTCCTGCCAGGGTAATTAGCAACAAAATAAAAGGCATTCATATTGGAAAGGAAGATGTCCAACTATATTCGCAAATGGCATGATATTACATGTAGAAAACTCTAAAGAATATATACATATCAAAAACTATTTAGAGCTAATGAATTAATCCAGCAAATCTGGCTGCAGGATACAGAAAGGATGAGCAAATATGAGTTGTGTTGCCGTAATTGTGTCCCATCCCCTCATATTCATATGTTGAAGTCCTAATCCTACTATTTCAGAATGTGACAGTGTTTGCAGATAGGTTCTTTAAAAAGGATATTATGTTAAAATGAGGCCTGTAGGGTAGGCCTTTATCCAATTATATATTTTTTTAATTTTTAAGTAATCTCTACATGTAACAGGGCTTGAACTTATAACCCTGAGATCAAGAATTGCATGTTCTATCAACTGAGCCAGCCAGGCACCCCTGTCTACCTAGTGTCCTCATAAGAAGAGGAAATTTGGACACACAGAGAGACACCAGGGATGTGCTTGAATGGAGCAAAGACCATATGAGGATATAGAAAGTTAAAAGCTATAAGCCAAGGAGAGAGCCTTGAGAAGAAAACAAACCTGCTGACACCTTGATCTTGTACTTCTTATCTCCAGAACCGTGAGGAGATAAATTTAGGTTGTCTGAGCCATCCAGTCTGTGGCAATTTGTTTTGGCTACTTTGGCAAACTAATATGCTAGCCATGAATAATCCAGAAATGAAATTAAGAAAACAGTGCCACTTACGATAGCATCAAAAATAGTAAAACACTTAGGAATAAATATAGCAAATAAGTGCAAATCTAGTACACTGAAACTGGAGAACAATTTTGAAAGAAAGTAAAGAAGACTGAGAGGTAAGGGGGAAAGCATCCCATGTAGATAGGTTGCAAGATTTGGTATTGTCAGGATGGCAGTAGTCTCCATACAAATTTACAGATTAAGCACAATCACTACAAAAATTCCAGTTACCATTTTTGCACAGTAACCAAAATAGTCAGGTAGTGCCCTAGGCTAGACATAGAGATTGACAGGATAGAACTGAGAGGAATACAAACTCCCATGTATTTATGGCCAATTGATTTTTAACAATGATGCCAAGTTCATTCAATGAGAAAACAATAATCTTGTCAACAAATGGCTGAGACAGTTTTTTAATCCATATTCAAAAGAATAATTTTAGTCCCTTTCCTTATACTGTATACAAATATTTAAACAAAATGGATGAAAAATGTAAGAACTGGAACAAGAGAACTCTTAGAAGATAACAGAAGTGTAAATCTTTGTGACCCTGGATTAGGCGTCATACATGACTTTGGGTATCATACAGGACACCAAAAGCAAAAATAACTAATGGAAATATATAATTAAGACTTTGTAAAAAATGTGCATCAAAGGATATTATCAAGAAAGTGAAACAGCAATTCACAGAATGGGGGATAATGTTTGCAATTGAGGCATCTGATAAGAGCCTAGTATCTAGAATGTATAAAGAACTTTCACAACAATGGAAACAGAACCCATTTGAAAAGGGGGCGGGGCAAGGATTTGGATAGAGAGCTCTCCAAAGAGGAAATACAAATGCCCAATAAGTGCATGAAAAGAGGCTTGATATTAATAGTCACTAGGGAAATGTATATGGAAACGACAGTGAGATACCACTTCATGCCAACTGGGATGGCTATATATATACGTATGTATATACATATAGCCATGTATATGTATATACATACATATATATGTATATTTTTTAAATATATATATATATATTTTTTAACAGAAAATAACAAATGTCTGTGAGAAGAAGGAGAAATCGGGGCCTTCATACATTGCTGAGAATGTAAAAATGTGCAAAAAAATCAGTTTGTTAGCATTACACAGGGTCATCATTATACCATATGTCCTTACTAATTGGAATAATAGTACATGGATGTTGATAGCATCATAATTCATAGTAACCCAAAAGTGGGAACTACTCAAATGTTCATCAACTGTTGGATATAAAAAAGAACCCTTCAATGGATATACAAATGGATGAACCTTGAAAATATGCTAAATGAAAGAGGTGAGACACCAGAGACCACATATTGTAGATTCCATTTATGTGAAGTATCCAGAATAGGAAAATCCATAGAGACAGAGAGAATAGATAAAGGGTTGCCAGGGATTAGGGGGAGGGGTACTAAAGAGTGACTGCTAATAGGTACGGGGCTTTGGGTGATGAAAATGTTCTGGAATTAGATGATTGCTTTGATTTTGCCATGTTGTGAATATACTAAAAACCCATGTATTAGATACTTTAAAAGGGTTAATCTTAAATTATGTGAATTTGACATCAATAAAATTCATATAATACAGATGAAAATTAAGAGTATGATTAATAGAACAAGAAGACAAGATGAATGCAAGGTGTGTAAAGGAAATGCAGAACAAAGCATCAGGACTGAAGATCAGTAGTGGTGGTAATGTGTGGTACAGAGCACCCATGATCTGTGCCAGGAGCAGTGGCCCCCACCAAGGGTTCTGTGGAAGCATGCCTGCTGCTGGGGTTGACATTTAGGATGCATATTTCCTGTACTTCAGACAGTTTTATCAGTTCAGAAGAACCTGGGTAGTATATAAGGTTAGCAACAATATCTACAACAATCAACATTTTCAGAGCCTTTCCATGTGCTCCATTATTAGACATTGTGCAGAATATACTTTAACATGCTTATTTCATTTATTAATTTACTAAGTGCTTGCTGAGCACTTGTCCATTTTCCTTTTTTTGATAAATGTAGAATTTATCTTATCTGTGAGTACAATTGAGGAATAAGTAAGGTCTATGTTTCTGGTACACATTATTGCTACTTAAAAAGAATTAAGATAATGCTCCTACTCGTTTTCATAATTATTTTCAGTAATTTGTTTTAATAGTTTCTTTACTACTACAAGTTGCACATTTCTGTACTTTGCTATTTACTAATTAAGAAAACTTTAGCTTATTAAGATAGAAGGAAGGCAGTATAAACATGAATGAAATGTTAATACAATGTATTATTTCATTATGAATGAGCAAAATATATTTAAAATATTGTTGTTAATTTCATTTAAATAGTAAATGTAGTATTGATATGAGGAGAGAAAGGGTACTAAGTATTCTTCGTATTAACTGTTCCTGTAAGAAAAAAAGTGATGTTAGCTGTTAGGTGATTTTTTTAAATGCTTATTTCATTCAAAAACACTCTATTCATAAAATTTTAACATAAAACTATAAAAGATAAAAAAGGTGAAATGTCCATCAATAGTATAATGAAATCCTGGTTGATGCTGAGAGCAGAAGTCAGCCAAGATGGAGAAATGAGTCTTGTAATTTTGTATCAGAGATCAAAAAATTAGCCCTATCAAATGAGAAGGGACAGGAAATGCCAGAGACCTAGAGGAAAAGGTCATAATATTAGCTGAGGACCAAGTAAAAGCAATCCAGTAATAGCAATTTCCCTTTATTTGAACAGATTGTAGAAAATTTTAACAAATCTTATTAAAATGGACAAGAACGATTTCCTGAAATAATAATAAAAAATAGAGCATGATAAATGCTAAGTACTCCACAGCCTGTATTACATCTTGTTTTTTTCCAAGTAAGCGTGATGTTTTCTTGAGTATCCTGTTAGCCAAGTTCAAATTTAAGATAGGTCCTTGGAACCACAGCAACATTAGGGTTGGAGGTGGGATGAGATAGGTGATTGTAATTGCCTTTATACGGATGGTATTGCACTTGGAACATGTAGAAATCTTCCTGAGGGTTGGTATAAATAAAGGCTTGCAAACAGATTGGAAATCTATAGAAGTTAGCTTGGGTCTGCATAAAGCTTGTGTTGTTGATAATGATTCTGATATATGATTTTAAGATCCTAGAGGAAAGTGTTCTGCAAACTCCAGATCTTGGTCATGGACAAAGAACTCAAGTATCACTCCTTCGAGATTCCTGATTGAGTTATTCCTTGAGAGGTTAGACAAAACTAAGCTAGTGGGTAAAAAACCCTGCGATTCAATTCTTATATGTAGAGTAAATAGAAATGAGCCTCATTCATTATAACTCTTCTTTCAAGTCAGATGGAAGATGCAGCTTTTTTCACAGTGATGCCCTAATTTGTCTCCATGAAGTTGAAATAGATAGTAATACTGTGGTGCAAGATATACTACAAACTGAAATCATTTAGACCACAAAATGTAACTGCTTCTAATTAGCCAGGATTATATGAGTAATGAGCACCTTCTATTTCATTCTGAACATACTGTCCTATGTGTGCTTTATTTATCTGTTGCTTGTTATAATGTAAAGGTAATATATATATATTAAAGGAATATATATATGTGTGTGTATGTACATATACACATATACATTTATATATAAGTGATTATCAATTGATATCTAAGACAAAACATTAAATCCTACATTTATGATGTTCTTTTTTAGTTCTGTGGCATTAAAATTTCATGCGTCATTGATTTTGCTTACTTCTGTCTTCTCCCATGCCTAAGTATTTTCTATGTGGGTAACCCTTCAGAATAAGATCATATGAGTAAAATGAAACAATTAAACAGCACCAGTGATAGACAAAACATATTTAAAAAAATGTCCAGAGTCACTTTGAATTACCACTGGACTTCCTTTCAGTGTTTGGCATCAGATTTGCCATTTAAGGTTTAAAGCTTCAATCAGGAAGGCAAAGCATTGCTGGCAACAAAGAGGAAATATACTCCTAATTTACATATAGTAACAAAGGGAAAAAAAAAAAGAAAATGGGATGCTAGGGAGAAATAGGGACTTGGTTTTCCTTAAAAAAAAAAAAAAAAGAAAAAAAAAGAAAAAACACCCTTTATTTCCTACTGTGAAAGTAGAGGGAAATATCCCAGACTAAGAGAAATAATGCTTTCTTGAGATGGCTCCTGCTGGGTTTCTTATAATTTTGCATATAATGGGAATTGGAGTTGTACAGACCATTTTGGGAAACTTTTTAATGGATTCATGAAGTAGCGACCGCACTAGGAATGTAGACAAAAAACTCAACATCCATTAAACAACAAACAAATTTTGACTAGAAAATTGTTTTCCAACTTAATATTAAACAAATAAGTATCACAGATACTCAGATTTGGTTGTAATGTTACAAAGAATTTGAAAGCTCTCATTTGAGCAGAAATAAAAGAACCAGTTTTTATAATTAAGGTGAGGCGGAAATCAACCAGTTGCGAGAAAGCTCAGGAGAGAGCAAAGGCCTTAGAATAATAAAGTTCATATAGGTAACATGTTTATATACATATGTGTGTATACATATATATTTCTGATATAAATAGCAAATTGGGTATGAGATTATGGAAAACATGTTGCATTTCCTGCTTCCCTTCTCACCAGCTAAGTAACCATGAGAGAGCCATTCTTTCTGCCCCAAATTAGCAGAGTAGTTTGATTATCTGGATCCACTTGCAGTGGGTTTTGTGACAAAATTTAAGGTCTGCCAGCCTTAAAAATAAAATTACCAGTTACTTAACCAGCAAAGAAAAGTTTATTTGGGAATAGGAGGGGAGTTGCAATTTGGGACCTGCAAGCTATGATAAATCAAAGGCATGTCTGAAGAACAAAGGACAGGGGCTCTCTTTTGTAGAAGGCAGGAGGGATTTGGTTGTTTTGAGATGTTTTGAGAGCAAGAGTTCGGGGTTGCAGCTTCTCATTGGCTGAGTTGTGGCAGTTTCTTTCTCTTCTAGGTTATTTCTGAGCAAGGAGAAAATCCTTCTTCTTCCTCCTCAGGTAGATAAAGTAGTACATAAAGAAGGCTGCAAAGAGTGGTATGTGCTGGGTGAGAACGTTCCCTTCATTGCTGCTGACTCCATTATGAATTATGTTGTTTTTGTTCACAGGTGCTAATCAGTAGCCTCCCTAAACTATTCAGAGCATGGAACAGAGTGGGCAAGAATAGACTAATATGACCCCTAGAATTTAAGAACAGTGAAGCAAACTTCATTGATTGAGGACCCTCCTTTCCCTCTCCTGTCTCTTTTAAGAAACAAACTCTTGTGCTTTGCACCGGCACGGTTTTCAGTTGAGTATCTAGTAATAACTCTTTGAATTAAATACAACCTTATAAGAGCATTACTACAGTTGTCCCCATTGGATGGATGAGGAACTGAGGCACTATGAGATTAAGTGCTTGAAGTCAAATATAGCTATTTAGTGGGAGGGGGCGGAATTCCAATCTTCATACTCTGGTTCTAGAATCTATATTTTTAACCAATATTCTTTGCCATCTTTCTTTGTTTTTGTCTCTTCTAACTGAGGTTAACTAAGCAAAATAAGATGTAAACTAGTGCGAGGGCTGGGAAGGGTTAACTCCGAAACACATCCTGGAGCTGAAGAAGAAAACAAAAAAAAACAAAAAAAACAACCAACTACAAAAACAATCCAGCAATCGAAAGCCTGTTAAAGCCCGAGTAGGAAATTCAATGGGCCTCCTGTTTCTTTAAACTCTCGCTTTCCCTCCGGCGGACACTTTACAAAGCGGCGGCGGCAGGGGGACCACGCTCCCGCGTGCTACCTTCCTCCTCCCGTCTGGAAGGTCTGGGGTCCGAAAGGGTTTCTCGGGGTCAGTAGCTGAACTCTCTCGGGTTTGCTTTCTTCACACTCCAACCACAGCTACACGAGCCCTCCCGGGAATGGCGAACTGTAATTAACCCTTTAGCGCCCAGGAAGATCCCGCCAGCCGCTGGCATCTTTGAGCATGGTGCGGGACCACGATTCTCCCGCAGTCGTGCGCGAAGGCAGCGTGGGGGCCAGATGGGCGAAGGCACCGCAGGTGGGGCTGCAAAGGCCACGAGCTGGGTGCAGGATGGCGCCCCGGCGGCGCGGAGGTGCAGCCCGGCGCTCCCCTCCTAGCTTGCCTCCCTCGCCTCCTCTCCCGACTCTGGCCAGCCGGCTGCTGGGGGCGCGCCGGGCTGGAGTTGCCCTCTCACTCCCCCTTGCTTTGCTCCTCCGGCTTAATCTCCCAGCGATTCCTCTGCCAGCTCCGAGGAAAGTGCAGCCATTGGACAGGTCGGTGCTAGCTGCCGGTTTCGGGGAGGAAGGTGGGAGAAGCCTGAAGGAGCGAGGGGGAGGGAGGAGGGAGGAGGGAGGAGGGTGCAGCGGCAGATCTGGCAAATTGCGAACTGCCTTCCCTCCCCAAAGTGTGGAGCAGAAGCGCGGGGGAGCTCCGCGGCGGTGGCGCCTCCTCCGCCACCAAACTCCCCGGGCTCGGCGAGGCTTGTGGCCACCTCCTCCTAAACCAGGAGGAACCCTTTCCCGATAGGGTTCGGCCTGACTTCCCCCGCCCCCCCCCCCCCATTTCTTTCTTCTTCCTCCCCCTCCCCCATTCCTTTTCTTTTTTTCAAACACACATTTTTCCCCCCCTGGCTTCGGACCTCAGACTGCTGCAGCCCTAGCCTTCCCTGGGCTCAGCTCTTTAAGGCTGCCCATCCCTCCGGCTGCGAGAAAGGACGCGCGCCCTGCGTCGGGCGAAGAAAAGAAGAAAAACTTGTCGGAGGGGTTTCGCCAGCCCACATTAACCCCCTTCCCGCAAACCCAAACCTCCCACGGGGGCCGTCCCAACATTGGGGAAAGTTCCTTCTGAGCCGACAGCCCTCTTGGATTTGGAGAAGGCAGCCGCGCTGGCTGTGGAATTAGATCTGTTTTGAACCCAGTGGAGCGTATCGCGGGGGCTCGAAAGTCACTGTCTCCAGGGACCCCGGTGGCGCTGCCTGTGCGGAACCGAGAGTTTGCGAGACCCGGCTGCAAGTGGCCTTTCCTCCCCGCAGTTGCTGTCCTGTGTCTGGGGTGAGGGCAGCGAGTGTTGTGGCAAGTTGCGAAGAGAGACCCGGAGGTCCAGAGAGAACTGCACCCCCCTCCCCCCCCCCCCCCCCCGCTCTCCCTTCTTCCTCTTCCCAGCTCCTGAGTGTGAAATCCCATCGAAATTTACAGAGGCTCCAGGTTCAGCCAAGACCGGTCCGCGGAGCTTTGCCCGTCGTCCCCCACGGTCCCCATTCCCACCCGGAGCCCCCGAGCACACGGCGCGGAGGAACGACCGGCGGGAGGGGGAGGGAGGTCGCGGAGGCGGCATGGCGAGGTTCCCGAGGGCCGACCTGGCCGCTGCCGGAGTTGTGTTACTTTGCCACTTTTTAATGGACCGGTTTCAGTTCACTGAAGGGGACCCTGGAAACCAAATCAATGGTAAGATGCACTTTTGCTTGTTGATTTTGTGAGCCACTGAAGACCTCGCTAACGCCCCCCACCCCCCATTCTCAACCCACCCCCCACTTTAGATGTCTGCCCTTGGGAAAGTTACTGCAATTGCTTTTCGGGTAAACTCGGACTTTCTGAATGGGGAAAAGAATGGTTAGAGAAGGGGACTGGGGGTTTTCTTGAGCATTTCAGGTTTCCTTCACCTGAGCGACAGGGGGTGGTACCGTCTCGCCAAGTCGCAGAGAGAGGGCTCTGGTGTGTAAGAGCAAACCTCCTTCTGTAGATCTCTCTCTCGGGAACTGGCATCCCTGGGCAGTCTCCCCTCTGGCTCCTCCTGCTTCCCTGCTGCCGCGACAAACTAAGCCAGTGCGTGATGGGGGCTGTGGGTGGGGGACGTCGTGGCAGCCTGGTATTGCAGGGTTCCCCCACCAGCTGGAGAAAATTTACTGTGGCCAGTCCTTCTTTCCATAGGCTATCCCCGCCTTAGCTCCCTTTCGCTGTCTGGGCTAAACGGGCTCTGCAAGTGGGGCGGGGTAGGTGTGGTGGGGCGCAGAGGAGGGGTGGAGGGGGCAGAAGTGGGACGGGCGCGCCTCTGGAGACCAATCCCTATCCCCCATTGTCCTCCGCGGTCCGGCTTCTCAGACAGGCCTGAACGTGCCGGGGGTTCGTCCAAGTGCCCTGGCGTTGCCCCCACGCGGAGACCTGGTCTTTGCATCTTCCCAGTGGCAGTGTCTCCTGCTCAGGCGGATGCCAGCCAGGTGCGCGTCCAGCCGGGAGCCGCGCCCCCGGGACCAGCGCGGAGCCCGCGGAGCAGCCCTCCACCCACGGCCTGCCGGCTCTTAGGCTAGGTGCTGCTGAGCCGAGGTCCTGGTGCTTCCCGCGACACTGGCCACTGAGAATTGGGTGCCTCCTCACCGTTTCTGCCCCTCAGCAAGAAAGTGAAGAAACAGGCAGAGAGAGAGAGACCTTGACAGAAATTTGTGAACTCAGGTTAGATTTCCAGAGGAGGTGAAATGAACAAAAACACTGGGAGGGGGAATAAAAAAAAAAAAGAAAAAAAACTTTCAGATTAGAATAATCAAGGTTTTGTTTTAATTCTGAAGGTGGGGGTTGCGGGGTGGTTAAGTGCTTCCTCAGAAAGTATACAGGTGTCCACAAATGTCAAACATGAAAGTCGCAGATGGAAGCCTACCGAGGTTGCCTGGGGATTCCAGGTGAGGTGAATCTTGGAGAAAGTTCTTGAATGAAGTTTACCAATCCAAGACCTAGAAATCTATTAAAGCACTGTCTCTGCCCCTGGTGTAAATGCTTATAGAGAAGGCACAGATTCTGATTCTGTGGTCCAATTCATGATTGGAGGGGTGTGTGGGTTGGGAGGAAGGGGAACATGATGACGACACTTTTAAAACTGAAACACCTTAGAACTCCACTATTTTTGATACTGATTTGTCTTTGTCACATGCAATTTTCTGCATAAATGGACATAGGTTGTTCTTTACTAGGTATCATATCAGTAGATTATTCTTTCTTGTTTATTTCTCTGATACATTTCATTGGCTTAAAAAATAAGACTTTCGCCTTATAATATTGATAAGGCATAGCCACATTCATGGAATAAGTAGATGCTTAAAACAATTTACTTCATCCCAAAGGACATTAGAGATGTGTGTAACCAAATACATCCCAAGTTGTTTATTTGAAAACTTCTTTGGCACTGGAAGTAAATAATGCATTTACAGTAAAAAATAAAATAAAGGTCAGCAAATATTTTTTTTTTCTGAGCTTCTTTCATAAACGATGTGTTACTGAGAAAAGAACATGTTTACAATACATTTTGTATTCTAATATCTTAAATTGAGAATGAAATAAAGACTGCATTCTAAAATCGACCAGATAGTTAAAAGCTTTGTGGATTAGAAAATGCCTAAATTGCTCAACATAAATGTACAGGTGTTACAGACTAATTATAAACTAGTATCTGTGGTGGAAAATTACTCTAGAAACCCATATATTTATAGGATTGAGGAAAAAATGAATTGTTTTAAATTTCTCAGTAAATGTTTTAGAGATTTATTGCAAACTGAAGTAGCTTCTTTACTGGATGTCAGTCTACATGTAGTTGAATAATCTTGGAGTTAAATGGTTAGCCTATTGAATATATAAAATATAGCAAACAAATAGAAGAAAAAAAAAACAACTTCCCTTGTAAATAGTTTAGGTAAAAGTTCAAAATGAAGAAATTTTAAAAAGTCCAGTGGCCTTGAAATTTGTCATGTAGCAACCAGGATTTTTATCACAGACATTTTGGCACAGGGAGAAAAAACCTGATTTCATAACAGGGCATTTAATTATGCATTACTTTAGAAATGCTGCAGTTGATTCTGTTGCCACCAGAGGGCAGAGAAACTGCTATTTTCTCCTGTTCTTCCCATTCTTTCCCAAATGTCTCAAATTAATGATCTTGAATACTTTGTTTTTCTTATGGGCAATATTTTTTGATATTTCAAGTTAATGAGTGGCAGTTTGTAATAGTGATATATTTATTTCCCATGTTAATTGAAAATAACCATTCATTCAGTATTTATATAGCACCTCCTATTATGTAAAAGTCTATATTTCAAATACATTCTTGTGGTGTACTTGTATAGTGGAAAAAAACCAAATAACCTTTTTTGCATCACTGTTGGAGATTTTTAACAAATTATTGTGGAATTCTCAAGAATGTAGCTTTAAAATATTTCCTTTATGATTAAAATTTCATTATCATGTAATGAATTTATTTTTGAGATTGAACATAATCTATATATATCTTAGAAGTATTTGCCATATTAGTTTTTCTCAACTCCCAATGTTTAGACAAAAATAAGCTTAGAATAATCCTAAATTCTATTAATCTGATTTTATCTCTGTGTTGTTAGTCATTCATTTTATATCCTAAATTGATTGAAAGACAGTCTAATAACAGTGTCAAAGGAGAAGGATGTATTAGTGTCTCAAAGAATTCTAAAATTTAAATGAGGACAAAAGGCCTAATATTACGGAGTTGTTTTGGCCTGGTTATTACTCTTAAATGTATCTTAATGCAACAAAGAAGTTCAGTACTCCTATAGAGAGAGCAAAGATCGTTTAGGACTCCATGGAATTCCCACTATTTAAACTTTCTAATATTACTGTGTACTAGAGAGAAATACTTTACTTTTAGCAGGTCATTCATATTTATTTTAGTTGTTTATCTGTTGGGACATTTTTCTATTATTTTCAGCTTTCATTGAAGTTAAAAGACTTAGTTTGAGATATTACTACCTTTTGGAGTTATGAGAGTATCTCTGTTGAGACCTACTGTCATTAGTATAAATTTTCCGTTTGCATATATACCTAGAACAGAAAATTATAGCAGAACTGAATATTCTCTATAAAGTATATGTGGGTCAGATTAATGGACTAAAAGCAGGTTGATTTTTAATCAATCAATGATTCACGATTGCAAGCAAAAATTTTTAAAACAAAAAATGTGAGAGTCCTTTTTCCTCTAGAGAATAGATCCAAGTTGAAGCCCAAGGTTGGGTAAGATCTTTAGTTCTTGGCTGTATTGAGACTTAAAATTATTTTAAGTAGGATAGTGTATGCATTTGTTAAGTATGATCTTCAGAAACAGGTTTTTATCAAGTAGAATGTACTTGAGTAAAACTTAGTAATAGAAGATACTAATTTGCTCCAAACAGGTTTCTTCTCTATAAGATAGTTTCCTGCAAAGATATAGACAACATGGATTCATTAGTTTGGTCCGGTTTTTGCTTCCTGAAAGATATTTCCTATTGTAGAAGCCGTATATTTTTCAAGATTAATGAATTGATCCACAGCTGTGATCATGAGTGTGCAGTCTCGAGATGTTTCCTACCACATTAAATACAGTTTCATCACCATGATCTTCGAGATCATGTGGCCTAGACCTACTGTTTCACTTCTCTCTCTCTCTCCCTGTTTTTGAACCCTCTAATTGAGGTCCCTTGATGTTCCCTGAGTGTTTATGGTATGTACTAGTCCTTCCCTAGTCCACCTCCTTCTGTCCGTCTTACTTTTCCTTACAGGCTTATCTCCCCTAACACCTAGAACCCTCCAGAGAACTCTCTGCCTTTTTAAGGGCACTTGTTTGACTCTGCTTCCTAGAGTGAGAGTTGTTGTTATTGTTGTTTTTTCCCCCCCCTTCCCATTTCTGCATCTCTTTCATATACTTCTTTGGACCATATATCATGTTCTTGAGGTCAGGGTCCATTGTCATTCATTTCTGAATCGCCTGTGTCCTCTACAGAGGCATGCATGAAATGCTCAGTCAGCTGTTGGACTGACTGAACCGAATGGAATTATGGTTCAAGCTGAACTGTTGCCTTGAATGTCACCTTGGGAGACTTTTAAAAATATTCTTTTTACCCTATTTATGACTTTTTCCATTAGTCAGTTGGAAATGAATGTATAGATAGGTTTCACAGAATTAATTGTTTAAAACTAGAGAGTAGAATTCAGAGATCTGCTGAACTGTCATAATGCTTCTGGTAGATCGTACTTACCTTAAAGCTTCTATTAACAGAACTTTTAACAAGTTCATTCTGTCCCCCAACTATATTTCTGGTTTCTGAGTGAATTTTTACTTGTGTTCTTAATCTAACACCTTAAAGTACAGTGTGTGTGTGTGTATGTGTGTGTGTGTGTATGTGTGTATAGGATGGAATATGGGTGGAAATTATTTTCAAAGTATTGAAATTGTTATTCACTTGTAAGATAATGAGTACAGCTTTACTGTTTATATATATGTGTGTACAGATGTGTGTGTGTATATATGAAAAATCATATACATATATTTACATTTGTAAATATAAAAATGCATATGCATATATTCATACATGTGTATGTGTATATATATCGATATAGGTGATTGTTTTCAGTGGAGATTAACACTATTAAATAGTTCAAACAGTTTTAGTTCTTTGTGAAATTACTTTTGAATTGATTTGTGCTCAGGCCTCATACCATCAACCTGCACTGAAGGAGGCTTTAAAAAAAAAAAGTTAAAAAAAGCTGAAAGCAGTCTCATAAATTTGTTATCGTGGCTGTTGGGAGGGGTGGAATTGGTGGTACTATGCAATGTATTTCACAGTGACTGCTCCCTGAGTAGTGAGGGCAGAAGGAAAGAGAAAGAGAGAAATCTTCTGTATTAATAGAGTTGTTATTCTCATTGAATTTGTTGTTACCTTCTGGATATTGTGAGTAGTGATCAGATACATTACCTCTTAAATTTGGTTTCTTGAAAGCTCAGAGCACAATTTGTAGCCCGCATCCAACAAGTGTATAAACCTTCTGGTCGTTCCCCCCTTTTTTTTTTTTTTTTGTGGACTAGCTTACCTGGGGCTTCATCTTCTCTTTCCCACTCATTTATTTTTGCCTAACTTCCCTCACTTAAAATCTGGTCTTGTATTTGTTTGAGAGATGGGAAGTAAGTAAACAAAGAGTGATCAGTGTAATACATAAGGTTATATATTATTGTTGCTTTTCAGCTTTCTTTTAATCTAATTCCAGTCCTTTGCCTTTAGTCTAAGCACATTTTCTCAAAGCTTTAATTATGTCTTCATAGTATTGTGCTCTGAGAAGTCTTTTTTCTTCCCTAAGGTTCACACAGAATGTCTCCCCTCACTAGCCTCCAAACAATGGTTCTGTTCAACTGAGGAAGTTATTGAAGAATGACAGACTAAGTAGGGATACTTTTATCAAGACAGTTTCTGCCAGTATTCATTGTGACACATATTACTTGGTCAGATGAACACAATAATATCTGAGGGAAGAACCCAGCATATTAGATATTCTATAGTAAACATATAGTATTATATATAGTAATTTATAAATTATATAGTATATTATGTAGTAAATACTCCACACTGTGTTACAACTGGACTTTGAGCTCATTTTGTATTTGTTCTCTGGCATCTTTTTCATTTTGCCCTCTTTAATTAAGAAGGTGGTAAGATGTGGAATAGTGGTACCGATTTGGGTATTTGTACAGAATTTGAGGTCTTGTCAGGGACCTGTCTGGAATTCGGGTAACCTGTTAAAGATTGCAGACACGAATATGAAATTGGAAATTCTGTGGCCTCCCTTGAAATCCAGAGTTTTAATCCCTTCCTCCAGAGGTCACCCAAACAGATGTAAGCACTAGTAGCGCTCTTCCTTTTCTAAATTAAAATCTGTGATGGTCACTGTTACGGCTTCAGATGTCTAGTAGAGAGCAGCCTGCGGTTTTTGTTGAGAGGGTCATAAAGACAAGGGTTGCAGACTTCCCTTCTACTTTTCTGGAGTCTTTTTGCTTGGTTTCTCCCTCTACTCATCTGCTATTTTTCACTAGCTAATTGGAAAATTTTTATAGAATCATATTGCTCAAAGTCTCCTCCTGTAGGTAAGGTGCTTGTTAGCTCATTGAGGCTTTGAGAATATAGTGGATGTAAAGAGTTTGCCCTGTGGATAAACTGCATAAAAATCAGAATTTTTAAAAGTCACTTTTCTACATACTCCTTGAAGTGTTCACTGATGGCAGAAGTGTAAGTAAAGCCGACGTATTTTCTTTAAGCACAAGGCTTGGTAAGTATACCCTGGTTTATTTTGCTCAGGATCATATTTTCCTTGGTCCAGTTGGAATATGGAACATTCAGCTTGCAATGACATTTTTTAAGGTATTGGTTTTGGGTAACACACTTGCTAATTGTGTCTGTGTTATCTGTAAATAGCTGCCAACTTTTTGTCTCTGAAAACCATGATCTCAACATCCAATAAAATACTTATTTCTCTAAACCCTAAAAGAGAAGCAAGATAAGCAGAGTTTATCACTTTAGAATATGAAATTCACAAATAATAATGACTTTCAAGATGTGAAATAGTCTACTAGGTTGTATTTCTATTATGCATATTTGCTTAACTCTCTCCAGAAACAAATATAGACAGTAGCTATCACTGACACAACAGATCTGATTGCTTAACTGGTGTATTTTTATTCACTTGTTCGGTCAAAACAGCCCACTGAAATTACTGCAGGCATAACAGGGAGCAAGTCCGGTATTGAACCCGATTATTTTGACTGTTCCTTCCCCTTCTTCTGCTCTGCCTTTCCTTCAACATATCACTGTAGTCTGCACTGCAAGATATTCCTGAGAAAACATATGTGGAATGATTTTTGATATCCTGAAATCATATTCTTGGCGCAAATGGATTCCTATTTGAAGGAATCTTGTCCTGAACATTTGATTAAAAAAAAAAAAAAAAACCTCAATTATTTTGCTAGTCCATAGTTTCACATTGAAAATTAGATAAAGCATACTATATGTTCACAATTGAACTATGAAAAACTAAGAAATAAATGTTGAACGAAGAGATGTATCACTATATATTTGCATTTTTGTTCTTTGATACTTGTTTGTTTGAAGTGGGACTAGAGAGGATCATTCGAGGTTTTTTTGTTTACATGACACAAATTTCAAGAGTATTTTATACCTATTTGACAGTTCTGGATGCTCTATAAAAATAAAGTTGACATCTAGTTTTAAAAAAATGCCATTTCACATTAGTTTGAAGGCATTCTTGCTATATTTAAAAAGATACTGCTTGGTGTTTTATTTTCATAGCTTAATTAACATCTTAGGATACCCTATATCTTGGGTGACGTATATTTGCATCTGTTTTGATTTGTAAATTGGAATTTAAAATTTTGCATAGTTTTTAAAATGTCTTTTATTCAAATTAAATTTCTCCCATTCAAATTAGTGAATTTTATGAAAGCATTTCAATTGACCTGAAGTACATGTAAAACGATTTCCTATATCAGAGTATTGCGGTAATGTTTCTTAATATGGCAAGTCTTGCATAATACTGATGAATGTGTCACAAAACACTTTTGGTTGGGACTGAATTGTGTAATAATTCACCACTTCAATATAATAATAATAACATCACTTGCTGTTTTATACACAGGTATTACATGTACTTGTGTTGGTCCTAATTTTTCCACAGTTGCCTCATCGCCTTCCAGTTTTTTTCCCCCCACAAGTGATTTATCCATCTTCCATCAATCAGTGTAGTTATTCAATCAGTGCAGTTTTTTTTTTTTTAAAGATTTTATTTATTAATTTAACAGAGAGAGAAATCACAAGTAGATGGAGAGGCAGCCAGAGAGAGAGAGAGAGAGAAGCAGGCTCTCTGCTGAGCAGAGAGCCCGATGCGGGACTCGATCCCAGAACTCTGAGATCATGACCTGAGCCGAAGGCAGCGGCTTAACCCACTGAGCCACCCAGGCGCCCAATCAGTGCAGTTTTGAATACTCATGCTGTCCGTTTCCTTACAATGTGTCTTCATGTTCCTATGCAGGGGCTACTCCACTTATATTTTAAAGACAGGATTCATGGGCTATTGGGCTTATGAATGTTCCACTATGAAAGATAATTCCTGGGACAAGCCCTGATAGTTCTTCCAAGATTAAGAACTTCAAATATACAGGCGGCGGGGTGGAGTGGGGAGAGTGGTGTGGGGGAGGAAACCCTGATAACTATCACTATATGGCTATCACACAATCTTAATTTCTTTTGCTTTATAATAAGTATATCTGGTTGGGCAAACCTGTCCTCCTTGTTTTTGATCTTCAGAAGTGTCCTGGCTATTCTAGAAGACTCTGCTTTTCCATTATCTGTTTAGAGTAAACTTTCCAGATTTCACTAAAAACTCTGTTGGACTTTGAAGTCACATTAAATCTCAGGGTCATTTAGTAAAGATTTCAATTTCTAAACACCTTGGAGACGATATAACTTCTTTCCAATAGCATCTAAAAGCCAGAGCAAGTACTATGGCATTTCATGACAAACTATTAATAGTGACTGTTTGGCAGTGATCTTTTTGAGTTGAAACAGTGTTCTTAGATTGAGAACTAGTGGTGTTTTCCTGATCACATCATGAAACTAATGGTACATCTGTAATTGTTTCTTAGGAAATACAGGTGGAAACCATAGGTTAACTAAAATGAGTAACTCAGTGGAGGGGGAGAATGTTCATTCCTAACTCCTTGGAAACTACTACAAATGAAGGGTGAGGACTAGGCAAATAATACATGGAAATGGTGACACTTGTACAGTGTCCCTTTTAGTGACCCTCTCTGGACCAGCACAGCAGTTCCAGGCAAGACTGTAGGTTTGCTCCTTCATAAGAAACAACTCAGGTGGGGCGCCTGGGCGGCTCAGTCAGTTAAGTGTCTGCCTTGGGCTCAGATCATGATTTCAGGGTCCTGGGATGGAGTTCGCAGCGGGCTTCCTGCTCAGCGGGGAGTCTGCTTCTCCCTCTGCTTCTGCCCGTCCCACTTGTGCTTTCTCTCTCTCTCTCCCTCACACACACACACACACTCTCTCTCTCTCTCTCACATAAATAAAATCTTTAAAAAAAGAAAAGAAAAGAAATAGCTTGGGTGAGAATGGTAAAAGCCCCTGGATTTAGGATTCTCCTTAATGTTTGCTCTTCAGCCAATTAGTATCAATTTCATGGGAGATTTACACCGAAAGAAAGTACACTTTATAAATTACTACCATTTAAAGGTAATAGATTTATGATTTTCTTCAGACTACAAGCATGTATAAATTAAAGGGTTATAATTTGCTTGAGTTGCAAATCCTAACCTCATCTCTTCCTCCTGACGGGCTGTTGCTCTGCACTCCTGTGTACTCATCTGGATATTTTTTAATCAGGAATAAACTGACAAGCCAGGCAGTCTGTTTTATTTCTTTGTTATTTAGCCTTCGTTATCTTTTTAACATCTGTTGTTCATTTTAGATATTTTTAAAAACAAGCATGATTCAAAGTCCTTCTGCAGATTATAGTCTCATTGTCTGGACATTGCAAAACAGCTTTATGCAGGAAGCCAGGCTTGTGCAATGTCAGTTTTGTCAAGCTGTTTTTAGGAGAGAGGTTTGTAAAATAGGCACAGCCAATAGGAAGCCAATTTTTTAAAACCAAGCCCTGATGTCTGACTCCAGACTGCTTTTCTCCATCCCTCATTCTATTTTTCTGGCTCTGGCAGCCCACCATTTTTTTTTTTTAGTCCACTTTACTTCAATAGATTCATACCTTGCCTCCAACCTTGTCCTGCTGGAAGCCATTCTTCATTCCACAGCCTGAAAGATCTTTCTAGAATGAAAATCTAGTTATGTCACTCCTCTCTTGAAAATGTTTCCTGCCTTCCTTTTGCTCTCACCCTAAAGTCAAGGCCTTCAGTAATTTTGTCCTGGCTTGCCTCCCTGGATTCAAACCCATCACTTCCTCCCACCTGCTCTCCCATTTCCTGAGCACACACTCTCTCCCTCTGAAACTGCACACGCCATTCCTTCTTCTTGGAGCACACCTTCCTCCTCTCTTTGACTATTTGTCCTTCAGGTCTCAGCTTGGATTTGATTTTTGGCATCTTGAATAATGTTATGAGTGTTTGTTTGGCAGCTCCAAGTTCTAGACAACTAAATGTCCTCGTCCTAACACTTCTCATCACTGGAAGTGGAGTCATGTGAGCTGCCCAAGGTTAGAGGCCGTGTGGGACTGATCACCACTGAATCACTAGCTCCAAGTATAGAAGTCCTCTTTGAAAATTTGTTCAACAAAAGAATCTTGTTAGTGTTCCACTGGTATGATACACAGTATTTGTTCAGGTTTATTACTCGGGCAAATAATTGTGTATCTAATTTCTACATATTTCTTTCTTTCTCTCTTTTTTTTTTTAAAGATTTTATTTATTTATTTGACAGAGAGAGATCACAAGTAGACAGAGAGGCAGGCAGAGAGAGCGAGAGAGAGGAGGAAGCAGGCTCCCTGCTGAGCAGAGAACCCCATACGGGACTCGATCCCAGGACCCCGAGATCATGACCTGCGCCGAAGGCAGCGGCTTAACCCACTGAGACACCCAGGCGCCCCTCTACATATTTCTTTGAGCAGAATTTTTACATCATAACTTGACATGATGACTCATATTTAAATATCAGTGAGTCAGATATATAGGCAAGCCAGAGGTTGAGTGAGTACGGAGTAAGGGAAAATTTTCATGATTTTATGAAGAATTGAGAGTTCATTTAGAAATAATGGTTTAGGAATGATCAGCTCATTTACTAAGCTAGGAAGAACAGAAACTTAAATGATCATACTTTCATTAATGACATTTATTAATTAATTATTCAATGATTTATAAACCAGCAACTTGAATTGCCTGAAAAAATATTAAAATTGGTTCATTTGCTTCTTCCATAGTTTAAAAGGACATATGGATAAACAATGAAATAAAAATTAATTGAACCATGCTATTTGCATAATTTGCCTAATTTCCAGTTCTCTTAAAGCTAAAGATGGAACTTGGGAAATAGTCTCTAAGATGAAATATTAAAAAAAAAAAAAAAACTTAAAAAAAAAAAAGGATTCCAAATACAAATCATTGGAAAGACTTTTAAATACTGTTTTCTACCAAAGAGTGTAAAGTATCTCTTAATTCTGCACTCGAGAGTGTGAGTCGCCACCTTTCAAAGCCCTGAATGTGACCCACTTGCTGGAGTTGACCCGCGTTCAGGTCGACGTCCTCTGTTTGCTCTACAACTTATATTTGCTATTCTTCAGGTACGTTTTTATTACCCTTGTCTATTTATTGTTTTCCTAGAAACATAAAATTCTTTCTCTGGTCTATACTAGTTTTCTGGTATGAACAGCTGGTATTATTTGCTGAGTATCTCTTACCCCTTTCTGTCGGAAACAGCACCTTACCAGTGTTTGGGACCAGAGTCCTCTCTATGACTTTTACGATGTTCTCCTGGGCCTTCTGTCATAATGTCATGCTTCCCCAAGACAGTTCAGCATGTGTTCAGGTGGCTGCTGATAATGCCCCTGTGTCATGGACATCAGGTCAATTAACCGTTCCCTTTTAGTCAAGGGAAACAGTCAAGGCCTATCAGTCATCAGGTCCTGGCTTTCCTCTCCAGGTTCAAATTCACCCCTTCCTGTTTTGTTTTTGTTTTGTTTTTGAGTGTCTGATGGATGCATCAGTGATGGCACTGGGAAGATGCAAGTCTAAAGCCCTGTGTAGACAGTCTTGGGATTTCCCAATAGCGTAAACCTGAAAATTCCAGTTTTTGTGGTGAGATTGATTACTTGCCACTGAAAAGCCTTCGTAATTACATATTTTTTTTTTTTTATATTGGTATCTGAATAAGTATTTAATGACTCTTTCATCCACTAAACTGTAAGGTCTGTGAGGGTAGGAACCATGTTTTACTTTCCTTTTTTTTTTTCCTTGACAGTTCCGTATTACTTGATGTATAATAGAAAGCATTCGATAAATGTTCGTTAAATGACTTTTCTGTATTAGCTCATCTGGTAGAGTGTCATCTCATTAACCATTAAAACAATTCACATCTCAGATATCAGGTTGAAATTCTGCCCTGTAGGTTTTCTTAAGTAATACTGTGTTCCTCTTACATTTTGCACATTAAATTCTCTTACCTGGGTCTTATTTTTCTAATCTTTCTTTTTGTTTAATCTTGTGTCTTCCTTGCATTTGCCCTGTACTTCCTATTATTTTATTTTTTGTTGTGGGGATAGATAAACGTTCCAGGCAGTTGAAAGGAGAAAGCTTTAACTCTTTAATGGGTATCATATCATAGCATTCGTTAGTCCATTAATCTGTACCTAGAATTAAAAGGGGAAAAATTAATCAGGCAAAATCTATCTACAGCCAATACTTATTTATTTTTCACTTAATACTTTTTTGTTGGTATTTTACAGACCATTAGGAATTTAAAAATAAAATGAAAATAATAAAACTGTATTTCAGACATAGCACCTAGCACATGGTAGGTTTTCAGTTAAAATCCTCTACTTACTTATTGTGTAGAGGTCCATAGATGTTTATTTTACTTCCAATGAGGGCATTGATTCATTCCTTCGTCCATTCATTTATCCAATAAGTAATCAATGTTTTTAATGGGGCAGAGGAATAAATTGATGTCTTAGAGTAAAATACGCTCTTGTAAGTTAATTGGAAACCTAGGCATTCTAAATCATATTCTTTATATGTAAGTTGGGGATTTCCATATGTTACGTACTTATGTGTGATGTGTGCTTAAAATATATGACATTTTCACAGTATAATTTGAAATCCCTTTATAAAGTTCAGATTGCCTAATTTTCATATTATTTCAGCTGTTCCTCCAGCAGGATAATTTCAGATGGAAGATGTTTTTATTCAGTCAATTTAATTTGATAATTCACTGTTTTATATAAAAAATAAAACATGGTCTCTACACTTAAGGAAGGTGGTCCGCAGGGGAACACAAGCACAAATGTAGCATGAGTCTCGCGGGAGAACTGTGACAAGCATGAGTGTAACGCAGGGACACACAGGTGCCTGTGGGAGCAGCAAAGCCGGAGGAGGACCGCAGGGTCGAGGTGGGGGACAGGCTCTGTGGGAGACAACATTCAGTTGCCTTGTGGTTGTTAGAGGATGTTCTGATGCCAGACAGTCTTGGGTCCAAACCTTGGCTTTGCCATTTACCAGTTAGGTGACTTTGTGCAAGAATACTAGCCCCTGGGTGCCTGGGTGGCTCAGTTGGTTGAGCGACTGCCTTCGGCTTAGGTCATCCTCCTGGACTCCCAGGATGGAGTCCCACGTGGGGCTCCCTGCTCAGCTGGGAGTCTGCTTCTCCCTTTGACTCTCCTCCCTCTCATGCTCTCTCTCTCTCAAATAAATAAATAAAATATTTTTAAAAAGGAGTATTAACCCCCGAGGCCCTCATTTCTTCCTCTGTAATATGGGAATAAAATTAGTCCTCTATTCCAGCACAATCACTGTGCTGAAAAATTTCTGTATTCTAAAGATTTGGTCCGATTACCCTCGAAATAAAGAAGTATGGGAGCAATACATTGAGGGAGGAATATAAACGAGAGTAAAACGGTAAGGCAGAGCCAGGCAAAGAATTCCCTCCAGAATGGTGAGCAGTCTGAGGAGGCTTTCACTAATAATTTAAAAATATTAATTATTGGGGTATCTGTATTTCAAGCTGCCAGAGATATCATCTCCAGCTTAGTAACAACCGGGTGTGCTGGTGGTGTTGTAGGTTTAAGAAAAACCAAGGCCAGTTAGTTGCTCTGATGGCTGTGTGAACATTAAGCGGCGCCCAGGCTGCACCTCCAACAGGCTTTGACTTGCATGACTAGCTTTGGGAATGCAAAGCATTGCTATTTTTCAGAATCCTCCCCCTCACTCAGTGATCGCCTAGGGCGAGATCTGGATTTGAAGAACACTATTCCAATAAAACATGCATTAAAAGAACACGCAAAGAATTTATTTTTAACAAACCCATGTTGTGTAAAATGAGACGAAGCTCCCCCAAAGCAGGTTTTATTTTGTTTTGTTTTGTTTTGGCCTGGACTGAGGACACAAAACAAAATTATGCTGTGTCATCTACACTGAAGCAAGAAAATAATACTTTGACCTTCTTAATGTACTTGCTTCTAGGGATACATAAACTGCTGTGTGGGATTACACAGTCCTCTTAGATGACAAGTTAACTTTTTTTGCATAATGATGCCCTATTTATACAGATATCCAAAATGCTACCTGTGTCTGAGTGAATGTCTCTGAAAAAGTAAGCAATACACGTGTAAGATCAAGACAGCTGTTATAAGATTTCACCAGTGAATGGGAAGATAAGAAATGTCAAAAGAAGAAATGAATGGATGTCTTTAAAAATCTAGAGCTCTCTGAGTATTTCATATTTAGCGTTTTTTTCCCACGACTATACAGAGGCCTTTGGTGTTTTAGTTGAGGTGGGCGCACTCATGGTGTTACTGGTGAGCAATGGAACATTCATATACTACTGTCTCCTGCACTGATGTGTTAGTGGTTGTTGACTTAGAGTCAGGCATTTTGTTGAGGTAGTCTATCTTGGGAAATTTCAGTATCAAGAGGAAGGGCCATGGTCTTTCTATTTGAAACCTATATAAAATAGATGTAGTAAAGAGATAGAGTGTTTAGGATCAGACTGGGACAGGCATGCCCCCTGGTTAGACCAAGGTCAGCATGAAGTCACTGGAAGTGTGTAGGGATGTATGTGTATGTCAAGGTGGAAGGCTTACAGAGGTAAAACAACAGGAATAGCAAAGACAGGCTGGGAGGCAGACAGTAAGCAGAAAGGGAGGTAGGCTGTGAAAATCAAACCAATATTCATTTTATGCCCATGTGTGTAGCGTATAGTGCCTAGGATACCATTTTAATACCTTTCTATTGATGCGTTGTTGGCTAATATTATCAGAAGTGAATATAATCTTTCAAGATAATCCAAATTATCCAATTGGATTAATTCATAAATTGGAAGCTACTGACTTACTCTGTCATTGTTTCAAAATGACAGATAGGACTGAAATAAATTGAAATTAATATGGCATTATATTGGTGTTGATAGTGAAGTTTAGTTCTCAGGAAAATGATTTATTCATTTGGCCACCATTTGCTGGATACGTTCTATCTGTGCTGTAAAGGGGGAAATATATATATATATATATATGTATATATATATATATATATATACCTTGCCAGGTAGGGGTTACAGTGTAGTATTGAATATAGGAGATTAACCGGAAGTTCTAAGAGAATGTGGGGTGTGTGTGTGTGCGTGTGTGCGCGCGTGCAGCGGAGAGCAAGCTCTGGGGCAAAGGACTTAGACCAGATGGTCAGGAAAGGTTTCCTGGAAGTGTGTTTCAGTTTTGCTTTGAAGTATGTGTAAGCATTAATTAGGAGTTTGGAGAAGGTGGGTACACATTCCAGAGAGAACAACCTGAAGGTTAGAAAACTGTGTGCTCTTTGGGGAGATCAGTTGCCTATAGGGAAAGGGTAGTTTACAAGGCTAAGAAGGGGCTTGTCTACCAAAGACAGATATGGAAACTCACTCCTGAAAGTGACAACCGGACAATGACAGATTTTTAATAGCTAAATGACAGGCTCAACTAGGTCTTTTACAAGGGTCTGTAGTTCTGGTCTGGAGAACACATAGGAAGGCGTAGACCTGGAGACTGCTGATTTAGGAATTGCTGGATTAATAAGAATGGAAAATGATGAAGGCTTCCAATGAGGGGAGACATTCCCAGGTTCTTGAGGGAACAGAAACATGGGTTCAGCTTTAAAATTGTCAAGTACTGAAATGCTTATGGGGCATCCCAGTAGAAAGATCAGCTCTACCAGGTGGAGGTGGTGGATGAGATTGAGATGTGGAATCATCAGTGGATTAGTGGTGTTGGAAACCAGACAAGAAGCATGAAGAGATAGAAGTGGAGGGTGAGATCTCTGTCCTAGAGAGTGTGGTCTGGGAAGAGTGAATGGGGGAAGGAGCCCAGGAGGGAGAAGGAGGAGTGCAACCCGGAGAGGGAGGAAAAGCCAGATCACTGGAGCTGGCAAAGAGGGATCATCTGCGAGTTTATTAAGAGTGGTTTGGATAGATGAGTGGGGGCGAATGGGTGACAAATTTCAGTATGGTAAGTTGTGAAGGTGAGTGAAGGAAATAGACACATGGACAAAACTAAAATCTTAAAAAAAAAAAAAAAAATGGCTGAGAAAGGAATGATGGAGAGGAAGTAGCCAGAGGGGAACATCTGGACAAGAGAGAGTTTGGCTAGCATTGGGGATCTGTGCATAGGTATGGAGGAGGACGCCAGTAGATAGATGGGCGGCTTGAGAATATGAGTATGTTACAAATACAATATACTCTGTTAGAATTGTTATCTCTCGGAGGATACAGCTTCACTTGAGGAATACTTTATTGTAGAACATGTGAAAAACTTGCTGTGATAGCTAATAAAAATTTAATGAAAACTTAGATTACATCACATTTGTATAACCCCAGATCTTTATATCCATGAAATATCTCAAATAAAGGGAAAGAAAATTTCAACTTAAGCAGGAATTTCATCAATAGCAGCAAGAAAAATGAATGTTTCCTTTATCAGTTAAGTCTGGGCTATAAAATAGTCATAAAATGATTAATAATAGTTGTATTATAGAAAAGCATATTTAAGACAGTTTGTTAAGTTTCAGAAATTTTTAAAATTTTAAGCCAGTGTCACACCCTGAAGGAAAAAGAGTAATGGCTTCATTGTTCTTTTATCAATAGGGAGGCCAGGAATTCAACTCATAAACTAAGAAAAGAGGGATGCTTTCTCTCACTGTAATTAATTTTTGTGGCTGTTTTCAAGATGAATTTTATAGTGATTAAAACCATGCATGGCACATAGTAGGTGCTCAATAAATATTTGTGACCTAACCTAACAATTATTTGTGTATAAGAAACCAAGGAAGTAAGGGTCAAAATATTTTTTCATAAAAACTTTGGAACTCTCTTCTCACTAAGAACTGGCAAAGTCTTATGAAAGAGGTATTTATTTCCTTCCAAAATTGCCTTCAAGGTAAGAGTTGCTTTATAAAACTGCTAGAAGAGTTTAAAAGGACTGATTATTATCAACCGTAACATGCTACCCAGCAAGACATTCCTGACCAGCTTGAAGTTAAAAAAAAAATTAAAAAAAAAAAATCAAGCTTATGCAAGTTTGAAATTAAAAAAAAAAAAAAAGGTTGAAACAAATAAACCCTTCATCTGTAGGCTGTCTTTCAAGGAAGATTATAAGTTTGTTTCTCTAGTAATTGGAACATTGCTTTGTATCCTCAGTGTGTGTGTGTGCGTGTGTGTGTGTGTGTGTGTGTGTGTGTGTTTGGAGGTGGAGGAGGGAGATGGGAACTCAATGAGTGGGGAGGGAAGTACAAAATGAAAAATGGCATGGCTTAGATCAGGCTCTGATAATTCAATGGTATTTGTGAATGAGCCATAAGGTCCTTACTTACTTTGTGTTTTCTTAAATTATCTATCCTTTTAAAATTTTGTAATGTATTGCAAAGAGCAAAACAACAAAATGCAAAATTCATGAAAATTGCTTTGTAGGACATAAAGAAATGCTAATGCAGAATGGAAATGTGCGTGCATCTAGAGTGACACTTCAGCATGAAACTGAACCTCTTAGGTCATTTATCATTGTTTGTCCATGTAAATTGCTTTGTCATAAACTTTCCTGGAAATCAGAAATACGGTCCTCTTATTTTTGTTTTTGTTCGGTTTATTTCTTGTTCAGTGAAGACCCTTAATATTTAAGACATTAGTAAAAAATTCACCATGATAAAACCATTTAGTTTTTCTAATACTTCCATTCTGGTGAAACAGGAAAAAAAAAAATCAAGGAAAGAAAGGTTATAATTCAGTGAATTTAGGTGACACTTTCGTAGTAAAACTTCTAATCTCTCAATACTTACTTGTTTCTCTAGAATAGATTTTTTTATGCTTTATTTATGTATAAAATAATTAAAACAACACCATTGTTGATATTTTACATACTACTTGTTAACTTCAACTCTATAGTGTTTTCCAGCATGTAGTAACAAATACAACATTTGAAATTTGGGATCAAGTGTATATATGACCCAATAAAAAAGACAAATCAGTTTGTTAGTCTTCTTAGCTTAATGAAAGTTTTGAAACAATTTTGAAAAGTGTAAAGTAAATTTACTTCAAATATTTGTTCTTATAAAGATTGAAACATCAGACTGATATTAAACAACTCAAGGTACCTTCCATCTGGTCCCTTCCATGATTATCAGAAAGCCTGCTGTGACGTCTTCTCACGTTTCTTTGCCTTTTCTTTTTTTTTTTTTAGTTCCCTCACGTTTTATGAGCACCTGTTAATTTGGTAATCAGTTGTATGTTTCATTTTTTAATTGCCATCTTTGTAAGTATTGTCTCTTAGGCAATTACACACCCTTTTGAAAGAAGGGACAATAGGCATTGGGGTTTAAGTCAATACTTGTGTATAGATTTACCTTTTTTTTTTTTTTTTTTTTGGACCCTGGGAGATAAGGGATTCCGTGATCTTCCTTGTTCAATACTTGCCCTTTTGGGAGCAAGAGTTAACTGCCTGCTGCTGGTTTTCCTTTCCTGTTCTGCCTGTCGGGTCCCATCCTGCCACAGGATGGTCCGGGTCACAGATGGAAGCTGCTGGTGGTGCTGAGTTCTGGCGAACACTTGGTAGTCAGAAAAACATGGGTTTGAAATCAGCCCCACCACTTCTTTGGGCTGTCATTTGAGCTACCTTGCCTCACTATTCTTAGTTTCTTTAAATAATGTACCACGGGGCGCCTGGGTGGCTCGGGTCATGATCCCAGAGTCCTGGGATCGAGCCCCACATCGAGCTCTCTGCTCCGTGGGGAGCCTGCTTCCTCCTCTCTCTCTGCCTTGCCTCTCTGCCCACTTGGGATATCTCTGTCAAATAAATAAATAAAATCTTTAAAAAAAAATAATGTACCACAGAGTTACTGGAATATGTAAGTACACAATGTATGCAGACTGCTGCTTTTTTATGTAACCCACAGTTACAGTAACAACATCAATGATAATTGCATCTAATTCTCTAATGAGAGAAATCCAACTTGAACTAACTCAAAGCAGGGAATTGGGGGGAGGTCTCACAGAGCCCAAGAAGAACAATGTGACCAGGCCACAGGGACTCTCAGAGACTCTCTGTCATCTCTGTGCCTGTCTGTTCATCTCTAAGCAGGCTCCTTCTGCTTCACTGGTCCACATGACAGAACACAGAGTGAGTGCCCTCAGGCCTCAGCTACTCCAAAATGGCTTGGCCTGATACATTTCTAGTCCCAAGGTCAAAAGTTCTGGAAAAGGACTGCATTGTCCACCTCAGAACTGTGGCCCTGTGACCAGGAGACCAGGTTCCATGACACCTTATTTTTGCACGGTATAAATTCAGTCATGGTGCTCTCTTGCTTAAAGACTTCTGATGCCTTCCCATTAATAGAAATATAAAATCTGTTCTCTTTTCCATGGCCTTTTATTTACAAGCGCCCACTTACCTCTTTGATCTCATCACAAACCACGATTATTTATTGTTTACTTCCTGTCTTGCAGAATAGGGCCCCCACTCATGTCTTCCTCGGAGTCCTACTTGTTACTTGGGCCTCAGTTCAAATGTCATCTTTTCATAATGGCTTTGCTGACTACTCACTAGACAGTAGCCACTCTTTGATATTACCTCCCTCCACACTTAAAACTTTTGTTTCTTTGTCTTTTCCCCTTACTGTCCTTCCATTACCATTTGATGGCAGGGACCTGGTCTACTGCTCACTGCTGGATCCCATGGCTTGGCCCATCGCAGGTTCTGAACTACTGTTTGTTAGAGGAATGCTCTCTTCTTGCAGATGTGCAGATGGAGGTCAGCTGGGATTAGAGGCAGCTCCGTTTACAGAAGGAAGAAAGGTGGAGGAGGCAAAATGAAAAGGCACTACACACTTGTATGTCTCCAAAACATTTTACCATGTAATACTGTACTTACTCTCTATACTGATCCATTGACTTCTTCACCCCATTTTTTTATTGTAAAATACACATAACATAAAATTTACCGTCTTTATCATTTTCAAGTGAATATTTCAGTAGTAGTAAATGCATTTGTAATACCCATCACCACCATCCATCTCTATAACTCTCCGTCTTTCTCAACTGAAACTCTGTAACCATTTTACACTAATTTCCTGGCCCTGGCCACCCCCATTCTTTCTCTGATTTTGACTCCTCTAGATAAGTGGAATCATACAATATTTGTCTTTGTCTTTTTGTCACTGGCTTATTTCCCTCAGCGTAATGTCCCAAGGTCCCTTCATGTTGTAGCATGTGCCAGAATTTCCTTCCTTTTTGTATGTATATTACACCTTTTGCTTTTCATTTATCCATCAATGCACATGTGGGTTGCTCCCATATTTTAGCTATTGTGAATAATGCTGCTATGAACACTGGCTTTTATCAATAAGAGAAAAGAAGTTAGGATATGAAGAGACTTGTCTAAGATAACATAGGTAGTGAGAGCAGGTAGTGAAACTCTTACCCTGCCACCCCACAGACAATTATGTAGTGAACTTTCTCTTTAACCTTTTCCAATTACTTACATAAATGTCTTTCTTGATCATAGTCAAGAAATTCTAATTTTCTTGATTTTATATATATGTAGGTAAACTTTCTATGATTTATACTGTCTTAGTGTTGTAAAGCCAATAGTGTGTACCATTTACTCTAAAACCTTCTATTTAAGAGTGTGGGTGTTTTTTTGTTCCGAAGGTCTTCCAATAAAGAGGTTTACTAATGACACCAATCAAAATTATTATTCATTAAGATGACCAGTTATCTTTGGGTTAGTATTCAATAAAATTAATTGGTAAATTGGTGTACAATTTTTACTTTGTGCATTTAATAATTGTGGACTTATTAGTTGCTTTATGTCTTGGGTGGATAGTAAAAAACAGATGGCTCTAAAAAATACGAAAGCCTTCAGTTACTCTGGGAAGTATTTTGACTATTAACTACGTAATACAGCTTTATATGTGTTGCGTTTAACACTGGTGAGGCTTTGTTTTCATTGTTGTTCTGTTTTGGAATTAAGAGTGTCATGGCAGCGTGCTCAAAAAGGTCTGTTAGATGGGGCGCCTGGGTGGCTCAGTCCTTAAGTGTCTGCCTTTGGCTCAGGTCATGATCCCAGGGTTCTGGGATTAAGCCCCACATTGAGCCGCACATCAGGCTCCCTGCTCAGTAGGGTGTCTGCTTCTCCCGCTCCCACTGCCCATGCTTGTGTTCCCTCTCTCGCTGTCTCTCTGTCAAATAAGTAAATAAATAAAATCATAAAAAGAAAATATCCATTAGAATTATAGTTAAAGGTCTGCCCTGGGTTTCATTCCCAGTCCTGTGAATTCCTGCTTCTGTGATCTTGGTAAACTAGCTCCACCCTCAATGCATTGATTTTCTCCCCTGTAAAATCACAAAAATAATCCTCACCAAGTTATTCGTGAGGATTAAAATGTAGAATATAGACAACGCTTAGAACCCAGTTTGGTGCATAGAAAGCGCTCATTAATGATAAATTTTACAGAAACTCAGTGGGTATTCATGTGTATTAGTGTACCTTTCCAAATGCAGACTTTAAGCGTACATCCAGTCACTTTCCTGTGGCAAGTTAAATATGCATTAGCACCTTATGATAATGAAGGCTGAACTGGTATTCACCTGTTTTCATTTTTTAAAAAATAACCATTTAGATCTTCAAGAATCTAAAATTTCAGAGGGTTTGAGTAAGCTAGGCAGTAGAGGGGTTCTTATCTGTTTTGCTGCTTGGTTTTATTTTATTTATTGTTTATTGTTTTTTTTTAAGCGATTTTTGATATAAGATGAATAATTGAAAACAAACCCAGGAAGTTTTTATGACTTTCAGAGGTCACGACATCATTTGTAATGGCAAGATCAGACTGGAATGCTCTTTCCACTTTATGGAGAGTAAGTTAAATTTAAACTTAGCTTGTTAAAAGTAAGCTGAGCTCATTACAGCTTACCAAGTTCACAGCTCTAAGACAGACTACCCTGACTAGTTAGCTTTGATAATGAAAATGTAAATAGAAACACAATTTATTAACAAATTGTACTTCATTATGCCTTGAGCAACAATATATACACTTTATTCCTTGCTACTTTATAGAGAACCTTCTCATTTATATGGAAACATAAAAATTATCAAAAATAAATTACTATCAGAGGGCAATACCTGGCATATCCTCATTACGGTACCATATATCATAAATATAATATTACATGGTTGAGGAGTATTTGGTGAGAAGCATATATAATTGGCATATAATTTCACTTTTATTTTGGCAAAGCATTGAACATCACTGATTAGATATATACTATTCATGTCATTGCTATTATCAAAAAACTGATTATGACAGGGAAACAGATGTCAGAAAGCAATTACACTAATAACAACATGATTACTGCCGCCAATTTAATTCTAGAAGCCTGTCTAGAATCCTTATGAAGCAGAGAGCTCTCCTCAGCCATATAGAATAGGCACTGATCTGTTTCCCTCACCCATCACAATTTAAAACAAAACATGCATACAAACAGGTTTGATTAGATGTATCCCATACCATCAGCTTTCAAATCCTTCTCCAAATCTTAGATCTTTTTCAGTTTAACTACTTTTCAAATCTTAGCTTCAGAGATGGAAACTTGTTTTTATATCTGTTCATATTTATTTGACCATGATCTTGTTTGAAATGTGTGCATTATGAGAGAAAATAAGTCCATGCTCCTTTATTTTCCATCTTCTGCTAAGTTTCTAACTTGCTGCTTGGTGTCTCTGTTGGTTTTCTACTTTTTTTCTCACTAAATTGAAGTGTATTAATATTGAGAGTATGTGCTTTTCCTTATTTCTTCCAAGTTACAAGCATAATTCCCATCAGTTACTAGATATTTTTAGAAAAAACAAAGTAGTACAAGGAGGAAGAATCTTGACCATCACTCAGTGGTCAGAAATGATCAATAGTAGGATTCAGTGTGTTTCTTTCTTTTTAGTTTAGCTTTTTTTAAAAAAATGTATTTATTTATATGAGAGAGAGTGTACACACTGGAGTGCAAGTGGGGAGAGGGCAGGGTAAGAGAATCTGCAGACAGACTCCCTGCTGAGCGCAGAACCCAAGGTACCCTAGATCCCAGGACCCTGAGATCATGACCTGAGCAGAAACCAAGATCACACGCTTAACCATGAAGGCACCCCTAGTTTTGTTCTTAAAAAGCCCCATCATCTTTATTATCTATTCTGGCTTGACCACTTACTAACTGTAATCTCAGTCATTTGGATTTTTGGGCCTTCCTCTACTCATTTATAAAATGAGAATAATGACAATTCTCATCTACTAGGGTGACTTTGAGGATTAAAGGAACTAATTCATGACAGCAGAGGACCTAACACATAGGAAAGTCTCGATAAGTGCTAATGCTTGGTGTTCCACATTGATTATTTATATCTTGTCTGCTTGTGCTACTATAGTAGTGTGTATGTTATGAAAGAGGAACAAAACAGAAAGTAAAAGGAACAAGGCACCCGGTGGATGGTCTGCTATACCCCCCGTTGGAGATCACTTGGGGTAGAAAGTGCAAATTTTTGAGAAGGATAAATGATAATGTTTACAGATATCTTCAGATGACTATATTTTCTTTGAGGTTTCAGACCTGGAGTAGGACTCTGAAGTTAGAGAGTACCAAATTTCACAAATAAGGGCTTTTTGTGTTTTTAACTGAATGGAGATAAGATTTAAGGGTATCTTAATATTTAATTTGAAGCCTGTGAAATAAACACTGGTGTATGTATAGTAACAGGTTTAAATACTGGAATTATTTTTCAGGATTCAACCAAAAGCACCCACTTTCCACCCCTGCTTCTTCCTTCATAAGAACTTTCCTGGGACACCTGGGTGGCTCAGTCAGTTAAGCATCCAGTTCTTGATTTTGGCTCAGGTTGTGATTTCAGGGTCATGAGATCAAGCTCTGCCTCAGGTTCTGTGCTGGGCCTGGAGCCTGCTTGAGATTCTCTCTCTCCCTCTGCTACTCCCTACGCTACCCTACCGGCTCTCTAAAGAATAAAAAATGTTTCCTAACAACTACAGACGCCAGTATTTTTGCCCACTCTTGATTTATCCTCTCTTCGACCTACTTGAACTTTGACCATTGAACCTTCTTATTTCTCTACATGTCTATAGCCCAGCAAAATGAACATCTGTTTTTTTAAGATTTTATTTAATTATTTGACAGACAGACAGAGAGAGGGAACACAGCTGGGGGGAGTAGTAGAGGGAGAAGTAGGCTTTCCGTTGGGCAGGGAGCCCCAATGGGGGGCTCGATCCCAGGACCCTGAGATCATGACCTGAGCTGAAGGCAGATGCTTAGCCAACTGAGCCACGCAGGCTCCCAGCATAATGAACATCTTTAATAAATAATACTCATTCTGGCTTTAACTTAAATGAACTGAAATCCAAAGCCTAAAGATGATTTGTGAAGTCTAACTTATAAAAAAGTTCTCTTGGTTAGGCAAGGTGAATTTGAAGGTAGCTAAATATGTTAAAAACTTAAAAAAAGCCATAGATCCAAACTTGTGGCTAGGCTTTTTCCTCGTATATGGATAAATGAATATTTTCCTCATAGTTGTGCATTTTTCATCATGTATACCATAAGTGTGCCCTTTCTTTTTTGCTGGGTAAATTTTTTTTGCCATCTGATATCATATTTATATTATCCTATGTAATTAAATAAAACTGATAGAAGTATTTTTTAAAAAGCAGTTCAGAACTATATCTGTTGACTGTTTATTAGCAGAGTTTCTCTAAATACCTTGACTTTAAAAAAATGTTTTATTCTGTATTATATATGCTCCAAGTAGTGTTTTCTCCTTATATCACTTTTTTTCTATAAAACTTACTTAATATCTACATAACTATGTTATTATTTCTGCAGTGAGGGTGTTGAATCCTGTGTTTCTTAATTAAAACACTGAATTCCAGTGTTTTAAATCTTATTTAGCATAATTAATCTATTTTGAAATATTGTTTGAAAATAAATGTTCATGTGGTAAGCATAATTTGCTTCATTTAAAAGGATAGCAAATGCATTTGAATAATTTCTTATGTTTTACGTTTGTTTACATGTTTCAGAATTCAAAGCTAGCATACTAATTTGATAATTATTCAATACTTTATTTTTATCTTCTGGATTTCCAAAGTGTCAACTGCTGTTATGTCCAGCTTATCTACCTAAGAACTCCATCCATGGTTATCACTGGGAACTTCTTATAAGATATTTTCTGGTGAAGAGATGTTCAAGGAGAAAAAGATAAAAGTTAGGAAAGAGGGTTGCCTGGGTGGCTCAGTCCTTAAGCAGCTCCCTGCTTCTCCCTTTCCTACTCCTCCTGCCCGTGTCCCCTCTCTCATTATGTCTCTCTGTCAAACAAAAATCTTTAAAAAAAAAAAAAAGGAAACAAAAGTGGAAAACTTGGGGAGAAAATTCAAGAATAGAAAAAGCAGAACAACAGTATATTTGTATATATAGAAGGCAATGGCCCCAACGTTGATTACCTTGGTTTTTCTTTTCTAGAACCTTCTATGACATGACTATGAAGAGCAAAAGCTTAATTTGTTCAGAAATAAGTATGATTCTTGATAGTGAAACTGGATTTACTATCATAGCTTATTAAGTAAATTTGCTCTTGAGTCAATGCTTTCTGCCCCTGTGGAGAGAGTATTCCGGTGAAAATTACTAACAAAAAAACTGAGTTAAACTGCTTATTTTCATGGGTTCTAGCTAAAGTCTAGTGACTAATGGTAGCTATCAACTAGCTTTAACTCACTCAAATGACTAACCAGTAAGCCACAGACACTCAAAATAGATAAAGATCTTGCTTCCCAAATCATATAGAAGGTGATTTATAACATCCCAAATTCACCAAGTTCTAGATGGATATTCGAACTAGGAACATAAGCCCAGTTGCTTTCTTTCAATATTTTCAGAATCTAATTGTAAGAGAAAATGTCTCGATTTGGTTTATTCTGGTTATTCATTGCGTGAGTGTGGTAGGTACTTGCTGGGAAGGAATACGAGTTATTCCTTAGTGAGATGACTGGTCTCAGATTGGTTTTCATGCTGCGTCTTACACTCTCAACATGTGGGGCGAGTCCCTTAACTTCTGTGCTCATCGCCTTCCCGGTCTGTGTCAGAAGGCCCTCGCACCAGGTCTGATTTTCTCACCAGGTGTGCCCTAGCACAAAGCTCTCACAGGTGGGCCAACAAACAATAAAAAGTGTGTCGGATTTATTTTTGGCCACACCTTTGGAGAGGCACTTGCGGTGACTTTCTGTCAGCTGAAATGTTAAACTGAGCTGTGTCGAGAAGGGACAATTTATTGTAAGCAGGAGGTAGAGTGTAATTTTAAGCCCATGCCAGGAGAAGAACAGGTGTTTGTTGGAACCTGTGGGAACTCTACTCCTGCGTGTCAATCACCGAGCAAAACCCCGTGGTAAATAGTTCTCCACAGTAAGTAGTGCCACGCCAAGGTGACCACGTCAATAGGCTCCATCTATGGAGGCTTTTTATTTAATTCCCTGAAGTCAATTCTCTTATTTCCAAACTATCCCAACCACGCCAAAAATTTACGGAGCGGTGCTAGATTTTATGAGTCAGACCTCTCACTTCTTGCTTGGTAGCTCGAGTGTAGTCATGGCAACCACCCTAATGAGTAAATATCAACCTGGTGCTTGTGCCAAAGGTGAGTAATTTGGATCTGGGTAGTGACAAAAAAGCTATTTTTAGGGGAGGAGGAGGAGAAAATGTAAAGAAAAAAAAATTATCTTTCATATTTTCTTAAGATTTGATATTTTTACTGAAGAAGGTAAGAAAAGAAAGGGGACCTCGGGGCTTTATGAAGTTAATGAAACTAGAGAGAAGACAAGAAGAAAGTTATCTTAGTGATGAGTTATGAATCAGCTTCTCCTCGAGTCTTTTGACTTTCGGAAGGGAAGTGTTAGTGATACATTCTATTCATTCAGCTTTTTTTTTTTTTTTTTTCTCTCACATAAAATAGCTTTTTTTTTTCTTTATAGGGATAAGCCCTACTGTAAACAATTTTTGTCCACAAAAGTATAATTGAGTTTTTTGCTTGGGTTCATAATAAGCCCTGACTGACAGACTTTGTTTATCTCACCATACTCTTCTAGGAGGGTTTGAAATCGGTTACCCATCAGGGAGCCAATGTTGAGACACACAATGTGGGGAAAGGGAAATGGTGGGAAAACTCTCAGAGGCTAAGACCTCCAGGCACATAATTGGTTCTGCTCAAGTGGCCATTTGAGAAGTGTGACAAGGCTCGCCACAAAAAGTTTTTCTTGCTTATTTTGTTCCCTTTCTAATTCAGGCCCTTACTGAAAATAATAAAGTGTTTTATGGCATTTTTGCACCAAATATTGGAATGTGCAGGCTTTGTATCTGGCCCGAGAGTAAAAAAGTCCAGATTAGTTCAAATAGTAGATTTTAATGGGCAGCAAAAAAAGTATTCTGAGTAACCATTATAAATACATAGGGCAGAAATCCTAGCCATTCAGCAGGACCCACTTGGGTCTCCACGCAGACCTATACAACACATCCGAAAATCACTGAATCAGGTCATCTCCTTTGGTGGAAAGTGCCTGCCTGGCCTGTAGGTTTTACCTCAGTTGTGCTCAAAGTGAGGGGGGGCAGAATCGCCTGAGGACTGGACTTACTCAAAGTGTAGAGTCTTGCTTCCGCCCTCCACCTACTAAGTCCACAAACTCTGGGGGTGGGCCCCAGCAGTCTGGGAATGAACCAGCCCTCCAGAGGATTTTCATACACACTGAAGTATGAGAATCACTGCCTAAACTGATTTTGCCTCTACAACCCCAACTCTCATTTTCTATGAGTCCCAGACTCAATTTCTTTCAGCCCAAAACCAGCCATAGCAAACATACATTGTGTGCTAAATTGTGTCACACATTGGGCCAAGTATGGTGTTCTTGGGGCAGCTTGATAGCATAGGTTCTATGATTAGCTTCACTTTGAAGATGGGGTAAAGGATCCTTATAGGGAGGTATTTCCCCAAGGTTACACAATTATTATATAGCAGGGGCTGTGATCCACACTGTTTTAACTCCTAAATCTGTGCACCTAACCGCAGAACTATGTCTCTAATATATTTATTGAATGCAAGGCAATTGGATACTTGGGTTAGAATAAAATAGTCCCAGACCCAGTGGGATCCCATTTTATGCTGGGAATTAATCTGTCTTCACAAACTTCTTCTGTGCATGCTGTTTCAACTAGAAAATATTTCTTTCCTTCTCAATCCAGTTCTCTGTCTGCAATTAAAATCAGACTCAAGAGGCACCTACTCCTTGGAAGTGTTGCCCGATTTTCCTTGCAGAATGGATCATTTCTTTAGAAGTTTGCCCTCAGTTTTTGTTGTTATCTTCTGTTTCTGCGGAGTGGTGGTTTTGTACTGTTTGCGTGCCTGCTACCTGGAATTAGCTCAAATACGTTGTACATTTTTCTAAGAGAAGACCTGTATCTTTTATTAGTGACTTTTCTCAGTTTCCTAGCATAGCTCTGTGCCCAGCAGCCAATCAGTGAGGTTTGTTGAGTAACAGGGATGTTTATAAAATCTCTACTTAGTCCTTGACTAAAATTTTCAGTTGGATGGGAGAGAAGCTCACATAAAGCATGCATGAGAAATGGCTAAAATCAATTAAAAGTGTTTAGTGATCATACCGGAATTCGGACATTTGCTTCTGTTGTTTTTTGTTTTTGTTTTTGTGTGGGGGTGTGTTTGTTGTTGTTGTTTTTTTTTTTTTTTTTTTTTGCTTTTGTTTTTAACTTAAATTTCCAACATCTTCGGTGCAGATTAAAAGGGATTTCAGATGTTCGTGTGAAGTGCCCACTAGGACTGCTTCTGTCTTTCCTTTCACCACGGCCCCCACAAGCTCTTCTTTTTAGGTGCACTTGAATTTACTGAAGTGATTCTCTTTGCCTCAAAGGCTTTTGAATGAGAGGATGGCAGATTTTTTAATGAACTCATTCTTCATTCCTTGAAAGGAACCTTTCAGAAAAGACAATTTCATTTCATTGCTATATTCTTAATCAGCGGTACAGAGGCTTTAAACTTTAAGTGGGAATTAAGATTTTATCATACGAAGAAGGAATCCCTACTAATACCCTATTAATAGCTCTTGACATTCCTTTTGATCCTTCCATATACCCAGGCATTAATTTAAATAGAGTGATTTGTGGAATTTATAACAAACAGTTTTTCAGCCCATGCACACATATGTATAGTATTTTAAATGAAAAATGGCGTTTTCATTACAAAAGAAACATGTTTATCAGAGATACAAGGGAAAAAAAACAATGAAATCATCAAAATGAATTTTTCTTTCCCATGGGGCGAAGTTATTAAATATATATTGTAAACTAGCTTACATAGATACAAACAAGTGCTCTCTCTCCTTTTTTTCTCTCCCCTTTCTTTCTCTCTCTCTTTTCTCTCTTTCTCTCTCTCTCTCTCACACACACACAGAGTTGTCAAGTTTTTAAATGAAATCCTAGAAAATGAAGTCTCATAGGATATGTTACCTGTTACATATGTTGTCTTATTTCAGTAGGCCAAATAGGATACTGTGAGGTTCAAGGTATATAAAGTGAAATATGCACTTACTAGCAGGGGAAGGAACAGGAGAAAATAATAAATAATTTTATTAATAAATAATAATAATTTAACAAATTAACTAATAAATAGAAATTTTTCAGATTTCGTTCCTAAAAGGAGTTCTGTTTTGCCTGTGATATGGGCACTGGGGACTACCCAGATGAGGCAGTCTTTGGGATATCAAGTGTAGTTCTTTAAGACACACTCACTTACTCCCTGAATTATTTCAGAGTAATTTGATAGACGTGAGGTCATTTTCAGTAACCACCATCTTACTTCAGTGACCTTGATCAATGTGTTTTGAAGCCTCTAAACAGAGCAAGGAGGGGGAAGACTATGCTTGGTGCTAACCTCACTGCTCAACTTCACTGACAATAATTGCTTTCCTTGTCAATTTTCTTGCACTGTATAGTTAAATTAGAAGCATCCCTTATCTTACCTAGAAGAAAACTGCACCTGCTTAGCTGACAGATTTTTTTTTAGACACACACATGCTCTTTGAATAAGGAAGTATTGAATATGTATTTTCCCCCACAGTAATTTTGAGTACATAATACTAATTCTTCTTTTAGCAAGTCTCACTACTTTAACATTTTCAGTGAGAAGTCAGCTGAATTGTTTATAGATGTTGTGTCCTGAAACTTTTGAACATCTACTCTTTTATAGGTTATTGTAATTAAGAGGCAAAATACAAAGGAAATTTGCTAAAAAGATTAATATCTCGTGGATGTTTAATCATGAAAGGCCAGTTTAATCGGTTCCTATACAGCCACTACGTACACACCCCATACTGAGAGATTCTGAAGCAAATAATCTACATTTGAGTTACTATCTGTTAAAATTCTCTATAAGAGTCACCAAAATATGCATTTTAAATGAAATAGCCTGTATACTGTACTTTAAAAAAGTCATGAATTTTAATGCACTTTTGAGTAGCTGATAAGAAAGCAAATAATGCCTTAGGCAGAATTCTCCAGTGACAACATAGACCCTAGAGCTAAGTGAAAAGTGGATTCTGCCCAAAAGTTCGCAGTGCTTTGCTATTGGATCTAGAGGAGGGATATCTTGTTCAGGGATAGAAAACCCTCCGTATCATTTAGCTTGGTTTAACGAACATTTGGTGAGTGCTTATAATCTTCCAAGCATTAAAAATATGTAACTCCAAAAGTTGCAAAGAATAATAAGGTCTATTTCTTACTTTTGAAAGTATTTAAAAATAAAGGATTTCACAAGAAATGGACAGAGATAGACAAAGATAACAAGGTACTTTAATGACACCAATAAGGATGTGAATGAATAATAGTATTTTCCCAGTGCTATGTTTTGGGACCGCAGTGGGGAGAAGTCATCTAGCCAGGGGTGGTCGTATCCCAAACAGAGGACTGGTTTTCTCTTGCTTCTTTGTCACCATCTGTAAGAGTAATCTAACATCACAGCCTAGGACCTTTCCTATAATACTGTCTCAATACATAGTTGCTCCATTGACCTGAATTACAATGGTGCTAGTTCTTGGAAATTTTAGTTGTTTTTGGGAGTGGCCACCCTTGGAATTGATACTTGGTTGTTTTTTGCCTTTTGTTTTTTATTTAAAGGTTTTATTTATTTATTTGGCAGATAGAGATCACAAGTAGGCAGAGAGGCCAGCAGAGAGAGAGGAAGGGAAGCAGGCTCCCTGCTCAGCAGAGAGCCTGATGCGGGGCTTGATCTCAGGACCCCGGGATCATGACCTGAGCTGAAGGCAGAGGCTTTTACCCACTGAGCCACTCAGGTACCCCAAGGAATTGGTACTTGTTGACAAAGGTTTTACTTACTGCACCCACTCCTCCTAACCTGCCTTGGTGCCCTCGTGTCCCCTTTCCTCAGTACCACTTATGACTGAGAAGCAGTCTATAATGGTGCAAGAGAACAAGAGAGAGAGAGAGAATAGTCCATGCTTCCATTCAGCTCTTTTCTCTTCCTCAAGAAGTCAAGTTGGTGACATACTTAAGACGTAGACATAGGTGAAAAGTCAGGTGATGACAATGGCACCAAGGCACTGGGGTGATTTCAGTGAAGAAATAGCCTGATACTTGAATTTAGTTAAAAGAAGGATTGAATCAGGCTCCGAGAAGGGAATCTAGAGTCTTTTTACTGAAAGTGTGGTTGATGAAGTAG
Organism: Mustela lutreola; assembly: GCF_030435805.1. Lineage (NCBI taxonomy): Eukaryota > Metazoa > Chordata > Mammalia > Carnivora > Mustelidae > Mustela > Mustela lutreola. Next base: position 21,173,934 of record NC_081297.1, on the reverse strand, counting down.
CATCATGTTCACTTGGGGTTTTTTTAAGAAAAGCCAGACCTACTGGACCAGAATCTGCAATGTAAAAGGGATCTCATGTGCTTCCAGAGCACATTAAACTTTGAGAAGGACTGGTCTAGATCCAGTGATAAAGATGATAAATCATTGAAAAATGAGAAATACAAATGGATTCTAGAAATGAAAGGTGTGTGTGTGTGTGTTTTGCAGTCTTGATACTGTTACGTTTCATAGTTCATCTAAAGTTTTTTTTTTAATTAAAGATTTTATTTATTTATTTGACAGAGCTCACAAGTAGGCAGAGAGGCAGGGAGAGAGAGAGAGCGGTGGAAGCAGTCTCCCTGCTGAGCAGAGAGCCCGATGCAGGGCTCCATCCCAGGACCCTGGGATCATGACCTGAGCTGAAGGCAGAGGTTTAACCCACTGAGCCACCCACGCACCCCTAAAGTTTCTTGATTACAGAAAATATAATATGCAAGTGGTGGGTAATCAAGACATCAGAAGGCATATTCAGTAAAACAGACAATATTCCTACTTTGCACTCTCAGGGTAGGGAAACTCTGTGTGTTTTATGGGGGGGTTGTTGTTATTTTGTTTAGCCCTCACAATAGTGCATATTGCAAGTCCCTTTTGAGGTTAGTAAATTACCATTAAGTCAATTTTTTTTTAAAGATTTTATTTATTTGACAGAGATTACAAGTAGGCAGAGAGGCAGGTAGAGAGAGAGGAGGGGGGGGGAAGCAGGCTCCCTGCTGAGCAGAGAGCCCGATGCAGGGCTCGATCCCAGGACTCTGAGATCATGACCTGAGCCTAAGGCAGAGGCTTTAACCCACTGAGCCACCAAGGTGCCCCCCCACTCTTTTTTTTTTTTTTTTTAAAGATTTTATTTATTTATTTGACAGATAGGGATCACAAGTAGGCAGAGAGGCAGGTAGACCATTAAGTCAATTAGTAAGCAAAATAATCTGATTGTTAAAAATATTTTTGATCTCTCCATATTGCTGTGATGTTTCTAATCCTTATGCCAGCACACTAAAAGAAGCAGTGTAATCATCACTAGGATGAGAGTGAGAATGCTTTTTATTAATATTACAGATATGAACTAATCAGAGTAATTTGAATCTTGGACAGAATTCAAGAAAGCCATTTATTTAACTGCTCTGTAATGTATTCTTTCAAGTGCTGGATGAAGGCTACAGATACAGAAAATACAAAAAAAAAAAAAAAAAGGGCTATAGGTTTAAACCCTAAGGGGATGTACAAGGTATCCAGTGCAGAGCCCTTTGTTATCTGAACCTGTTGAATTTAAAGTGGGAAATAACCTCCTTTTGTTCTGAGGTTATGTGTCTCATTTCACAAGAAGCAGGACCGGTCATACCTATGTTGTTTCATAAGAAATGTAAAGAATACGGACATTGGCGGTAATTATAGTCCTTCGCCATAACAACTTCATCTTCTGTTTCTCCTCCTTATTCCTCTTCTCTTTTCCCCTTTGCTTTTTGTTTCTGTTTTAGTTCAGGGTCTGTTAACATTGGGCTGGAGGCATTTTTTTTTTTTTTTAATTATTGCTTTTGGGGGAATGTATAGTCCCTGGAACACTAGAGTGAGGGCAAAGAGAAAGTGTAGAGTGAGGGCAGGAAGGTCAGTAAAAAGCACTGTAGAACTGGCTACGGTTTCGCTAGAAAACATAACTGGATGCTTGAATGGACAAGTTGTCTCCTGAGAGGTTGTATACAACATTTGGAACAGATTTTTACCTGGATTAGTCTGTGTCCTGGCTTCTTGCATCAGTTAAAACTTGCCCCAAAGGACTTTGATTCCTCTGCACTTGGCCCCTGTGGTAGCTTCTGTAAGGAGCCAGCATCTCTGCGGGTCTGGATGGGTCAGACCCTGTACAGCAGATCTTCCGTGACTCCTGCCATGGTGGGCACAGCAGACGGAAGCCTGGCCCTCTATCCCCGGGCAGCTGAGTTTGTGACCACAAGAGAAAAAGCCACTGCAGCAACATCTGGGGGCTTTTATAGGATGGGACTGGCAAGAACGGCTGGGGACTGCTCTGGCCTGAGTCCAGAGAAGTGGCTGAGGCCTGGGAAATCAGTGAACATCACATAAACTGATGTGTTGAGTACCGTCTCTACATAATTGACTAAAATGATAGCATCTTAAAAGAAAATGCCCATTTGTCTTTCCACAACAATCAGACTAGCTTAAAATACAGTGGCCAAAAGGCTTAGATATATTGTTTTTAATATAAATCAATGGCTGTCAACCCGGAGCAATTGTGCCTCCCAGGGGACCGATGGAAATGTCTAGAGACATTGGGAGTGGTCCTAGCTCCAGGGGTGCTACTGGCATCTACTGGGAAGTGAGCAGGTATGTGCCAAACATCCTAGGAGTCACAGGACCACAGACCCCAACAGAGCGGTATCCAACCCAAAATGTTTTGCTTGAGAAATGTCAATAGAGGCAAAGGACCTAGATTTTTTTTAATAGTGTTAATTATATATATATATATATATATATATATATATATATTTTTTTTTTTTTTTTTTTAATGGTGTTAATTTTATTTGAAGTAAAAATCTGAGTCCCTGTCCCTTGCACACTGATTGTGAATTCTAGCCTAGTCTGGCTTTCCCAGAGCACAGTGCCTGTGGATATAATCCGTACCCAGGCAGAGGGTGCTACTGGAGAGTTCCAGGGACACGTTTCACCTCTTTAGAAACCAATCTTTAGCCAGTTTTGCACAGTAAACAGAGGTTGAGCTATGGTCTTTACTTCCTTCTCCTCTGTTGTACGTTTTTATGAGCACTGTATTCAAAACCAAGAATTTGGACTGTAATTTTTAAGTCTCAGAGTTCCAATAGTTTGTTGTGTAAACATACGTCTGTGAGTCTAACCAGCGTTTACAACAGTTTTCCACTGGGAAGGAAAGGGCACTATGCTGCAAACATATGTACAATTGGAACATGACCCATGATGCATAAATAGAGGCCTTGGGAGTTTAGTTTAAAATATTAATTTGGTATTCATTTAAAATGAGTTTTTTAGGGCGTCTGGGTGGCTCAGTTGGTTAAGCATCTGACTCTAGATTTCAGCTTAGGTTGTGATCTCAAGTCCCAGGTCGGGCTCTATGCTCAGCATGGAGTCTGCTTGTCCCCCTCCCTCTGCTTCTCCCCCAGCATTCTCTCTCTCTCCCTCGCTCTCTAATAAATAAATAAAATCTTTAAAACAATAAAATAATATTTTATCAGTCTAGCATTCATTTAAATTTTTTCATAAATCACAACTTGAAAAAATCTCCCATGGATTTAAAAATCACTTTTGTTATTACTGTGAATAGGTTCAACTATAATGGAGCTAAAATGTAAACTAGTTAAGGGCCAGGATCTTTGTTTTATTTATGGACATATCCAGCAAGCCTAGAATTGTGCCTGGTTCATATAGCAAATATTTGTTGAATATAATTTTCCATCTGTAGTAGTATAGATGACAATATTTTGGAGGGGATTTACACAAGTACACAAATAATTAAAACTCAAATACCATATATTTTTCCATCTTTTTCTAAGTTAATATAACAGACTTACCAGGCTCATTAAAGTCTAGTTTCATTTCAAATTATTGTCTACTATTGGCTTTTGAAGTTCTTGAAATGAACGTCCTTTACTTTTTTCTTCATTGATATTGAGATTTATATTTATGGCATCAAATAGACCTGAATTTGGGTCCCAGTGCACCTCTCACAGCTGTGTAACTTTAAGAAGTTGACCTAAATGGTCTAAGACTTAGCTTTTTCCTTTGTAAAAATCCATAGTATTAAATGAGTTAATATAACGGTCTTAGTTTAGTGCCTGGTATACCAAACCAAGTACTCAAAATTCTTAGTTGTTATTAATATTGTATGCTGCTTAAAAATTGGGCATATCATATTTTTTTTTTAAAGATTTTATTCACTTGACAGAAAGAGATCACAAGTAGGCAGAGAGGCAGGCAGAGAGAGAGAGAGGAGGAAGCAGGCTCCCTGCCGAGCAGAGAAGCCCAATGCGGGACTCGATCCCAGGACCCTGAGATCATGACCCGAGCCGAAGGCAGCGGCCTAACCCACTGAGCCACCCAGGCGCCCTCATATTTTTTTATTTGGTGATATTTTGTCAGTTAACGATATTTACCATAAGTAACACAGTCTTTTTTTGTGTGAACTGTTTATTTTTTACAAGTGTTTCACACGCTTTTGTTGATTTTTTTTCTTTAGTGGAAATATGCCATTAACTCTTTTAAAATTTTATTTATTTATTTGACAGACAATGATCACAAGTAGGCAGAGAGGCAGACAGAGAGAGGGGGGAAGGAAGCAGGCTCCCTGCTGAGCAGGGAACCTGATGCTGGGCTGGATCCCAGGCCCCTGGGATAATGACTTGAGCCTAAGGCAGAGGCTTTAACCCACTGAGCCACTCAGATGCCCCCCCACCCCTTTAACTCTTTTAAACCAGAACTTACTTTTGACTCTTAAGACTTTAGAATGATATTGCTATATACTAAAAAAATGTAATAAAATATACTGATACACTAAAAGATATTAAAGATATATACACACGCACACAGTGTGTCAACATCTCCTTAAGCTTAAGCAAGTTTTGACAGATACCATTATCTGTTGACTTGATGATCTGTATTGAACTTGGACCAGATTTGGGGATTGACAACTTTGTCCACAAAGTTCACACACAGTTTGAGAACCTTTAGTCAATTACTGTAGGCTTGGCCAGAACTAGAAATTTGTGCTGAGTTTTCATGCTCATTTCATCTCTTTTTACATCTCACCAGGCTCTCAGATAGCTCAGCGCTGCCAGTCACATGCTTCATCTGCTTGCCTCCTGCCAAAAATGAACTGTCCCTAGGCATGAATGAAAAGACAAAGTAAAAACATTCATCTTTGAAATTCTGACAATTTTGAAAAGTTTCTGTTTATTTTCCCTAACGCCTTATCTCAGTATTATTCTTAAATACCTTATTTAATTGTATCTTTCAAAATATACTATACTCTGGTGATGAAGATAAAGAAAATGCTAATTACTGAAATTACTTCCTTATTAAAGACCTTCAGGCAAAACAGACATGTTTTGCCTGAAGGTCTTTAATAAGCTAGGGCCATGCATTTCTACTGTGGTTAACTTTTTTTTTTTAATAAGGGGGAAAATAATAGTTATAATTTATTAACTTACTATATGAGAGACATTTACACATACACTTTATGTGGATTATTTCATTAAACTCTCACAAGTTGTAAATTACCCAATTTACAATGGAAGGAACTAAAGCATCCAGAAATTAAGTTACCTGCCTGAACATTTACCACCTGAAGTTACAGAGCCAGGCAGACCCATACTGGATAGGAAGTGATTTTGTTCATTATTTCAGTTTTCTGTAATATAAGTGACTTTTTTTTTTTTAAAGATTTTATTTATTTGACAGAGAGAGAGAAATCACAAGCAGGCAGAGAGGCAGGCAGAGAGAGAGAGGCGAAAGCAGGTTCCCTGCAGAGCAGAGAGCCCGACTCGGGGCTCGATCCCAGGACCCTGGGATCATGACCTGAGCCAAAGGCAGAGGCTTTAACCCACTGAGCCACCCAGGCACCCCTCAGTTTTCTGTAATATAATTAAAATTACACAGTTTTTTTATTTCAATGACAGGAGAAGACAAAGATTGGCTAGAGTTAAGTCTCCGTGTGTGTCTTTCACTCAGACCTGAGAACTACCCTCTTCTTATATTCTGCGTTAATATTAAAATTGCAAACTGCACACCCTTTAATGGATCAGATAATCCATTAATTAGAGCTTAATGGGAGTTAATTGCTTCCGTTTGTGCACATTACCAAGAATCAGTCCTTCACTTAAATATATTCTTCCCTCAACACTTTAGAAGATATCTGGAAATGGTACAGACAGATAGTTCTCCTTTTCTTTAGTAGAAATAGAGAATTGTCTTCTCTCATCACAGTTGTCTGAAGGGTTCATTTTCAGACAGTTTGGAAATTTGGAAAGTTTTTATTCATGGCTAGAGACTTTGAAGAAGGATGATGCATCACGATTCAGTGTTCAAAACCAACACGGTATTAGAGATGTTGTACTTTCAACATATGCTTTTTCTCCATCCCTTCAGTGGTCAAGCAGGCTTATGTTCTGAAGTATTGTTATGTAGGCCAAATAACACCCACAGGCATAGAGATAGAAAAATAGTGTTCACCTAATTTTCAATGAATTAGTGGATTCATGACCAATTAGTGATTCATTATTAGAATATTTAAAATAACTTTTTTTCCCCTCTCTCTCCAGAATTCAGAATTTGGGTATTTTAAATATATTTGGGTGCATTTTTTTAAAAGATTTTATTTATTTATTTGACACAGAGCACATGCACAAGCAGGGGGAGCGGCAGGTAGAGGGACCCGGATAAGCTGAGCAGGGAGCCTGATGTCAAGCTTGTCCTAGGACCCCGAGATCATGAACTGAGCCAGAGACAGACACTTAACTGACTGAGCCACCCAGGTGTCCCAATGGATGCATTTCTTATTGGACTTGACTGTTCTTTGATTTACTTAAACATGACCTTGAAATTATAAATTACCATCCCTCCTTCTGTTTGCCTTTATTACTGATGCCTTGGGAGCGACACTGAGACTCGTCAGTCATCCAGCCAACTGGCCTCTTGGAGGAATAGAAGCAAAAGTGGAGTCACAACAGAAGGCTACTTACAGCTGCTCATTTCTAGGGGCCAGTTTTCAAGCAGAAACCCCCCGGTGATGGTCATGGTCTCCCAAATCATGGTCTCCCAAAATAATTTCTAGGGGCCAGTTTTCAAGCAGAAACCCCCTGGTGGTGGTCATGGTCTCCCAAATCATTGATCTCCCAAATCATGGTCTCCCAAATCATTTCTAGGGGCCAGTTTTCAAGCAGAACCCCCCCTGGTGGTGGTCATGGTCTCCCAAATCATGGTCTCCCAAAATCATTTCTAGGGGCCAGTTTTCAAGCAGAAACCCCCTGGTGGTGGTCATGGTCTCCCAAATCATTGATCTCCCAAATCATTTCTAGGGGCCAGTTTTCAAGCAGAAACCCCCCGGTGGTGGTCATGGTCTCCCAAATCATCTTTCTTTGCCACTTACTCTTCCCATGGTACTTCATCTGATAGGAACCTGTACCGTTCAGCTCATCTGCTATCTCCCACTCAACCGTGGGCTCTTGAGAGTGGACCAGGTTCTCTTTTGTCAAGTGAAATCTACAGTGCTTGAGGCAGTGTGAAGGACAAAATAGATTATAAACAAATACTGAATAAAAGGAGCAATAAGTTCTCAAAATCACTTATTTTTACTTTGGAATTGCAGTTAGTTGCATCAAATTAGACATCTATTTAAATTAGCAACCATGCAGCACCTGGGTGGCTCAGTCAGTTAATTGTCTGCCTTCAGCTCAGGTCATGATCTCAGGGTCTTAGGATAGAACCCCACATTGGGCTCTCCGCTCAGCAGCAGATCTGCTTCTCCCTTCCCTCTCTTTGAGATCTCTCTCACTTCTGCTCTCTCTCAAATAAAAAAATGAAACCATAAATTAGCAACAATTACATTGTAAAAATAGAAATATCTTTGGTAAGATCAGGTGCTCTCAGGCTAATCAGGAATGAATTAATTTAGATTTCTCTCTTCTCTCCATCTAGTTGAAATTAGATGTACTGAAGAACTGTGAGTTTAGATTGAGGGTAGAGGGCACAGGGGAGAGTTTAGGAAGAAGGAAAGTGAGTAGTTTTAGGGATAGAGTATATTTTGGATTGTAAAGTGGTCCATAAAAGGAAGGAACCCTCCCAAAAGGCATTACAATGTCTATATAAGCCATTAATGGGGAAGAGAGAAGGTTGAAGAGAGTTCTGAAGGATATGGAAGAGAAACTGCAAACGTACCAAGAATCAAATACTTTTACACCTTTCTCTTCCTTTCATTACTATTTTTTTTTTCTTATTCCCAAGACTCATATTTTAGGTCATACCATTAGTATTATATTTCAGACATATTATCGGTCAAATAAATTGTAGTAGGTTGGCCTAGGGACATATGACCATTAAAATCTTTCTCTAGGGAAAATGCAGAGGAATTGCCTCAGGATTTTAAGGAATCTTAGAAATCTCTCCACTCAGTGGATTTTTAACTTATTTTAGACTCAGAAACTTTTTTTTTTTTTTTTTTTTTTAAAGAAAGGGATATCTTGCTCTGAGGTGAAATGTGTTACAGAGATAAAAGTTGGGGTTAGGCTGCCAACTCGGCACTGCTCCCTTCTTTCTCTTTCTGGGTGGTCTGGGCTCTACAAAGAGCTTGGGCTTTGCAGTATACTTTGTAACCCTTGGTCTAATCACTTGTGCTTATTGATTGCTGAAGGAAATCCAGTGACGTTTAGAAACTTGGCAAAATAAGTTAAGAGCAGACCAGTGCCAGCCAGCCATGCACTGTGCTTGCCATGGTACCAAGATTCTCTAGCAGTAAGAACACCTGGTATAATGTCTCACACACCCTGACAAAGACAAGACAGTAAATAAATGTTGAATGAGTTGGGGGGGGGGAGTGAATGAATGAGCACAGAAATAGAGATTAAAAGTTTATCTAAGTATGTGCTATTCTGGCTTCTTTTAAAAAGATTTCGGGAATTGCCTGTGCTTGGGAAATAAACCAAGGGGAGAACTGGGCAAAAGTGTTGTTTTATCATTTTCGGGGGACAGAAGTCAAGATATCTCTCCATTGGAAGAAGCAAACTTCCATGAGGGTAGGGAGCATTCCTATTTTGTTTACCATTAGTACCCATTATGTCCCATGCTTAAGTGTGTGGGGCCTAACCAGATGCTCTATTCATGTTTGTTGGAAACACCAGATCCCTCCGTCTTTATATAACCTAGTGTGCTTGAAGCTAAATGCATTCCCTTCAGCGTTTTTAGTATTGGTGAGAGGCATCAATGCGTACACACTCTTCAGTGCCAGAATAAGTGAGTAAGTTTAATCTAATCTTTTTCACTCCTCTCATGCAACCACCTGATTAGCAAAGTCTGGTCATTTTACCTTTTTGCTATCTGTTAAATTTGTTCCATTCTTTCTGCCCCACAAGATACACCCTGAATGGAGGACTTTATATATATATATATAATTTTTAATTTTTTATTAACATACAATGTATTATTAGCCCCAGGGCTACAGATCTTTGAATCGCCAGGTTTACACACTTCACAGCACTCACCATAGCACATACCTTCCCCAATGTCTGTAACCCCACCACCCTCTCCCTACCCCCCCTCGCCCCCACAACCCTCAGTTTGTTTTGTGAGATTAATAATCTCTTATGGTTTTTCTCCCTCCCGATCCCATCTTGTTTCATTTATTCCTTTTCTACCCCGCAACCCCCCCACGTTGCATCTCCACTTCCTTATATCAGGGAGACCATATGATAATTGTCTTTCTCTGATTGACTTATTTCGCTAAGCATGTTACCCTCTAGTTCCATTCACATCGTCACAAATGGCAAGATTTCATTTCTTTTGATGGCTGCATAATATTCCATTGCATATATATATACCACATCTTCTTTATCCATTCATCTGTTGATGGATATCTAGGTTCTTTCCATAGTTTGGCTATTGTGGACTTTGGTGCTATACACATTCAGGTGCACGTGCCCCTTTGAATCACTATATTTGTATCTTTAGCATAAATACCCAGTAGTGCAATTGCTGGGTTGTAAGGTAGCTCTATTTTCAACTTTTTTTTTTTAAAGATTTTATTTATTTATTTATTTATTTGACAGACAGAGATCACAAGTAGGCAGAGAGGCAGGTAGAGAGAGAGAGGAGGGGAAGCAGGCTCCCTGCTGAGCAGAGAGCCCCATGTGGGGCTCGATCCCAGAATCCTGAGATCAAGACCTGAGCTGAAGGTGGAGGCTTAACCCACTAAGCCACCCAAGTGCCCCTATTTTCAACTTTTTGAGGAACCTCCATGCTATTTTCCAGAGTGGTTGCACCAGCTTGCATTCCCACCAATAGTGTAGGAGCGTTCCTCTTTCTTCGCATCCTCGCCAGCATCTGTCATTTCCTGACTGGTTAATTTTAGCCATTCTGACTGGTGTGAGGTGGTATCTCATTGTGGTTTTGATTTGTATTTCCCTGATGCCGAGTGATGTGGAGCACTTTTTCATGTCTGTTGGCCATCGAAGGCCTTTTTTTTTTTTTTTTTTTAAACGTGAAGATAGATTTATTTACTTTAGAGATAGAGTGTGTAAGCATGGTTGGGGGTTAAGGGAAGGAGAAGGCGGGAGAGTCTCAAGCAGACTCAGTGTTGGGTGTGGTGCCCCATGCTGATGTTGATTTCACGACCCAAGATCTCAGCCTGAGCTGAAACCAAGAGTCAGATCCTTAACCAGCTGCACCACCTGGGTGCCCCAGTAAAGGACTTCTGAGTGTCTTTCCTGAACTATTTTTTTCAGTAGACTGTTCACAGTTCTGCTTCTTTCAGTCTGTTATCTTGCTTCCTTTCTTTTCTTGCCTGGTTGGTCTTTCCAAAAGTGAAATCTCACTTGGCCACCTCCTTGCTTAAATCACTGATGTCTTCCTAGTTGTTATCAGATTGTTTGAACGCTTAATTAAAGCATTCATGTAGGCTTTTTAGCCTTACTGTATGCCACACTGTTCTCAGCTTTCCCTGACTTACCTGTGTTTGCTTAATGCACTATCGTCTCTCATATACACTCTCTGTCCTTTTTGTCCATGGTGTCCTTCTGCCCCTCTTTTCTGCTTTGCAATTTAGTCATCTTTTAAGCCTTGGTTCAAATGTCCTCTCTCTTTTTTTTTTTTTTTTTTTTTTTTTTTTAATTTAACCTTTCCTGCAGCTCCCCTGACTCCTAGCTCCTACTCAGTAAGAACTGGAGCACATCTTCTATAACTCCTTCTGAATTCTAAGATAATTGGCTTCATGCTAACATCTCCATTGGATGATGGATTTGACAGCAAAGACCCTTCCTTACCCATATGGAAGCTACATCAGTAGTCTGGTCTTTCACCCTGAGAAAATTTTATTTGTAAACTACTCACATTGATTAGGAAGTGGTATTTATTTCAAACTCCCAAGGAAATGCTAGACCGTTTTCTTCAACTCTAAATATAAAAACTGATATTAAATGATGATATTTAAAGACATTCAACTCTAAATCTGGGAGATGGTATTAATGATGTTCCAAATGTCTACCCACTTCTTTATAGAACTTACAGTGGCCAGGTGTTAAGAATGAATGTGATAATATGGAACATAGCCTGACTTAAGGAGATTTAAAGCTAAAGTATTACAATTCAATTAGTTTTAATTAAATAGCTTAAATTATTTGTCTTCTTTACAAAGCTATGAGATTCACTTTTGACTAGTATTTATATGGTATTTCTCTAGTATTCAGTACATAGTAATTACACATATAAATGTATAATATATATAAGTAGATGTTAGATTCAGATATTTAGATATAACTATATTATTTAATAATATGTAGTATTTATATAGTGTCTCAGATATAGTGCTTTTGTGTAAAATATGAGATTGCACAAGTAATTTAATTCAATATAGAAGCAAAGATTTTATGCAGCCAGTAACTGCTGAGCCATATTATTTATTAAATGTTCACTGTTTTCCAGGCACTGGAAATTTAGTAGTTACTCAAGAGTTGCCCTAGTGATAGCAATAGGCTTGTGGGAAGGGAGAACAAAAGGGTTCTTTCCACTGTGTCTTCTTCAAGTTGAAGAATTTGAATAGGCTCACCAGTCACAAATGAGAAAGCTTACCTGCTTTATAAGTATTGTTATCAAAGGCATTTATTATAGCTACATTATATAACATGTACCCTGTGGTAACTCGTTTTCCTTTTCTTTTTAACATTGACCTTCCCAGTCAAGGAAAAATGGAAGCAAATGGTGTAGGATCCATTTATATCTCCCCAAGGGTTAACCAAGTTTCTTAGACTTACTGTAGGTTCACATCTGTTTTTTAATTGCCATTAGTCCCGGGGACCCTCATCTCTTACTTCTTCAGGATCTAGAAGTGAGAGACATGAGCTGTATGGAGCTCCTGCTCTGTTTGAATCTGCTTTGAGGGACAGCAGAAGTAGGTTGTGAAGACTTTACTATAATCAGCCAAAGCAGTGACTGTTTTTTATTTATTCTCTTCTGTGAACAAAGTAACAGGTCAGAGCCTTTCTTTCTTGTCCCTTTCTGGTTTTAGAGAAAAAGAGAAGGTGATTTTGATCTTTGAGATCCAAAAATGAACCCACCTCACTCACACATTTGAATGTTCCTGTTGTATTTCAATTTTTAATGGCATCTGAGAAGCTGAAGATGTGAATGCGTTACTCTTATGTTACGGACCCTTACCCCCATGCCACCCCACTCCCCCTGCCAGGTTTTGTTTAGACGAATCTTGGATCTTGGGTAGATGTTCATGGAAGCTTTGTATTGACAAAGACATCTGCACAGACCCCAGTTCAAAATAGTATTTAGTTCCGAGAAGTGTTCAGAAGCAGCTGCCGGCTGACATGACATTATGGAGATGTTGGCAGGGCTGGTATATAGTGCGGGCACATACGCTTCGCATTTGCTGTTTATGAACTGACAGCTGGGCTGCTTAGAAATTCCTTGTCCCGTTGTGAGGAGCAGCCTAGGAGGCAGGACATCCTTGGAGGCAGATGAGCACCACTGCCCTGCCTAAGGCATTCCTGGGGGTAGACACTGGTATCTGGCAGCAGTTACTTATTTCAGCTAGTTTTTACAGATAAGTCAATAAAGGCATTTTTTCGTCTTTCTTTCACAGTGTAGCTGAGTTAATGATTCAGTATGTGAAGGGAAGAAGAATTAAGTCCCATGGTTTAACTTGGTTTTGGTTTAAAAAATCATGAGCATTTTTAAAAATTTGGTTGAAGGTCCTAGGCCATACACTAGACTAGAGAGAAAGGAAAAATGGATTTTTAAGGAAGGTGTAGACTGAACACACTTCTTAAAATATGTTTTTTAATATTGGAAGGAGGAACGCCTGGGTGGCTCAGTGGGTTAAAGCCTCTGCCTTCGGCTCAGGTCATGATCCCAGGGTCCTGGGATCGAGCCCCACATCGGGCTCTCTGCTCAGCAGAGAGCCTGCTTCCTCCTCTCTCTCTGTCTGCCTCTCTGCCTCCTTGTGATTTCTGTCTGTCAAATAAATAAATAAATCTTAAAAAAAATCTGTTTAAAAAAATACATTGGAAGGAAAGAATATTGGGTTTGCTAAATATGCAATTGAAGTATGATTATGCAAGAAATACATGATGGGTGTCTGACCACTTCAAGCTAATTATCCACAAATAATACACCTTATGTGCTAAGAGAGGGACCAAAATAAATGAATTGACACAAAATGCCATTTGTGATAAAACTGGACAGACCCTTTTTATTCGATTATGAGAAAGAATGGTTTCAGCTGATTAATCACGTTTCTGTTTCTTATGCTACCTGGCATGCAGTCGTAGGTAAACTCTGGAAATAGCTCTTGCAGATCCTTCTCAGGATTGTGATTTTGATTTGGTCTACTGACTTAAATGCATCTTCTTTAAGAGCATTTGAAGTAAACATCAATGTAATGATGTTTTAGTTGCTGTAATTTATTGTAAAGTTTTGTTATTTATGGATATATTATGGATATATTTGTGGATATATTATTTGATTGATTTGATAAATTGCTTTTACTTTAATTCATAATTGTAAACTCCATCACATGACCTGTGTTTGTTGTCACCTTGACTAGTTCTGTGGCTGGTGCTCAGAATTATGTGTTCCCTTAGTGTCACTCTCACAGAAAATTCTCTTCCAACCAGGTTGAATAGGCCGGACCAATAGCATTTTCCCCAAAAGGCCAAGTGATATTTTTGCTCTAGGATCCTTACATTGTATGACAATTGCCATTTTATCTTAAGCTTTCTTTTCTTTATGGAAATATCTAGAGTATAAATAATTGGACAATCAAAAAATAGAACACTTTTAAAGAGTACTTTTCATCAAAATAACATTGCCTTTCTGTTAATGCTAAACACCGCCGTAAAAGTGCTGATGAAATGTTGATTGTTAGAAAGGGGAAAGTGGACTCTCCATGAGAATTAGCTAATTCACTTAATTATACATGCAATCATTATTCATTGAACAGCTTTAATATTCATTGTGCTGAGCAGTGGAGATGTGATGATGAGTAAGATGCAGACACTTTAAAGGGATCACAGATAAGTGAACTGAACAAACAAGTCAATACGTGTTTTCAGGAGCATAGCAAAAGAGCTTAGAAAGGAATTCATGTCAGGCTGCCCTCACATATGAGAGATACCTAAAATAGATTAGAAGGGTGAGTCAAAAGGGACTTCCTGGAGGAGGTAACACTACTTCCAAGATCCAAAGGCTAGATGAAAGTTGGAGAAGTCAGAAGAGGCATTCCTGGCAGCAAGAGTCAGCTTAATTAATGCTCAGGGGACACAGAGAGGATGGTGGCCTAGGAAAAAGACTAGAGTTCAGCATGGCAAGAGGGGATTGTGAAGAGGGAATCTAGGGTTGAGACGAGTTTTTTAGCTGTTTTACCACACAACCAGAAGAGTCCTCTCCTGGGCTTTCTGACTCGGTTATACTGTAGGTTAAAAATCTTACCCTTTCTTTTTGAGCATAAGAATTCAGAAGGCTGATGGAAAAACTTGACTCTTCTTTATTCTTGTGAAACGTGTTTTTCTTCTTGACAGAAGTAGAGTTGAATGGTGCTTCACTTTGCAAATTTAAACAAAGCTCTGATATGCTCTGGACGTCCAGCCATCCCTATACTGGACCAAATGGACCAAAAGATATCCTCTTTGGTTTCGTGTTTTTAAGGCTTTCTCACACCATTATCATTCACTTTCCTACTTCCCTGCCATTTATCATCCCATAATATACTGGAGAGGAAAAACACCTCTAAAATACCTCCAAGTCCTGGGATGTTCCTGTGGAAGTTCTAATTGAGGGGTGTTACTTTCTGTTTCAGGTCATCTCAGGAAGCTCTGTAAAGAATTGAAACTTAGAGAAAATAGAACATTTATAAAGAACAAACCATGATGGCAGCTGTAAGCATAAAGCAGGTGTTCACAGCTCCTTAACACATTTCTTTAAGCGCTCTCTCCCACAGTTTTTAACTTGTAGCTAAGGGACACATGATGAACGCCTACACATGGATACCCTCAATCCCTCGTTTGGTTTCGTAACTGACAAATGGCGCCTCTGACTGCCTTGCCCTGCCGGTTATTGTTACAACAGCCAGAGCACCTCATCTCCATCCCAGTTCCAGGAATTCACACCTTCATCCTTTTTATACTTCATTGCCAGTGAAGAGAGGAATCATTGCATTGTACAAATCATCTTCCTGAGCTATGTAGTCTTCTGAGTTCTTTAGGTGTTTAAAATAAGAGGAAATGAGGTGAAATTTCCTGGGTGAAACTGAGGAGAAAGATAATCATGTATGCAGGCTCAGGTTATTCTAAACTGTGGGAATGATGACCAGGATGGAGATAGGAAAATCCCAGGAAAACATATGTAGTTCGTATCTATAAATCTATCCCTGAGAAGCTGGAACAGGTGATCCTATGAAATTTGGTTGACTGTTGCTGCTATTAGTAAATAGAATTCTAAAAGTTTCTTTTTTTTTTTTTTAAAGATTTTATTTATTTATTTGATAGACAGAGATCACAGGTAGACAGAGAGGCAGGCAGAGAGAGGAAGGGAAGCAGGCTCCCTGCTGAGCAGAGAGCCCGATGCGGGGCTCGATCCCAGGACGCTGAGATCATGACCTGAGCCGAAGGCAGAGGCTTTAACCCACTGAGCCACCCAGGCGCCCCAGTAAATAGAATTCTAAAAAAAAAAAAAAAAAAAATCAGTAAACATTAGCATTAAAAACTAATAGAAGGTCTCAATTAGTTTTAACCTTACCATCTGTAAATGTGCTACATTTAGAAATTAAAAATTGTTGTTTGGGGGCTTGAGGACCTTTAAAAGTATAATCAATGGTTTTATTTTTATTTATATTTATTTTTTATTATGTTCAGTTAGCTACTGTGTAGTAGTACATCATTAGTTTTTGATGTAGTGTTCAATGACCCATCAGTTGCATATGTAGATTTTTAAAAATTTTAAAAATATTTGTTTTATTTAATACAGAGAGAGAGAGAGAGAGAGATACAAGTAGGCAGAGAGGCAGGCAGAGAGAGAGGGGGAAAGTAGGCTCCCCGCTGAGCAGAGAGCCCAGTGTGGGGCTCGATCCTGGGACCTTGAGATCATGACCTGAGATGAAATGAAGGCAGAGACTTAACCCACTGAGCCACCCAGGCGCCCCTGCATATGTAGATTTGAAATCTTATTTAAATTATCTTCATGTGCATACAATTAACAGAGATGTGTGGTATTGAGGATTTCCTCACAACTTTTTGCCAACTATGGATACATTCTCAGCATTAAAAAGCAACATCTTATAGACACTGTGCTTGTTCTGAATTTAATGTAGTCTCTCCATTTTCTGACTAAGGTTGCTTCAAAAGGAAGTTTCAAGCTGTACCATTAAAAGAAAATATACAACCATTATTATTTTATTCCCATTCACTTAAGTAACTGCCCAGTGCATATGTAAAGTGTACTGCTAATACAAATTCTGTTGACTTATTAAAAAGCATCCCTTTTAGTTAAACACCTTAATTATCATTGAAGTAATTTTTCTAGTGTTTTTATTTATTTTATCAACATATACTTTTTGCCTTGGCACTACATTCTTCAGATATTATTTTGGAACATAGCAATTGTGTAGAAACCACCAGGATACATCATACTTGTTATTGACTCAAAAATATGAATAAGAAACTCTTAGTTAAAACATTGAAAATATTTTTGTTTTTTTTAAGATTGTTTCACTTTTCACATTTGTTTATACTCTTTGATAATTTTCAATTAAATATATGCTAGCTCTGCCCTATCCTACAGATTGTTACATGCAGATTAGGATAATTTAATATAAGCATTGTAGTCATAGAACTCAGGGTTCAAGATTTGCCTGTACGCCTTTCTACCTTTAGTAGCTATGAACAAGTTAGTTTAATTTCCCTAAACTTATATTCCTCTCATTTGTATAAAACTTAATTATTCTATTATAGGATTGTTGAGAGGATTAAATGAGAGTAAACACAATATGGTTAATTAGTATTATATTACTTTTGAGTGTTTAATACTAAGTTTAAATGTTTAATTAATGTTGCATTACTATTATATTGACTAGTGTTCATTCGTATTTAACTATGTTTAATTCCTACTTTATTTAATGTAATAGCAATGTATTATATTTCTGATTATGCTAGAATCCTATCTATATTGTTCAAAAAACAAGTGCAAATATATAAAATTCATCATAGAGGAATAGACAGAAATTGAATGGTTATTAAAATGTTTAATAAGCCATGGTGAGCATACCACTTGGTGTCAAGTCTTATCAAACATTCTCAGTGGTTTTGGGCATCTCTCAAAAGATCAAGCGAACAAAGATAAATTAAATGTACATGTTTTTAAAGTAAAGGCAGTTTCTGGTGAGACATGATCATTAGAGGAACAGTAGGAGAAAAGTCTGTAGACTCACAGAGGGAGAGGAAAGATTGTTCAATGGAGTTTTTGAATAAATGAGGTAAAGGAAACAAATCCAGGGTCTTACTTCAAATGACTATTAGAAAGTTATTTAAATTAATGAGATGCTATGGAATATCACTAAAATTCAGAAAAGATAGGACTAGAAATGCAATTTCTAAGGAAAAGGTTGGAATTACTAGAGGATGAAAATAGAAAACAAGGCATCTGGTTGGGTTTTTGTTTTTTTTTTTGTTTTTTTGGGTTGTTTTTTGGATTCTATTTTTTTTTTTTCAGTGTTCCAAAATTCATTGTTTATGCATCACACCCAGTGCTCCATGCAATACAGGCCCTCCGTAATACCTACCACCAAGCTCACCCCACCCTCCAAGTTCCCCCTCTCTCTGCTGTGGTTGAAGGTGATGGAGGTAACCAAAATATTGTACATAAAATGCTTAGGACATTTCCTGGCATTAGTGAGTATTAAATGAAGATCTGCTATAATCTGCTACAATCACTACTGCTGTTACTACTATTACTACTGTTTCAACTTCTACTTCTACTATTTTGCTGTGGTATTAGATTGCCATGATGGTTTGGTGTGAAGGTCAGATGAAGAGGAAAAAATCTGTCATACATAATTTGTTTTCTGCTAACTGTGTACTAGATTCTGTCTTAAATGCTCTTTCTGCATTTCTCATACCACATACGCGACATCCCTGTCAGGCAGGTGCTATTATCTCCTTTGTACAGATGTACAAACCCAGACTTAGTCTGAATTGCCCTTGATGAGAGCTAGGATTTGAATCCAGACAGCCTCGCTGCTAACCACCATTAGGAACTGATGTGATGCTTTTTCACAGTGAGGAATTGGAAAGGGGATAGAAGGCAGATGGAAATCCTCTGGGAAACTGGGAGATCCTAGTTTTTAGTATCCTAAAGAAAAGAAGAATAGCAAAGCAAGGGGTAATGATAGCACCATTTTCCTTATTACAGAATCAGGACCTTATACAGCAAATAGTTCACGTATGTGGTAAAAGGATTCATGAAGACATTGTCATTCTTTTAACTACACTATGTTGACATGGGAACATATCATACCTTGAAACCTTCCAATAATTCCCTGGAATTATTGAGTGGATCAGTAATGATTTGAGTGAATCAAATATTGAGTGAATCAACAAGTAGAAGACAGATTATAGTATTATGACAGTGTCAGATGTACAAGAGTGACATATTTTATTTATTATGACTTATTTTTTCTTAGATTCTTTGAACTAAAATAACCCAATATTCAAATATAATCTTATCAGTGAGGACTGTCTTGATATTTTCCATTCAACTATGTATGTTGCCCTCCCAATATTCTATTCTTGCTCTGTTTTCTCCCCCATGATGCTTGTCTCCTAGCATAGTGACGTATGCATTGTTTACTGTATGTCCTATAAGGCCTACGAGGGCAGGAATTTCTCTCTGTTTTATTCACTACTCTATCTCTAGGCTCTGGAGGCATGCCTGCTACCTCTTGGGCATTTAATAAATATTTGTTGGGTGAACAGCAGTCACATTTTCAGGGACAACTAGGCCAAAATGCTCATCTAGAATAATGGGCAAGTTTTTTTCCCTTTAGAAAAAACTGTTGAGTTATTTTTCTTTGGCTTGAAAAGGAATTTCTGAGACTATTAGCCATAAAGTAGCCCAGAAACTGAATTAAGGCATCTGGGAAGGCAACTCAGATAGAGCAACGGAAAAACTGTAGCAGCTTCATCCCCAAGGTGACGTTCAGTCCCTTAATGGGGAGCACCCAGATATAAAGAAAACGTGAAAAGCAGGTTTGGGAAGCCATAAGGATATCAGTAACCCCAACGATGGTGACGTTAGATGGTGTAATAGGCCAGAAGAACCTCTACACCTGCCAGGAACACGAATCAGGACCAGGAATTTGTGGCCTCATAAAAAGAGTCAGCCCAGCAGAGTTGGTGTCAGTCTTTAGATATTTTGTCATAAGAACACCCTGTACTTACTTCTCTGTTTTTGTATTTTCACACTTAAATGGCTAGTAAGACTCCCTGAAAATTTTTTGACATTGCTTTAGCTCAACTAATGAGAAAAGTATCTCAGCTGCACCTAGACAAATGTGGTTTGGAGTGCTGGAATGCTCTAGAGGGAGGGGGAGGCAGCTGTGGAGCTGCACAAAGGGTGGAGGGAAGGGATGCGGGGAAGAGAGCTAGGAACAAGGTGGGGGGAGTTGGGGTTGGGGAAAATGTTTTTCATCCCTCAGGATGTTCCCCAGCAGTGAGGCTCTGTGGGCATGGGACTCGGATTTTTCTCTGGGCTAAGTCAAGCCAAATATAAAGAGCTTCATTTTCTTGCAACCTGAGAAATGCTTTTAAAGTTTCTCTGGGTCTACCGGAAGGTCACCAGTATTCAGGAAAGAGTCTAGGACTGTTTTGTTAACTCCCTTTTTCCACATGTCTGATCTTTATGCTGATTCAAATGATTGCACAAACTCCTCACAGAACATTTTGGCTGTTTACATGACACCAAAGAATTGTTTTGACAGAAAACCTCCTAATACAGCAAAAGGGTGGGTACTGGTTCAAAACAAGGGTATTCATGCAGTGTTCTTATCGTGTGTGCCAGAGCGCAGGACAGCTCAATGCTAATGTTTGTCCATGGCGTTCCCAGAGTCCTTCACTCTGGTGATTTAGGATGGGGAGAGCCTAGAGAAATGTCAGGAACAATAAGGGATTTTTCCATGGAATTTTGCTGACTCTATGCTCATTGCCCTTCATACCTAGGGGAGTATATATTTGTTGTTTTGTAGAAAGTCTTCCTAAACTTGGCGTTAATGTGGATCTAATGCTACTTCCCATCTACAGAGAATCACTTTTTAATCCAGAGTATGACCAGCAGTTATGTAGACGATTCTGGAATTGACCAGAACATTTATTAAAAAAAAAAAAAAAAAAAAAAAAAAAAAAAACCTCTCAGAATATAAACAAAAAATTGACTCTCTTATTAAACAATATAAGAAATTTCATTTCATTTCTTTGGTATCATAAAGTTCCATTTCTTTTCTTTTTTTTTTTTTTAAATAAGATTTATTTATTTTAAAAAGAGAGTGCGTGCCAGAGCAGGAGGTGGGGTAAAGGGAAGGGGAAAGAATCCTAAGCAGACTCCCTGTTGGGTGTGGGGATGTGGAGCCGGATGTGGGGCTCAGTCCCAGGACCCTGAGTTCATGGCTTGAGCCAAAATCAAGAATCAGAGGCCCAAGGGACTGGGCCACCCAGGTGCCATACAGAGTTCCATTTCTACTGCAAAGTGGGATTAAGTGGGTATGTGGGAGCCTATCAGTGTTTAGTACTGCCTAAAATGGTATCGGGGAGTCAGGAAATGTTTCTGAAACAATACATGGAACCGATTTTCAGTTCTTATGAGGACATATTATAAAACATCTATGAGTCTTTTTCTTAATTATGGTACCAGGCTTCCATATTCTTAAAATTTTAGACTTGCCGGAAGGTACCCAAGGAAGAGGTAGAGAAGGGGAGAGCCATTCCAGCAAGTGGTAGGACACCTGTATAAAGCGTTTCCTGCCTAAGCATAAGCTTATCCCAATAAACAGCTGGGGTCAGCCACTTAGGACTGCAGCTGAACTATCTCTGCTGCTATCTCTTCTCCTGGTGCAATCAGTAAAATGTGTAGTACTACTAGTCAGCTTTCAGAATGAAATCCAGTCCAGGGCAGGAAGATGACATAAGGTAGAAGCATGGGGAGCATTTAAGATAAAGGTTTTTTCTGTTTAGAAACAATTTATCTTAGGTAAACATGAAACACGTGAGTGAGTTGCTTTTCAACTGTCAAATCTCCTCCTCGTTAGTATCAAGGGGACAACTCACTTAATCAGAAATAGAAGGAGTCTTACTCTGTTCAGCATGAACAGATCAATCACTGTCCCTTCTCTACCCAATCACTGTCCCTTTTCTCAACCTCAGACGGTCAGGGATTCTTGAACCTATTCAAAATTAAGACTGTAACATGCAGAGGGAGACTCCCTGCCCTTGGAGAACTATACCCCTAGGAGAGGGATAAGTTAAACACACAACACTCAACGCAAGGTGTGATGTGCTAAGTGTTGGAGAACACGTGCACACTGCTAACAGGCTGAGAGAGTCAGGGGCAGAAAAGGGAGTTCCTTTTGGGGAGCTGGAGAAAGACCAGGCAGGGCTCCTTGAAAGGAATGCCCTTTGAATTGGGCATAGAAGGGTGGAAGTGATGTTAGGAGGCTGAATTGGTATCTGGACCGAGGCCGAGGCAGGTGGAGGGCTAGCTATCGGGTGATTGAAATTAGGGGCTCGTCAGAGGTGAGCCTGGGAGTGTTCATTGGAACCTGCTCTTAGAGGTTCTTGAGCTAAGATAAGGAGTTTAAACCTTGTATGATCTGGGGAAGCAGCTGTCAGAAACACAGCGGAGGAAATTGACTCATGGGGTGGAGGAGTGGTCTAAATGACTTCTCTGACACCTAACCTTATCACTCTTTGAGCTAATCCTATTTCTCTAATGAAACATATCAGACTGTGTGTCCAAAACTAAAATCAGAATTCCAGAGCTGTTCTCCATGTTATAAGCTCAGCCTTGATGTTCCTTTCTGGGATTCAGTGTGAACAGTGGTGCAGAGGAAAGGAGAGTGTGCCATTTTAGTTCTTCGGTTAACTTTAGAAAATGTGATAGGAAAAAAATATAGAAAGGAAATGCTAAGTGTGCACACTGGCCCTTCTGAATTTTACTCTTTAATGGTGTCATGAAAAATAAATAATGGAAAGTTGTATTTAACATCATGGGGGTAAAAGGATAAAATGTTCTTTTTTTTTATTATTCTGAAGGAATCATCAGAGAGACCAAAAAGATGAAAAAGGATAATGTGAGTTTTAGACATGTCCTTAAGCAGTAAATTTAAGTAACCAAGTTAAGTTTAAGCCAGCTAGCACCATTGGTAATTATTATAGGGAAAGTGAAATGTCCCAAACTAGTCAAGGAAATTAAGAGTAAGTGAAATAGAAATGGAGTTGCTCTATGGGGCGTGAATGTGTGTGTGTGTGTGCACGTGCGCACGTGCGCGTGTGTGCACACACACATGCATGCACAAGCTGATCAGTGTTCAGTCTTTTCCCAGAATGCTAAGCTGAGTGCAAATAGGATTTAGAGATATTGCTGTGAATGTGTGGTTTGCAAGGAAGATGGAAATACAAGCTAATGTAATTAGTTCAACTTTTCTAAAAAGTCAACAGCAAAATTTCTGTTGAAATTCAACTTCAATTTCAACTATATAATTTCCTTTCAAGATAAAATGAAATCCAAGTTTGAGAATCAGAGAGGTGAGAGATTTGTCAGCTCTCTCTAGTTCAATGTCATATAAAATATGGGACATTTTAATTAGAGAGAAAAGCTCAGCATGTTGATTTTCTTGATATATGCAAAAACACTCAATGCAAATGCACTCCTGAATTTTTTTTTTTTTTTTGTAACCTTTTGCCTTGGGATGGGGGAAAAAAGCTCTTAGCATTTTCCTGGAGCATTTTTTCAACTGAACTCTATAAAATTAGAAGATAATCAGTGGTGGGGATTATGAGTCCAAACACTGGCCCATGATTTTATACTTCCCTATTTCTTATTTCAAGTCTTATTTGCATCACAGTTCTGGGAGAGTGGTAAAGGAACCAAAGGGAAAAACATGGGTTAGGAGGGAGGGGTTTAGGATTACAGAGTAAGAGATTATTTTGTTTTTTTTCTATTTGTGGCAAAATGAGAGTTTTGTTAACTTTGAAAGATTATTTGGAAACCAGCAAGAAAAACTTGTGCGTCAAGATTTGAAAATCTCGGTAGAAAGTAGGTCTCTTCCTGAGCTTGAATATAGTGAACTGCACACAAAACTGTGATTTCTGATTTCTTAATCAATATTGTGAGGTAGGTGTATTTCCTCTATAAAAGGAAAGAAAAACAATTTTTTAAGAGGAGACAAAGCATCACTAAATCTGAATAGTTAATGACAGAATCACTCATGAATATTTTTAGTTTGAGTAACAACATATATCAAGGTGGTTTTTTTTTCCCTCATTTAATTCCACAGTATTTTCCAGATTCCTGATTATCATATTATCTCATAGTAGATAGAAACATTTATGCTTATAACAACTGTTAACTGTTGTTGGGTTATAATTCTATCTTTTAACTAGGTTGAAGTTGTTAAACTTAGATTTTCTTCAGGGACATAACAGCACATACTTAAAAAAAATCTCACACAAAAGCACATCTGATTTTTTGATAATTAAATTAGTATTAACCATAGATTGCCCACTTTTAAAGAAGCCTACAAAGCAGGTGATCATATGTAAAATGCAAATTCAGTCGAAGATGGCCTTAAAAGTTGAATCCCACTAAACATAAATTGATCAGTGAATTTGTGGAGATAAAATTATATTTGCTTAAAACCCTTTATTTTAAGGATGATTGAAATAAGGCAGAGAGACACAAACAGAAAGTGAAACAGTGCATGCCTATAGTCAGTAGCAGAACTGAGACTAGACCAAACTTTTGTGGATCACCATTATTTATATTACATTGCCCTCAAACCCAACTCGATAGGTTGCTTTTTGCCTGCAAAATCCATTCTCCATTTCTTCCAGAGTAATGTAATTTTTAGTTGGGCACAGAGCTTCCTAGCCAGTTTTCCCCCTCCTCCCCCTCCCATGTATCTGGGTATGGCCAGGTGACTAGGTTTTCACCAATCATCGAGTAGAAATGATATTTGCAACACCTGCATCATCACCTAAGCGAACACTGCTTCTCCTCCTTGTGGGAAGAAATGGAGATCTGGTAATCCAGCTCCAACTACAAATGTAAGGGCCAGACTCTAGT
Organism: Mustela lutreola; assembly: GCF_030435805.1. NCBI lineage: Eukaryota > Metazoa > Chordata > Mammalia > Carnivora > Mustelidae > Mustela > Mustela lutreola. The sequence goes on along the minus strand of NC_081297.1, from coordinate 21,149,325 downwards.
GCAACAATGAAGTGGAAGGTATCTGGGTCACTGGGTGACTCACAGAGCAACACTACTCACTCATTCTTGACTGCTGCCCCCCTCTGGAGACATGTGTAAAACCATAACTCAATCAAGTCACTTTGGCCTTTTTAATAAGAACTTAGCTTATCCCCTATTAAAGATATTCCCTATTAAAATACATATGTTTTGATATGTTTTTCTGCCTCTTCCTGGGTCTTTGGCATGGGTTAGTATCAATGGAAGAATGTGTTCTATGTAACATAATGTCAGCAAATACCTTGTGTAGTGGGAGAGGGGACCTAAAGCAGCTTTAGGTGTCTATTGTATTGCTACAATAGACACAACCCAAGTCAACTTTGCCTTTTGGGAAGATGCACTGGAGTACATGGGTAGCAAAGACCTTTAGAGTAGGGCTGAGCTAGAAAGAACTTGTCAGATGGAATAACCTAGAATTACTGCTTTATAGGTTAAAAATGTTGTACTTAAAAATATTGACTGTAAGATATGTGAATATAAATATTTGGAAAATACTGTATAATCATCTCATATGCTTTTCATCAGACTCTTGAAATTGTATTCTTTGTGATCATGGCTCATGTCAGAACAGAAGACTGAAATTATACTATTTGCCCACTTTAAAAATGTTTTTAATGTTTATTTACATCTTAAGTTAAATAATTTTTAAAATCACTTAAGATATTTAACTTTATAAATGCTCTTTCCCCCTCTTACAGTTAAAAATATATTTGAAAAAGGTACAAACACTTTAAAACTTTGAGAATTGCACATTGGAGCAATAAATACTATCTTGAATCAAATTTAAGTAGAATACTCTTTCTGAGAATTCCCAAAGAAAATCTTTAGATAAGTACAGTGATCAATTCTAGGCAAACTCCTTTAATAATAAGTGTTCATTGGCATTTGGATAATTTAATTCATCAATAGCTGTCCTTGTGCCCAATAGTTAACTGAAACTAAATGGTTTAAGGTCTTTCTGATATATTAATTACACTACATGGTTCACAGCTCGGTTTGGTATTAGTGCCAAAGCATATTATTTTGTGTCTTTTTTCTGCTAATATTTCTCACCTTTAAATTACCCAATCATCTTCTTATATTATAGAAGATATGTAAAATGAACTCTGGCTTTTTCTGGGTGTCATACTATTTCAAAATGTCTCCCATTAGGTATTTTTTTATTTTCTCTTAGAATTGCTAGCAAATTTGAGTCACAGCATGGAGAAGCTAGAACAGAAGGTTTCTTACCCACAAGTGTAGAGGATGTTTCCTTTTTGTCTTACGGTCTAATCTTTAACTTCCTTAGTTTTTTTTAAAAATTTTTTATTTTTTATAAACATATATTTTTATCCCCAGGGGTACAGGTCTGTGAATCACCAGGTTTCCTTAGTTTTTATTGATGCCACTGCCCTAGGTGTGTTGACTAGTCTTTTAAGTTAGTGAGCTGTTCTTATCTTTGCCATTAGAATTAGCCAATAAATCATTGGAGAATCTGTGGATCCATTTTTTTTTTAAGCACCTGAAATGAAAAAGAAAAAGGGATCCCTTTGTTTAGGGTATTAATAAGTCATGAGAGGGCAGCTAATTAAAACTCTGCAAATTACAACTTTGAAGAATACCATTAAAATAAATGCAAAGTAAGCATGATTACACTTGAAATATTTAAAATAGGATCACATTAGCATTGATGACCTATAAAATACTGTGTGGGTATTGTAACACTGGGCTTCTAGAACTCACTCAGTGAAGGTTTACTGATTGATTGGCAGTTTCTTATTCATCAAGAATATTTAGATGCATTTTGTAAAATTCAAGTGATCAGTGAGTTTTATATCTCCCTGTGTGAGCTAGTGTGTATATATATATCCCAAATTTTATGTATATATAATAATTCTGTTATTTATTTGTTAAATTTTAAATGCCCATTATGTGCTACATACTTCACTAGGTGCTTGTATTTTAACAAATATAGATGTTTGTTTAATGATTTATATATGAGACATATTACTATTTGGAAGTACCTTTTTTTTTTTTTCATTAAACTATGGTAGTATCATATAGGGTCTGGTAGGTATTTGGAAAACCACTGCTGCCGTGAAAGTATCGGGAGCACGAAACAACACTCACTCAGTTGTGAGTAAAGCAGGGTCTTTTGCTTGAAAGAGAATATAACCAAATTATAGATTTATTGAATTACTTATACCGTATCTGTCTTCCGAGAAATATTTAGGACAGAGCAGTTGCATTGATCCATGGATGCAGGTGAAGAGGAAGATGGAGGATAGGACATATAGAAGAGAATCCAGAGGGGCACCTGAGTGGCTCAGTGGGTTAAGCCGCTGCCTTCGGCTCAGGTCATGATCTCAGAGTCCTGGGATCGAGTCCTGCATCGGGCTCTCTGCTCAGCAGAGAGCCTGCTTCCCTCTCTCTCTCTCTGCCTGCCTCTCCATCTACTTGTGATTTCTCTCTGTCAAATAAATAAATAAAATCTTAAAAAAAAAAAAAAAAAGAAGAGAATCCAGAGAAGTAAACACTTTATTTATTTATTTTTAATTTTTTTTTTAAAGATTTTCTTTCTTTATTTGAGAGAGGATGAGTGAGAGAGAGCATGAGAGAGGAGAAGGTCAGAGGGAGAAGCAGACTCCCCGAAGAGCTGGGACTTGATCCTGGAAGTCCAGGATCATGACCTGAGCCGAAGGCAGTCGCCCAACCAACTGAGCCACTCAGGAGCCCCAAGTAAACACTTTAGAAGACGGAGTGTGTTCTAGAAATGCAAAAGAGCCAGTGCTAGCACATCTGGTTGTGGAAATGACCGCATCGCACAGTCGAGATGCCAAGGGGAGAGTCACCCTGGAAGTATATCTGTCTCCCAGGTAGGGATGGTACATGTATGCTTCTACACAGAGTAGAAATATAAAGAAGTGTTATTGCTGTTAAGTGCAAGATGTGTGCAGTGCCTATTTTAGGAGTAAGGAGAACATTATCAAAAGTATAGTTCCAGAAAATTGTGAGGTATATTTGACAAGTAACAATCAGTTCAGAATTATTGGACTATGGTGTAGACACAGAGGAAAGAGGGCTTCTGGGAAGATGAGCCACTCCATGGCCATGTTTTAAAAGATCTTGGAGTTCAAGCTGAGGAGGTTGTACTTCAGTAGGCAGTGGGAATCCACTTAAGGCTAAGATCTGGAACACGCAGTAGAAGTGCATTTGTAAGGATTAATTTAGCTGTCTTTTATAGGATAGGTTAAGGTAAGAAGTAAAGGTGAACCACCAATTTGAAACTATGTGTGTAATGCAGATGACAAGTAGATAACATAAGACCTACCTCTGAATTGATTTAGTGAGCTTGACCATTCTGAACATTTAGAAACCCCTGATCTAGGGGCTTTTCCTTTCTTTCTGCTGTTTTGTTAGGAAATAAATACCTCTTATGGAGAGTTTTGAAACATTTTAATTGCTTTAATGCATATGGACTGAAGATATTCTGGAGTAGTAAGACTGTTCTACATAAGAAATCACAGCATTGAGGCGTCTGGGTGGCTCAGTGGGTTAAAGCCTCTGTTTTTGGCTTTGGTCATCATCCCAGGATCCTGGGATCAAGCCCCGCATCGAGCTTTCTGTTTTGCAGAAAGCCTGCTTCCTTCTCTCTCTCTCTGCCTGCCTCTCTGCCTAGTTGTGATCCTCTGTCAAATAAATAAATAAAATCTTAAAAAGAAAGAAAGAAAGAAAGAAAGAAAGAAAGAAAGAAAGAAAGAAACCACAGCATGAGATAACACTTTAGACCATGACTTAAGGATACAGTGTGTAGCCATGGTTTCAAAACATTAAGAATACAATACGATAATCAGTACTTTAAACTTGGGCGACCACTTTTTGAGTATGTTAATTATCTTGGTATTCTATATTATCTATTACATGACCAATTTGAATAGTGACTTTTTACCTTTTTAAATTTTTTTTTGAATAGTGACTTTTTAAAAAATGCTTTTCTATTTAGGATAAGTGAGGAAAATATTCTCTATTTTATTTATTTATTTATTTATTTATTTATTTTTTAAAGACATGTTATTAACATTGGTATTATAGCATACGAAGTGTTAGGCAGAGGAGGGGTATTTTGGAATTCTTGATATAAACAAAGCTTCCAGCATTTTTCATTAATTGTCTTTTTTCAGCTTCTTCTATATTGACACTCATTATTTATTTATTTTTTTTGAAGATTTATTTATTTATTTGCGAGAGAGCGCACTAGCTAGGAGGGGCAGTGGAAGAGGGAGAGAGAATCTCAAGCAGACTCTGCGCTAAGCTCAGAGGCTGAGATAGAGCTCGATCTCATGACCTAGAGATCGTGACCTGAGCTGAAACGTTGAGTCAGTCCTTAACTGACTGCACAAGGCAGACACGTCCCCATTATTCTCTTTCTAGACTTCTGTCCCATCCAACTCATACTAAATTTATCTTTACTCTTTGTACATTGTTATATGCTTTTATTGTCCCTGGAATTTTTTTTTTTCAATTTCTGCTTTTTCAAGATCCATTTAAAATGCTATACAAATCAGCAAAAATGATTCTTAAAAAATAACCTTATATGATTATAGCTTTTAGGAGTTTACAAAACATGTTTCTATCAATGATCTGATTTTAATTTTTGTAACAGTCTCATGAGATCTGGAACATTTATTAATTAACACAGGAGAGAATTTAACACGAAGTTATGCTCAAATGAGCCTTGAACCTGCCTAAGTTTTTTTGAAAGAATTGGGTGGTTTTTTTTTTCCGTTTCTCTTTACATATATATTTATTTCTTTTAAGATGTAGTCTTTGACTTTCTCTCCCAGTGTTTCCCTTACCTTGTGAGTTTTTAAACTAATAGGCTGAGTCTAATTGCACAAAAATTTCACTGAATTAGTAACTGTGAAGCAACTTTACAATTTAGTGAAATACCCACTAGATTTATTGATTAAACAATAACTCTATGATGCCAGATAACAGAACTTTCATTAGAACTTTTCTACTTTTTGACGCCTGTTTTTAACACCTGCTATATAAAGTCTTAATAAGCCTGCTGTGAATTGATTGAAAAGGCAGATATGACAACAAAAATCTTAAAAATCCACTGCATCACTGATACCATGAAAAGGTTTCAAGAACTAATGTATTTGATTTAGTGCTAAATTAAATTGTTTATCTATTTCTCAATTACTGCAGCTACCAGTAGGTTCAGATAACTTGTCCAGTTTTGTGTTTTAGAAGGCATTGTAATTTACTAGCAATTTTTAATTATTGTGTCATTACATTTTATATATTTCACATATCTTATTATTATACAGTGCTCATATTTAAATACTTATATTTTACAAATTCTCAGTGTTCTTCTAATTGGATGGAAAAAATGCCTAGCTTCACTTAATATTCAGTTGCTTCTTTATACAGTCACCGTATGCTGTTAGCTCTTTTGGAAAGGTCTTGACTGCTGGTTCCAGTTCCAATTCATCTATTAAAAATTGACATGTTTTAATTAAAGTTGATATTGAGTGCCTACTAAGTTTCTATTTAAGTGACTACAGGACTTTCTTTTGATGGATTCCTAATTATGGAACTCTGGCTCATTCTGAAGCAATATGACTGTTCAAAATAAGGTTTGGGCTAATGGAAATTCAGAATTACTTGCTTTTCCTTATAAGATCTTAAGATTTTCATTTACATTTATTTCCATTACAACTTCACACAGTAAACATCAGTTCATTATTCAACAGCAGATATAGCCAGGAAGATGAAGGGACCAGGGAATTTTTATCCTCTGATTAGGGGAAAATAAGTGCAGAAGGCCAATATCAGGATTTTAAAAATCCATGTTTAGGATAATAATGGAAGGATGGAGGACGAGATTAGCGGGCAAGTCGACTGGCACAACTGGGACTTAAATCTGGTTCTGTCTGACTCCAAAGTCAGGCGGTTCTTTTTTCCTTGCTGCTGTCCTGCTTCCATTAATAGATGTCTTGAAGCAAGGTGGGAGAGAACTATCTCAATGAATCGGATTTAATAGTGTGGAAGGTTTATAAGGACAAGTAGGAAATTCTGCATGTGGATTCAAAGAAACAAGTCTGAACGAACAGATGAGACGTAGATACACAGTAGCATATGTCAGAAAGATTTGTTTAAAGTAAGTTCAAATACTAGTCAACTCCTTGATAACATCAGCCAAGATTACACTGTGACCAGCCGTTATCCAGAAGCACATAACTAAGAACAGATAAAATGAGAGCCCCATTTTATATTGTTTGCTTGAACTCCAGCCTTGGTTTCTTTGTTTGTCATATACTTCAGGGAGACTAAAATTTATTAAAAACAAACAAACAAGAAACAATAAAATTTGACAATGCATGGCTTATGAGGAATGATGAGAAAAGTGGAAGGTATTTAAGGAGACCGTGAGAAAGCCTATCATTTTTTTCTATTTTACTTATGTGTAAGTTCTTTACCTCCTATATGAGTGTATAATGGTTGATCTCAAAGGGCTGGTTAGTCTCAATAAGGAGGAAGAAAGGAATGCTGAGAAGTCTTGTCTCCTTTTCTTTTTTTCTGGAATATTGCGGTACTTTAAATAATGCTCCTAAGATCAGTATTCTGGCTTCTCTTTTCCTACAATTTCCTTTCTTTCTCTTATCCCCTCTCTTGAAAAAAATCCTAGATGCTGAGAGGGGATAAAGAAAATTAAAATGAAGTTCAGTCATTTGGTCTCAACGTCCATGCCTCTCAGTCATCCAGCTTCCCCACCTTAAACATGTTCACGCTGCAGAAACTCATCTTTAATGTATTTAGACCAGTGATGCTCAAATGTTTCTGTCTCGGGATCCCTTGAAGCTTGTGAAAAGATCCTAGTAATTCGTTTGTTGTAAGTTATATCTCTTGATATTTACTGTACTAGAAATTAAAAATAAATTTAAAGTATTTACCTAATCATTTCCTTTAAAATAATAAAATCACTACTCATTTACATAAGTGACTCTTTTCTCTGAAAAAAATACTAAATTTCTGAAAACAAAAACCGTGAGAAGACTTGGGCAATATGTTTCCCATTTTTATAAATATCTTTAGTAGTCAGCTTAACAGAAGATGGCTCGATCTGCATATCTGCATCTGAAGTCAGTCTCTTATGCTATGACACAACATGTAATCTCTGGAAAATTCCACTGTGGACTCATGAGCAAAATGAGGGTGAAAAAGACAAATAGGGTATCAATATTATAAAATAATTTTAACCTCATGGTCCCCTGTAAGGGTCTCAGGAACACTTGTGGGTCCCCAGAACACACTAGTGGGAATAAGCCCTACTTATTAGGGCTTATTAGGCGCATGTTTTTTAATCTTTTAATTATGTCTCTTTGGTGGTTACAGATGATGTGTTCATTCTAGTCTAGATCATTGGCATTCAGTGAAACTCTTCTCATCAGAGAAGCTAGTGATCGAAACTTGAAAAATAATTTATGTGAGTGAAAATGTGGCTCAGGAGTAAGGAGGCTATATGAAATGTGTGTGTGTGCTTGTGCACACACATGTGTGCTCACAGGTATCTGCTGAGCATCTGAAATATAAATGTGTGTGTTCCCTGTTGATCAGGGTTAATGAAGTAGTGGAGACCGCTCAGAAGTCGCAATGATCTCAAAGACAGTGTTAGCCTTCGTCTTGGGTGTAAGTGTTCAAAGTTATTCAGTTCATTTGACACAAAAATAAAAATAAAATAGATTATTGTTTGAATTACAATAGACAGCTTTTCTTTTCTTTCTTTTTTTTTTTGAAATAGGATAGACAGCTTTTCTAATTACATAGACAGCATCAGCAGGATATAAGTCATTTAAAGATGACATTAGCGCTGAGCCAGCCAAAAGAAGGGAGAAAACAAGATTCTGAATTTCTTCTCCACAGCCCACATTCTGTCTTGAGAAATTGTTTTGTAGCAGCATGTTGAGGGGCTTACAGATCACCCTGCTTCTGCTGTTGCAGGAGGCTTTGGAGTCCCCCTGTGAGCAGGGGTTCATGGATTTCTACAGTTCAAGCATTCACCTTGGAGGAGGTTTCTTACCCTTCCTTTATTTTACTGTCAATATTTTAATAAACTAGAGACTGAATTATAAGCTTTGCCAAGAGAATGATAAGAACGTATTGTTTAATAAATATTTATTGAACCAAATGGACCGAAGGGATATGAATTTTACTCCCTGAGAATTCTGGGAGTATTAAAATTATCAGGCAATCATTCACTTGTATCTAGGATTTGGCATAAATTACAGATTTTATTTTTCAAGCCAAGTCCTTTTTTTTTTTTTCCCCCTTCTGGTTATTGATCTCTGGCAGACTACAGGGCAGCCTTCAAAATAATGATTAAAAAATTAATAAATACACAGGAAGGGATGACCTAGAGCAGGGGGCAGCAGACTAGGGTAAGACCTGGTAGAGGCTGGTGTCTGAAGGACGACTGAGGGAGAAGAAGTCCATAAAGACCAGAAGAGCAGGCTGGGGGATGATTGTGTAAGTACAGCTTGGCAGGAGGTACAGCCAGTCCCTGTTGGGTAAGTTCAGTGCAGACTGAGGGACATATTACATGAGGCAGATGGAACCGAGATGCAGTCAGTGCTGGGACAGACCACACTTGTACGGATCCAGGTGGCCAAGTGACAGGCGTCTGGGAAGTATGTCAGACAGAGCTCGCCCTAGGCCTGGCCATCCCCGGGGAAATGGGGAGGGGTCGTGAAATCAATGAAAAACTCAGGGATTAAAAAATGCCACAAAAGAAGAACACCTGCTATAAATCAAGCAAAACGCTCTATCACCTGAGTGTGCAGGACGAGAGTGGCGGTTTTGACGGTGCCAACCAGCATTCATCTTCGGAGGCCAAGTCCAAAGGAATTTCAGCTCTTAGGAAAGTTAATTAAATACTTGGGGGTAATATAATATAAATATTTATTCAAGGTTAGCCCACGCTTTGATCTTAATGTTCAGCAGAAATTAGTAGGGGGAAAAAAATCCATCTACCTCTGGGAAACATTTTTATGAAAATTTAATAGAGCCCAAATTTCGACTTGTTGCTCCTCTGGAAAGATGGTCCAGTGCTAGTGTTCATCCTTCTCCTACTTTACAACTTAAAGACAATGATGACATTTTGTGGAAGTGGTACTGTCCCTACCTTTTGGATACATTTAAATTTATATGGTGACAAACTCTGTTGATTCTCTCCATTTCCAGTTATTTTTATTTCTCTTGCCCATAACATTAACTCCCGCTATTAATCATGCACTTAGAACCACACATTAACTCATTCAAGCCTCTTGGGATCCTCCAAATATACTGATGTGCCATTCATTAAATGATTCTTTAATTGTTTTCAAACCACTGGGGTCTCATTTAATAACTTGCTGGAACATGCAATTAGATGGTGTCCCAGTGCCCTCAAAATATATCCTCATTTAATGACTCAGGCACTCTTGAAAAGGGGGTTTACTAAGTGACCACAACTATACCAGCGAATTGAATTACTTTCCTTGGTTGCTTTCTTTTCCTTGCTCTCTAGCCTTTCCTATTTGTCTTACTAAGGCATCACCCAAATTATATATTGGTGTCACCAAAAGCTTGTAATTTTGCAATTTCAAGCCTTAATTTTAGACATCTACAGGCGGGAAAATCATGGACCAAGACAGATCATCTGCCTGGTGCTCTGTGATGGGCTCCCTAGTAGTATCATCAGGTAGTCACTATAATTCAGATCGGCGCTGACTGTAACACCTTTATCTCAGTGCGCTCACTGCGTTCTCACAAAAAATAGTATGGGTTGTACATTTTCTATTAGCTTGGGTTTTATCAATGAAGCAGTCGAAGGTCCGAGTAGTCCTAGGTAGGGCAAATGGTGGAACTGGCTTCCTAACAGAGTCAGTTGTCTGTCATTCATTCATTCATTCATTCATTCATTCATTCACTCACTTACTTCTCCTTTCATTATTAGTGCCCACTACGTGACAAGTTTGACAGCTTACCGAAAGTGAAGGGCAGGGAGTGTATTATTCTAAATTTGGGGACAGCACTGGTCTTTCTCCAATCCCTTTAAACTTTATAATCATGATGGAGGACTGTTTTGTTTGTTTTTTAATCAAGGATTGCTAAGTCCCACTTTTTAAACTCAACTAGGTATAAACATATAATAGATCTATTTAATACAATCCAGTGCCCCGTGTCCTCATACTTGTAAAATATACATAAAATATACTTAGATGTATGTGTATGTATATAAAAGTCATGTTAAGTATTTCTCTCTCATATGCCTGTCATTATATATATGTATATACATATATATTATATTATATATATGTGTATGTATATACAATATACATACATATGTATATACATATATATATAATCTCCTGTTAATGGGAGTTTGAAATGCAGGTAGCTACTTGGAAATGTCCTGCTCCAGGTAATTCATGGAGCAGGACATTTTTTCCCCCTTGTATTCCTTTGTTTTCCCTTCTTTTCTGCTTTACCGAGTGCTTTCTTTCTTTCTGACCTTCTCACTTTTTTTTTTTTCTTTTCAGCATCTCTGGGATCTAACCTCCATTCTTCTTCTTTTCTTGCCATTCTGCCACGCCTTCTTCTCCCAGCAGAAGGGATTTAAAATATAGCACAATATGCTTTATCCTCTTTAAAAAAAAAATATGGTGCAGTTAGTATTTCTGTTCTCTTTGTAGGAATAAAATTGTAATATTACAAGGTTTGCGTGTCCCTGTATGTGCATGAAAGCACGTTGTTTCTCAGCTTCCAGTTTGTCTTGTCCTGACTTCACACACGCGCCCACCTGGCTTTTCAACGCCCTCCTGTGCACATCTCTCTCCTTTCTCCTTTCTCCCTGGTCCCTTCCACAGTCTCCCTAATGACCATCCACACCTGCTAAATTGCCTTACAGTCTTTTGAATGGCATAGCCACAGAATCTAACACGGGAAATATTACATTCTGAGCTGCGCTCCCTGCTCGAGTACTTGCTGCAGGCATTGTCAAATGAAAGCCACGGGGTCCCGACCTCTGCCTCCTGCTTAAAAGCTCGCTGCATCTTCCCTACCTAGAAACAAGGCCTAATTTTAGACCCACTGCCTTTGGGAGGTGGGTTACCTCTGGGGTGATTTTAAAACCAGGCATGATTAAGGAAACCTCTTTTTTTTTTTTTTTTGGCTTCTAGATTAATTCCATTTAGCTGTTATAATGTATTTTTGAAGTAAAGCTCAAGTCTAATAACATGAAGAATTGGTTTTACCTTTAAGTTCTGAACAAAGTAAACGCCACATGATATTACATGTGAAATTGCTTCTTTGATTTAAAAAATGGGATTTTCATTTTCACAGAATAAGTTAAAAATCCTTATGGAAACAAAAAAGTAGCATGACTTCATTCTCATGTTAGATTGTTCTCTCTTAATGAGTTTGCTCGTTTATGGGGGCAAAAAAGAGACTCCTATAAAGAGACACTTCCTTTTGTTAAAGAAAAACAAGTAATTTTAGATCTATAGAATGTTAATAAGGTACAAAGAAATCTCAACTTACATTAAGTATTTACTATATGAGTCATTTGCACCTGGTACTTTGTAGGTACTTGGTAAATATTTATTCAATTTCTTTTACTTTGGTGCCAGCCACGCTGTAAATGAATCCTCAAAATCACCTAAGCAGGTATGTGCTATTATATCTGAATGACAGATGTCAATCTGGGTATGGTGAGGGTAAGTGACTTGACTTGTCCAGAAAGAAGTTGAGCTGGGATTCAAACCCAGGCAGTCTGGCTCCCAAGTTTTGCACTTACTCCCTTTATGTGAACCTGCCATCGCAGTGCAGATAAAGAAAGGGCTGGTTCATGACATCACATGCCAAGGGTACTTGTTGAAATAATTCTACTTGTGGATATTTTAGATGTAAACTTACAACCACGATTCCAATCAAAATTGCTGGCTGCTATGTACATTGTTTGTCATATACAGGATTATTGTTTCCTATGATTTTGTAATTCAAGCTATATCCTGTTATTTCATCTTTGGCCATGAAAGTTCAAGCCTTTGGTAAGAACTTGATCTAAAGGAAAGATGGCTTCTGTAAATAAAGAGAAGCTATCTTATACTTTGAAATTGCTTCCACTGTATCCCACTAACTGCCTCCACATTTGATGGTCACTTCATGCAGCAGTAAGTTTTGATGTTCTCTCTGTGCCTACACAGCAGTAAATCTTGGTATGGCTTTGTTTATCTTCAAATACAACTCTCGGGGTATGGAATAAGCTAAGACCCAAGCCAGACAGTAGGAGGAGACTTGCTTCTGTACCTTTGACTTAGTTGAAATGCCCTTTGTCATTGTTGTGATTCACTATTGTAATCCCAGGAAGAAGATTCATCCAAGGCAGATTAATTCTATAGATAGTTAGAGATCTAGGTTTATTTTATCTTGCATCCTCAGGGCTTGGCTTTGACCTTTATAATATAAGCCTGTTTCAAGGAGACTAACCTACCTACTCATTTTCCTAATCAGTTTATGCAGGCTGTTGGGATTCCTAGATGTGGGGAATTGATTTGATACAGGATTCAAAAATGGCTACAGTTTTGACAAGCACACGTTTTACTAGGAGTCCAGTGTGCTTGTGATTGAAAATTGCATATGTATCCATGTAAAAGCCTATTGTTACGCTGAATCTTAAGTCCCACTGAATATTTCCAAGCCTGAGTATATGTCAGAAATGTGTAATATTCTTGATGTTTTTTGTAGGAAGCATTAAATACCATTTAGAGGGCAAAAAATTTTACCATATGCTGTTATTTCATCAGTTGAAATATTTGATGGCTTATAATAAAGTGATCTGTGGGCTACTTAATTTTTTATGCAGCAAATGCCTATGCCTACATTTTTATAATGTTCATCCCCAAAGTCCTAAATGTCTCTAGAAAACCATCTAATATAAATAAATTGAGGGAAGTGCTCCTTTACTCAAGAATGCCATAAACTTCATCTGATAACTCTCTTAAGTCTAACTTTAAATCAGGTGGAAGTTCTGTGCAAAATGATCTATGACTTACATAATAATGGCTTCCCTTGCAAAGAAGCAATCCTTTTGAAATTAAGAGCAATGTTTTAGAAATGTATAGAATAAATAGTTGAAAATTATGTTAGAGACAAAACCCACAGTAAGTGAAATTTTGTACTTAGTAAAACAATACTTCAATATCTTTTTATTTTCTCATCAGCATGTCAGAAGAGCAGATGACAGCTTAGGTCTGATCAACTAGTCACACAGTCCTTTCCTTTCTTGAAGTCTCATATATGAATTTTAAAGAAGAAACTGAATATTTATGAATAGGATTTAATAAATGACTTGAATGGTCAGGGGTCAGCCATGCTAACAGGTCAACTCCTTTGAATCTACATCGGTGCCCAGGGGTCAGACCTGGTGGGATTCCATTCCTGAAAGTGGAATAAGCTCAAAGAAGTCCCCCAGGCCTCTGGATCCCACAGGAAGTCAAAGCCCAATCTTTAGGAGAAACTAGCTTGGACCCAGCATCACAGCCTGGAGCTAGGACTTAAGAAATCTTCTGGGAGAGGAGAAAGGTACATTTTAATGAAAAATGTAATTTCTGGGGTATCCATGAAGTGTCCAAGATCCTAAGAATCCCTGAGAAACTAAAGGACTCCTACTTTCCATGTTATTGTACAATCCTAAGAAGTTAATTTTACTTCCCAAACTTTTCCATAAATAATATGAAATTCTCCTATGTGCCATCGTCCTGTGAATCGAAGATTCATTTGAAATAACTGGTTTCCAGTTTCTACAATTCACATATTCCTTAGAGAGCAAAGTGAGGGAGGGGGGCTCAGGGCATTCCTTTGTCCATATCTCTTTGCAGAGCCTCTTAATTGGACTACTTTTCTTAACAACTAGGGGCAGTTATGACCTGTGGAATCCTGTTGTCTTCAAAAGGACAGTGATATTTCTCCTTCTATCAATAAATACAAGACTTGTCTTGTTCAGATATCCTCTGTAATCCAAAATGAAATGAGTCTACTATATCTTTTTGTCACATCTCTTTCACAGATCTCTTTAATAGTATTATCAACAGAAAATGTGGGAAGTACTTTAGGAAATAGAAAAAATAAATATATCCTTCTTACTGTATTAAAAAATTCTAACAAGTTTTTATTTATTTATTTATTTATTTATTTATTTATTTATTTATTTGGCAGAGATCACAAGTAGGCAAAGAGGCATGCAGAGAGAGAGAGGAGGAAACAGGCTCCCTGCTGAGCAGAGAGCCCAATGCAGGGCTGGATCCCAGGACCCTGAGATCATGACCTGAGCTGAAGGCAGAGGCTTTAATCTGCTAAGCCACCCAGGCGCCCCAACAAGTTTATTTTTTAAACTATTCCATAGTGGTATTTTTTTAAGAAGTCATCTAGCCCATTCCTATCACTTTTATAGGTGAAAAAACTGATTCCCTGAAAAATTAAATGATTTGGCCAAGGTTACACATCTAGTTAATAGTAGAGTTAAGAATTGATATTGGGTCTCTAATAGATAACCCTAATCTGAAAACATATTGTTCTATGTCCCTAATTAGAATACATATGGTTATATATGATAATTTTCATAGGTAGTAATATATATGAAATATAATTCATCATTAAATAATAAATAATATAAAAATATGATTTTCAAATAGGAGGATGAGCTAAGAGCTTTGGTTTTCCAAAATTGAAGATTCTACTATCATTTACCATACATTTCTTCTTCTGTAATCAGGGAAACTGAAGAAATACCTGTCTCTCCATAACCTTCCTTTCCTTGAGTCATTCACTCAGTAAGTACAGGAGTAGGGTAGATAGTTCAAACTTGACATCTAGGAGTTTAGATAGTAAAAATTATCAACTTTTGTTATGGTTATGCATATATCACTTATTTTCTTACCACTTAAGAATTTTACTACAGTATCTCATCTGGAGACATTAAAACAGGTCTAAACCTATAAGCAGAACCAGCAGAAAATTATCAGCAACAACAAAAATTAGCTTTAATTAACGACGACAATCAAAACCAACTTTAGTCTAGCAAACACAACTGGGAGAAAATTAACAGCTATAACAAAATTTTAACAGCAATGAGAAAAGCTGACTGTAACTTAGGGATCAGTACCTAGGGCTTACAAATCTATATCTCTTCTGTCTTTGGCTCTGTGTTCCTGAGGGGTGTCTGGGACAGGAGAGGACGAGGAAGTCCCCTTATCCGTGTAGGCTGGGAACTCTTCCAAGTCCGATCACTGCAGTTATCAAACTTTTTTCCTTGCCCTCAAGAATTACACCCTCCTTTTTTCAGCACTTGTCTGTGCTCCAAAACAGAAAGAAACAGAAGGAAAACTCAAAAGGCACCCCATTCACCCCATGCAGAATTCACTCAGGCGTCACAAGGAGGAAGAGAACTTGGGATTTTTCTTCTACTGTCTCCTCTTGCTCTCTTTCCCTGAGCTCCTTTGCTTTTCCTTCTCATCCCTGAGAGCCACCCCCAGTCTTGTGAAACCTCACAGGCCAATTGTTTCTCTGAAGTTTACACTTCAAGTTATTTCTCCTGTGTGTGTGTGTGTGTGTGTGTGTGTGTGTGTGTGTGTGTTACACTTGAAGATTTGCACACTTCACTGATAATTAAATACTTAAGGGATAAGAGTAAGTTAGCATAATGTCCAATTTCCTTTCCAACCAGATAGTTTATATAGAACGAACAACCTGTTTGCCCTCCATCTGCTGCGAGAGCTGGCGATGTTCTGGTAGTTAAACATACTGGCCTTTAAAGTACCAACTGCTGCCTAATTAAAATATCGTTTCTACAGAATTAATGCAGGATTTTTTGATTGCACATATGATACGAGAATAAATACCCATGAACCATATCAAGTTGCCACAAAAAAACTTTGTGAGGACAGGTCACCACAATCAAAGTATAAAAAGGAATAAGACCTTGCTCGTAGTCGTAGATAGATAAATATATTTGGTATGAAGGTATTACTAAACTCTTATTATTGGGGAAAAAGTGGATTTTTAAAAAAAATCTGCAAAAATTAAACTTCAGATAGTTGTTAAATGTGAAGATAGTAGGATACTAAATTAGTACTATGTCAGAACACAATGTTTATTTTGTTAGATTTCTTTAAACCCCACATTCGTGATATAAATATTTTAATAAAATTACAGTATTTTTATTGTAATCTGTGGCTTACCTATTCTGATTCTTATTTTACATCTTTATATTTATTGAGTCAAGGGGAACCTGGGTGATTCAGTTGGTTACGCATCTACCTTTGGCTCAGTCATGATCCTAAGGTCTTGGGATGGAGCCCCACCAGCATGTGTCTGCTTCCCTGTCTCCCCTTTCTCCTCCCAGCACCCCACTGGCGCTCTCTCTCTCTCTCAAGTACATAAAATTAAATATTTATTGTATATTTATTGAGCCAAGAACTTCTGATTATTTGGCCTTTTGTCATGATCTCTTGGATGGTTAGAGTATGATTTTATTCAAAATCTTCTAGCTACATCTAGATACATCATGGAAAAAATAAAAGAGATATAAAAATATCTATAGGATATTTATCACACACTTCCTAAAGATTTCAGGTTAGCCACAGTAAACTTGTTTTTCTATGTCCTTCTGAACTTAGATGATTGTTTCCAAAGGCACATAATCTCATTTGCTGCCTTACTGACTTAAATATATGTATCATTTCAGAAGGACTTGAAAAGAATACGGCGAGATTGAAGTACGAATAGATATACATGATGGAGAAAACAAGGAGAACAAAACAGCAGATTTTACACTACAAGGTGGATGGTGCAAAGTGGTACTCTGGAATGACAATATATGAACTATATATTTTTCAATAATCATTTAGTTGAGATTTGGTTCTGACCTTTCTGACGACTACAGCAGAACGGAAAACACAAAGTTACAGGATTCACAGTGTCCATTAGGAAAAGACATGACATTTCTTTAAAAGGAACAAAAATCCTCCTTAGATTAAGTAAGAAAAAAAGGAGGAGGAGGAGGCGGAGAAGAAATGGCGTGTCATTGTCTTCAGGTGGGGGTTAGAGGACAGAATCCTCCAAAACATCTATAAAATTTAGGAAATAATGAGTGCTTCAAAGAGCATTCTGTGTTGGGATCTGTCAGTGTAAGTCAAGGATATATGCCATTAAGAAAAAGATTTTTAAAAATTAAGGAAATAAGAATCCCAGATTTGAGGTAGCATCTTTGAAATTCCAGACCAACTCTCAAGTCTCCATTCCAGCTGGTATCATGTGGAATGGAGCATCCTACTGTCAGGATTATCAGCTTGTCTATTTTTCCCCCTCTTCAGTTTCATTGAGATCTAATTGACATCGAACATGTCAATGGTATCAATATTGGTTTGATAGACTTGCATATTGTAAGATGATCACCACCATAGCATCTTAAATCACATGCTTGCCATTTCTTCTGTGTGGTGAGAACATTTAAGATCTACTCTCTTAGCCACTTCCAAGTATATAATACAGTATTATTAACTATAGTCATTATACTGTACATTAGGTTTGTAGAACTTACCCATGGTATAGCTAGAAGCTTACACATTTTGACCAGAATCTCCACATTTCACCTACCCTCAGCTCCTGGTAACCACCATTCTACTCTCTGTTTCCATAAGTTTGACTGTTTTAGATTCCATATATAAGTGATATATAGTATTTGTCTTTCTCTGATTTATTTCACTTACTGTATTACCCTCAAGCTCCAGCTATATTGTCACAAATGGCAGGTTTCCTTTTTGCTCATGGCTAAATACTATTATGCAATGTATGTATATACATACCTTTTTTTTTTTAAAGATTTTTATTTTTTTTATTTATTTGACACAGAGAAATCACAAGTAGGGAGAGAGGCAGAGAGGCAGGCAGAGAGAGAGGGGAGGAAGCAGGCTCCCTGCGGAGCAGAGAGCCGGACGTGGGGCTTGATCCCAGGACTCTGGGATCATGACCTGAGCCAAAGGCAGAGGCTTTAACCCACTGAGCCACCCAGGCGCCCCTATACATACCCTTTTTATCTATTCATCTGTTGACGGATACTTAGGTTCTTGCCACATCTTGGCTATTCTGAGTGATGCCTTAATAAATGTGAGAGTGCAGACATCTCATCAAAGCTCTGCTTTCATTTTTTAATATTTCACCCAGAAGTGGAATTGCTGGATCATACATTAGTTCTGTTTTTAAATTTTTGAGGAACCTCCATACTGTATTTCAGAGTGGCTCTACCAATTTATATTCTCACCAGAAGTATCGCATAGCAGTTCCTTTCCTTCCATGTCCTCGCAACACTTGTTATCACTTACCTGATACAGCCATTCTAACAGGTATGGGACAAAGTAGAGCAAAGAAAGGAACCAAAGTGTGTGTGTGTGTGTTAAAATGAAGATTTTACTATTACTCAAGTATGGTAGGACAACAGATACAGACAATAAAAGATGTGCTTAATATAGTGTACATGTGTGTATTGCTGCTTTTAAAAATAGTATGGTTAGAGAAGATTTCACATGAAGAGTGACATTTAGCCCAGGGCTCTAAGGAGACTACAGAATGGGCCACATAGATGTCTGGGTTCCAGGCAGAAGGAACAATAAATACAAATATCTTGAGCCAGAGGCATGCCTGGTGTTTCAAGGGAACAATGCAGAGAACAATGTGGCTATAGCACAATAAGTGAGTGGAAAAGTCAGAGATGAGTTCAGGAATCTGGGGCAAACGGGGGAGAGCACATTGGCTTGATAGCCACTGTAAGGATTTGGGCTTGCACTCTGGGTCGGATGGGAGTGTTTTGAGCAGAGGAGAGACATGATCTAATTTACATTTTAGCAGGATCATTCTGGCTGCCGTATTGAGAATAAACTACAATGGGGGAAAGTTGGTGGCAGGGAGGTTAGTTAAGAGGTGATTGCAATAATCCAGACATGAGTTATGGTTACTTGGTGCCAGAGAAGATTGTTGAAAGTTGGTCAGATTCTGGGTCTGTTTTAAAGGTGGAGCCAACGTGATTTTCTGAAGATAAGATCAAATGTGAGAATTCAGAGCCAGGGAGAATAGGCTACTATTAGCCTATTAGATACTCTTTACTATTAACTATTACCTAAAGAATTACCTACTAATAGCCTATAGCCTATTAGCCTATTACTGTTAGTCACCTTTGTACAAATAAGAGATAGATACTCCTTCATGAACATTACAAGCCTGGACATCATAGTCTGATGGAAAGTACATGAGCTGGATTTCAATCCAAGCTCACTTGAGTTTCTTGGCGCGGTATAATTGGCAATGAAGAGACGTCAGAGTTATAGATAGTAGCCTATCACCTATTAGAGTATTTTTTATTTCCCTTCTTCCTTCCTTCCTTTCTTCCTCCCTCCCTTTCCCTCTCTCTCCCTTTCTTTCTCTTTTTTTCTCTCTCTCTCGCTCTCTTTCAGCAAAGAAGCATGCATCCAACTCAATAATTGAAGTCCATCAACTTCAAAGAGGTGACAACATAAACATTTTAGGAAAGGTTTACTGGAGCATGTTAACTCCCCCCACACCATGGAAATGTATTTATTAAATTTTCCTTTGATCTTCAGGAACTAGAATTTTATTTTCATGAGAACTGGGAGCCTGAACGTCTCATCCTAAATGGTAGTGATAAGTCTGTATTATCATTTCCTTTAAAGATACAGCTGTTTCTACTTCCAATGAGTACTTTAAAAAAAAAAAAGCTTTATCCATCTGTATCTTACTTTTCAGAAGCTCTCATTGACCATTCCATTGTTTTCTCTGAGATATTTCCATCCTTCCTTACGATGGCCTCACTATCTCCCATCTGCACACTACACTGAGAAGCAACAGGATAATATAGGAACATGAAGAAAGATGGTGTTCTGGTAATAAAATTATGAAAAGGCAACCTGAAAATGGTTGAGGTCAGGAATCTGAAAAACAAAACAACAAAGTAACCTTAAACTAAGCAATAACATACAAATAGGATTAGGGAGGCATGGAATGTTAATATAACCTCTAAAATATAGATAGCACGTGGAACCATATTAACTTTCTAAAAGCTGTGGCTTGGGCAGAGACACTGAATTTTTTAATGGAAAATGAGTAATTAAAAAAATAAACAAAGAAAAGAAAATGGGTGATCAGTTTGCCCCAGTGCTCTTCAATTATTTTTTTATATCCCTCGAATAGAAAATTAGATACCTTTTCATTTCCTCTGTCATTTTAAAGTTGACATCTGAAATATTTTATCATAAGTCTCAACTACTGGTGTTGCAAAAGAAACAATTTTTGGCTAATGAAAGAATGATATCACATTGAAATGAATCCAGTATAAACAAAAATACCAATAATCTGTAATCCACCATTATTTATTTTAAAAAGGTAAGGTTTTATAAGTCAGATTTTTCGCATGTTTTTTTAATCCCTAAAATCATATTTATATTCCACAAAATTTATCCTAACATAATGTATTTTATGCCTGAAAATGTTTCACTGATGTATTTATCATAATTTCTGCAATAAAAATACCTACATAAATTGAAATAACATTTAAAAAATTTTTCTGTGGCCACAGTTCTCAATATGTTAAATTATTTTTCTGGATTGAATTATAATAGTTAGGATTATATAATTGATCAAAATTTCATAAATATATTCCACATATGATACAAAGTTTTTAAACATAAAACCAAAAACTTGAAAATGGATCCCTAAAAGGACCCTGTCTATAGAAGCTCTTTTGACATGCATATTTGTAAATGTTCCTTGCTTGGTGCTTAGGAGGTTTCAACAATACTAAGAAATGCACCATTTCAGGGAGCTCCTGATGACTGAAGGGTATTTCCAAGGAGATCAGTTATAAGACACAATAAATATAGAAGTTTAGTTTCAAGAGGGCAAGCATTTTTGTTCCCTCAGGGGTACACATAACCCAACTTTAAAATACTGATACAGAGTGACTATCTGGCAATGCATCTTATATATATTATATATTTTATTATATTATATATATAATATATGTAATATATATATATATATACATATATATATATATATATATATATATATATATATATAATCTATTTCCTCCCCACAGTGATCCTTAAGACTACATGAGGATGTTGACCATAGGATTTTCACGCTTCCAGGGAAGGGGGTGTTTTAAAGAGAGGACACTGAAAGCACGACCTCAGTGGGGAAGATAGCTCTGTCTCTCTCTGCTGCACATTGTTATATTAAGATCATTTATTTTTTTCGTAGTTTGATCACTAAGCAGCTTTTCAATTATAATTTTGTCACCATATAAAGTTCCCTTTGAAGAAGGAATCCACCCGATTGCCTGGGTGGCTCAGTCAGTTCTATGTCTGACTCTTAATTTCAGCTCAGGTCACCATCTCAGGTCACAAGATTGAACCCTGCATCCATCTTCACAATGAGTGTGGAGATGGCCTAAGATTCTCTCTCTCCCTCTGGAAAAGAACATCAAAAACAAAACAAAACACCAAGAAAAGGGAAAAACAAAAAACAGAGAAAGAATCCACCAGTAAAGTAATTTTCTTGACTGTTTCCAGTGGTGTATGTAAATGAAAATACTGGCATTCTGATTGGATATCAGCCTCTCATAAATTTGCATAGTGTAAGTTACTGCTCTGTAACCCAGTTTCTGTAGATCAGAACAGAAGCTCTGACCCTATGAATAAGGTGACCAGACTCAACAAAGTTGAAAATCCCTGAATCAAAACCTCCAGGGTATTGGTCACTCTTGTATGGCAGAGGTTTTATACACACACTCATATGGATGAAAGCATGAAGCTAATTCCTTTTCTTCATTTAGATTCATTTTTACCTAGTCCAAACTAGTCTTTACTTTTGATTCATAGAAAAATTAGAGTTTATTCCAGATTCCTACCACCTCAAATTATAATATCTAAACACAAGTTATCAAGAGGAAAGAAACTAATAAAGCTTGTAGAAGCCAGCATGTATTTTTTCCAAAATTGCAAATCAAACTTGACACCAGCTTGGCAAGAGATTAGAGGAATGACCAGATGGCCACAACAGAGTAGAATATGACCAACAAATCTATTGGCTCTGATTTACTCTCTCGTAATTACTTGATTATTAATTCATTATTTTATTCACATATGTATCAGTTATTCATCATTACCAAATTCTTCTGGGGTCAAGCAATATTCAATGTACTAAATTTCTCAAGAAGAAGCCCTACTTTGGGAAACGTGATCTCTAATGGTAAGAGAGAATAGATCGCTTCTAAGTCATTACAAAAAGGATAATAGTGATGATGATGACGAGTCCTATAATGTTATTGTAAGCCAGGCCCTGTTCATGAGCCTCTAAAGCTCTAATTCCTTAAGTGCTATAAAATTTCTATGGTTAGTGTATGGGGAGAAGTCAGCAGGATGTCCTCTTATGGCACCATTTGTAGTTAGGACCTGGGAATCCTAATCGTACTCTTTTCAGGAAATATTTGGGGAATAAAGTAAAATAAGTGTGTGTGTTGATTTTAATCAGCCACATACTCTCACAGGACCTGAGTGAAGAGAGTGATGTCCCAATCTTTGTAGTCCAGATTGTGAATGGCAGGAGAAGCCCTGGGAAGAGGGCACAAAAGAATTAGTTAACTCTCCATTTATGTGTATCTTTGCCGGCAGGTTTGATGTATTTGAACTTGTCAACTTCTTTCATCTTTGGAAATTAATTAAACATTGTCTAGGATGTGGTGATAATGATGATGGTGATGATGATGTTGATAATAATGATAAAAAAATAATGACATTTATGTGACCCGTGGTATGTGTGCTGGTATTTATTAAGTGCTTTCAATGAATTACTTCATTTAATCTTTACAACAATGCATCGAAGTAGATACCACTATTAAATCCAATGTCCAGATGAGGCAAATGATGTGTCTGCAACTATCTGCACTCTAAGCCTTGGTCCTCCTCTCCCGGAAGTGGGCTGCAGGGGCAGCCAGCATTAATCTCCATCAACCCAGAGCTGTGATATTTGAGAATGTGTACAGATGATCCAGTGTGCTTACTTGAAGACAAAATCAAAGATAAGAAAGGAATCAGTGAGCTTTTTTTTTTTTTTTTTTTTAAGATCTTATTTATTTGTTTGTTAGAGAGAGACAGAGCATGAGCATAGGAAGACAGAGTGGTAGGCAGAGGCAGAGGGAGAAGCAAGGAGCAAGGAGCCTGATGTGGGACTTGATCCCAGGACGCTGGGATCATGACCTGAGCCAAAGGCAGCTGCTCAACCAACTGAGCCACCCAGGCGTCCCTCAGTGAGCTTTTTGATCTCTTTGACATAGTAAAATCTAAAATCTGAAATTGTGTCTCCTGAATGGAATGAAGATTGAAAGCTTACCATTCTACATATATTTTACCTAGACACATTTTAAGATATACATTCTCAATACCATTCTTACTTAACTTTAAATACATGATGCCTCCTTTAACTCTAAACCTTTTATAGTTTGCTCCAGAATAATGTTAAATAGGACCTTTTTAGCTGTCTCATTCAAATTCTCTAAGATTATTGTTTTGTCCTGCAAAATTTCCCTTCTATCTTACCCTATAGCTGAGTCCATTTGCTTGTGACAGTAAAAATTATAATGTCAGTCTCCATAGAGCCTTTGTTAAACATCCTAAGCCCTGGGAGTGGTTAGATTTATGGATTCACAGAGAGTTAGAGCCTGGGGGATCTCTGAGGCCCTCTTGTTTCACCTTTGTCATTAGAAAATGGAAGATGCATGGAAGGGAATTGATGTCCCCACTGAAGCCAGTGCGGTTGGTGGAGAAGTCAGGTAGAACCCAGCACTTTTGTCTCCACTTGAGAGCTTTTCCTATCATGCCAAGAAACATCTGATCTTCTCTATTTTTAGTTCATTAAGGAACAAAAGTATTGGATCAGTGAGATATATTATACTGTATTTGGGGTTGCAGCTCAGTATTTAAAATAATTTCATGCAAATGTTGTAAATACATAGAAAATACATAATATTCCAGCATAGTACTACTGGGTATTTACCCTAAAGATACAAATGTAGTGATCCAAAGGGGCACGTGCTCCCAAATGTTGATAGCAGCAATGTCCACAATAGCCAAACTATGGAAAGAACCTAGATGTCCATCAACAGAGGAATGGATAAAGATGTGGTATATATACACAATGGAATACTATGCAGCCATCAAAAGAGATGAATGTTGCCATTTGCGATGATGTGGATGGAACTAGAGGGTATTATGCTTAGCGAAATAAGTTAATCAGAGAAAGACAACTATCATATGATCTCTCTGATATAAGGAAGTGGAGATGCAACATGGAGGGTTTGGGGGTAGGAAGGGAGGGAGACAAACCATAAGAGACTCTTAATCTCACAAAACAAACTGAGGGTTGCTGGGGGGAGGGAGGTTGGGAGAAAGGTGGTGGGGTTATGGACATTGGGGAGGGTATGTGCTATGGTGAGTGCTGTGAAGTGTGTAAACCTGGCGCTTTACAGACCTGTATTCCTGGGGCTAATAATACACTATATGTTTATAAAAAAAAATTAAAGCATTAAAAAAAATATTCCAGCACAGTATGTTTCATGTACGCAAATTCTGTTTCTCCGACTTGGAAATTTCTGTCTGCTGCATCTCAAAATATTTCCCTGGAGCTATTTCCTTTTTTCAGTCTCCACTCTCTCTAGGTTTATTACTTGTGTCATTTTCCCCCCGACTAAAGTTTATTTTTCTCAAACTGATTCCACATGTTACTTTCAATCACAGAATCTCAGGACTGCAGATGAATGGCCCTGAAGCATTTCCCTTGTTTGGCATTCTACAAGGATTTCTGTCTGAGTATACAGAGGCAGTAAAGCTGAGATGTGGATTGCTTTGTCTCAGTTGTGCCTATTTTTCCATAAACTAGCAGAGATTTAAAAATAAGCAAACAAAAACTTAGTTTATTAAGGACTTTTACAAGCTCATCTTGAAATCAGGTTAATCAAATAGGCAGAAATCAGTCTGCATTTTCCCCCCTTTGCACATTTTTGTAAATTGTCTAACCTTGTCACAGCTGGAATTTTGCTATGGAAGGGATCTTTGGGGGGTGAAAATAAAATTATTTATCAAAAATCTCTGATGCAGGTGAGCAAAGAGCTAATTACTGCCTTAGTCACCTTTTGATACATATGACCTTGATATCATAACATGTTTTCAGAGTCAAATTCAGTGGCTGTGGCCAATGGAAGTAATAATGTTAGTAATATCCGTTGATATCAGATATTAGTGACATCTATTTCCCTGTTCCTATTCTTATTCTTAGAACAATCGTATTGACCATTACGATTAATGAAATCTGCTACAAATTGTTTTAGAAGTTAGTGGTATATAAAGTCTAAGAACATGAAAATAGAGACATGAGAGCAAAGATGAAAAAGTAAATTTATGAACTAATTAACTCTTAATCTAGTCAGTCAGTTTTCCTTTTGATGCTCTAATCTGATGCTCTAATTGCATTTTTAAAAATTACTGGTTCTTTCAACTATATACTACAGAAAACCAGGAACTGGAGCAGTGTTCCCACGGAATGATTCCCTACCACAGCTTAATTATCTAAAACTCAGCTTTAGTAACTGTGTCTTCATAAGCTTTGACCTGAGAGAGCATGACCTTTAATAAACTCTGATATCAAAGGTCTCACAAGTTTTCAAAGTATCTGAATGTTTTGAATACAGTAACACATAATGAATTGAACCCCCCATAAAAGAACCTATGAACATCAGTTTTATTCTGATTAATAAATTCACAACTTCAAACCTAATATTGTTACTTGAAATTTTATGTTTTGATTAATTTATTATCAGTTATCACTTAGTAACTCATTTGATAGCTAAATCATTTCCTAAAATTGAGTTAAAATTTAATTAGCATGAATTTGTAAATTCCTTTGCTTCACTCTTCTTTTTTTTTTAAGTTTTATTTATTTATTTTGGAGAGAGAGAGAGAGAGCATGCACATAAGAACAGAGGAGGAGGGGTAGGGGCAAGCAGACTCTGTGCTGAGCATGGAGCCCAGCTTGGGGCTTGATCTCAGGACCCTGAGATCATGACCCGAGCCTAAACCAGGATTCAGATGTTTCATTGACGGAGCAACCAAGACACCCTGCTCCACTCCATTCTTTTGATCAATTATGATGAATGAAAATGGTAGTACCTGTTATTTGGGGTGCTGTGCGGTCCACCTATCAGTTACAAGCAGTAGTATAACTTTGGAAGGGTACGTTTCTCTTTTTCTTCTTTTGAATCTTTTCTAGGGTGTTTGGGAATATTAAACTTTGGCTTAGACCATTCTGTCTGAAAATAGAGAAGTTAATGTCAACTAAAGCTGTTTATTTTAATTCAATCCAAATCACATGCGTTAGAGTAGTTAAAACACACACACAGAGTGTAACGAGCATTATACTTGAAAGGAAAAGATAAGATCTTCCATTCTCCACCAGAAAGGAAGATAACAATATACACATGGAAACTTGAAAGAAAAATAAAAAGAAACAAAGGATGAAAGGAAGGAAAGGAAAGAAAGAAAGGGAGGAAAAGGGAAGAAAATCCATCAAGTGAGATTGCTTGGGTAATCATTTTTTGTTCTCTTTTTTTGCAATTTTTTTTTATTTTGTGGAATATTAAATAATTGTATGGTCTAATTTACCTCTCCTGTTCCTTACTTTCTTTACTATTTTAAGTCTGAAAAGAAGAAACTGGTGACAATGGTAAGCAGCTAGGTTCCACCCCATTTGTATTTAACCATTGTATTTTGTATCAACAGATTTTTCCAGTGATTCACACCAGTTCGCCAGTCATTACACAGTGAGCGCTAAAGTTGATTGGAATCTGTTTTTTCCAAGATCTTTATTAATTTACCAGGAGATTCTTTTCCTTCCAAAGAATTGCTTAGAGCAAAAGGTCATCGTCTGCAAATAATACTCATGACCAATTGAAAGGAAAAAATAATTATGTAAAGAGTTGAAAAGTCAACTTGGAAGATTTCTTGTGTTCATTTTCAGTTTTCAGACCAAAATTTATAGTGTAGTAGAAGGAAAAGAGCTTTTATAATTTTGTGTCGTAGCCTTATTTACATCTTTGAACAGCTTTGGCATTATTAGTCCTCCCCTACACACACCGTCTCACTATTTCTGAGATGGGAACATTGAGGCTTAGAGAAGCATATAGACTAATGAAGTCCAAGGCCGCAAGGTTAATTGTAATAGAGTCTGTTGCCACATCTTTATTACTTGAAAGCAGACACTCTTTTATGACTTCTTGTTGTACTGACACTCTTATTGTAATGTAATGTAGCTTTCTGTTCTTAGTAATTTTCTTTTGTCTGAAGTCTAATTGATGTGATATAACACCTTTCTTATGATTGGTATTTTCTTTATACATCTTTACTTTCATTCTGCCTATAACATCATAGTAGAAATGAGTTTCTCATAGGTACCATATTTGGTTGAGCCACTCTGCCAATCCCTGTCCTTTAATTGGTATATTTAAAACACTTAACATTTAATGAAATTGTCAATATTTTGTTAGAAGTTAAGTCTGACACTTTATTATTATTTTTTTCTACTTGGTTTATTTGAGTGTTTCCTTGCTTCCCTTTCCGTGCATTCCTATGGTTTACTTAAACATCTTCTAGTGTTCCTTTAGCTTCAGTCATAGTGGTCTTTGTACATCTTTTTGTATTTTTTAGTGCTTACTTTAGAAATTCTGTAACACATTTGAAAGTTATTCATAGTCTAATGTTAGTGTTTTGCCACTTAAAGTGAAATGTAGGTCCCTTACCCCCACTTAGGTTCCTTTTCTCTTCCCATTTTATAATTTAGTTGTTTTACATGTCTTATTTATATGTTGAGAACTACATTAAAATACGATTTTGATTTCAACCATCTAACATCATTTGTAAAACTCAGAAGAAGAATTGTAGTCTATTGTATTTACTCATCTATTTACTAGTTCTATAGTTCTCTCTTACTCTGATGTTCTAAGTTTCCTTCTGTTGCCATCTCCTCTGTCTTTGCTTCTTTCAACAGTCCTTTTAAATCAGGTCAATGAGTAGTTCTTTGTGTCTGAGTATTCCTAGAAAGTCTTCCATCAGTTTTCTACCTTTCAGAGTTATCTGTTGCTTGTTTCATTGATTTCCTCTAGCGTTTTAGGTGTGATAAATGGGAGATGTGCTTCTCCATGCTTCTAGAATGGAAGCCCTCCCCATATTCCCTTAACTGCAGCATCCTAAAATCAGAAAGTGGCTGCTGGTAGCCTCAACAGCATGCATAAGAATAAGGACATTTTCCTTTTTCTTCTTTCTCAGAGTCTAGAGTCCAAAGACCAGCAGGTCCTTCCCTGTTCACCTCTCTCACACTCTGAAACAAAGTGCATCTGGCTTGTAAATGTTCTATGGATAAGAGTGTGAGCTGTGTCAAAGTGGATAAAATGTTGAGGGGGAAATTAGGTGGAGGAACTTTTTTCTTTGTTTTCTTTTCAAAGTATTTATGAGTGGATGAGAGAGGGAAGTTGGGGGAAAAAAACTCAAGTTAGGAACAAGAGAAACAGCAGTTAACAATTATTTGCAAGGACTATACCAGGCTATTTAGTATTTTCAATCGTATGGTGCTCTATGAAGTCACTATTATTTCAGAGTTTAAGAGACTTGGAAATTGAGGCTCAGAGACAGATCTTGCAGAGCTACATAGTGATAGAGCTGTAGTGAATTCAGGTCTCCCTTCAAAGGGGAGTAAATTAGAAATATTAGAAATATGAGAAGTAGCTGGTATACTTTAAGTGCTCAAAAATGAGAATTATAGTCATAATTATTATTGTGTAGTTTATTTTTTTGTTTTTTAATTTTTTAAGATTTTAAAAATTATTTAAAATTTTAAATTTATTTTAAAATTCTATTTGAAAGAGAGAGAATGCATGCACGCACCAGCTGAGGAGGGGAGGGGCAGAGGGAAAGGAAGAGAGAGTCAGAGAAGCAGACTCCCCACTGAGCATGGTGCCTGAGGCCTGGCTCTTCCCAGGATCCCGAGATCATGACCTGATCCTAAACCAAGAATTAGAAGCTTAACTGACTGAGCCACCCAGGCGCCATTTTGTAGTTTAAATGATTATGTGATCTAAGCATATTCCTAATTTTCTAGTCGTGAAGCTCAGGAGCAAAATCCGATGTGTATATAGAACAGAATAGAAATTTTTCTAGCAGCGGTGTTTAAATACAGACCTTCAGTCCCTCAAAAACAGGAATATCTAACAATAACAGAAATACCGCCAAACAAGAGTCTGAAGACCTTTCTTCTTTTTGAAAGGCTCACCTTCAGGAGTGGCTCTTCACTGATTTTCTTCATCTAAGTTAGCACCCTAATATTTAAAATGTCTCAGCTCTTCTCAGGAATTGTGGAGTCTGTTCAGGGAGAGCTTGACTCAATTCAACCCCAGCTTTGTAATGACTGAGAGTGACAGAGGATTTGGTTCTAGGGGCCTGTGAGGAAGAAGGCTTCCACAGAGCCTGCTGACCCCAAGCACTGCTCTGCACTGGCCGCAGAAACAGCGTGGAACCCGGATTCACATACTGCTGTGACAAAATTAAGGATGTTTTATGTTCTTGGTGGTCTGCAGCTTGCTCTGAGTTCAGCCAGGCCTGCTCATAAACTGATAAACTCAAGTGTATTTACATTATAATTTAGCCCCATCCTGAGGTTGGTCATCAATAATATTATAGAAATTTAAATCATACTTCCTACTCATCAAATTCTAGGAATCTCCTTTGAGTTTTGAACCTAAATCCTCTCCAGTGGTTTTTCTGTTCTTTAAAATGTCTGATTCAGTAAAACTCCTATCCATTTAGCAATTGAGAAGCAAATGCAGTTTCTAGTTGTCAAAAGCTCATGTTCAATCTGAATTTCAATAATTGTCCTTTAAGATCAGGCTGTTGGTGTTTTCTCACATCAGTAAGAAAGGGATTCAGACAATTTGGGTCTCTTCGAGCCCTTTAATTCTCCAAAAGTCCCTGATCTGTGTCAATAGCTGAGTAAACTTTTAAACAGGTATTTAAAACCTGCTCATCTGAATGTACTACAATAAAATAAATTAAATGCTTATATTCTGCTTCAATATTTTCAGCTTCCCCTGAATAGCTCATAAACTAGAGAGCTGAACAACAAAGAAAACACACAGTCCTGATCAGTTTTTCTCTTCCATTAAAGCAGTGAACCCGATTTGCCAAGTTCTCCGCACACCGTCTTGATGAACCCTACAAAGTTGGACACACCATGTTTCTCTTGGGACTTAAAGGAACTAGTGAGCTGTTTCCCCCCTTTTCTTTGCAGGCATTCCATCACTAGAATCAGTCCTTTCAGATTTCCATCTGTGCTTTCGGGCTCCATTTGAGCCTTTTGATAATGTATACATCGTAGCTATCCAGATACTATCTTCTTGCCAGCAATGTCAAGCAGGTCAAACCCTGGGTTTCGATGAGCAACGCGAGGCTGTGCCACGTTCATGCAGTCTTCCATTCAACAAAACAGGAGATTAGCCTATGAGAGATCAAGACAGTTGCTGTTTCCAACCTACAGCCAGTTGCAGGCAGAGTCGGGAAGTCCCATCCAGGCTCAGAATAGGATATAATGAACCTGGACTGCGGTGGTCCAAAAAAAGGCTTTGCAGGGGAGGTGGGTTTTCTAAGCCTAAGTGGGAAGAAGCACAGCAGGTAGATAGAGTTCAAGGTCCCCGCAGACTCTGCAGGAAGAAAATCTGGGAAAGATAGGTGGTGCAAATGCTGAGAAACGTAGGTAGGCCTGGAGGACCGTCCGCATACTGGTATTTTCTGAACTGAAGGATATTAAACAGAAGTTTTGATGGAATTTTTTTTTTTAAATAAAGTAAGTCTCAAGTATCACCTGTTTAAAAACAACAAAAAAGAGAGGCTTGCCTTCACCTGAGTAGGGGTTGCGAGGGTTGAAAAATTGTGGGAAAGAGCATATTTTAAAAAAAAAGGTAATAGATTAACACAGGCATTGATTTCCCCTATTCTGCATCTTCTGGAGGATAAGTACGACGTAAATTGGTCATTAAAGCTTTTTTCACCTCAGACAACAACTGCAGCTTTCCTAAAGGGCATGTGTAAGGATGACTTCCCTTTCAGGGTAACGGTCTGCTAAGCATTTCTGGGTTGATAAGAAGTTATTAGATCATGTATGGGATACCAGTCGAGTGGCAGGACATAAAAGCACTATTAACTCAAGTGTAAATGTGCATTACTGTATCTTGAGGGTCACAGGAAGCAAGCTGGACAGTTAACTGGACACATTTGATGAGTTAATACAGACCCTGTGAAGTGCAGTGGAAATCATGTAACCTTAAAAATAAACTGAGTATGTTTGTAAATGTAGGGTTTTGACTGTATGGCATTGTGGCTATAAATCATGGGGAAATGTGCAGAGAGGATCTCACTCTCCTAGAAATGGCTTCTGATTATTCCTAATAGTATGTGGTTTGAAAATGGGCGTTTCAACCAATGCAGGATTTTTACCCCAAAAAGTGAAAATAAAAATCTATCTTACAGGCGCTTCAGTTTTAATTGCTAATGCATGTGCATTTACAGTGTCGTGTTCATTTTCATTTGCATAAAAACCTTATTAACAAAGGACATTATCTTGCATGTAGATGCTTGCTAAAAGGAAATCAGCTTGCTGGCAGAGAATATTCTAAACTGCCAATCTCACTGGGAGCCTGCTGTAAAAACATCTGCAGCTTGGAAGAATTGGAGAGGGCTAATAACAGTGACTATAATTAATAGTTAATTGTTTTAAGGAAAGCAATTAGCAAATTGAGCTGCTACTTAATCTACACAATTAAAAACAAGGAGCAAAAAGAATTCAGAAAAAGGAAGCAATATATCTTGTATCTGCTCTTTTTTTTTTTTTTTTTTTTTTTTTTAATTTTTTATTTTTTATAAACATATATTTTTTATAAACATATATTTTTATCCCCAGGTCTGTGAATCACCAGGTTTACACACTTCACAGCACTCACCAAATATCTGCTCTTGTTTCTTATGGAGATGATTGGTTTTATAAATTTCCTTTTTGAAATATACCTGAGCGGATAGGGATGATTTTAGCTCTTCAGACCTGGTTTATTTCATTTTTCTCTTCTGTCTGCCTGTAATTGCTACAGCTTGCACTTTGGTTATTATGTGTTCAGATTCGATCTTGTATTCTACTACGTTTTCATACTGACATTAGCAAACTGCACTTGGGTGAGTAGCAAAGTCCAAGGTGGTGGACGTTGTGAAAACTGGCAACGTTCTGTCGGCAGAAGAGATTAGGCAAAGATGTGTTTACTGACTTTTAGTATTTGAGAGGTTATGTTTTAAGCATTAGAGATATCACATAGTTAGAAAAAGCTGATTTTAGGACCAGTAGATTAAAAGGAGGAAAAAACTTGCCATTTACCAACTCCCAAACACCCGAATAATTTTATAACAATAACATCCCCACTCAGCAGCAAGTCACTGGAGCTGAAACTTGCAATCATTTCACCAGTTTTATTTTTTAAAGATTTTATTTATTTGAGAGAGAACATGAGCGTGAGCCCGAGTGGGCGGGTGGTAGGGGCAGAGGGAGACGAAGAAGCAGACTCCCCATTGAGCAGTGAGCCAGAACCAGGACCTTGGATCATGACGGGAGCTGAAGGCAGACACTTAACCGACTGAGCCACCCAGGTGTCCAACTTGCTTCACCAATTTTAGATGCTGTCCTAGTCTGTTCAGACAGCCATAACAAGCATACCATACTCGTGGTTTATACAGCAGACTTACATTTCTTCCAATTCTAGAGGTTGGGAAGACAAGATCCAGGCACGGGCAAATTCAATGTCTGATGAGGGCAGCTCCCTGGTTCCTAGATGGCCATCTTCTTGTTGTATCCGCACGCGATGGAAAGAGCGCTAACTAGCTCTCTGGCCTCTTCTTTTGAGGGGACTAATCCACCTCATGACTTAATTACCTGACCCAAACCTCGCTTAACAAATATCATCACATTGGAATTAGGGTTTCAACATATGAATGGACTTAAACATTCAGTCCATAACACTAGGACATATATGTCTTATTCCCTCCACACCCCTTGCTGATACACATCATCATGCCCATGGTTTTCATCACTGTGCATGCATCTTGATTTCATGACACTATACTAATTAATGGTACTCGTTAAGTCCCTGCAGGCATTTGAGCCTTGTCTTCTGACCTCTGTGGTCTCTTCTAGTACCTAGTGTCATGAAGCTTTGTGCTTCAAAATGACTAGCTAAATTCAAGTTACTTTTATTTGTTTAAGTGAATATTTTACTCAATTAACTTGTATTTGTATGGTTCTTCTAAAAACAGAACCTTTTGGTTTCATAGTTTAGAAGGCATAATTTGGTATATGGACTTGTCTAAAATCATCTTAATTTTATGAGCTAGAATTAAGAAATGGAGCTAGAATTGAGATCCGCACTACATCATTAGAAGACAATGGATGAAGTATAGAGTATTCGCAATTTTGTGGATGTTTCAGAGGGACCATTTCATCTCTGTTGATCATCAACCTCATAACTCTGTAATGAGAGCCTACCCCCCAGAAAGCTGTGACACCAAATTGGGGATTTGGAGAGTATTCCAAGATGATGTGATTCTTGCTTTCATAGAGGGTATGTTCTGAGATGGTTAGTTGACTTAAGCCATGCATTACATGTATGTGAACAAAAACGAAGGTTGACAGTTAATTTTAGTTTTATTCTTTCCACTGAAGTCTCCATTATGCCTATTGTCCTCTCTTCTTTAAAGCTGTGGCTCTAGCTTACAGGGGTCAAGGGGTTAGACAAGGCTTTTGTCGGAGAGTTGTATGGTCTGTGCTATTCACAGAGGCACTAGCCAAGAAAGGCAAGGGATAATCACCCAGCCTCCATTCTGCATGCCAAGACCATGCCAACCCCAAGCCAAAGCCAGTACCCCAGGGCCACTCAAGAAAGCAGAGTCTCTGTGCCCCACCCAGGAGACAACTGCTTCTAATTTGCGTGAAAGCACTCTCCAGGCTAATGGAGGCCCTGAGGCTGGGTTTGCACCTCTGCCTACTGCGAGTTGAGGGACACAGCTTATCCTAATTCGTCCTTTTATGGGCTGTTTCTTGATGTGCATATGTATGTATGCATGTTGGAATGGGAAGGGGATTAGACATACATCAGCAGTAACTGTTCACTCAGCATGGTCTTGGGGATCAGGAGGGAGGAGCTATGACTGCTGGGGAGGTTTCCCTCTCCTGGTCATTAATTAATTAATTAATCTGGTGGACGTGAGAGTACTCACTTAGCATGAGTCCCATTATACCTACTTTATGGCTTAATTATGCGGGACAGGTCTTAGTGAAGAAGAGGGAAGAAACATTTGACCCTTCAGAGTGTGTATATGGGACTTAACTGAGAGATTTGAATGGCAAAATGTACTAGTGATTCTAACACTAAAACTTGTTTTTAAAGTTCATGAAGTTGGTCTGAAGTGCCAAAAATTCCCATTTTGGACTGGCTTCAAGGCAACAAGAGCTCAGACACTGACTCATCGAACTATTTCCTTTCTAACATACATGGTACCAAACATTTTTGAGGGTTGAAAAAAAATAACTGAACTGTTGTTCAAATCCTTTGAGACTCTTAAACACAGAGCTCTCTTAATTTTGAGACTTTGGGATTCCAAAGGAAATCTGATCACTAATACGTGTCTGCGTTGTTGTTGTTGTTTATTTGTAACACGCCCAAATGCTATTTGGCCAAAAGTGTTTATATTTGAGAAACCTTTTGAGTCATTTTTATAGGCGGCTCAGTGCTTTATTTCTTTAGCCCAGGAAGTTGCAAGTTGCCGGCGTGAAATAGAAAAGTATGTTATTGAGTTCTAGTTTGATTTAGAAAGAATAAGGTTTCATGATTTTGCTAAAAGGTTTATTTCTCTGACAGTCCACCCCCAAATATTACTTAACAGCTGAAATTTCTCTTAGGTGACCTGTCAGGAAAGTTTTGCTTAATTAGAACATTGTCAATCCAAATCACTTTACAAAATACAAATACACTTATATTCAACACAGTAGAAGAGTTTTTAGGAGAGAAGGGCTTATATAATCTTTTTTTATGTTGCTATAATGTTATTCTGAAGGCTTGGCATTATGGTACATATTTGTTAAACTGAATAGTTTTCATCTGATGCACGCAGAAAAAAGTGTTTTACCCAAGTGCTACACGAAGGCAAGTAAAGATAACTTGTAAAAAAAAAAAAAATCATGGCAGTCAGGGGAAGGTGAAAGGAAAAAAAGACTGAGAAAACCGCATCTTTGCCTCACTTGCAAAAAGAGGTTTTTTTTTTCTAACAAAAATTCATATGTGAGAGCTGCTCTAGTTTTGTATCAAATAAAGTTGAAAATATTCAGCTCATCTTGCTATTGTTAGTTATCAATACATAATTTATCCTATTCCCTCAAATTTACTATACGAGCAGGCAATTAGGTTGACCTCCCAGGTACATGGAGGCCTCAGATTCCTTAGCAGGGGTCCTGTAGTATTGGCCAGTAATGTCCTTATCTATTTGTTGGAGAAAACATTGAAACAGCAATGGAAAATGATCTCTCTGAGTAGCAAAGTGATTAGCGTGCTTTGGAATAGAACTTGTTGTTTGGGGTTTTTTTGTTTGTTCTGAAAAATGGCTTTTAATCACCAGACGATTATGTCTAATGTGTAAATCATTCGGAGGAGCTATGAGAAGAAGACAGAAAACTTGGGTCCATGTTTCTTTTTCTCACCGAGGAGCAGATTTTGGTAAAGACATTCAGCTTCTTGAATGTTTAATTTCTGCGCCAGTAATGTAGGTCTTGGTACCCATGAGTCTGCTTGCCCTACCTGCGGAGACTTGGAGCTAATAAAAGGTACTGAGCTCCCCACGTGGCAGGTGTGGTTTCCTAGTGCCCATTTTATTACCATCTGTAGAGATACTAGAATGGCCTGTTCTGTATGACAATGAGGTTGTATTTCTTATCTATTACCTCTCTGTGCTTTTTGGGAGGTTGACAGAAAATGGATTCAAAATCGGGGCCAAGTTAAAGGTCTGCAGACTGCTACTATATAGAATATAAATGTGTGGACCTGCTCTAGACAGCACAGTTAACTCACTTAACTTCCAGCAGTGACACCAGTAAGCTGTATTTAACATCAGAGCGCCAGAGAAGGTCACCCAGGTCCTGCAGGGAAGTCTGACAACCTTATTGCAGCTCAGCGAGGACCACAACGAAGCCAGAGGCAGGGAGTGCTTAAGTGAGCCTCGGCCCACCAGTGAATTTATAACCTGGTGGTACATCGCACCCCTCAAACAGTTGTCTTTCAAGCGGGCCTCAGGTGGACAGTCTGATAGACATAATATAACAGACTCGCAAAATAGTAAGGCAGTTGCTGTGAATGATTGTTCATTTCAGTGTATACGGTGCCAGAAGGCATGCAGAGACTTGGGTCTGTGTTGTTGTTGTTTGTAAAATCAAATGGCATTTGCATCAGCATCTTTGAAAATAAGGACGGTATCTGAGTACTCC
Source organism: Mustela lutreola (assembly GCF_030435805.1). Taxonomy (NCBI): domain Eukaryota; kingdom Metazoa; phylum Chordata; class Mammalia; order Carnivora; family Mustelidae; genus Mustela; species Mustela lutreola. Next base: position 21,112,527 of record NC_081297.1, on the reverse strand, counting down.
ATTGTGGAGTTTTATGCAAAATTATATTTTACTTAACTAACCTGCGTTTCACGCAGCCTTCTCCCCACCTGGAGTGAGAAACTGCAGTTGCGGGGGTGGAGGAGGTGGGTTATGAAAATCACGGACTGATGAGTCAGGTTTTCTGTGCAGGATCTGTCCATTCCAAGTTTGGCTTTCATCAGCCTCTGTGGGATGGTACTTAGGTGAGGAATAACATTCCCTGAGTTGGAGTTGCCTGCTGGTTCCCACACAGTGAAATGAGAAAGCATGCAGCCTGTGAGCTTTTCCAGTGACGGTCTCGGGCCCGAGTATATCAGCTACACAGTGTGCTCATTATACCTATTTAGGGCAATTAGAGAGTCCCCACGTATGGACATTTCCTGCATCCACATGAGTGCCTTCAACAGAACAAGTGATCTGTAACATCAAGGAGTTAGAATTCGTGTTCTCCCTTATTTTCCAAGATAGGGCAAGGATGAGTTAATAGACTTTGGAGGGTAAAAGAGAGGACACAGAATATAACTCCAGCTGGCAGGTTTATACCAGGACTGAATTTGGAGAAAGCAAAACTGCCAGTTACACAATACTCTCCATGAATTATGAATCTGTGACTTCATGCTAATCCTGAAGTAGCAATAAAAACAAGAAAAATAATGATTCTTGGTCATGCTTAGCCGAGGATCCAGGTGACTTTATGTCACCATTTAAAGAGCCTGTGTCCCCATTCCAGCTTAGTTTTATGGGATTTACAGTTTGGCACTGAGAAGATGGCAGCAAATGAAAAAATAATTAATGGGTATAATTGCCTTTTTAACTGTATATTTACTTTGCGAAGAGTAAACAGGCCAGATGTAGGATTCTATCTGTGGTTGTTACAATGTCAGAAAATCACCCAAAGGAGTAGAAGAGAAGGGGTTATTCACTAGAGAGGCACCCACAGGTAGAAATCTGCATGCAGGCCTCACTGTGTTTTCTTGGCCGAGGAATAACAACAGGCAATGGCAGGATGGGTGGATGGGAACCCTTTCTCCACAATAGAAGTTGGGGGAAATGGGGAAATGCAGAATTACTTTTTACGTGTTCCTATTGTAGGGGAGAGAATAATGAGAGTGGAATCCAAATGTCAGTCTTGCTTGAAAGTATGTCCTTCCCCATCGCCAACAGTGCCTTTGAGAAATGTGGCCTGTGGAAGACTTTCTCATGAAATGAGAAAGCATGTGGTGGCGTATCAGTGAGACAGGATGATTATTTGAATATCCATCCACCAATAAGAGGCCTTGACATTTTGATTGCTGTGTCATTTAGTAAGACAGACTTCAGAAGTTTCCAAGTAGCTCCTGACCTAAGGACTTTTCCGCAGTTGGATAATGATTGTTGTCTCGACTCTTTCCGTCTCTTTCCGTGCCCTGCTTTCTTCTGCTCGAGCCCCAGACACATCAGCCTTTCTTTCCTCTCTTTTTCCTTCTCTAATTTACCAGGAAGCCGATGTTCCTGACAAAATTCAGTCATGTTTATTCATTTATCGGGTAGTCCTTCAACTTGTTTTTTAGTGCCTAACACATTCCAGGCACCCTGCTAGAATTCTGAGAATCCAAAGGATTAAAGAAAAGATCAATGTCACCTGGAGAACGAACACAGAGCATTAAACTCCAGTAAATCCAGGTAAGATGTGAACCACACCCACTGAACACGCAGTGGGGAAGTAGAGGTGACACCGCTTCGAAGAGCCTAGAAACCTTCCCAGACCAGGTTGGTATTTGACTTGACTTGAGGATGAGTTGACATTTTTCTAACGAAGGAGGAAAGAGGGGCAATCCACGTAGAGAAACAAGTTTACAACAGCAGAGAAGCATGAAAAGAAATACCTTCCTGGGATAATGAGGAGTTCAGTGTCATTGTATATTGTGAAGGACTCTACGCTTGGGGTAGGAAGTAAGGATGAGCTTCTGGTGGGCGTTGTATACTATTTATAAGCTTTGTTGCTTAAGGTATCAGGGAGTGAATGAGTACTCTGATGTAATTAAAGCTCTTACAGAAATAGATTTTTATTATGTAAACAATGCCTGTTTTACAAAATTGAGAAGAAGAGGTTAAGTAACTACAAGAAAATAAAGAGTGCTCACACTCGTTAACAGTGTGGTGGGTTCTTGGGAGACCGTCTTAGGACGAAGTGTGTGGTGGGGCTTAGTTCAGCTGACCTTGCCGTGGTAGGGAGAAAGGAGAGCAGTATGGGCTTTGGCACGTTTTATTTAGAGATGACCCTTGTCCTACCTTTCATCCTAAAGTGTGTCAGCTTTGGCCATCGGAAGGGAAGATAAAGGCTTTTTATCCTTCATTGAAGGGCCCACTCTCAAGAGGGTAATAGTTTTCTACCAGAGAATGGGAGGGGCCAGAGCCCTTGATTTATATATACCTAACCCAAATTTCTATCTTGGAAAGTTAGCCTAAGCTTTAAGTTCTAGAAATACCTTCTGTACATGGAGTAATTAGGTTGTGTTTCAGCAACATGAGATGTTACATAGACTGTCAAAGGAACCTATATTTATTTGAGGACATTTGTTTTCACTTTTAACAGCTGACTGACATTTTTCTTACTAGAAATCTCTTAAAAAGTCATGTCCTAAAGTTCCCATAGATCTCTTTCTTTCTGACTTTGAAGGTATTTGTACACAAACACAGACTTGAGATCAGTTTTTCTTCTCTTGGGCAGAATGAGAGAATTAAGCAATGGCTAGCAATAAGAAAAGAAAAGAAAAGAAAAGAAAAGAAAAGAAAAGAAAAAGATTATGGGTCGGGAAGAACACTGTAAGACAAACCTGCTTTTCCACCCAGACACTCTGAGATACTGATACCAGACACTGCCTGATGACCACATGTCCCATCACAATTTCATGTTAGTGTCCCCCAGACTCATTCTATCCTCTGGGCTATTCATATCTAGTTGCTGAAAGATTTATTTATTTATTTGAGGGGGAGAGGGGCAGAGGGAGAGAAAGAAAAGCCGACTCCCCTCTGAGCATGGAGCCTGCCCCACAGGTCTCAATCCCAAGACCCTTGGATCATGACCTGAGCTAAAATCAAGAGTCAGATGCTTAACCGACTGAGCTCCCCAGGAATCCCGAAAATTCTCTTAATGCCATTTACATTTTAGATATTTTACTCTTTGTAGCCCCAAATTCTGAAATTTTATTTGGAAAGACTGTATCATTAAGACATTGTCTGAAATCAGTTTTTAAAATGGGGATGGTATGTCTCGGTTGGAATAGAACTTCAGGAGCAAACATTTACTGATTTATAGAAGGAAAGAACCTTTCTTAAAAAAAAAAAAAAAAGCTGGGATTTTTTTTTTTTTCCACTTGAGCTCTCTGCAAACCTCTAATAAGGTCTTTAGCTCTGTGATCTTAGCATAATTCACGGTTGTCAAGAGGAATATTTGCCAACTTAGAGGATTGTTGACTCTTATCAATGAAATGCAATGAAGCTGATATTTGTATTCAGATTTTTTTTTTCCATTTTGAGCACACTGGCCCTGTGCCAAATATATAGTATGACTAGAGAAAAAAAGGGTTGTTTCATGATATGCAGAGGTGTACACTGATTTCGCAAAATGTGCCAGCTCCATCTGGGAAGATGGCTAAACAAGTGAAAACAGAAGTGTTTCAGAAAGAAAAAGAAGAGGTGGTCCATGTGTTTGCTGAAAGATGGGATATGCAGCAGCAAGTGTTGTCTTCCCCAAGTGTTGAAAACCCACGGGAAGGACGCTTGTGTGATTTCCCCAGCCACCCTCCTTTGAGTTAACGAAGTACAGATGAAGAGAAGGAGAAAGGATCATGGGGATCCAGTTCCCCTTGTGAGCTGAATCTGGGCCTTCCTTCAGCAGCCACCGGAGCAAGCTTCCCTTCCTCACTCCTCTCTGGAGGCTGCCCCTGTAGTGCCCGCGGCCGGGCTATGAGCCAGGCTGCCTTTGATGACTGTCCTTAAGCTTCAGCCAAACAGCTGTTTTACAGGTGCACATTGTTCAGCAATTCACAGTTAATACATTATTTAAGAGGTGTGAGTAAATCATTTAAAATATATAGTTTAAATGCTCCGGTGGGCCTATGCAGTAAAGGAGGCCCACAGCAAATCTTTTTGGAAGTAAAGAAGAATTTCTTTATGATGTCAGTAACTATGAGCATCCCCTAGCTTTGGCTTTGTATCTGTGTGATAGATTTAAAGTGGGTAAGTTATATTTTTCGGCCGTTCCTCTCTGCAGAGGTCCAAATTGAGCTTCATCAGCATGCTTATCAACTGTGTTGCTGGCCCCCAACCCCACCCCCGTCCCCGTTAGGAGGGGCAGACACGTCTTGGCAGGAGGAGAAGGCAGATTGCCTGTCAGTGTCTCTGACTGTCTCCTGCCAGGCACATACCTTTCAGGCTTCCCTACGTGTTCCCTGGTTCAGTGAATGAACCATGATGAAATCCCACATACATAGCAAAAAAAAAAAAAAAAAAAAAAAAAAAAAAAGACTGGGGCTTTGAGGATGACTAATTCAGGAAATACACTTAATGTGTTTAATTTCAAAACAGGAAATACCTTCTAATTTGGGAAGTTTGGGTCCATAAATGTGTATTTAAGTTAAATAATGAAATCTAATAAAAAACTTCCTGCCCGAAGAACTTCCATGGCTGTACAAACAGATTGTTGCTCCTGTGCAGTCACATGCTATTCAGATAACCTCGTGGTCCCCTGGGGCTCCCGTCCGCATCCTCCCTGCTTCCTTGCCTTATGGCACCAGAATCTTCGCTGTTTTCATAAACATTTTGAAGAAGTAATAGATACCAGCTCAACTGCTGGTGTTATCCTTACTCCTGATCCCCCCAAGTGCCGCCAGGTTTTTACTAAGGGTCTGTTTTTGTTTTTTTTTTTTCCTCATTTTCTTCCTCTTGTCTTTCTTTCCACTTGCTTATTTTTTTTTTTCTTCTCATGGTACAGAAACATCTTTCCTGATTTTGAATGTATCTTACATTCTTGTCTTCCTTTCTCCCATCCAAGTACCAACAGGCTCAACCCTGCTTAGCTTCTGAGATCAGACAAGACCAGGTATATTCCGAGTGGCACGGCTGTAGACTTTCTCACCTTCCTTCCCGCACAGAGACTGTGTAGTCAGCCAACTGGAGTTGTTACAGAGGCTCTTTTAGCGAGGTTCCAAAACTCATTTAACAAATACTAAAAAAAACACGTACTTTCAAAGACTTGCTTTCAACTCCCATTTATTTTTGTGTTTGCCTCACTGTATGGCATTTTATGATTTCCTTGTATTTTTGGTACTCTGCTTTACAATTACGTTTTCTTCTACACAACAAGACACTGACTGTGTATGCCGTCAATTGCAGGAGACCAAAAGATAGCTTTCCATATGAAATGACTTTTGAATAAATTGTAATCTTTTGATAGATTACCCCCATATCTCGTATTAAAGGTTCTAGTTGCAAAGTTTAAAGTCAGAATGTCATGGGAATAAAAAAAAAAAAACACGTTCTTTCTGAGCATATTTAAATACCAGCCTTTCCAAACCAAATATTCTTCTGGACTCATTGTGCTCTGCTTAGGTAATCCATCACAGCTGGGATTTGCAGAATCAAGGCCATGACTTTGGGTCAGGTGGAAAGTGATTTGGAGATGCACGAGAGGGGTTTTGGCATATTCAGTTACCTTTGCTTATGTCCCTTTATCTAGAACACCCTTGCTGCCACACATACAACTTCCCTTTGTTAGAGAGGGGCTAGATAATATTTTGATGGCAGAGTAAAGGAACAAAATCACTGTAAACAGCAGTACTGAGCATGCAGTATTTTTTTCCCCTCTTTTTTTTTTAATTAATTTTTTATTTTTTATAAACATATATTTTTATCCCCAGGGGTACAGGTCTGTGAATCACCAGGTTTACACACTTCACAGCACTCATGCAGCATGCAGTATTTTGCTTTCATTTGATTTTTGTGAGATCTTAGGCAAATGAGTTAATCCATGTCACATCCAAGTTCTTCTCCAAAAGGGACATGGCGCCTACCACATGTGGTTGATGTGCATGTGATCAGTAGCATAGCTTCTGGCCCAAAGTAAGGGCTCACAGTGTGAGCTTCCCCATTGTAATAATGGTGTTGCTCACCTGGGTGGAAAGCAAGGACACACTTTAGTCAGAGTCATGACCTGATTGTGTTTCAGTTCTGCACTCAGATTCAGTTACAATTTGCTAGGGGGTTTTGGCAGCAAAAGAAGAATTATCAGTATAATTTCTACTCCTCTTTCCATGTTGGGTACAGTTGGTACAAAAGAAACATGCAATGTATTAGTTTTGCGGTGTTTTCTATCCAAACTAATTTGCTTTTAGGACTGTTTCTTCAGGGGTTCCCAGAGTTTCTCAAAGAGCCCTTGTATATGATTTAGGTTTTCATCCAGACCTAAATGATGCTCTGTTTCTTTTATCATTAACTTCCTAAATTGAAGCAGGCTGCTCAATGACTTCTTCATTAAGAAAATATCCCAGGAAAAGATCTCTAATGTATCTGAAGAGATATGTTGGCCGTTAGAGCCAACAGTATTTCTGCCTCACTGAGTGTTGGCCTCAGAAATGCCCCAGGGCTGCCCCTTTTCCAGAAAGGGGAAATATACTTCTGTTGAAGATCAAGTGGAGAAATTTTTAAAAAAAATTCATGATCATGCTCAACAAATCATTGACTATTTGTGAGTCTTCTAGCCTTTTCTCCTCTTCTATATGCACTGCATGGTCTGGACCTGTGTCAGAGTTCATGGGTGGTAGAGGTTGCCAGTGGGATCCTAATGGCCTCTGACAAGAGGATGGCCTCTTCACAGGCTTTACCAGCATCCCTGAGCTCCTGAATGTTACCATCAGGTAGCAGGCTGACCAGCTGCTAGAGCCAGGGCTGCACACTGTCCTGACAGCTGACAGGTGGCATGGGCCTAGAGCTAGAGGAATCGCCAATCCAATCTGGAAAGTTATCATCCTGGGACCTGGTCCATGGAAGAGCCAGAGGCAACGTGAGCTCCAGCTCCTTTCATTTCCTCTTTGAGAGACACATAGGTCATACCTTGGAGCTTAGGTCTGGTGATGACTTCTTCCTCTTTAGCTCCTGTACGACATATCTAGACTGTTGCCATAGATGGTTAGCCGCTGCCAAGCCTCTTTTTGTCTTAGTGCAGTCACCTAACAGAATGTTCAAACTGATATGATTGACCTGCCTCCCACTTTCTTGAGTCCTATTCAGGAGAATCACAGAGGCAAAGAGCACCCCCCAGCCAAGGATGTGTAGTACGCCCATCAACAGCCTAATTGTAAATGACATTCAGTAGAATTATTCTGAAAGCACATTTTAGAACAGTGGCATTATAACCAGTCATTAGAAGCAAAGTTTTGGCAAGAACCATACCCAGGGCGCCTGGGTGGCTCAGTGGGTTAAGCCTCTGCCTTCGGCTCAGGTCATGATCCCGGAGTCCTGGGATGGAGTCCCGCATCGGGCTCTCTGCTCAGCAGGGGGCCTGCCTCTCTCTCTCTCTCTCTGCCTCTCTGCCTAGTTGTGATCTGTCAAATAAATAAACAAAATCTTTGAAAAAAAAAAAAAAGAACCATACCCAATAGATAGGTCCTGTCAGTCTGTTACTAATATGGATCTACAGAATCCATCAGTATTTGTTGAAAATCAAACAGAAAGATACGTATTTAGTGTTATTCTGATATAAACAAAGAAAAAGTTTAAATCGCTATAAATTGTACAACTTACTCTCAATGTCTTGATCTCCTTTTAACAAACTTTTTAATGTGTTGATGTGTAATTTACATAGAGAAATATAGATAAATCTTAGTTGCAAGCAAGAGATATTTTCACTGGGTAACAAACATCCGGATAAAGAAATAGAACATTCCTGGAACCCAGAACTCCCCTGTGCTCTCTCTGGTCACTCTCCCCCACCTCTCCTCTGGGAGTCTCTACTACTCTGACTTCTAGTAGCATAGATCAGTTTCGCCTCTTCTACACTTTTTATCAGGGGTTGGAAAATATTTTCTATAAAGGGCCAGATAGTAAATATTTAGACCTGGGGGGAGGGTGCAGTCAGAGAGTCTCTGTTGCAAGTATACAGCTCTGCCATTTCTATGCCAGTTTAGCCATAAAGAATACATAAACATATGGACATGGCTGTGTTCCAATAAATCTTTATTTACAAAAACAGATGCTGGCTGGATTTGGCCCATGGCTGGCTGAATTTGCTGACCTCTGCTTTATATAATGCCTGACAACATGTTTACGAGATCCATCTGGTAGTGCACTGGGACAGGCTAACCCAGCCTCATGTGAGGGCCAACTGGCCACGACTCTTAGCAACTCCGCATTCAGTGACTTCTTTTTGGTAGCTTGAAATTGTCCATGGTGGAGTCCTTATACAATGGAAACTGGCAAGTGCTGCAGTCATGCGTTTGCCACCCCCACCCCACCTGTCGCAACTCATCTGCCTTGGAATGTGACAGACCTGGGTTTCAGTGGCAATTCACTTGATGTCTCCTAGCCACTCTCTGAAATGGGGACATGGAAACATCCAGAGACAATGTATATAACACAGTAAAAAGGTGGCTGTTGTGTAAGTGTTCTATTCTAAAACAATGACCACATTCTAGAATATTCCATATATGAGCAGATATTGAGAGCTCATCTTAGCATTTTTTACCGTTTAATTTTAGATCTTTGTATTCTTATTGAGTGTGGAAATGTCTCCAGCATTTGTTCCCTGCTTTTCAATTACAGTGAGACTTACACCTGACCCTCAACTTCTCATACCTAGTCTAACGTAGTATGGTTCTCCACACCTTCAGTTCTATCCTTCATAACTTCATCAGGATTATCTTTTCCAAAGTATGAAATTTATCTGCTTGTGGGGCAAGTTAATGATCTCCAGTGCCCAGAAATCAAACATTCCCCTATAGCATGTCATTTATGGTGCTAATCCCACATCATTGTGTCTCCAGACATTCTGTCTACTCTGCTCTACACTCAGAACCTGCCAAGGGCTTTGGCCATGTTGATGGTGCTTCATAGCATCTCCCGCATGTCACCTCTGCCTAATTTGTAAGGGCAGTGCCCATGATACCTCCTCATTTTCCATCCTTTTCTAATCCTTGCATGCACGTACACTCACCCACCACAGAATGAATTGTTTCATCTATGCCCCCATAGTTATTCTAGCTTAACATGTATTATAATACACACCACATTATAATCAGTTGTTTTTATATCCATTTCTCCTATGAAGTTGCAAGTTCCATGAGGATAGAGACTGTATTTTTCTTCCTAATGTCATCCTATCATAGCTCAGCTAGGATACCAGTAGATTGCTGAAATGTAAGTCAGGAAAAAGGGGGGCATAAAGAAAGTAGTGATGTAGTGATGTGGCTTTTTTGCCACAATTTCATTGGAGGATCTGCCATCTCTTGGCAGACTCATTGAAGTAAAATTTTTCTCAGGATGAGAAAGGGCTCCTGGTCATGTTGACATATAAGAAGGAGGCAGTAGCCAGTCCTTGGTAATGGTTCCATCTCCAGAACACCTTTGGGAGAGCTTTTAACCCACTTATGTGGTGTGGTTTTGGTTTTGTGGGATGCCAGTTATAATTGTGGCTTTAGGCACAGTGTAAGCAATAGCTAACACATTTTCCTTCGGTCTTGGATGCCTTTTGCATTTAACTGCTCAGTGGTCATAAAAACTCAAAATCTCTGTTTGCTTGGTGGCATTGCTGGCCTCCCTCATTTGCAAATCTCATACCCATACTTACAACATTGCAATACATTATGTATAGCAAATGTTGCTTATCTTATGTTGCCATATGTGAGTAGCACGGTGGGGAAGCTTGAGTCTCTGACTCAGGCAAAGGCATTAAATGCTTCCTAGGGCAGGAGTGTGATCTCTCAGAAGCAAGAATTTCTGTTACCTGTACTATAGGAAGATACAGTTAGAAAGATAAGTGAGACTGAGTTGTGGATGACCTTGAAATGAAACTTCAGAGATGGGCCTCTGTGGGGTAGGCAAGCAGAAGTAAATGAAAGTTGATTATCAGGGCAGTGTTGTAACAGAGTTGGGTAATAGAAAGATTAAACTGGCAGTTGTGTGCATAATAAATTAGAATAGAAAAAAAAAAGAATCAAGACATCCTGTGAGAAGTCCTTTGCAATTGTCCAGATAGGAAGTAATGATGTTCCTAACTAGACCAGTGATAGTGAGAACGGTGTATTAGTCAAGGTATTCCAGAAAAACAGAGTCAGTAAGAAATACACATCTATTTATCTATATATAGATATATATATATATATATAGATATAGATATAGATATACATGTATCTATATGTAGATATAGATATATACATATATAGATATATATATGTATAGATATATACATATATATATCTATATATGTATATATCTATATCTACATCACATGCACACACATGTGCGCGCGGAGAGAGAAAGAGATTGCTAGGTTGATTCACTGAAGGATTGGCTTACATGAGTGTGGAGGCCCAAAAGTCCCACAGTCTGCCCTCCGCAAGCTGGAGCTCCGGGAGAGCTGGGGATGTAATTCATTCCAAGTCTGAAAGCCCGAGAACTAGGATCTCTGATGAACATGCAGCTCAAGATGAAAGGGAGAGGGAACTTACCCTTCCTCTGCTTTTTTGTTCTATTTGGACCCTCACTGGATTGAATAATGCCTCACCCAAGGGGTGAGGGAAAATCTTCACTCAGTCTAGTGATTCAAATGTGATTCTCTTCCAGAAACATACTCACAGACCCACAGAAACAGTGTTCGATCAGCTCTCTGGGCATCCCTGCCCTCCATCAAGTTGACACATAACCATCACAAATGGGAAGCAAGGAGAGAATGGATATGAAGAATAGCACTGAGGTCCAGTTGGGTGAATTTCAGAGCCAGTGTGTAGTAGTGGCAAAGGAGAAACACTTCAAAGAGTGGAATCCAAAAAGATTTCAAGGTTTCCTGCTTTAGCAGTTGAGAAGGTTCAAATGAACTAAGGATAAAAAGGTGCAAATTTGTTGAATAATACAAATTAACCAATTAGTGTACTTGAGCATCCCGTCTGGGATTATTTGTGTGGGGAACTTTATAAATTAATGAGGGAAAAGAGCCATTTTTCAGGGGAATGGAGTAGGACTTCAAGAGCGTAAAACCATGTCGGCCCTGGTTTGGTTGACACTGGCTTGGTTGGCATTGGATCCAGGTTTATTTAGGTTGGGTTGATATATTGCCCCCCTCCAGAAAGGAAGGACCATCTAAAGAAAATATCTTAAAAGAAGGAATCCCAGAGAGTCCTATCTGTAGATAAAGGGCAACCCCAGGTCAAAGAGTTTTCTCAGTGATAGTTGAATTTCATCAACTCAGCATTTGGGGACTTGATTTTCCCAAGATGAAATATATACACTTTGCAGTTCCAGGATCTATCCAGTGACACTCTGAAACTTTCATTTCATTAACCAGGAAGTCTCACAAAATGGTAGGCTTAAAGGGGTTAAAGAGGTTTAAATTTTTCTCCTTACCATTATTTTCTTTGGAAGAAATGTTACATGGTGATATGTAGGGGGAAGAAATCAGTACAATGGCTGAAAAAGACCCAATATTTATAGGGTTGTACTAGAACACTCGGTTGGGCAAAATGTGACAAATGTGGCACAAATGGCAGAAAATGTGGAGGTTTTTGAACTGTGAAGGGAATTCTGTTTTTCCAGCTGTAACTTCTGAAATCTGAAAGATGCTTACTTGGACTTGGAATGCTAAGGCAGGGAGAGAATTACCTTGGTATAGTTGATATATATATAGATATTTATCTATATATGTATAGTTTTATATAATGGGTACACTTACATATATTCAAGTTTGTTGTTTTAATAAAATTAAATTTGAATAATTTTCAGTAGTTGGAAAGAACTTAGGTGATTTAACACAGCCATGTAAAAGATTCTCAAGAGTAGAGGGTTTTATGAAAATGGGGGATTGAAGAATAACATGGTTTGATATCATACTAATAACTACATTCTGGGGGATCTACTTCATTTAAAATGAAGTAAGAAACTTTGACTATTATAAGATGATTTGTATTAAGATGCTTGGACTCTGTTGACATATTCTAGTAAAGTTTTAAAAATGTTGAGAGGTTATGAGTTTTAAATGTACACTGATATTCAAAATTATATAGATTTAAAGAAATTATTTATATGATTTATCTCTTTAAAATAAATTTGAATGCTGGCCTCAAGTAACAGGATAGTAATGGAATAAGTATTTTTTCCTTAATTGAATTCTCCAAGACAAGTAATTCCCTCACTGTATACTTTACCTGGGTAGATACCTGCATTTCTTGACTTATAAAAACTTATTTAATTGTGGAAAAAAGAAAGTCTTTTTAGTGCTCAACCATTTCTAAAATAGTTTTCTGAAAATAATTGCATTTTCATAGGTTTTAAATTTTCTCAACCTATGTATAGTTGCATTTCTTAAGTCTTTTTCTTTTTTGTAAGATTTTTATCTATCTATGCTATCATCTAATTATTTTTTTTAAATTTTTACTTTAAAAGATTTTATTTATTCATTCAACAGACAGAGAGCACAAGTAGGTAGAGAGGCAGGCAGAGAGAGAGGAGGAAGCAGGCTCCCTGCCGAGCAGAGAGCCTGACACGGGGCTCGATCCCGGGACTCTGGGATCAGGACCTGAGCTGAAGGCAGAGGCTTAACCCACTGAGCCACAGTGGTGCCCCTATCATCTAATTATTTAGCATGAGTGTGGGAAGGGATGGAAGGAGAGAGTGAATCTCAAGCAGACTCCACAATGTGGAACCCCTTTATGGCGCTTCATCTCAGACCCTGAGATCATGGCTCGAGCCAACAGGTGCCCCTCCCTTTTATTAAGGTCTTACCAGTATTTAAACATGTATGGAAGAAGGAAAGAGTGCCAGTATTGATTTGGTCTCTACCTTCACCTGCTCTGAATGAGAGCAAGATCCCTAATAATTGCCCTCCTAAGTTTGAGAAATTAAATTGATTTTCAAACTTACTTATTTTTTTTGATTCTGTGAATTAACTTTACTCATCTTATTACTTATTATAAACTTAAAAAATGCCTATGATTTTTAAAATTTAATAAAAGAATTTGAGACACATTGGTACTTTTGAAATTTAACAAGAGTTTATAAGACAAAGAGGCATTTGAATTAAAATCCTTATAGAAAGCAATTCTGTCAGTTAGTTGTTAATACTTCATTAAATCCTCATACTTGTATATGTTGATTATTTCTAACCTGAGATATATCTGGAATAGAGGGTATACTTAGCACTTAAAAACTGTCCTGTTGTCAATTCAGGAGCTGGTTTCATGCTATGAAATAGAGTGCTAATATTATTTACTTGTAGGCCTGAAGACTTTCAGATTAATAATAGGTCAGCTTTCTAATTTTATCGGCAAATAAAATAATAAAAGCAAAACTAATGAAAGCAAAATCAAACAGGATTTGATCAAATTTGCAAAGCTATGCAGTGATGTCACAGGGCTCTTGGTCCCTGGTAGAATGCCCCTGCCCCTGCTATATTTTATTTCAAAAATAAATGCTCCTGATTCCTAGATATGTGAACTTCCAAAGACATTTCCCAGAGAATGTAAGTTTCAAAGTAACTGGATTATGAAGGCTGTACTGCATGTGTCTGCTCTGTATTTTCATGTTGTAGAGATAATGTGTTCTCATCACGGTGCTACCTCTGTGCTGTGTTGGTCAATCCACATGTCTGCCCATGAACTGCATTCGTGGGCAGCGAGCTAACAGTTTTACAGGCTGGGCCTGCCCTCGCTTTGGCACTGACCGCAGGTCGGTCCCTGGACAGAGCTGGGCCAATCACAGCCATTCCACTGGGATTGGGGATTATGACAGAAAGTTAATTTTGTATTATTGGACTGTTCTGCTGAAAGCAGGTGCCATCGGTGGCCTTGTGTAGCTCTTGGAACAGAAGAAGCTTCTCTGTAGACAGTAAGAAAGTAAGAGGCAGAGACTTTTGTTTACTGGCTTCTCAGTTCTGGGTTCAATTCATTCCAGCCATTACATATTGGATTATATAGCGTAGTACTGAATCTTTATTAGAAATTCATTTTTTAAAAACTTCTCTTAAGCCAACTCAAATGGGAGTCTTCCTTGAAAATAAATGATGCCTAACCCATGGTTATGATTTTAAACATCTTTACAGAAGAAAGAATGCCTTTCATGACTATGAAAATGACAGAGCTTTATCTTTCGTTCATGAAAATGTACATAGCAACTTGGGTTCGTCATCTTAGATTTTCTTTTATCTTTCTTTGCCTTCCCCACCCAGGCCTCCATAACTTTAGATTGTACTGACATTTATTAAGTAGTTCTTGTTTCATTTCAACCAAATATATACATTGTATCTTTCATGAGATGAAGTACATCCATTCTTTAATCAGGCCTTTTTTTGTATTGTGTTTGTCTCCAGCCTTTAACATTTAGAAAAATAAGAACTTTGGTTTTAGAGTAGGGTTTCCAAAGTGATTGAAGAGTTGAATACAAAAAGCAGAAAGCCCTGGTGTTATTTATCTGGAACGAAGGGAAAGATTTAATAAGTATCCACAGTCGCTATTTTGTAAAGATGGCAGTAATTTTGCAGCCATTCTCTGTCTTTTCCAAAGGCCAGAGAAAGAATAAATGGACTCAAACTGAAGTATTCGAAGTGCTGTTGAAAAGCAATACTGTTGAAAAGGAAAGATTGTCCAGATGGTAAAGCCTGTTGAATATTAGGCAGTGTGCTGAGAGGCATTATAGGATACATTCTGCTATGCCTTAAAAAGCGGGATAGTCTCCTGTTTGCTTTTTTGTAGTTGTTTCTCCTAATAATTCTGAGCACTGTCTTATAGAGTTTGCATTAAATGACTCCCTAAATTTTCCTTATGATAGGAAAATTCTGTAGTTGTCTATGTACTGTTTACGTACTAAGCATTCCTCATCAACCTAATATCAGGTTCTCCAAAAACACTACGAAAAAAAGTCTAGGATACTTTCTTTTCAGATCCAGTTCAATGTAGATCATATAGTTTCATCCTAAGTTAACCAAATATTAACTTAAGTATTTATAGGAGAAAAGTCAAGGCTACCAGGGCTTATTTATAATAACAAGGAGATGCATTTATGAATAATTACATCCCCAGTTAATTCAAATCCGCATTTCTAGAGATTAGTTATAATCTTTCTGCCTTAAAAAAGCCTCTTTTTCTTGCTATTACTTACAGATGCTATGATGATTCTATGCTTGGCTTCTTTTCTATCCTGTGTACTTCCTTGATAGAAAGAATTGCTAAAAATCAGGATGTAACTTGAAAACCTTCAGAAAAAGGAGAAAGCGACAGCCAACGTGCATAGTCACACATAATAGCATATTTAATCATGGAATAATACAGAATTAGCCCTGCTTTGCTGCTGGTTTATTTAATAGGGTATTTTTCTTACTTACAGGCATTTTGTTATGATAGGGGTTTTTCAATACAAGTACATATTCTTACACAAGGGGCTGTTGAATCTAAGCATTTCCCCAATGTTCTATACAATCTACATGAGGTCTCAGACAAATATTGTAAGCTTCTTATGCTCAGGAATTCTCTTTCTTTGCCATCTTCCTCCCAGAAACAAGACCACAGAGAGCTCACTTCTCCCCTCTGCCAGGGCAAAAAATTCTTTAATGGCATAGCCATTATACAAAATCTAGTCCCTAGAGTGGCTTAGTGCATAAGCATTCCCATATGATGTTGGCCTAACTTTAGTTTACTGGTCAAGATCTATTAAAGCAAAATATTGTCAGGCTTTCTAGAATATTATACCAAACAAAGCTCCCTGTGTCACTGGGCTTTCTTCCTAGTCTTTGTCAGATATTTTCCCTTCTTCCTGGTATAGTACCATCTAAAAAAAATTCTCTAAGTAAGAAAAGTATTGTCTGGTCTTTTTAGAACTATGAAATCTAATCGACCCATCCTCAGAAAATGAGTTATTTCAGTGACGTTTTTACTTGAAAGAGTAGGTAGTAATAATGGTGATTTGTGTTTGTTTCATGAGGAGATAGACTTTTGCTGTGCATTGTTCATTGGAAGGATCATTTGCCATACCTGATAGAATGTAGCCTCTGCACCATTATAATGGTTGAAGGCCAACTCTTACCACTTTCCTCTAAACTGTGGCCTATTTTCAACCTTCTGGTAGCTGTTATGCAGAAGTAGCTACATAGTAAATTTGATAGTGATCTGAAGAATTTTAACTTATAATTTTTAAAAAAATATTATTCTTATAAACCTGAAATCAGTGTGAGATATCCTTTCCAGTAAACGTAGAATTTTTTTTCTGGTTAAAATTTCTTCCAAGGGATTTTCTTGTAGTCTGGTAGTCATAAATATCCTGTGGAAAAAATCAAGAAATGATAGTATAATTCCACTAGAAAGCCATCATATTCCCTTTTTTTTTTTTTGTATTTTGAAGAGATGGAAATAAAGTCTAGATTAAGAATCTGTTTCTCCCCAAACTTCTGACATGAAACCTTCAGAATTTGTATTAATACACATGGGTATGTCAGCTATTAAGTATTTGAAATACGTATTTCTTGTTAACTTCTGTGGTTGGCAAATTTTTATTAAGAGGCGCATACTTAGATTGTGTGTTGCAGTGAACGTTATATTAATATTGCTTGTCAAGATACACGAATACTCGGGGTCTTGCTCTCTCAGGGCATCTGCTGACCTACCAACTGTACTGTGAGGCTCATCTCTGGGGGGCCTGAATTTCTGTCAGCATCCTGTGTGGCTAACAAGAGAATCTGATGAAACTATTTAAAAAATCTTGCTGTGCTTGTAGCCGACTGAAGTCATGCAGTTGCACTGGTTTTTAGGCATTATCCCATTCTGCAAACCTTCAATTTGTTTGGAAGTGGATGCCATGTTGGCAACACTCACTGACCCTTAGCCTTGCTAAGGCCATCCTGGCCTGGATTCAATTCCCTTGGCCTTGGTTTATATTTCCTTCTGCAGCCCTGATGGAACTGGAAGATGGCTTTTAGCCTTGCAGTACTAGCAAAATCCTTGGCTGTGAGTGCTTAGTTTTGTGATCTGTATTGTCTTCAGGTTCATCTGACTTGCAGAGGACTCCACTGTGTTGCCCTGTCATCTTGTCTGTGCCTCACAAGAACACTCAGATGCTTAGAGCAAATTCAGTTGCCCACTGATACGGATGAATTAACAGAGTCTTGTGGAGTGAGAAAAGCCCATATCTAACCTCTTTCAGTCAATGCAACAAAACTTCTAATTCACTCCAATCAGATATGAAAGATTTATATTATGCTGCTAAGTTGGACAAGGTTTCCAGAGGACTGGAAATGTCTTTTCACACCAGCTTTCAAACCCAGTGTTATAATTTTGGACAAGACCATGAAAAAGAACATTCATTCAAACTGGACCTAATACTGTCTGCTGCTCAAATTCCTTCCACCCATTGATTGAGGATAAGCATTAGATCGGGCAGAATGCTTTCAATTTTGAAAAGACTGTCCACATCATCATGAATCAGTTGTGGCATATTAGAGAATTTTCTCTAGGCGACTCAGGTCAATCTGCTGGTTCCTAACTGAATCCCCTGCTTCCAATCACCTCACTCTTCAATTAATTCTATATACCACCGACTGAGTGAGTTAACATCTAAGTATAGTTGAAAAAATGCGGGGCTTGGGGGAAGCAGCCTTCTCATTGCTTACATTAAAAAAAAAATCTAAATTCGTTAGTATTCAGTGCTCTCTCTTACCTTTCTTTCCAGTTTCAGCTTCCAATCTATCCTTTTGCTCCAGCCAAATTTAATATCTTGTTTGGGGTAGACAGACTACTCCTTTCATCCAAGAGGTCCACACCCTTTCCCCAGAACCTGTGGCTATGTTATGTCAAGTGTCTAGGGAGAAGTAAATTTGCAGAAGGAATTATGTATTAAATTTGCTAATCAGCACTCTTGAGGTGGGAAGATTATCTGGGATTAGTTGGATGGGCTCAGTGTAATCCCAAAGGTGCTTATAAGCGAAAGAGAGAGGCAGGGGAGCAAGAGTCAAGAGAGATTTGAAGATGCTAACCAGACTGTTGGCTTTGAAGATGGAGAAGGGTGTCTGGAGCCAAGGAATGCAATTGACCTCTAGAAACTGGAAAGGCCAAAAAAAAAGGAATTATCCCCTAGAGCCTCCAGAAGGAATGCAGTCCTAAAGAAACCTTCATTTTAGCCCAGTGACACTCATTGCTAGTAAACCTGTGTTGTTTCAGCCACTAAGTCTGTGGTGTTGTATAGTGCGCTGCTTATGAAAACAGTCTCTGAACCCAGATTACTAGGCTTGGGTCCTGACCCAGAAACTAGCTCCATGTCACTGGGCAAGGGTCTTGAAGTTTTCTGTGACTTGACTTTCTTCCTGTACTCACTGATGCTTCTGATAATTAGGTATCTGCCTTCTCCAAAAACATCTTGTGCCATACTGCTACCACACTTTGCTGAGGTGGTGCATGTAATCCATCCTGGAAAATATTTCCCTAGCCTACTGAATCTTACACTAATGTTGCCTCTTCCCCGGAAACTTTCTGCAATCCCCTCCTGGTAATTATTGTCTCTCTTCTTTGGTGCAACTCTGGTGTTCTGCTTTATAGCAAGTTGTAACTTGTGCTGTAGTTCATAGCTGCATTTACTTTACTATCACAATTAATATTAAAAGCTCCTTTAAAGGAGGGATAGGTTGTGCTCACTTCAGCAGCACATATACTAAAGGATGGATAGGTTTTACTCACACCTGCTCATATGTTTGCTGATATTTCTCAGGGTCTAGAGAAGTACATCGTTTATTATAGTATATCAAGTATATTGTTTATTATATAATTTTTTGCAGAATCATTGAACTTAACTATGGACATGAGTCTTGTGAAATTAAGGGTCAAATAGGGTATTTGAAGTCAGAGGCTGTATTACCCATTTCAATAATTAAATGAGATCATGTCCCACATAGGCCCTTAAAAATGCTAGAGGTTGAAATGGTTAAATTAGCTTATTCAAAAACTTCTTGTGAAGTGAATTTTCAGTTCACTGTTGATAATTTGTGAAACAGTTCTTCATACAATTAGTACCCCCAAAATATCCTTTGGCTGTGTTACACAGTGTTGGGTTCAAATATTCAACATGTTATTTATCAGGGCCTAGAGTGAGGGTAAAACTGAACAGAAAGGCCCTCCACTGATGTCATTTTTCAATTTCCAATGAAGGGAAAATGGAAAAAGAAAAAAATAAATAAACAGGGGTCTTAAGAGCAAGCAGGCAGACAATGACATTGCAGAGGGGTTGTTTCTGTCTAGGAGAGTAATAGAAGGAAAGCAGTGCCCTCAGCGGAGAATGAACTGGTTTTCCCATTCCACTTCAAACCCCGTGACCAACCATGGCTGGCTCCACGTCCCCTGTTATGGCCAATAGTTTTCTCTGTAAATTATGCCTGATTGTTTCAGTGAAAAACTGTGGTTGGAATCAGAAAAATTCTGTTATTGTGTGGTAGTTAAATGAATGCTCTGAGCTCTAGAGAGACAGACCTGAGGACGTATTCCAGCTGCTTCAGTTAAGGACTTTCCATGGCTCTGAGGCATGCTTGACCTCTCCTAATTTCTACTTTCTCATGTAAAGATGTTAATTATAATAGAATTTACCTTAAAAAAGTGGTTATTATTATTTCAGAAATCCCTCTGCCTATCTCTTTTGTATTTTTAAACCTATAAAGTATTACATTATTATTTAATAAAGTATACATATATTATGTATCTTCATTATAAAGCTGTTTGTAATGGATAGAATATACTAGATTCATTCTTGAAGAGTGTGAATTTCTGCAGGAGCATTCTACATGTCCAAATACTAGTTCTTTGGATGTGTGAAGGCTAGTTGAAAATTTGACCTTTAATAGTCAAGTGGGAAAAATTTTTGATATGCAGAAATGGGAGAATTAACAGCTGTTCTGCATGATTATTTTTCCATTGCTTGTCAGAGCAGAAGTATCTGAGTATCTTCATGAGTGCATGAGGTTAGATGAAGAGAAAAACTAAAACAATTAATAGGAACAGTAGGGGGTAAATCAGAGGTGCCCCTTTAACCTCAGTTGAAATATGGTAAATGAGATTAACATTTCACAGTACTATTATGGGGATAAAATAACAGGAATGTACTTATATTAGGATGTGAAAAGAATCCTCATTTCTTAATATATACTGATTTACGCTGTGACAAATAGAAAATGACAATTTAATTTGATATTAGAGGCTATTCTGTAAGTGGGTTTACATACACATTGGACTACTAAATAGAAATGGGGTAAATAGATACATTTCACTTTCTGCAGTTATATAACACATGTTCAATAAGAGTAGTTAATATATATATAGATATATGTGTTCTGTTGACTATTAACTGAGTCATAGAAGATGCACTGATCTTTTTAAACATGTTCAGTAGACAGGAACATATTTTATAACCCAACTTTTGGGGACCAAATTGAGAAACTGAAGGAGAACTTCTTTAAAGTGATTTGGTGAGTGCTGTGAAGTGTGTAAACCTGGTGATTCACAGACCTGGGGATAAAAATATATGTTTATAAAAAATATATGTTTATAAAAAATAAAAAATCAAAAAAAAAAAAAAGTGATATTTCCTTCCTTCCTTCCCTCCTAACACATATTTGTTGAAAGCCTCCTATATGCTAAGCACTGCGGAAATAGTGATCAAAACAGGCAAACGTTTTGCCCTCATGCAGTTTGTCTTGTAAGATAAGATGTTAGAAACAAATTAGAGACATATTAACTGAGACAAAAAAAAAAAAAAAAAACACAACAAAACAGATAACCTAATGGTGAGACAAGGAACAAGTAACGCAGGGAAGAGAAGTATGCACTTGGACAGAGGGTGGCAATTTTATTTTATTTTATTTATTTATTTTTAAAGATTTAATTTATTTATTTGACAGACAGAGATCACAAGTAGGCAGAGAGTCAGGCAGAGAGAGAGAGGAGGAAGCAGGGTCCCCACAGAGCAGAGAGCCCGATGCGGGGCTCGATCCCAGGACGCTGGGATCATGACCCGAGCCAAAGGCAGAGGCTTTAACCCACTGAGCCACTCAGGCGCCCCGAGGGTGGCAATTGTAGATCAGATGACAGAGAAAAGTGACTTTGAAGGCCCTGAAGAAAGTCAGATGATGTGGGGAAATGCATTTCAGAAAGAGGAAATCATGGCAAGTACGAAAGCTTCTGGGAGTAGGATGGGTGCAGCCTGTGCAAGAAATACAAGAAGCCAGTGTGGCTGCAGCAGAATGAACGGGGGACACAGCAGAGGGGATCCCTGCTAGCAGCAGGGAGGCTTGGCTCGCTCTTGGAGGCTCCTGGTGCAGACTCCAAATAAGGGTTTTTTTTCCAGTGAGCCTCTGGAGGTCTTTGAGCAGAGGAGTGAGGTAAATGACTGTAGTTTTGTATGCTTGTTTGTTTCACAGATCATTTTGGTGATGTATTCAGAATAGATTCATGAGAGAATTTAAAGCCAAGAAACTGGTTAGGACACTTACTGCTAGAATTTCAAATATAAGCTTAAAGATAAAGGGGAAAATGTAAGAATTGATCTAAAAACTTGTGAGAAGGCAAAGGCCAAGTTTCGAAAGCTTTTTGTCTGGATATTAGTAATATCTTGAATTTAACCTCTTCTGTGTATCCAAATAGCTCAAAAATCCTATTCCTGCCTACAAACAACCTTGAACTGAACTTACGGAACACACTTCCATGTCCTCAGTCATCACTTATTCAGATCCCCCAAACAGGAAAAATGGGGTGTACACCATTCTGATATTTTCCTCATGAATCTAGAAAACCAAATGGACTCTTTCCTGAAGTTAATAAGTAAACACTTTAATGGGAGCCTGGGTCTGTTAAGCAATGGACTCTTGACTGAGATCATGACCTCAAGATCATGCCATCGAGCCCCCTGTCAGGCTCCACATTGGGCACAGAGCCTGCTTAAGATTCTCTCTCTCCCTCTGCTCCCCCTCCCCCAATCCACGTACATGGTACAGTCTCTATTGGAGCACCACACACCTGCAGGTTCTAAACAATTTTACTATATGCAGACTATAAAATGATTGTTTCAAAACTGAATACGTATGAATGTGTACTAATTATATACTGCATATATGAGCATAAGCCTCTCTTTGGTAGTGTTTAGTTAAACCATCTTGACCTGCTTCCTTTGGTTCCTTGGTCTATAGACCAACTCAGGATTCAGATCCATGTTCACAATCACCTGTATTCATTAAGAACAAGACACATACAGCTCTGTAACCAGTTCTTTTGAAAAATATCTTGTGGAGCCATATTAGTGCTTGGCTTATATTGAATGCTCCATAAATTTTTCTTGAATGAATGACTCTTTAACAAGACCTTCAATCTTTACAGCAAAATAAGAATCTTTACCTGCACGTTATTGCCCCATTTAAACAAGCCCTATTATTTCTCAGAAACATATGCAACTTACAATGATTCCTTTTTAATAGTTAGGATTTAGGGCATTAGTCTCCTGAATTTGCTGTTGTATGATACTGCAGGTAAAGATTTAACTTTACCCTGCATATAAGTGCTTAAGCAGTCACATTTGATATTTATTGAATATTTTTTTCCTCCAAATTTAGAAATTGCCAGTTTGGGCTAATTGTAGTCACTATGAGAGATGAGTGATAATTTTTGTTCCTTTTACTCTCTACTAGAGTCAAATTGTAACAAACTCAGACACACACACACACACACAATTTCTTATGGCTTACTACAATTCAGAGGTTTTGAGAGTTAGGGCTGAGAGTACCCCTAAACTTTTACTTCCTTGAGTTTTGTCTCTGCTACTATATTCATAATGAAAAAGGAGGTAAAACAGAACTGCTGAGCAAAACACAAGCTTTGACTGATGAGCTGGAGTTTTCACAGAAGCTTTCTATCTTATTTTAATATATAGGTGATTTTAAATTCTAGTCATTAATATATGATATTTTGTCATTTTAAAACTCTTATTTCTCTTCTGTCACATCTCTGCTAGGGATGGTAGTCTAGTTTGTTTGCTATTTTCTTGAGTATCAGATTCTGATTCAAATGGAAGAATTTACGAGTCACAAGTAGGCATGTCTACAAACTTGAGTGTCTGGCAAATCTCCCTTGGCCTGCTTGGTACTTCATGGCAGCTGTTGTTTGGGCCCTAAAGTGTGTTCTTTATTAAGTCCACTTTTCCACTAGATGACTGACTGCTAATTTTCCAGGAAATGACACTGATTTCTTATGACCCTCATATAAGTCATGATAATCAATTGCCTAAATTCACTCAACTTTTATTGAATAAATACAATATGGCTTCTCCCACAGGATCTCAAAACCAAACCAAAAGTAATTCAGCTAAAATTAAACAATCTTTGGCTGTATGAAACCAATAAGAATTAAAATATAGGAAATTCCACTTACCACGCGAAACAGGAATCCCAGAGGATTCCAGACTGAAAACATCGCCTCCGTGTGTGGGTCAGAGAATATAGAGGGAGACGTTCACTATGACTTTGTGTTATGATTGCTGGAGTTGAAAGGACCCGTGCAGGTGTGATCTATTAGAGAAGCAGCTATTTTTGGAAAAATACTGAGTGATAAGTAAATTCTGTAGAGTAATTGGCTAGTTGTTACTTGCTTCAGATGTTCTAGGAGGGGAACAAGATTGAGATATAGAGACAAATTTTAAACGGATCTACCTGTTCTTGTCTTGATGGGAGTGGGATGAAGGAAATGCATGATCAGTATGAAAGATTCAGGTAGCTGGAGGAGGAGTCTAAACAGCACAGACATGGAGAATGGGTATAGGTTGGGGAGAACCTTCTGCGTCCTGACCAGAAACATCACTGGAGCATGTAGAAGGATAAGAGTGGTCCTAGGTCATGCCAGAGAGGCAGTGATTAACTTAGTCAGGACCTTAGAGGCCAGTGGAAAGCCAGTGAAAAATGTCAAGTGTGAGTGGAAGTGACAGAATAACAGTATCCAATTTACATTTTTTAATATTTAGATTATGTAGAAAATGAATTATAGGGAGAGAGCAGTGAGAACAGAGTAACCATGGAGATTGTTGTAGAAGCTCAGGCCAGGGTGCTGGTGATTTGGACGAAGGCTGTGGAATGGAGAGGGGGAGAAGTGGAAGCACTGGGGATAGATACTGGAGGTGGAACCAATAGAACTTGCTGAAGCATTAGGTGTATGTTCTTGTGGGTCTGTGAGTGTGAGTGCATGCACCCTGGAAAGTTAGAAGCAAAGGGTGTGCAGAGAATTGGAGGCTGAGGCAACAGGAGAAATCAGACATAACTTCTATTTTTGGTGTGAACAATAAAACAAAAAACGGGTCTATCAAAAATACCAATCTCATTTATAGTTGGACCAAAGTTCAGACTTACAGCAGTCTCAAAGTTAGCATTCAAATGAATTCTTCTGGATCTGGTTTAAAATAGAAAGATTGGAAGGGGGAAGATATTTCAAATTTCAATTTCAGAGGTGTCGATCTAGTATCTTTCTCGAACACTGAGATTATTTTTCTTAAAGGAATTTATAATCATCATGCTCTAAATGACCTCTAGGAGTGATTTACAGTTTTTATTATAAGTCATCATTGGTATAAAATGAAAACAAAACTGCCCATTTTTTTTCTTTTAAATATGAAAGCAAATGTGTTTTGTGGTGTTGAGGAAATGATGTTCTTTCAAGCCTTGATGATTGTCTTTTAATTTCAGAGTGTAGAAAAGGAAGCTGATAACTTTGAGAAGTGTGGGACAAGTGGTAGAAGCATGCATTTAAATCATGTTAAAAGCTTGACCTGAGTCTTTAGAGGTTTAGTAATTTATAGCAAGCAGTATAAATCCAGCTAACTCTGATGAAAAGTGGACAGATTAGGTAGACACTGAAACAGGCAGAGATTATTAGTATAATAATGTTAAGAAAGCACAATTGATTCAGTTAAGCAAAATATATGGGCTTATCTTTAAAAGCAATGTTTTTGAAGGTAGTTAATAAAAAATATAGCAAGCCTTGCATATTGATCGATTTTCTCTCTATCGGCCCTTTTACGCTATTTCTTGGAGACAAAACTGGGTATATTTTTATTCTTTATTGTTCTTACTAACATTTTGAATGAAATTCTCCTCTAAGCTAATCTTTAACAATAGTAGCTAAAGTGATTGTAAATGTTATTTGAGGGGAAAACCCAGGTAGAAGTATGTAGGGTTCTCTATCCATTCAGATGTTTCATATGATTTGCATATTGTAGGGTGGAATAATTTATTACTTGCTTCTGCATCTGAGTTTTGGCCGTCCATCTGTATTCTATATGGTCTGTATAGGACTTTGTTACAGAGAGAACAAAAACATAATATGAGCTTTAATTCAATTTTCACTATAAAACTTCATTCACATAGATTTATTTTAAATTTAATTTAAAGAAATTAGAATGACTGAAACACTATTACTTGGGGATTCTGTTCAGTTTATTGATTTAACTTCAGCATGCTATTTAATACAGATTGCTGTCATAGACATTGTTTCCAAAACTGTATTAAATCGAATATAGGATTGAAAAACATGTTTACTATTGCAGTTTAAGCAGTCAAAAAATTTGCAGGTCTACTTAGTTTGGCCTGCTTAAGGGGTGGGTCACTTGAAGGATGCTTTCACGGACTCTCTTATTCTCCCATCAATTCAGGACACTTTTCCTAAAGCAAATGTATAATTATATTATTGCTCAAAAATCTTAAATTCTTTCTTGCCAACTTTATCAAGCCCAGATGAGGCTCTTTGTGGACCTTCTCTGCACTGATAGTCTGTAATTGCTTCTCATTCTTCCCTACCTTGATTTCATAGCAAACTGAACTACATTCCCTCCCACCCCAAAATAACAACCCCAAGTCCATCCCCAGGAGATTCATAGATCCTACCCATTTTGTAGTACATGGCTTGCTTCTCTCACCACCAGGATCCAGGATTAGGGAGAGAAAACCTAAGGTTTCTAACACACTCTGGTCCAAGGACTGCCTTCTGGTTGAATGAAACATTAACTACTTTTTACCTTGAGTTTCTTCATCTGCAAAAGGTACTATTGCACTAATATATGATTATTTGGGGAACTAAATGAGATCAAAATAAATACACAATGCCTGGTATATATCCATTTAATAACTATAGTACTCCTCACCCTAACATGATAGTCCTTCTTTTAATAGCTGCTGGCATTTCTCTCTAAGCTATGTTTTATCATTCTAATATATGTAGAAAGTTGGCATTTTACTCTTTTTATGGTACGTTTAGAAGGTAAACAAAGACTGCAATAATTTTCTAATTAGATATATTTACTTACTCTACTATATCATTCACATTTTGAATAGCCCTAAATTATCATTTGAACTCTAGAAAGATCCACTTAACAATTTTACAAAACTTTTTTTTTTTTTTTTTTTTTTTTTTTTTTTTTTTTTTTTTTACTTGTATCTGCAAATTTGCATGTTCTCAAATATGACTATTGGAATAAAAAAGATTTTCCTGGAATAGAATTCTTTTATTCCCTTTCCTTTTCTTTCACTTTCTCTTTTCTTCACTTTCTAAGATGAATTTCACATCATTAATTTCACCTTTCCTTTTCTTCTAAATCAATACTTAAAGCTATAAATTTCCCTCTGTGTTAACTGCATCCCATAAATTTTGGGATTCTGTTTTCATTATCATATCACTTAAAACATTTCAAATTCCTTATGGGATTTATTCTTCAACCCATGAGGTATTTGATTCCCAAATGTCAAAGAATTATACGGAACGATTTAATTTCTGAAAAACTTAAAAGATTTTTTTTGTAGCCATCAGATAGAATGTCCTTTTGAATAGCCCATGTGCACTTAAAAAGTATATATGTCCTGCAGTTGCTAATTGTAACGTTCTTTAAATGTCAATTAAATTAAGTTGCTTTAATAAGGTCATTCACATCTTCAATAGCATCAGTATGTGCCTAGTTGTTCTAAAACATATTAAAAGAAGGATGTTAAAAACTCTACCGATGATTCTAGATTTTCTTTTCTCCATTTCTTTTGTTTGTTTGTTTGTTTCTTTCTTTCTTTCTTTCTTTTTTTTCTTTATATATTTTAAAGGTTTGGTTATTTGGGATGTATATACTTAGGATTATTATAGCTTCTTAAAGAATTGGCCATATTTTCATTAAGCTGCTGCCTCTCTTTATTTCCGATTATACTCCAAGTCCTGAAATCAGTTTGGTCTGACAGTGATCTAACTCCACCAAACCAGTGTGGGTATAGGGGCCTCTTTCTGCATCCTTCTCCTTTTCAGTCATCTGTGTTTGTGTAGAAATAGTGTGTCTACTACAGACAACATATAATTGGTTCTTGCTTCTTTTATCTAATCTGACAATCTGCCTTTAAATTTGAAAGCTTCGATCATTGAAATTTAATGTGATTATTAATATGGTTGGGTTAAATCTACCTTCTTGCTAGTTTGCTAGTTTTCTGTTTGCCCCATCTGCTCTGTGTTTCCATGTATCTTCTTCCTTCCTTCTTTTGTATTAATTGAGTATTTATTAATATTCTGTTTCACATGTTCTGGCATGTTGGTGTTTTACCTATTCCTCTTTATTTGCTATCCTTCTTTATTCTTTTAGTGGTTGTGTGGGTTACAGTGTACAATCATAACTTATCAAAGCCCATGTAGAATTATTTGAATGAATGTTACTTTATATGTAAATACCTTATAATCACAAGATTTTTTTTACATCCCCTTCCATACTTTGTGCTACTTTAGTCATATATCTTATTTCTTAATATGTTATAAAATCATAATACATTATTATTTTCCTTTAGATTGTCTTTTAAAGAATGAAGCAGGGAGAAAAATACGCATTTTTATATTCATCCACGTTCTTATCACCATTTCCAACATTCTCCTTACTCTTCTTTCCTTCCTACATATCTGAGTTCCTACCTAGTCTCCTTTTGCAGCTCTGCTTGAAACAATTTCTCTCAGCTTTCATTGATCTCAAAAGGCCTTTATTTGGCCTAACTTTTGCTTTTGCTATAGTATTCTTTTTTTTTTTTTTTTTTTTTTAAAGATTTTATTTATTTATTTGACAGACAGAGATCACAAGCAGGCAGAGAGGCAGGCAGAGAGAGAGGAGGAAGCAGGCTCCCTGCTGAGCAGAGAGCCCGATGCGGGGCTCGATCCCAGGACCCTGAGATCACGACCTGAGCCGAAGGCAGCGGCTTAACCCACTGAGCCACCCAGGCGCCCCTTGCTATAGTATTCTGATTGAACATTTTGGCTAATATTTTCCTCCTTTACATCAAAGAGGTTGCTGCATTATCTACTGATTTTCATGGGTTTTGATGGTGCCGTGCATTCTTACCATTGTCCCCATGGAAGTAATGTCTTTTGTTTTCTCTGTTTTGGAGCTTTTCTTTGTAATATTTTGTTTTCAACAATTTCTCTTATGTGTCTAGATGTGATTTTCTTTGGATTTGAGGAAAGACAAGGAGTGGTCCACTTTACTCACCTTCTCTTCTTGCAGCTTTAGAATGACCGAGTCCGGAAAACATTCCAGACGTAGGAAGAAACTCTCGCACCAGCCACATGTGTTATTTACACCCCCGTTAATGAGTACAACAAGTACTTTTTGAGCACCACTGTCTGCTCGGCCTGGTCCTTGCTATCATCTACAATACAACAGTGAGC
This sequence comes from Mustela lutreola, assembly GCF_030435805.1. NCBI lineage: Eukaryota > Metazoa > Chordata > Mammalia > Carnivora > Mustelidae > Mustela > Mustela lutreola. The sequence goes on along the minus strand of NC_081297.1, from coordinate 21,083,614 downwards.
AAGACAGATGAAAATTCCTGCTTTTTTAGAGTTTACATTTCTAGTATAGATGCTGGAGGTTTGAGGAGCCAGGTAACAAATAACAAAAGCAACACATAAATGTTTTTATAAATTGCAAATCAGTAAGGAAGCATGCTCTTTGGAAAAACAGGCAAGGGATAGCAGGGCATGGGGTCTGGGCAGTCCGCAGCAGGGGTGAGGCCGATTTACAGTATTATGTAATGTGTTCAAGGCTGGCTTTATTGGAAGGTTGCCATTTAAGCTTAATCTGAAGGAAGGTGCAAAAACTCAACCTGTGTCTATTCAGAGAATGAGCACTCCAGGCAGAGGGAACATCATTATTTTTCAAACCTGCAGTATCCACTCTGTTTCTAAAATCCATTTACCATTTCTTATTTTGTACTTATTTACAAAATTTATTAAATTTCTGATGTGAGTCAGTTACTATGCTAAGCGGTAGAAATGCAAACAGAGTAAGTTAGAGTTCCCACTTTCAAGTTTATATTAGTTCCAAGACCTTCAGGTTCCTGGAAGGTAGTGAATTGTGTATGGTGTTCAGGCATGAGACAACAGAGGATGAAAACAAGCAGTGTGTGTCCCACACTAAAGCGTTCAAATTCGTATCATGTAATCACTGTCCTGGACAACCAAAATATATCTGTAGTTCCAGTGTTTCCAACCAACTGCCAGTTTGTGACCCTTTAGGAAATGGGTCCATCAAAAATTAGATGCAGTATACCATGAGTGTGGGATAGAGGTCTGGGTGCAGTGAAGACCCGGAGGATACTGATGAAAGGAATTGGGAAAAGCTTACCGGGCTGCAGCGCCCCCAGTGTAGAAAGATGTCTTCTTGGCTGTTCCTAACAGGCTTCCTCGCTTCTGTGTGTGCTTTAAATTAGTTGTCAAACTGTGTTTTCAGGCAATTAGGTGAAGTTAGCGAACCAGCAGTTCCTAGGTCCCTATTTCTGAAAGCACTTGATATACCCTTCACAAATCCTCAAAAACAAAACAAATCAACAGAAAAATGTATTGTGCATAGATAGCTCCTCCTTGTTCCCTAAGTTACTTGTCATTGAGCCTCTTTCATTGAATATATCCTTTAATTTAAGTCTCTTTCGGCCATTCTTCTCTTGACTTTTCTCTCTTCTCTCATCAGTAATGAACTGTTTTCTCCTCTGGAAATGTCCTCTCTTTAATGAGGCCAAGTCCCATTGCTGTGCCAGGGGGAAAGATTCCATCCGTCTTCCTTCCATTGCATTCTTGCAAAAGAGAAATGGAGGACGTAGGTCTCCTGGGTTGTCTTTGAAACCCCAGAATTTTATTCCGAAAACATTTTAATATTATAACTCAGAGTAAACACTAGGGGAAAGTGTACATTTGTAAAATGCTCAAAGTCCAAGGTCTCTACAGTCATGAATATGGTGAAAAGAATTAGAATAGGATACCTAATCAGTTCTCTGAGTGTGTATGTGCCGTAAGTGGTGATGTTTCCTAGGAATGGCAGGATCCCATCCCAAATGGCACATTTTGAGGAGCTCTAGAGTGACATGATTTCATTAGTACTCATATTTTTATCATAAGATTACTCTTATTTTATAGTGCAGATAGTGAAAACTCAAGAAATCGAAATTAAGAGGAGCTCCTGGGAATAATCCTTTCTAATAAAAGAGCTATTTTAGATATCTATCTACTCTTTAGACACTTGAATGATTTGTAAGGCACGAATGCCTCTCTATCTTACAGGGCAACTCAATATATGAAATTCAGTAATGTGGAAATTTTACAAATCATGAAAAAGATGCCTATGCTTCATTTGAAAACTGAAGCTTAATGAACTTGCAAACAAACACAAATCAATTGAGTTCTCTGATTCTAGTCTCCTAAGGAGGACTACATGGAAATTGATTTCAGATCAGATAGGGTCCACTACTAACGCATGCTATATTTTAAGAGGGATACTGATCTCCTTACCATTTTTTTGTTGACTATAAACATTATAAATGCTCATTGTAAGAACATGTGAAATATTGAAAGTATAATACATATAAATGAAAAGACTTGTGTATTTGATACCCAGAAGTAGCCACTTTTAATATTTTCATACACAAATTCCAAAGAGCTTTTCATATATACATTTAGATTATGTTGTATTCCAAAAATTGCATTAATTATAAGTGTTTTGAGTCAGTATTATGCTGGAAATATCTTGTTCCAATGTCAACACATGGAATAATCACTTTTATAGCAGCATCATGTTACATGAAATTATTGCATCTAGCATATGTAACCATACCCCAGTAATGTAGATTATTTTCCAATTTTTGATATAAATGGCATGGTGATGAAGTCACTTGCACACTTATCTTTGTGCATTCATCTGATTTACTTTTTAGTAAAAATTCTACATATAGCCTTGTTGGATCAAGGGTATACAAATAATAATACATGTTACCAAACTGCCTTCAGGAAAGTTGTACTGATTTATATTCTGTTTATATGTCCCCTTGCAATACAAATCTAATTTTTACAATGAAACTTATTAGGACAATATGATTTTTTTTTAGACGTTGAGTTATATGTCATTTTGGTACCTGTTCTGTATATTAGGTGGTACCAGAAAGGCTAGCAAATATCCATCACTTTACTTACGATTATCTCCTGGTGATCAAATATCTAGACTTTTTTTTTTTTTTTGAGATTGTGTGATTTAGATTAGCTTGGATCTTGTCACCTCAGCTCCTAACTAGAATCTAATTTATTTTCTATCAGATCTAATATCTTCTTGAATTAACACATTCTTAAATGAAAATCATTATTTCTGTGTACATTGCTAGCATTTCATATAGAGAAGCGTGGATGAGTTTAATCATCTGTTTTTTTATCATCTGAAGGTATAATCAAGCTTGATTTTACAGCAATAAGGCTCCTGTTATAAAATTACTGTCTAAGACACACACAGATGACTAATTTCATGGCATCATACACACTTACTCCCTGTTATTGTGGAGAGTGACTGTTGGACTCTCCCTGAACCAAGATGAAGTTCCTGATCACTTACTATATGCTTGTTTCTATCAGACATAAAACCTACAGATCTAAAATAGATTTTTATAACCCATGAACTATATCATCCTTTGACATCTAAACACATAAGCCAGAAAATTGGCATATCCTCTTTAGCTATCCAGTCAACTGTCTGATAAGGCCAAGTATCTCTGTCATCAGACTCTTTTCTTTCTAAATTTAATTGGAATTGTATGTGGAATATTATTGGCCAGGGTGTTTAAGATTTAGTATGTGTTCTCCAAGGATTGTGATGTAGCCCAGGACTTGGTTAGTTCCATAGCTATCTTTTTTTTTATTTAATTTTTTCAATTTATTTATTTTCAGAAAAACAGTATTCATTATTTTTTCACCACACCCAGTGCTCCATGCAATCCGTGCCCTCTATAATACCCACCACCTGGTACCCCAACCTCCCACCCCCCCGTCACTTTAAACCCCTCAGATTGTTTTTCAGAGTCCATAGTTTCTCGTGATTTACCTCCCCTTCCAATTTATCCCAACTCCCTTCTCCTCTCTAACACCCCTTGTCCTCCATGATATTTGTTATGCTCCACAAATAAGTGAAACCATATGATAATTGACTTTCTCTGCTTGACTTTTTTCACTATCATAGCTATCTTTTTTAATTTTTGTATAGAATTTAGTCTGGGGAGGGGAGATTTTTTTTTTCTATTAGGTATAGAGAATAGATCATCACACACACACAAAAAATGATGTGTTTAACTCTAAACCAGATAACTATCGTGTAAGATTTTTGTTATTGTTGCTTTTCAAGTCAGGCTCCCAGATTGGCCTAGATCTTGTACCGTGGCAGTTTGCCAGATTGTCAAGGCATATAATCTTGTGATCACCAGAGGAAGTTTTGAGTCCTCAGCAACTGCTGTGTGCACCATTGAACCACTCTTTGTGGCCTGTTGCAGACAAGCTTCTGATTAGAAGTGGAACTAGAAGCTAAGTTACTTTTCTTTCTGACACCTGAAAAGAGGGAAGAAATTAACCCTAGATTTGGACCTTAGCTATCATCCCACTGAATACTCATTTTACAAATGAAGAAATTAATCCTGAGATGTCAGGCAGTTTACCCAGGATTACCATCCATTCCATAAAAGTCATTTGATGGATCCTTTTTTTCTTATAAAATTACTGAATTTTTAAGGAAGCAGTAACAAAGATTCCCAAAATGATCATCTTGGTGATGCTGAGAAACACATTTCTAATTTTTTAAAAAAGGAAAATGAACTCAAAGAACTTGCTTAATTTCAGAAATTGAATAGAAGTCTTATCCAACTTTGTCTTTCAATAAAAAGCTACTAAAAATGATTCATCACTGAAAAGAAAACTAGCATTAGAGTGGTCTCTTTATGGCTCTTGTCTACTTGGCTTCTTTCTTAGTAAGGACCTTGGACAGGTTTTCATTCAATGTATTGTGTCTGTGAGTTAAGAATTCACATCTTAAATTACCAATCTTGAAATAGCTTGTGCCCTTGGTACTACTGAAATTAAATTTAGTAATATTCTCCAACTCCCTTCTCCTCTCCAACTCCCCATGTCTTTCATGATATTTGTTATGCTCCACAAGTAAGTGAAACCATATGATAATTGACTCTCTCTGCTTGACTTATTTCACTCAGCATAATCTGAGGAGAATAAAGTGGTGGGGGGGTGGGAGGTTGGGGTACCAGGTGGTGGGTATTATAGAGGGCACAGATTGCATGGAGCACTGGGTGTGGTGCAAAAATAATGAATACTGTTATGTTGAAAATAAATAAATTTAATTAAAAAAATTTAGTAATATTCTTAACTGAAATATACCAGAGTGTAGAGTGAATCACAATGATCTTTATTTAAATTAGTCATTCTAAACCTAAGTTAGTCATAAACTGGGAACCTATGTATGTCTTATAACATACTCTGATTAGGGGTACCAGATTTCTTTAGAATGGAAAACATCCAGTAAGCCAAAGAGAACTTTAAGGACCTGCATATCTTGAAGATCTAGGAAGAGTTTGTTCAATACTTGCATCCCCAATTCTGTGACCTATAGAAATATAGAGTGATTTCCAGGATTTTTGAAAATTTCTGGGACATTTTATATGTCTCTAGCTTTTAGAGTTCTACTCCTGCATATTTTCTGTGTACTGTGCTATGTGGTATAGAAAAGAAAATCAGCACCAACTCTGAGTACCCTCCCCCAAAAGACCGCTTACACAAATCTTAATGGTTTTCCTACTACTTGATGTAGAAGGGGAATTTTGGAGAAGGGATTTGCACAGCAGTAGCAAAAACTGACCAACTGAACAGAGGTTATGTCTGCTGTTGCAGGGTCCCTGGGGGTACTCCAACTATATAGTATTCTGAAGGATGGAGCCTCATGATCTGGCCAGCTTCTCTTTCTTTTCCTTCCCTATTCTATTCCCTAATCTCTTGAATTCTTGTCTTCTTCTTCAAGAAGGTAGAACATTTCTTTCCTAATCCCATAAAGTTGAATAATATCCAACTTCTATGAACTTGCACTCATACCATCAAACACTTAAAGATATTTTTCCAAACAGATAATTCCCTGCTACCTTTCGATCAAGGAATTACAGTATCTGAGTACACCTTTTTCCCCACCACATGACAAACAAAAGTTTACATTAAGCTGTGACAGCCATGCAAGGTCTGTTTGCATGGGACATGACCTATTCATTACTACTCAACTGCCATTTTGCATAATCAATTGAAGAACAAATCATCAGTGTACCCAACCTGCTCTCTGTAAAGACTAGAGGATATAAAATTGTTGAAGGCTTAAGTATGCAGTTATTTTAGTGCCTTAGAAAGTAGAGCAGCAATAAGTTACTTGCCTTGAGCTGTGATACCTCATCTTCAGTTGTACATCTGTATTGCCAGCAATTTCTGGAAGCTGTGGGTGATGACAGCAGCATGGCTTTGTGTTTGAATTGACTTAGCTCTTGTTAGCAGGATATTTTCTGTGGGTTTTTACAACATATTTCTGCAGTGTTTACGGATAGTACTTCCACATTTCCTTGCACACTGATGAAGAACCTTAAATGAAGTGATTACTTTGTTTGAGTTATGTGGTGGTTAAATTCAATAGCAGCAATGTAAACTGTGTAAGCTCATTATTTTCAAGAGTACAAACCATTCATTCTCACTGAATGTGTCAACGAAGATGATAGCAACCCAACCAAATAGGATAGTGATGCATTGGTGTTCAATATTAAGCCACAACTGGACTCTTAGGGAGCTCCAAGCACATTTGAATATGTGTAACTTAAGAATCCTTTGTTGTTTGCATTCTGTTAAGTTTCTGATGTATATGCAGTCTTAAAGAAACCTTGTGAGAGAACAAATATTAGCAAAACCTCATACATTAAAAGTGACAAAAATTGCATTAAGACCAGAGGCACAAAAGAAGGTTCTTCAGGAATTCTCGTCATATGACATGGTTAGTTCTGGAATTCATGAGATGTGTCAGGTTACCTTCCAGCAAGCTATGGAAGAAATCAAAGCCGACTCTGGCAATGAGGGTGTTTCTCTAAAAAGTCAATGGCATTGATGCCCAGGACCAGCATTTGTTGTTTAGGTGGTACATTAAAGACAGAGAGGTCTTGGAGGAATGTTTGATCTGGGAAGCACTGCAGTGACCTATGAAAGGTGTCAATTTGATTAGCTTCATTAGGGTCTGCCTTGATTTGTGAGTTGAAACTTGATTGCTTTGCACTGGTGATATCTTTACTGAGCTAGGAAGCCCATCAAAATGATAATATGTTATCCCTTGTATCATGCACTTGCCAAGAAACAGTTGCCTACAAATTTAAATCGGTTATGTCTATTGCGGTGACTGTTGCAGTTTTGAAAAAAGAACCTGCTCTAATTTTCACCTCTGCTACCCCTTTTTCCAAAGCAATTGATAACGGAACATTGTGTGACAAAAGGTGACTTTCTGCGACTAGAGATTTGTTTGTTTAAATGTGGAAAGAAATAAATTACAGGTTTTTTTTTTCCACTGTAAAGCTGAAATTCGGTAAACATTTTTGCGTTAGAAATACTTGTTTCTAGAAATAAAGGCATGAGCACCAGAGGTGAAATTGTACCGAATTTAAAGCACTTGGTTGTTGTCATGCCTAACCATATTTCTGGAGAGCTTACAGTGAAAAGGAATGGATACAGAATCATTTGACTGAAACCGGGATTCGGTTCTCTATAATAGTAATATGATAAAATGTGACCAAAATGAATTCTGAAGCAGGGCCCAAATCTGAATTTATTCAAGGCAACAAAACCCTACACTGTTTCTTTAACTGGCAAAGACAGTGAAAAAAAGCTGTTCACTCAGGAAGTATCTCCTGAATAATGTATAGTATATTTACATTATATGTAATATCTAAGTATATAATATATATTATATTACATATAATAGATACTTATATAATATATAAATATAAATAGAATATAGAGATATTATAAGAAATATAAATGAAATATTTCTATAATAAATAATAAATATATCTACAGCTTACCTTATAATAAATATAAATTTAAAATATTATATAATAAATAGAAATAAAATATATATTAAAACTCATATAAATATATAAAATATTTGTATAAAAGAAGTTTACTTATTTTTTTATTTTATTTTTTTAAAGATTTTATTTATTTATTTGACAGAGATCACAAGTAGGCAGAGAAGCAGGCAAAGAGAGAGAGGAAGGGAAGCAGGCCTCCCACTGAGCAGAGAGCCTGATGCTGGGCTCGATCCTAGGACCCTGGGATCATGACCTGAGCTGAACGCAGAGGTTTTAACCCACTGAGCCACCCAGGTGCCCCGACATTTATTTATTTATTTCTCCAGCCTTATTGAGATATAGTTGGCAAGTGAAATTATAATTAAAATATATGTTTATAAAAAATAAAAAATTATTAAAAAAAAGGGTACATATGACATGATGTTTTGATACATGAATTAGTGTGAAAAGATCCCCCCCCCATCGAGTTAATAACGCATCCATCACTTCCCATATTTACCTTCTTTGGAGAACATTTAAATTCTCCTCTCTTAGCAAGTTTTGATTATACAGTAGGGTTATCAACTATTATCTAATTCAGTAGTTCTAAGGTGAGTCCCAAGAATTTGCATTTCTAACAGGTGTCCAGGTAATGCTGCTAGTCTGGGACCACACTTCAAGAACCACTGCCCTAAATGAAGGTAAGAAACTGCTGAAATGGGAGTGATGGCTGGTATGAATATTACATGATAAGTCACATAAGTCACTGATTAAAATGCTATGGCAGAAGAGTCTCTGTGCCAGTAAACTTCAAAAAGTGTGTCATTTTGTGTGATCAGCATCACAGTGAAATTCAAATAAAGCACTTATAAATATTTAATTCAGCTTTTATAATATACCTTAGCTAAAGAAATAACCAAATTGGGCCATACTTGGTAAGACATTTAAAAACGGGGATAAAAATATATGTTTATAAAAAAAATATATGTTTATAAAAAAATAAAAAATTAAAAAAAAAAAAAAAAAAAAAAAAAAACGGGTTTTTTTTGGTGAGCAAAAGGAGTGCAGGCTATAGCTTAAGAATCGTAGATTTTGATATTGAGAAGTATAGCACCTAATTCATACTTGATTCTGATAGACTGCTAATAAGTCATTTGCTTATGATTTATTCATTTTTTAGGGGGCTCATTTTTAAGTTTTCTTGTTCTTTCCACTGAAACATCTTCAGCCATCTGTACTTGTGAATTGTTTTAAAAATTTTCTCTCTCATGATTGTATAATAGATTATGGCTCAGAGCCCTCCACACCCCTTTCTCTGGGAGACTTTATACAGTTTCTTTTTTACTCTGTGTTGGTAACTCACCTTATACAGCAGGTTCATAACATTCCAGAAATAAACTTAACAGGGGAAGTATTTCGCAGGACATTCTTTTCCCCTGAAATCAGAAGTAACACACTCTATACCCTAAAAGGCTATGATCACTTTTCATTACTGTTATTTTCATCTGACATTTGGTGTACTTGACCCAAGGACACAGCTATCAGAGGCTGTTATGGGAAATGTCTGAAGAGCCCTTTTGATTGTCACTGATTAGAGCCAAGCTTCTGTTTCTTTAGGTTTTAGGTTGTGTCTGAAGTCAGAAAACTGATTTGATCTCTGGTTCTTTGGGAAGCTGCCCATAGTCTCTCACTTTCCACCTACGATGATTCTAAAACTAGGCATATGTAAATGCAAACAGCGTTCATTCGTTATTGAGAATGTGGCCACTAGGAAACCTTTACTGCCAAAATAATATAGTTATGAGCAGCGGCGTGCCAGTAAATGTTTAACAGCCAGCTCTCTGAGGAAGGAAAACAGTCCCAATTTCTAGCATTTGCCTATTTTGGTGTAAATACTCCCACCATGACCAATTTTAAGCTACCAACTGGACATCGCTGGAAATGGAGTTGGCAAGAGATGTGTGAAGTTGATTCCCAGGAGCTGGCATCAGTGCACCGTAAGAGGCGTACAGCTTCATTGTTTGCTTGTTTTTAGGTGAATGAGCATAGCAATAAGAGGGAAAAGGAACCTCAGGTTTCCAGTATCAGTCCTCTATGTGAGAGAAAAAAAAAAGTTTCATGGTTGGATTGTTTCAAACTACTAGCTTCCTACCTTCCCATTAATACGTAATGTATTAAATGGCTTTCCATCTTTCATCACCATAGAAATAACTCTGAAAGTCAAAAGGAGAAATATACTAAAAGCAGTCAAAAGTTATCACTAAAGGGAAAATAAATAAATGCATAGCATCCTGGCAGTATCTTATAATAAAAACTCTGAGCTGTGGGTTTTATGCTAGGCTTTCCCCCAGGACGGTGCTAATTACTGGTCACCCAGTATTGTGTCATCATTTGCTTACATGCCTTTCTGCCCCACTGGACTCGAACTGGTTGAGAGCAGGCACCATTTTTCTTTCTTTCTTTTCTTTTTTATTTATTTTTTTTCCATTATCCTCAAAGCTTCGCATCGTCCTTAGTAGTAAAGGGCCCTTGTAAGTGGGTTCTGTGTCTCCACAGAAGACAACTCTTAAAGGTCCTCCCAGCTCCACAGCATCTCCTGGGATCTGCCCAGGCCTCTGTTGTAACTGTATTACAATTGAATTTTTCCCTCTTTTTAATTCTGCTCTCCTTAGTCCTTGAAAAGCGTTGTTCCTGAGAGCACGCTACAACAAATCTCCTGCAAGCCAAGCTCCTGTTCAAATACTTAGGATGTGAGGTTTTGAATATTTCAAATGAAAAATTTGGAAATTTGGCCACTTTTCTACAATAGTGTATTTTAGAGCAATATTAAATAATCTGCATTTACTCAAAAACAATGAACATCATTTTGCTTGAGGGTGCTATTAAGCTAGATGATCCATTGGATTATTTAACTCCCTCAAAATTTTTCTGCCACTCACATAAAAAATGACCAGACCTTGCAATGATTAGTGCAACAGAGTTTCAAGATAGAGTGCAAACTGTTTTGAGAAGGAATTCTACAGCAATCATAAAATCTCACAGACAATTCTATAAAACTGGTACAGACTGTTGTCTAACTTTTTTTGTTCTTTCATTGAAAATGTAGATATGTGTGCCTTTGGCCTCATGTAGTCCAGCATAATGTACTCACTTTTTTTTTATCACCTTAATTCCATAATATATCACCTGGGGTTCCTTAATACAAATAATTTCCACATGACCTGGGTATTGCATGGCCAAGACAACATGACATCTGCATCTTGAATAATAAAGTCATGTCTGTGGTACCAGCAAATCCCCTGGCTTAGGTGAAACAGAGGATTGAGGAAGCCAAACTTTGCTTATTATTGTACTCCACAGATCCCCAAGAGCACAATAGATTTCTCTGCAAAATATGGGTTGTTTTTTTTTTTTTTTGGTTTTTTGTTTGTTTGTTTGTTTTGTTTTTTTTTTAATTAAATGAAAGTGTCTAAATGTACGAATCTCAGAAATCAAGATGATTAGCTTTCGATTCTTCAGCATGCCCCAGAATAGCTATTATTAACACTGGGTTTGTGTGTCCTAGTTTTGGAATGAAGTTCCTATTTAATTATATCCCAGTAGTCTTCAAATGGATTTGAAATGCCCTTCTTACTAATAAGATCCCATTCTCAATTCTAGAAGATGCTTCTTTTAGATATCAGTAAAATGAAACAAGTGACCTTCAATCATTTTCCTGAATTAAAGAAAACTAGGATGTGCTGTTGGTATCACATTGTTATCATCATGATGACAAGTCAGAGAAATATGTAACTATAGAACTGCAAGTACAAAAAAAACAGCACAAACGTTAAACCAGAGCTAAGTAATATAGCTCTCTCTCTTAGATGGATAGATAGGTAGGTAGATAGGTAGATAGATATAGGTATGTGATATTGAAATAAATAAATATTGTGATTTGAATTAAATGATGCCACTATAAATCAGGAAGTAAGATGTCAGTAATCATTAAACAGGTATATTTGTACATTTTTGGGTGGAGAGACAGAAAATATCGTATTCTACTTTATGTTTGTGTATTAGATTTACTCTGAGATAGGAGAAATATGAGCTTATTTTATTACATCCTCTTGTGTCATGAATTTAGCATGCAGTTTTGCATTTTATTTCTAGTCCACATTCTTCACTTTCCATTTCCCTTCCCTTAATCTTTTAAATATATTGAATAAAAGCAAAACCTTAGCACTCAAGTCCAGCCACACTGGGCCCCTGAAACTCCCCCAGCTGTGCTGAGGCCCACACTTGGTGAGTTGGACTCCCAGAGAAGAGAACAATTGGTATCCATGTTTTTCCCAGCACAGACAGACCTGGAATGTGGAGGCAATATTGCGGGAAGCTGAGGACCTAGCAATGCAACTATGGCAGCTGGTGTTGGGGTAGCTGTATCCACAGCCACATTCCGGAGCCTGAATGGCCTGTTCAGACATAAATCCCAGCCTGTCTTCATGAGTGCTAACAGATGGCAACCTCATGGCAAGACTTTATTTTATGGCACAGATTTTATACGCACTTGGGCCAGCCAACCTTGTGTTCAATGTGACCATAATGACACCATCACATCCCTTACCCCTAAAAAAAAAAAATTCCTTACATATATGTTTTAGTGTAATGTATATCACATCACCTTTTTCTATGAACCACTTCATTCTAGAGTTTGTTGGGGTAAGGCTTGTCAAGGAAAAATTATCAACTTAGGGAACCAGTATGAGTTATCAAGTATCCCATATTGAGCTACCTTTTCAAAAGACATGTCCAGAATCCAAAAGATCGGAAGATGGCAATAGTATCAGAGAGAAGTGAAAAGAAAGGAAATTAATTAAATTATGTCTGAATGAACTCAGAAAAATATGGGAGTTTAAAAGGACAAATAAATGAACAAAATGGGCTCAAAAAACAGTATTTAATTATTTGGGCTTTAACCCATGAAAACCACTCAATTTATTTCCTGCTTCATTCCTTACCGTGAAGAAATTCTGTGCTCTGGGGCGCCTGGGTGGCTCAGTGGGTTAAAGCCTCTGCCTTCGGCTCCGGTCATGATCTCAGAGTCCTGGGATCGAGCCCTGCATCGGGCTCTCTGCTCAGCGGGAGCCTGCTTCATTCTCTCTCTGCCTGCCTCTCTGCCTACTTGTGATTTCTAACTGTCAAATAAATAAATAAAATCTTAAAAAAAAAAAAAAAGAAATTCTGTGCTCAACCTAGAAAAGGTAGATAAAGCATATTAAGAGAAAACAACTATAATGATAATAATAAATGTATTAGAAGAAAGAAAGTATGTGAAGAATATGTGGAAAACATACTTAACCACTTGAAATTAGCTGGAATCCAGGCACACATGAGTGACATGAGAGTGCCCTGAAAATAGTTGCAGATAACACCTCGCTCATGTGTGCCTAGAATCTTGAACTAATTTGAGGTAGTTAGGTGACAGAGCTTTGGTAATACAACTTAAAAGGAGGATCTTGCTTTCTTTTTTGTCTTAAAGAGGGGAGGGGAACCCACATGAGTCAAAGACAGAGCAAAATTCATCAAAAGTAAATATACTGGGGCACCTGGGTGGCTCAGTTGGTTAAGCAGCTGCCTTCAGCTCAGGTCATGATCCCAGGATCCTGGGACTGAACCCTGCATTGGGCCTCCTGCTCAGTGGGGGAGTCTGCTTCTCCCTCTCCCTCTGCCTGCTGCTCTGCCTACTTGTGCTCTATCTCTCTGTCAAATTAAAAAAAAAAAAGTAAATATACTATTAGGCTATATTGACAGTTTAGTTTTCAGAAACATCAAAGACTGCATCCCAGTTAAAACTGTTATTTGGTATTGTGTTCATTTTTAGGAAAAGATTTTATACTGGCATCAATAGAACAGATTCGATTTCAAACAACTAAGATGATGAAGTCAAGGGAACAAATACAATGTGTATTAGCTGAAAGAACTTGGAATATTTAGCCTTCAGGAGACTTAATCTTTCTCGATGGCTAGTTTAAATATTTCAAAGGCTGTCCTAGGTGATGGTTTAGAATTCATCTATGTCAGTCCAGGGGGAGAAGAATAGTCAGCCAGGGGAAGTCACGAATAAATATGGCCTCCATGCGATGGAGGGAAAGGTTTTACGAGACAGCCCCCTATTTAAAGTAGAAATGGACTGCTTTGTGGGATAGAATTCATGTTCAAATGGAAGGTGAAGTCAAACGTTTGAATTGATAGTGGAAGGGATTCCTGTAGTACATGAGGAATTAAGCATGATGACCTCATATCGCCTTTGTTTCTAAAAGTCTATGTTTGGTTTGGAAGAGAATATCACTCAGGACTTATTCAACTACTATGTAGGGCTCTAACACTTGAACAATGCAGTTCATTCAGGGAATTTTATTTTTGTATATTACAAATAATGCCAGAATGTAGGGAAAAGCCAAAATAAATGTCTTTCAGCAATGTAGATGGTATTCTATAAAAACTATCGATCAAGGACCAACATCATTTCAACAGATGGCACAACCTAGTGTTAAACCAGTAAGCTTTGTCAGGGTGAGGCTGCCAATCCAAAAATTGAAAACAGGTGGCAAAAGTTCCCTGGGGTGCTTGGCATCTGTAAGTAATCACTTACTGTAACAGCCCTGGTCAGATATAAATTAGCTTCATTGCTGATGACATTTTTAATAGCTGAAGGACCTCACAGCTTTATTTAATTCGAATTATAAGATACTATATACGTGTAGCTGATCACCTTTGACAATTGTTCAGTTCTCTTCTACTTTGTCAGTCTAAGTTGCAGTATACCATATATTTTATCTTTATAATGCAAAAGGGTCATGAACCATGATAGAAGGCAAGATACACTTATTTGTCTACACTGCTTCAGTGTTTCTCTGTTGCATTTTCTCTGGTTCTTCTAATCATCCATAACCAACTCTTAAGGAGAAATCAAATGCATCTGTATTTGGTTTCTGTTCAGTGGAAATGAAATCCCACAAAAACCAAACCGTGGTTTTGAACTGAAAATGCTCATTTTAAAAGTATGTTGCTAGCCTTCCTGACATTATATTCCACTGCCCTCCTGCCCCTCCCCAATGGATCTGGGAGTGAATTAAAGTTTATTCATGGGGAAACTGATAGATACGGGATGGATAAAGAAATTGCTAATACTATCCAAAATTGGTACACTCATGGTTTTATACTTCAGAGCTTCTTTGGAAAATGCGGTAGAAAGTGAGAATTTAGTAAAAAGGCCAAACTATTAGTTTGGAGACAAATGAGTAGCTTAGAGTACTTTATGCATGTCATGGGAACATTTCTGTAGATTCCTGTAGGCTATTGGTCTGTGTTTCGGTTAATAAAGTGAGATAATTTCTCTTAATGATTATATTCTGGATAATTAGTCAGAAAAGCTTTCACTTTGTTGAAATGATGAATTAATGTACTTTAACAGGTGAGGCTGGTCATAAAGCAGGAGACAAATAAATATGAGGAAACAGCAGAATGTTTCAAAATACCCTGTTTTGGAAAATAAATACTGTGTGTACTCAAAGAAGAAAGTACTGCGTATGACCCAACGGTCTATTTACCCCCACGTTTTCTATTTTCTCCATAATATGGAAAACTATAAGGCTTAAGACTGCTGCAAAAAGTGACTAAAGTTTTAATCCAAATGAAATAATAGATGGAGTTGGTGGAATCCAAATCTTGTTCATGTAGTCGTACATTAGGCTGCCTCCCTCCATCCCCACTCTATTCTCCCGGAAGAAGTTTTACCTTCACATGTTGTATTTTTTTCTTACTAGGCATTGGTCCATTATACAAAATGAAGAAAATATTTTGTATCATTGGGTTTGTATTTTATTAATTTATTCAGGGAATGAATGGCTGATTTATTGTTTGGGAACAACTCTCTGCTCATGATGGTTCTCAGACCTTTTATGCATCAACTATCTACCTAATAAGAAGCCTGGATTACAGATTACAACAACATTTCCAAGATAGCTCATATGAGGCAAATAGAATCAAGGAATAGTGAATGCCTTTGTGTTGTGTAAAACTGTAATGGGAACTTAAGCCTTCTGTTGATAGTGAAAACTCTTTTGGGTTACTCCCATAATCCTTCAGGATAGGATTATCATAGCAATTGCTAACTGTAAAGCACATGTAGTAACCTTCTCTACATCTAATGAAGACATTACCTTGGCTTATTCTTTTGACTTAGAAGACAGTCATGGCATTTTCCCATTGGTCACATTGTGCAAACATAAAAATATATTTTAGACCCTTTTGACTATGAGATTCTTAAGTCCTGTGATATGGCTTTGCAGCCCCCAGGGATACCACCATGGTTCAGGAAGGGATTTGAGGGGAATAACATGGAACCTGCAGGCACTTCCAAGTGAATAAGCCTGCTGCTCCACTGGTGCTCCTGTGTAGTCCTGACGAATCTAGACCAGAAATGGTCCTACCATGGGTTTCTAACTCTGAGCTTCATTCCAGTATTACAGAAGAATTTGACAGAAGCTGGCTTGGACCTAAAAATTATACAATCCCTAGAATGTGTTGGGATTAAATCAAGCAGCTATACCTAGTATCTTGAAGTTCTTCCTTGCTCCTGTTTCTCTGCCTTAGTAAGATTTTTGAGTTCATGTAAGTTTTTAAAATAAGGCTAATTCATAGTGCAGCTTATTTTTAAAATTATTTTATAAATTTTAAAGTTGTTAGGTTATGCAAATTAATTGATCCAATTTGGATTCTGATGCTTACCTCTTAACGTCTATTTTTCAAGAAGCTATTGGAGAATGAGAGGAATGGATAACGCAGTATTTTAATGTGCTAATCATTGCATGATGAAGGAGTTGTTTTAAGAGGTGAAGAATCATTGGCTAAAAGCAGGTTTTACCATTACCTGTATGTTTGGGTTCATCACACAGTCTCAGTCCTCTGTTACCATTAATCAGTGTGGGAGCACTATAGGCTAGTTAATGTTTCAACAGGACAATCAGGATTGTTGTGTCCTAAATCAGAGGTAAGGAGTAAATAAAACTGCTCAGACGCTAGGGTTATATTCTTTGAGGCAAGAGAGGCAAGTTACACAGCCCAGCAAGATGACAGCCTGCTAAGGGGCTGAATGTAAAGGTAGAGATTGGTGTGCTCAGAATTCTAGAAGGAAGGAAAACGAACCTAAACGGGGCAAAAGAAATACATTTGGACTTTTCTACATTCAGCAATTTATTAGATTAACTGTGTGTTGTCCTGGACTTCTGCTTGACATGTGTTTTTCTCATTTATTCATCTCCTAGCAACTATTTATTAATGGCTATTAATGCTCCTTTTAATGCAGCAGTGTGTCCGATGCTGGAATCATAGGGAGAAAAGGTGGCATTACCTGTGATGTAAGTCAGCATATGGTAGTTGCTGTAACGAAGCAGAGAATGGTCTTACGAACATGAGACCAAGCATGCTTCAGGAACTGGGGCTTAAAGAACAGTGCAGATGCAGGGAGATATTCTAAGAGTGAGCAGCATGAGTTCGGAACAAAGGTAGGAGGGTCCAAGGATTACTTTGGGAGTGGGGGTGCCGTTCATTTTAGGTAGAAGGTTTGAAGGCTGGATTGGGACATCATTTAGAATGGCCTTGAGTATCAGACTAATAGGTCTAGCCTTTATTCTGTGGACAGTTTAGAGCCAGTGGAAATTTTTGATCAAGTCCTCTGACTCTATGATGATGTACTTGGCGACAATGCACAATGGATATTGGAATGAGGAGGGAGTGGGTACAGGGGCTCAGTTGGGCCAGTAGAATACAGAAAAAAAGATAACAAAAGCTTGAACTATGGCATTAAACTTCAAATAAAAAGGGGCAGCATTTACTTGATCAGTTGGAGGAAATTTAATTAATGTTTTCTAGATTTTTTGTGTGTGTGCTGGTGAAACAAATACATTTAAAATATTTCTATTTTCTATGTACCTGGAGTGGATAAGTCAGAATTAAGAAACAATGTTGAAAAGGTTAAAGAGATTAGTATTTTTGCTAAAGGAAACTCCTATAAGTAAAATTTCTTTGAGTTTTCTGTGACGGAGGCAATGCAGGAACTCTGTCATTTCAAAGGTAAAAGTTTATATTAGACCTTGAATCCTTAATTTTCAGTTTTAATGATTTTATTCTTAATAAGTTGTGCCTACAGTTAATTTCTATATTTTTGTGGATGGTTTATCATTTGCAGTTGATAATGATACTTCAATTATCTGATATCCTTTAGGATTTGAGAATATAGTCATGCCCTTACCCTCAATTTCTCTTACCCTGGTTTCATTTATCCCCAGTGCACCAGGGTCTGGAAGCAGATGATCCTCCTTCTGACATATTGTTAGAAGGTCAGTAGTAGCCCAACCCCACATCACAATGCCTACATCATTCACAGACTCCATCTCATCACATAGGTGTTTTGTCATCTTACACCATCATAAGCAGAAGGGTGAGTGTAGTCTAATAAGATACTTTGAGAGAGAGAGAAACCACATTCCTATAATTTTTAATATAGTATATTGTTATAATTCTATTTTATTATTATTTTTGTTAATCTTTTACTCTGCCAAATTTATAAATTAAACTTGATCATGTATGTATGCATAGGAAAACACATAATATAAAAAGAGGTGAGAACTATCCATGGTTTCAGGTATCCACTGAGGTTCTTGGAACATGTTCTCCACAGATAAGGGGGGACCACTTTGTACATGATCTTTTCCCTTTAGAGGGAACTCAAACCATTATTATTATTATATTGCCAGTGTAATCAATAATTATCTTGATGTCCTCATTATTGTAAGGGGACTTAGTAGACAAATAAGGATATTGCTCAAAGATATTTTGGCTTCTCAATTTCTAATTAGAAATTTCTGATTTCTACTTAGAACCTGAAATTAGTAAGTAGAAATATACAACCAAGTTGCTTTCATGGATCTGATAGAGTCAAAGGACATAGGTTTCAGATTTACCTTTAGAAAAACACCAGTTTCACTGGTACAGAATTAAGTTATAATGGAATTTTCCCTCTGATGATGAATTACCAGTCTGAGAGGAAGTGGTTTGGGAATGGTGGCCCACCAACCAGAAAGCCCCAAGAACAACCATTAATAAGCACCCTTTGGTTGAATACCTATCATTATGGGGACTGAGCTCCCTGGGAGAGCGCCATTCTGCCTCCATCTGACATGCAGAATAGTCAGTAAGAGAATGAATGAAAAAGGATTTTAAAAAACTGCCAAAAATGGATTGAGCAAGTTTTCATTTGGAGTAAATAATAAAGAACAGAATTAGAACATTTTATTTTTTTCAAGGGAGTGTTACAGATGAAACTAATGAATCATAATGACTTTGATCAACTTGTAGAAAGTAAGACATGATTTTTTATGTACAATATTTTAAAATATTAAAATATTTACTGTTTTATGTATAATATAACATATAACATTCTTTAAAGTATTTTTGAGAGTCTAGAAAGGAGGAAAGCAAGCTTGATAGGCAGTTTTGGAGAAGTCAGAGAATGGTTTGAAGTCTCTAGATTATGGGACTATTCCTTTAAGTAGAATTTCTTATGTCACATTTCCATCAGGAAGTAGGTAAGTGGCCAATTTCTAGTGTAGTTCCACAGTTCTCAACAAAATCAGCTTATTACTGGATCTTCATTGCACCACAAGATAGAAATTGTTAGTTCCCCAACCAGCCTGTGGCTTCTGTGGTTCCCGGAGGGCTGTCAGCCAGTCTATGGGCTGAGAAGTTGGCGGCCAAGCAACATTAACATGGAAACATGAAGTCGCTTAAAGGCCATACTTCACATGCTGGTGACTTGAGAAAGAAAGGAAAAATAAATTTTCTTGGCATTTACTGTGTCTTAAGTGAAGTCAAGAGTTAGATTGTATGTGGGGAGAAAAACTTTCACAAGGAATGTAGCAAAGAAACAGATGAGTGCACAATGAGAGGACTTAATTTCCAAATCTTATGGCTTTCTAGTTAGCTATAAATGTCATATTAATGTCTCTTAACAACTTGTAAATTTCAAGAGGACAGGGCCCTCGTCTGGTTTTGCTAACTATTATGCCCTGGAGAACCTAGTTGGCACGCAGTAGATTTTTGGTAAATGAATGAGTGAACAATTACCTAATCTTTTGTGACTGTGATTATGCTTAATTCATAATTATGCCAGTTTGTATAATAAAACAATGAAATACTCGCATCTTGATTCTTAAAGGCAACTTGAGGGACCTGGAGAAAGTCATCATTCTGAATCTCTGAGTTTCTTCATGATGAAAATGAGTATGTTAGACTAATCACTGTTAACCTTCCTATTTTCATAAAAAAGTAGTACGAATACACAGTTGAAAGAGTTGGTAAACCATCATTTTTTTTTCCCACAGCCTTGTCATTTCCTACTTTCCAGAGGCAGCTGTTTCACTTCTTTTTTACTGATTCTCTTGATATTTATCTGCACGTACCTAAGTCATATGCTTCTAGTGCTGGCTCTGATTTTTTCGCTTTTATCATTATCTCTTAAATAAACACTCACACTGTGGGTGTGTAAATAACCCCCAGTCCCCATCGCCTCCATCCTCTCAGCTTCCCAGTGATGAAGAGAGATCTTACCAGAGATGACGAGTACGAGAGAACTTTCCAGAGCTGAGCTGTGCCGTATTGTTGTGATTCCCTTCATCTCTTTCAAGTCAGATCCCTTGTTTCATAAATCCTTCATCTCACCTTTCCTTGATTTACTGTCTGAGTTTGGTACAGTATATATTCCAGTAGTTAACTGAAAAAAAAAAAAAAAAAAAAGAAGCCAAGAAGGTAGGTTTTTGAGACTCTGTGTAGTAGTGGTCTACTGTCACGCAAAATTTGACTGTGTTTAGAATTTAAAATTGTATTCATTTTCCCTCGCAATTGTGAAGGCCCTTTTTTTTTTTTTGTCTTCTAGTTTGTTATATCCACAGTGTTCAAAGACTTCAAGATGATGTATCCAGATGTGGATATATTCCTTTCCATTGCAGGGCACCAGTGGGTTCTATCAATCTGGAAACTCATCAATTCTGGCAAGTTTCCTTAGCTGATTTATCTAATATTTCTCTCCTTTCCAGTTTATTTGTTCTTTCTTCCTGGAGTTGTTGTTACTGAGATGTGGGGTCTTCTAGAATAATATTCTCTCTCCCTTTTTCTCATTGTGCTTCTCCTTATTTTTCTGTCTTTTTTAATTTGCTTATTTCCCCCTTCAATATTCTCTTGTAAAGCCTTCTTTTATTCCTAATATCAAAATTTGAATTTCTGAGAGCTTCCTTTTCTTCTGATTAAACAAAAAAAAAGAAAGAAAGAAAGAAAGAAAGGAAGAAAAAGGAAAAAAAAAAAACCAAACCTGTTCTTATATCATGGGTGACATATAGCTTCTAATCTTCTTGAGGATACTAATGATAGTGTCACCTCATTGGCTTCCTTCAAATTGCCTTTATCTGTTTCGTTTCACTCTTTTATATTATATTATATTATATTATATTATATTTACATTTATATTACATCATTCCTCAGATATCTCAAAGCCCTTGGCTCATATTATAGAGTGGGATGCTGTAAGATTGGCATTTACCCTAGGTTGATCTGGCTGGGATTTTTTTGGTGAAATATCTCAAATATCAGTCTCTGTCAGTCTTTTGTTTGGTCAGATTCTATAACTTGTGACTAAAAGTGTGAGCCTTGAAAACAGCATCCATGTCACTTGGAAGCTGTTAGTTTTAGAACCTCTAGCTCCCACCCCAAAGCTATTGATCAGAATCTAGTCTTGATCAAGATCCTTTGGAGAAAAATCTTCCTTTCACTTACTTAGGGAACCTAAGCCTGGGCATAGCATTCTAGGAGACCAGTGAGTGATGAGACAAAGGGCAGGTAATTCCATATTCAGATTATAACCTTTCAAGTTAAGTAATCTCCTGGTAACAGGGTGGTGTCCCTGCTTTCATCATTGCCTATTGTCCTACCCAATTTCGGCTGCCATAACAAAATACCAGTAGACAAGGTGACTTCAGCTGCAAATGTTTATTACAGCTTTGGAGGCTGGGAAATTGAAAATCAAGGTGCTGTCTGGTTCAGCACCCCTCTTCCTGGTTTGTAGATGTCTACCTTCTTTCCATGGTGGAAAGAGAAATCTCATGTCTTCTCTTTTTTATAAGAATATTAATCCCATTTATAAAAACATCAAACTCATGACCTAATCTCACCCTAAATTATCTCCTGAAGGCCCCATCTCCAAATACCATCATGTTTGGCATTAAAGCTTCAACATTTGAATCTTATGGGGACACAGATACTCAGTCTGTAGTACCTGGTGTCCCCTCTGTTTCCAGACAGTAAGCCTCTAGTTTCTTGCTAGGTTGAGTGGGTCATCTGGCTGTCTAGCTACCTCTTCATCCTCTTCAATTTATAGCTCCCCCATCCCCCCACTTCCTCTTGGAGTTGGTAGATCCAATTTCTTAGTAAACCAACTTTCTGTTTCTCTGACAGCTAAGGTTTTGTAGTTCTTCCTTTTATTTTGATTTTGTTTTATAGATTTATGGTAGTAAAATATCCTAACACTTGGATTCAGTGGGTTTTACAGTAAGAGCAGAAGCAGATGTTTAGAAGCAGTTAACCATCTTTAACCAGTAGACTCATCTTTAAAGTCTTTCTGGTTCTCAAATTTTATGTCTCAACTTCTCTGTTATATTTGCAGACTAAGTATCATTTATTATTTGTTCATTTATTTGCTTCATTATAGCTTATCTTTAACCCACTATGGGATGTTAGAAAGAACCCGTGTGGCCCAGTCAGTTAAGCATCTGACTTCAGCTCTAATCATGATCTTGGGGTCCTGGGATGGAACCTCACATTTCATCAGGCTCCCTGCTCAGCGGGGAGTCTACTTGCTTCTCTGCCTCGCCCCTGTTAGTGTGCTCTCTCTCTCTCTCTCAAATAAATAAATAAAATCTTTAAAAAAATAAGGATTTATTTGTCTAGAAATCGTTTTTGGGGAAAAAAAAACTTGTCTATAGAAAAGTTTTAGTGCTTAAGTTAAATTGCAACTTAATCTGCGTAGCAAAATGAAAAGTCAGGTAGCACATCAGAATTCAGTGTTACTTCAGTGTCATAGAGTTTCAGAACCACAGCAACATCATGTACATTTTGTTTCTAGTTTCACCCATCAGTAATTACTCGGTATTTAAACTTGAGATTTTAAAATAATGTACTGTCAATCAATCATTTAAGTTCAGATGAAATTTAGCACTTTAAAATTTTTTATCACACTTGGACCCACTCTTTGATGAGTTGAAATGTAAATTGGAAGCTTGATATGCAGGCCAGTGAATTATATCAGTGGTGGGTCACTGACCATTCTGCAAGGTATCAATTACAAAAGATAAGTCTTCATAATTATTGTTTCTTCTATCTATGGAAATGACTGAACAAGAACATAGTAATAGTGACTAGCATTGCTTACAAGCTTTTTTTTTTTTTTTTTTCCTTTTTCTGTGTGTGTGTATGTGGGACTGTGAATGCATTTATTCAGGTGGAACAGGAACAATGTGAAATGCTTCTTGGCAATAATTCTCCAGGCTGGCAGTCATCTGAGCTAGAGATTTTTGGTACACTCACATACTATTGAATACAAGTGTTGTAATATATTTAACTTGGTTTAACCAAACCTTCTTAAACGTTATTAGCTATGGAACTTTTTTTTTTTTTTTTTTTTTTTATAATTTTTTTATTTTTTATAAACATATATTTTTATCCCCAGGGGTACAGGTCTGTGAATCACCAGGTTTACACACTTCACAGCACTCACCAAAGCACATACCCTCCCCAATGTCCATAATCCCACCCCCTTCTCCCAAACCCCCTCCCCCCAGCAACCCTCAGTTTGTTTTGTGAGATTAAGAGTCACTTATGGTTTGTCTCCCTCCCAATTCCATCTTGTTTCATTGATTCTTCTCCTACCCACTTAAGCCCCCATGTTGCATCACCACTTCCTCATATCAGGGAGATCATATGATAGTTGTCTTTCTCTGCTTGACTTATTTCACTAAGCATGATACGCTCTAGTTCCATCCATGTATAGCAGCAATGTCCACAATAGCCAAACTATGGAAAGAACCTAGATGTCCATCAACAGATGAATGGATCAAGAAGATGTGGTATATATACACAATGGAATACTATGCAGCTATGGAACTTTTTTTTCCTTTTTCTCCTCTTCTCCTTCCTCCTCCTCTTCCTCTCCCATCTTCCTCCCGCTCCCCTTTTTCTCCTTCTCCTCCTTCTCCTTCTTCTTTCTCTTCCTCTTCTTCCTCCTCCACCACCTCCTCCTTCTCCTCCTCTTCCTCTTCTTCATTTTGACAAATGCTCCCGTAGAAACAAAGAAGGTGAATAGTAAAACCAGTTTTGTGATACTTCTGTTTAATGCCAGTTTTTGTATTTCCTGAGCCTAGTTCAGTATTTGGCACACACTCAGTAGATAGTTTCAGAACAATCTGAGCCAACTTGAATAAACTGTACTTCTTCCCTCTCAGCAGTACTTTTTAAGCAGATTCTTCAAATTATCACCTTGACTCACTATAGCTTTTGCTTTCCTCCCTGGTTTAGATTCTCTGAACATACCACTTACCCAGATTGCCTTACAACCAGGGTCAGTTAAGTTCTTAAATATGTGGCCGTGCAGGCTGCCTCTGACCACCTCCTAAAATAAAGGTACCCCTCGAATATTCACAGTGAAGAAATGGCTAAGTCTAGACAATCCAGATTGCTCTAAGAGTTTGGAAGTTGGTTCAACTTCCAATCAAATCTTTATCACTGAAAATCTCTCTTAAAAATGTTTCCCCTTCTTGGTAAGTCAGATATGCTGGGTTTATGTGAAGTAATATCAAAGTATCTAAAGTGTTATTCAAATTCTCTTTGATGGTTTTTGTACTGCCTCAGGCTTTTTATTTCAATTAGATTTTGCTAAACAGTAGACACACAAGGCACCCAAGAGATGAGACTGAACGTCAATTTGATGGAGGGTCTTTGCATTTTTAATAACCAAATGATTGTGTTTTATTTTATATCTATTTTATGTTTAAATGGATAGATCTTTGTAGTGGTTATATCTAGTTGAAGTTTATAGGTACTGACATATTTTAGCAAGTTGTACTTGAGATGAACCTCTCTGTGTGCCTCATAGAAACTAATTAACAGCTAAACACACAGTACAGGATGGGTTACATTTGTTGATAAGTCTATTGTCTTAGTTTGCTCAGTCTGCTATAACAAAATTCCACAGACTTAATGGCTGATACAAGAGAAATTTATTTTCTCACAGTTTTGGAGGTTAGAAGACCACGATCACATTGCTGACAAATTAAGATTCTGGTGAGAGCTCTGTTCCTGGTTGGTAGACAGCCACCTTCTTACTATGTCCTCATGTGGACTTTTTGCTGATCCCTCTTCTTATACGGAAATATGAGACTGACCTTCAATCAAAGATTCTCAGTGGTGCCATATGGTTTGGTGTGTGTGTGTTTTAAGTTGAATTTTAAACTTTTTTATATTTAGTTTATTGAAGGAGCAGTGTATTTTGAACAATTTAGTGTTTGCCTCTTCCAATCCTTATTTCACAATGTAGGCCTAAAAGATGAGATAGTTGGCATGGACATTTACAGATAAACTGATAGAAGAGATAGGAGTCCTGGTGCATTAGTCTGTGGTGCACACTTCTTTCCTTTTGTCAATCTATATAATTTGAGATGCAATTGAAACTTAAATCTCTTTCAGTTGGAGTTCACTTAATAGGTGAAAATATTCTAAACCTGATGTGTTGAAGAGCTCTAATAGGAGAAATGTGGGACTCAACGCTGGCATTAAACCGCTTCTCTCAGTAAATTTACCCAGAATCTGGAAGCATCTTTGCATAACCTAAACAGTTGAGGTGGGGTTTCACAGAATAACTGGACTTCATTTCTCAGTGGTGACTAAGCATGCCCCTTTTTGACGGTTTAAAGCCAACTCACTATATGTGGTGTCTATTCATATAAACACAAAATTTGATATTATGTGACCCATAGAATAATGGATTGTTTCAAATTAGCATGACATTGATAGTAAGGACCCACAGCAGAGGGAAAGAGTTCAAAATTGCTCCTCAGGAACAACATTTCTGGAGATGAAACCCCAGCCTTGACTCATGGTAAAGGCCTCCTGTGATCATTAACCATTCATAACCTCCTTACCCTCCCTCCCTTTGAGCTCAGTCAGTTAGGTGAAAAAACGCATGTGGAAGCACCTGCAGCTCTTGACAAAGAGTAAAACAGATATTGGTGTGGTGTTACCATGAGTCCAAGATGCATGGTGTCCTCCACTCCTACCTCTGCAGAAGATATGCTGTTGGACTGATGGTACAAGTGACAAAGGACCCTTTCCCCAACAGAGTAAATGCATTCATTTTTCTGTAACTCATTTTTGTAAAATCTTCTTAAAGTCAGAGGTCATCTAAGGTAATATTTCAGTCTTTTTCTGAAGAAATAATGACATGTCACGTGACTAATTTTAATCTTTGAGTCCTTGGTTGGTAATTTGACTGATTTGTGTTAGATATATTCACAATCATTCTTCCATTCTGTTAACCATTTATAAGGGCAGTATCACAGTATGCTGGTTTGATCATCACCTACATATATTTTTCTTCATGAATACCACAGATTCTTTATTTTAGTTAAAGGACACACTCTTCTTTGCAACACAATCTAGTAATGCAAGCAAGAGTAATCCTTTTTTAATTTAATTTTTTTTTTTTGCTCCCATGTTGGGGGGGGCATAATTAATTTGTGTTTATATAGAATTGGAAACACACTTCTTATATCAAAAAATGAAAATCTTGGTCACTAACTAAATTTTTAACTAACAAAAGCAAAACATTTAAAAAAATTAGGCTTTATTCCTTAGAATATTACTAAGGCCACAGAAAACTTGAGTGTAAGGCAGAGAGATTTCCTCTTCTTTTTTATTTTTAAGTAATCTCTATGCCCAGGGTGAGGTTTGAACTCTAGACCCCAAGATCAAGAGTCATGTGCTTCACTGACTGAGCCAGGCAGGTACCCTTAGGCACAGAGATTTCCTATATATTCTTGCCGCCAAACAAGGATAGACTACTCTACTAACAGCCTCCCCCACCAGAGTGATAACATCTCTTAAAGTCGATGAACCTACATGGATACATCATTATCACCCAATGTCCATAGATTACATTAAGCATCACTGTTAATTTTGCAAATCTGTGGCTGTGGACAAAAATATAATGACATGTATCTATCACTATAGTATCAAAGAGAGTAATTGCACTGCCCTAAAAATCCCCTGGGTTCTGCCTGTTTATCCCTCTCCATCCTCTAACCCCTGGCAACCACTGATCCTTTTGCTGTCCCCATAGGTTTGCATTTTCAAGGGTGTTAAATAGCAGGAATCACACTATGAAGCCTTTTCAGACTGTTATTTTATGTAATATGCATTTAAGTTTTCTCCATGTCTTATCAGGGCTTGATAGCTCATTTCATTTGAGTGCTGAACAATAGTCCATCGTCTGAATGTGTCACCTCTTATCCATTCACCTCCTGAGGGATGTCTTGTATTTTTCATTTTGGGGATTTTTGGTGGTTTTTTTTTTTTCTGTTTTTGTTTGTTTGTTTGTTTTGAGATGCCTATTCAGCATCTAGTAATGGGTTTTAACATTAAAAGGAAGGCAGTAAGAATTAGTTTTTTTATTAATGTCAGTGGCAGTAAAACAAAGGATTGTAAGGAAAGAAACTATGGAAATTTCATTCCACATACACATCATTGATATCATTCAGGGGATATTGAATCACTCTACAATATTCTTATTATTCTTGCTATTGAACAAAGAACAGTAGACCTGCAAATCAGTTTTCTCCCTATGAATAGTGAATCAGCTAAAATGTAAATATATTATTACAGAAAGTTCATAGCAGCTCATGCTTTTCTATTCCACTTGGAAGTGCTTTAGCATATTTTTACATCTAGAATTATTGATATTGCATTTGATGTTATAAATTCTCTTCTATACAACATATCTCTCTGCCTTTATCCCCCATTTAATCAATAATGAGAAAATTTCAGATCTTCACCCTTTACTGAGTAAATCACTTGGTATGAGTATCAGTAAGTAGATGCAATCCACCCTGTGGTGGGTAATTTTTAGCTCCATTCCTTTTTCTAAATGAATCTAGCCAAACCAGGAAAGACAACACACTATTTATCTTTGAACAACAACGAGGGAAGGAAGAAGTTTTCTTCAACTGCATAAATGTGCCTGTGCTGGTATGTGTGGCTTTCTAATGTTCTTCATTGTTGTTTGTTTTCTTTTTGGAGGCTAAATGACCATTTGACTTTTTTGGAGGTCAAAACTGGGTGGAGGAATTGGCCCCTGGACTAGCTGTTAGCCTCCCACCCCTCTAAGTGGTCTCCTTTGATTGCTATTATTTTTTGGAGTCCTGGTTTTAACCTAGTTCTCTAGAGCCTTGTTGTTCAAAATATGCTCCATGGGCCAGTGGCAGAATCTCAGGCCCCATTTTGGACAGAGTCAAGGTCTGCATTTTAATCTCCCCCAGGTCAATCGTGTGTCTGTTTGAGAAACAGAGTTCTAAATTTTCTTGAGTACCTTGTTTGCCCATCACCCCAGAGCCCAATATTCATGATATAAAAGACGTCCTTCAGCTATAGGTTAGAAAAGTAGTTCAAATTTTTCACTATTGTGGGTCCAGCAATTTGCCATAAGACTGCATATTCTTATGGATTGACAAAGTATCAGGCAGGAAAGAGTAGAAGGTACTATTCTGAGACTCATCTGAGTATCATTCAAGTTCCAAAAATAATTCAGGTCCGCAGTATCTCTAATCCCTGTCAAGTGCCCCTATCTCAAGGCTCACTATTGCTGGTTGTTAGGTATATGGACACCATAGTAGAAGGTCTGGTGTTGAGGTGGGGATATGAACGAAAGGACTGAATATTGGCATGACAGTGACTAGTATAATGACCCTAAGCAGCCCAGTTAGCCTTAGCATGGGAACAGAAAATTAATTTGACTCCTGAAGCCCAGGCCCAGGTGTCAGCCAGCTAATGACTAGCCGTGGAACTTCAGACAATGCACGGTAGCCACTAGGGGTTGAATTTCTTCACTTATAAAATGGGAGCAGTGATAGTGCCTTACATAACTCAAGGGGCTATTGTGAATAAAGGAGAAATAGTTTAGAAAGCACTTTTCAAAATGGTGTTGGTAGATAAGAAGTTAAAACAAGGTTCCAAATATTGGAACAAGTATTTTCCATTGCAGAATAAAATCAGAACCAATTTCCACAGGCTACTTTATGTTTTCCTTCATGTTCCACACATTGCTTTGGAAGGTGCCTCCACAAGTATAAACATATGACCTTTAAGGCCAGAGACATAGAAGAAATAGAATTCCTCAGGGTTTTACTAGCAGCACTGTTTCTCCAAGTATGATTCTCTGATCTACCTTCCTCAGAATCCCCCAGGATCTTTGTGAAGGGATCAGGTTTGATGAATCCTCAGGAATAAAATGTGATTCTGAAGTTTGAGAAAATATCTTGGGTGGGTTTTGCTGTTAGTTTTAGAAAAAAGGTAGAAATTTTATGAAAGTTCAACTTAGAGGCCTTTTGGTTTTGGAACAGCTACCTGTAATTCCCCCATTCACATTTATTCTCATAAAAAGAAATTATACATTCTGCTTTTTTTTCTCCCAAGATGATGTTGCTTATTCAATCACTCCACAAAGATTTATTGAGCATCTTCTAGAACTGTGAGGATCTATTATGTGTCCAGGAAACCAACTTAATAACTATATGCATTCCTGAGTTATTAGCACAATGAATACATTGAAAACAATCTTTGGTTAGACTTCTGGTACAAATGTAAACTTCCTATGAAGTTTCTGCTTATGGACAATAAGCCACTCCACATTTCTTGTCTTTGATTTTAATTTAAGCTAAAATTATATTTCTGTCTACCTGTTGGAATATTAAACAGAAAAAGATGGGGACAGAACAAATTAGCTTATTTATGCTTCTCCATGCCATGCCTTTAGGCAAGGAATTTAAATATCCAGTTGACCCTTGAACAATATGGGAGTTAGGGGCACTGATAACACTTGCAGTCAGAAATCCCCAAATTGCTTTTGACTCCCCCAATACTTAACTACCAATAGCTTCTTGTTGACTAGAAGCCTTATTGAGAATAGTTGACTAACATGTATTTTGTATGTTACATGTATTTTATACTGTATTCTTACAATAAAAGTAAACAAGAGAGAAGAAAATGCTAAAATTATAAGGGAAAGAAGATACATTTATTATTCTGTACTGCAAAAAATTCACATAGAAGTGGACCCATGCAGTTCAGCCCCATATTGTTCAAGAGTCAACTATATATTTTACTACAGTGAAGGTTATTTAAGTGAATTATAGTGGAGATTGGTTGTTTTCCTATTTTCACATAGACAAATTATTGATGATGTTACATGTGGAAAATTTATATTCAAATATATCATGTGTCTTATTAAATATGTGAAATGGGAAATTAATGATCCTGGACATTTAAATTGTTAGTCATCTGTCAGCCTAATTACTAATTTTTCTTCTCACGGTCCACTCTTTTTGCTAAGAGCTCATGGGAATTGGCCAGCCCCTTATTGAATGAACATATTAGTCTTTCCATGTGGTAATTGAGCATCTGCAGAATAGAAACGTTTACTTGTTTTTTACTGTTATCAGTTTAGCCAAAGGGGATGAACCATATATCTTAGGCCTCCACAAACCATTCTGAAGAGAATAGTGGACATGATATTTTAAAAACATGTCCGATCATGCTCTTTCCTGGTTAAAGCTTTCCAGTGGCTTTCTAACTCTCTGAGTAAAGTCCAGCTTCCTAAAACCCTGTGAGGCTTACTTCTCAGCCTCTTCTCCCTCTACTCTGCCTAGACTCCCTCCACTCCAGACACACAAGTCCCCCTTTCAGTCCTCCAGTAGGATGTTCCTTCTTGCCTGGGCCTTTGTTTTGGCTGACGCTTCCACATACCACCTGAAAGCCTTGGGATAGTCTGAAGCTGGAAGGTTTTGTGATCTGATGTTGAATAAACAAATGAATAAAATGAAAGCATTTACAATGAATTGAGAAGAAAACACTTTTAAACAAGAACGTCAGTAGGCATTTTGCAGAGAGCTTTGAAATGTTTTAAAGCTTGATATTTGATAAAAATATTACAGACTGGTGCAAAATCTTTCTGATTGTACCCAAAATATGGTAAAAGTGGGATTAGGATTCTTAGTACAGACCTGACTTTAAGCTTAGAAATATAAATTTACATATACATAGAAATTAAATCAGTTTTCTAAACAGGTGTTTTTGAAAATCCAATAACAGGTTAACAAATTTAAGGTTTATACTAACACAGAATA
This sequence comes from Mustela lutreola, assembly GCF_030435805.1. Lineage (NCBI taxonomy): Eukaryota > Metazoa > Chordata > Mammalia > Carnivora > Mustelidae > Mustela > Mustela lutreola. The sequence continues at coordinate 21,052,497 of NC_081297.1, read as the reverse complement.
TTTTTTACTTAATTTTAATTAAACTTCATGAAGTATTTGATTGATAAGTGAAAAAAAGGAAGAAAGCCTTCCCTTCGCATTCTAAATAGCACTGAAGAATATTGATGGCTTTAAAAAAATAATCCCAGACTGCTTGTCTGTTACCCAGCCAAGTAATTCATAACAAAAGGCAGGTTAAAACACTTCACTCTAGAGCAGTGTGTTGTGAGATGGGAGACATTATGTTAAGTTAAAACGAGAACAAGCTGATCTGTTTTCTTCTCTTTATTCACATGTCATTCTTTATAAGTAATATACTCAAAAGTTCGCCTCAGAGCATTTTGCTTTTCCTTTGGGAAATGTGGAAGAGAAGTATCTGTGTAGAATAAAAATATGTTAGTGTGCATTAATTTATTCTAGTAAATAGGCAGGAGTGTTATTGACTGCAGTTAAGTCAAATCATGACTTCTGTCTATGAACATAGCTAAACTTTCCCTCAAAGTCAAATAATTCGCCTACTACTGTTACCTGTAATACATGAGAATTGACTAAAATAATGTGTAATGCTGTATATGAAGTGTCAAAAATGAATGTTTACCTTAGAGTGAATTTTAGGACCAGCATTCTTTAACCCATACTACAGAGATACTAAAAAGGAAATATTTAGTATGTGACAGTAGGTCTAAATTATATAATTTGGAAAGGATAATATATGTTAATATTCTCCCTATTTAGTGCTGAAGTCAAGTGTTGTATTGCTTTTAGTAATGTTATTTTCTAAGCCAGTGTTTTTAGCCCTTTTGATAAGGTGTAAGATATTTATATCAACAAATTTGCAAATTAGTTTTGGCTTATTAGTGCCATATTTAGATGTCTGTGAATATAAAACCAGTTTACTATGGCTTACTCTGAGTACAAATGATTAAACAAAAACAGGTCTTGGATATGCTTAACAAAATGTAGAATTTATAAAAATGGTAATGGAGTTTCAAAACTTACTGTACAAAAAGTAATGTGCTACTATTTTATCCTACAGCCCAATACAGATGATGATATGGGTCAAAGAAAATATTTGATGTGTACTTTAATAAGAATTTTGCCTATTAAACAAAAATCTCCCAGTTAGGGATAAATGAATGGTACACATCTTTCTGTAGGTAAGACAGTTTCTCCAGAAGATTCACTAGGCTATTAGGATCTAATTGGCACAGTCTGACAGAGGTGGATATTTTTTCGCAGCAGCAGGAGACAACAACACAATAATGTTTTAATAGAGAGCTTCTCAAGGAAAGAAGAAACTTTTTTCCCCAGTTTTGGGGAGTATGTTGCCCAATGGAATAGGCCAAAAATAAAGGTATAGGAAACCATGGGGCCCCTGAGTTTTTCCACTGGTTAAGCATCCAACTCTTGATTTAGGCTCAGGTCATGATTTCAGGGATTTGGATTCAGCACACCTGCCCCCTTGAGCTCCCCACTGAGCATGAAACCAGTTTAAGATTCTCTCCTTCTCCCTCTCCCCACCCCATGCATGCATGGGTGTACTCTCTCTCACTTTCTCTCTCTCTCTCTCTCTCAAAAAACAAGGCGGGGGGCTACCCATCTTCCTGTCATATTGATGAGCATGGATACTGACAAACTGGCAACAGTCTTGAGTGCAACAGAGTACAAACCCACTTTTTAGAAATTGTTCTCCTAAGGGCGCCTGGGTGGCTCAGTGGGTTAAGCCACTGCCTTCGGCTCATGTCATGATCTCAGGGTCCTGGGATAGAGCCTCTGCTCAGCAGGGAGCCTGCTTCCCTTCCTCTCTCTCTTCCTGCCTCTCTGCCTACTTGTGATCTCTCTCTGTCAAATAAATAAATAAAAATAAAACTTTAAAAAAAATTGTTCCTGAAAAAGAAGTGAGGCTGCTCACAGAAATGTAGGTTTCAGTATCAACTTGGAAGTTCAACAGTTGAGGATTAGTCTATGGTAGGCATTAATTATGGTAGGCATTGTCAATGAAATACAGAATATAGTCAGTAATACGGAAAAATATTTGTTTTTAGTGCTAAAATAAATAACTTATACACATTTAGACACACACATGTGAGCTTGCACACCACACTTTTTGGTACAAAGACAGGAGGAGACATGCAGAGAAATATCAAGGAAGGATATTCACTAAGGTGATAACTCGGCCTCCTACACCTAGAATAGAATAATAGGTATTTAAAATTTTCTCCTATTTTCTCTTTAATGATTTAATTTTTCATATTAGATGAAAGGTAGTTTTCTAATTTAATAATATTTAAAAACCCTTCAGGTTATTCACCCTTTTATATGAATATATTTTTTATAAAGTGGGGAGATACTCACTATAAGGAAATTATTTAAAGTCTATCATTTATGGATTTTTTTTAAAGATTTTATTTATTTATTTATTTGACAGAGATCACAAGTAGACAGAGAGGCAGGCAGGCAGAGAGAGAGTGGGGGAAACAGGCTCCCTGCTGAACAGAGAGCCCGACGTGGGGTTCGATCCCAGGACCCTGGAATCATGACCTGAGCAGAAAGGCAGATGCTTAGCCAACTGAGTCACCCAGGTGCCCTGGAAGTTTTAGGCTTTTAATTATTTTATGAAATTCAGATTTTTTTTTTCTTGGTTGTATACTAAAGACACAATGGTAGAAGGAAGTTTTTATGTAAATGTATATTGTAGCAGGTACTTAAAGCAGGGACCTTTGCAGTTTATCTGCAATTTGTTTATATGGGTAAAAAAAGCATTTACTAAAAGGTAAATTCAAGGAGAGAAGGGGAACGAAACAATTGGATTCTAAAAGTCTCAGAGTGCTGCTAATCTCTAAGGGATTGAAAGGTTACTGTGAATTCTGTCTTACTTTGATAGCTTAATCCTCAACTGTGTTTTGTATATTTTAGGAATATAGCATAGAAATTTGAGTCTAATTTTAGTACAGTTTTCACTGTCTTACTTTTCTTTTTAATGTAATTTTGTTGATTGTGGTTTATTTACAATGTTAGTTAAATTGTGTAATCAGCATAAATATATGCAATCACACAATTTAATTAGGGACTGTTATTTAGGAAAGTAATGATTAAATCCAGACATTCATAACATTTTAGAAATTCTTGAGAACTTTATTTTAAAACTGCCATCTGAATGAACGACAGTTGAAATTCAAATTTAAGTATGACTCTTTTCCAAACAAAAGTGAAAAAAATCTTATCAAGTTTAGTGGAGTAGAAAGTATGATACAGTTTGTGAAAGACCCAAACTTCTTAACTAAATTTGTACTAATGTTCAAACTTTCTATTTCTCACCATTATCTCAATTTTTGGCTTAAAGTTTCCCATTCTTGTGATAGAGATTGTTTGGAATATGTTTTTTCTATCTCAGGATACTTCACTCCTAATACTAGTTTGCGTTATTCATAAAGGGACATGGTTGAGTGGATGATTTATGCAAGTCATCAGCTAGTAAATACTCAAAAACTACTTAATGGAGGAAATAGCATCTTTGTACATAAAGCACTCTGAATTTAAACATAAATAACAAAGTGTCAGTTTTGTTTAAATAATTATATGGCTTCTGCTGCAACAAATATTTATGAATCTTTGCTTCACAGTGCTTTTGGTATTCAGAAGCTAAGTCTTTTTCCTGTGACATTTTGGGAAAGAACTTTTCTGTAAAGTTATTTGTAGATATCAAAGCGAAGTAGTTCTGCCCATTGCTTTGTGGTTCCAAGGTAGTATGAAGGTATATTTCATTAAGTATATGAATCAAATGTGAGAAATAGAATAACAGGAAAATTCTTTTCTTTTACACTATATGAACATTTTAAAAGACTTTGGAGTTATAGTGTTGTAACCCTCTTCAAGTTCAAATATAGAAAACAAGGTTAGGAAAGTATAGGAAATTGCAGAAAAATTGGCATAGATGCTTCTAGTTTTCTCAAGAAATGACCCTACATACCCACGTATTCAAGGCTAAGAATTTAAGCAGAGAAGTGAGATTATTTTAAGAGCTGTCATGATGGAAAACACCAGGTCATAACCCCAACCATGTCATGACATATCCCAGAAGGACAAACAGACTGGACACCTTAAGCAGTTTTAGTGAACATTATTATAGTAACAGGAAGGCACACAAGCTCTCCTGGACAAGCTCATGGCCATTTATATAGAAATGGCATTAAATCAATAATTATGAGAAAAACAACTGCAATTAGTTTTGAGTAAAGCTCTATGAGATCACTTTATAATAATCTCACTTGGAAAATTCTATGTTGATGGTTAGGAAAGATTTAACCATGTCAGAATATTAGGATTTGAACATCAGAAAGTAGAGACTTAGGTATTTCGTTTTTTGTTTTTTGTTCCCCCCCCGCCCATTATAGAAGTGAAACATTGTAGGGGTCCCTGGATGCCTCAGTCAGTTAAGCATCTGACCCTTGATATCAGCTCAGGTATCAATCTCAGGGTCATGAATTCAGGCCCCATGTTGGGCTCCACACGGAGTGTGGAGCCTACTTAAAAATTAACTGATTAGGGGCGCCTGGGTGGCTCAGTGGGTTAAGCCGCTGCCTTTGGCTCGGGTCATGATCCCAGGGTCCTGGGATCGAGCCCCACATCAGGCTCTCTGCTCAGCTGGGAGCCTGCATCCTCCTCTCTCTCTCTGCCTGCCTCTCTGCCTACTTGTGATCTTTCTCTGTCAAATAAATAAATAAAATCTTTAAAAAAATAATTAACTGATTAACCTACTAATTAATTAATTAAAACAGCTTTGTTTGGAGCATCTGAGGACCTCAGTCAGTTAAGTGTAGGAATCTTGATTTCAGCTCAGATCATGAGCTCAGGATTGTGAGATTGAGCCCTGTGCTGGGCCCTGTGCTCAGTAGGGAATCCGCTTGAGATTCTTTCCCTCTCCCTCACCCCTCCCCCAACTCAAGTGCACATGAATTCTCTCTCTTTAAAAATAAATAAACAATTCTTCCCAATGTCCATAATACCACCCCCTTCCCTGGGGATAAAAATATATGTTTATAAAAAATAAAAAAAATTATATAAAAAAAAGTAAAAGTTATAGCTTTTTGAGGAAAAAAAATAAAATAAATAAATAAACAATTCTTAAAAAAAAGAAGTACAACAATGTAGAAGATGGGTAAAATAAATATATGCCATGAGAACAAATGGAAAAAAAAAAAAAAAAACTTAGCAGCTTCCATCCTGTATAACACAGAAAAAAGGACTGATAATACTGTAATGTATTTCTCTCTCATTTTTTCTTTTGTGTATTTTTTTCAAAGACTTTATTTATTTACTTGATTGAGACAGAGCACAAGCAGGGGTGATCAGGAGAGGGAGCAGCAGGCTCCCCACTGAGCAGGGAGACTGATGTGGGGCTCTATCCCAGAACCCTGAGATCATGACCCCAGCCAAAGGCAGACAATAGAATGAGCCACCCAGGCACCCCTGCTTTTGTGTATTTGTATAGTGTGTAATGTATATCCTATATACATTTTATATGTGTGTATATATATGTATATAATATATACATAATTTTATATTGTGTAATGTATATATTTTTCTTTTACCTAGTTCAAATCATATTATATATAGATTTTTTACTAATTCATAAATCTTTTTGTGCATGTTAGAATATTTTCATAGTACCAAAACCTAGAAGACTTTTGCTACAGATTATAAATTTGCCAATATGAAATTTTTATTAAAATTTGAATCTACCTACCAATATTAGAGAGTATAATATTTGCCTCAAAAAATTCTCAAATACTGACAAATAAAGTTTTACAATAAATTTTTGTGAACTTAATATATGAAACAATTGTGTTGAATTTCTCTGACTTTGTATAATGTGAAATTACTTTAACATATTTATTACTATTTATATTTTCTTTGCTGTGAGTTACCTATTTATGACATTTGTCTTTTTTTTTTTTAAATTGAGGGCTTATCTTTAAAAAAATAGATTAGGTTGGTTGTATTTGTATATATTCAAATAAACCATACATGAGCGTCATTTTGTAGATCAAAAAATTGAATAGAAGTGCACATGGCATTAATCTTGATATGTGCTATTAATGTTTTTTCTGCTGGTCTTTTAAATTTACATAAAACTGAAATAGGACTTTTTGTTTTTCTGCATAACATTTTTAAATGGTTTAAATGGTTTTCTGTTGTGTTTGTGTGTTTTGTGTAATGACTGAGGCTCAAAGTTGAATATCCTCAGACTGTATTTTGTTTACGCTGTATTTTCAACCCTAGCACAAAGCAGGGAAGTCAAAAGTAGAGATTTTGTGGCTGTATTTTTCACTTTTATCTAGGGGTGCTATTCAGCATTCAACAACTAATATCTGGCTAGCTAATGGGGACAGACCAGGGGCAGAGCCCAGATCGAGGTGTTTATCCCTTTGTTGCCGGCGTGTATGGAAAGCATTGCTCATTATTTGGGGGCAAGAAGGGAATGGAGGTGCAGCTAATCTGTTGATTTGTTCAGCTTGAACTTTATCATCAGTCTGATTTCAGAAGAATACTGCTGGGTTTGAGTCTAAGAATATGATATGGCTTACACTTACTGCCGTCATCTTTTAATGAAAATGCAGGTCCATATTAACCTTATATTTATAAATTTAGGACTATAACTTAAAAAAAAAACATAAACAATGAGGATAATTTTGTGCTAAGGAAATTGTAGGCATTATTGACCCCTTGTCCAAGTCCACATAAATCTCTAGAGGGCATTTAACCTATAGAAATCTGGGGCCATTCTCATAATGGTATGGTTTGATTTAAGTCAGATAAAATTTTTAAAACAATCTGATCAAAATGCTTACATTGGCTGTCATCTGTGGTCATTGGCTAAGTCAGCCTGGGCTCAACATTGGGCCATTATGGATTCTGACCCCACAAACTGAATATGGTCTGAAGACAATATGCAGCAGGACTGAGTAGATCAGACATCTGGCAGCTGTAATTTAATAGAAGACCCTCAGTGATTTGGGCCCTAGGCATTTGGACATAATGTTTGACACTGGGCACCATTATACCAATTGATTCCATCTGGCCTGGTCTGGCTCAAAAGACTCAACTTTTTTTTTTTTTTTCCAGAGAAGCTATTGGCCATGACTAGTCCTTGTTTACAGAATTTTCCATCTCCCTTGGCAAGCAGAGTTATACTTTTCATGCATTGGGGCTTAGCTTTTAGTGCAAAGCCCTTATTTTTAAATCAGCCAGTTCTGGAGCACTGGTAATTATATGTAAGTGATTAGCACCAAATTCTACTTCTGAAACCAATATTACACTATATGTTAACTAACTAGAATTTAAACAAAAACTTAAAAAATAAAAAAAAAATCACACACACACAGGCATTCTGAATATAGGCAACCGAGAAGCGTGAAGTTATTTTTACCAGACAGTTTTACTTTTTGGTTGTGCTATGGAGACTCTAAAGTCTCATAATATATGAATTTTCACAAATTAAATAGTAAACCTGAAAATAAATGTTGAATATTTAATAGGATTCCAAATAGCCTAAAATATGTAGATGATAGACTTTTATAGCTGGAAGGGACCATAGGCTATAAAACATTACCCTTTCATTTTCCACATAGCAAGAAGTCACATACCTAAGTTTTCCATGTGGATCCTGGGTCCGTGCAATGTTTTCTTCAGAAGATCTCAAACACCTTATTAAACGATAGATTCTCAGATTTAATTAAGTGCTATTTCCTCTCTTTATAGATCTTTATAGATTATTTGTAGATTATGGAAATGAGTTTATTCTCCAACTCTGACAGGTTTATCTGAAAAATCAGCAGATGGCCTGAGTTCTTTGATAATCATCTTTTTTATTATGAAGCAGGAGGTTATCATCCCCATAAAACACATATGCAGTATACTTGAAGGAATTCAGTTCTTCTTTTAAATTTCTAGTAAGCAGTTAATAGAAAATCCTCAACAACAATGACAAAAATGAATTATTTTTTTTCAAGTCCTTCCCATTCTTTCAAGATATAATAAAAAACATAATCAGTATTAATGTGCTGTTACTTTCTGCTCTGTTTTTACCTTAGCATTGTTTCATTTCCTCCCATTGGCTGTCAACTTGACAGGATATTTTATTCCTTTTTTGCTTTCACATGCCAGATTTTTTCCAGATTTTTGCCATTTTCAATAGTGTGTTTTGTCTAATTTATTTTTTCCCTTTTAAATTGTTTCTTTGTGTCATGTCTTCAGAGTTTGTGACAGATTGCTAACTTGACACCCAAAAGATTAATCAGAGGCAGATTAGACAATCAAGACCAGGCCTCTGGCTCCAGCTCTGGTTACTTTTCTAATCTATTACTTACCACCTCATATGCATTTATTCTCTCTTGTGTAAATCAGGTTAATAATAAAACATACCAAGTACATTAATATATGCAGATATTTAGAACAATGCATCATATTTAATTAATCCTAAATTAAGTTTAATTATTTTATCAGCATTACCATGATTATTATGAATTCATACTTAGAAGCCATGCATAAACAACTCTTTTATAACTGTTAACAAAATTTTATTCTTTGTACTTAATTTTTATAACTTTAATAAATATGTAGCAGTACCTTAAACTTTTCTTAAATCTCATTCATGATTGTTCATAAAGCTAGAAATGTTTTCCATAAGATTCTGTCTTTCTGTATAATATTAAAAAGTTTGATTATTTTATTTAATAAATAAGAATAAATAATAAATAAGAATAAAATAAAACTATTAATGCTTTAAACTTGTAATTTCCCACCTATTTTAACTTAAAATTTTCCTTGTTTCTTCTTCTTTGTAACTTTTCTTTTTTTTAAGATTTTATTTATTTGACGAGAGAGAGCACAAGCAGGGGGAGTAGCAAGCAGAGGGAGAAGGAGAAGCATTCTCCCCCAGAGCAGGGGAAGCCCAATGGGGGCCTGGATTCCAGGACCCAGGGGTCAGGATCTGAGCCGAAGGCAGTTGCTTAACCAACTGAGCCACTGAGGCGCCCTACTTCATAACTTTTCAATCTCACTGGGCCATGCCTGCATTCTTCAAAGACATGTATTGGATTTCTTATGGACTTCATTAACCAAAAAGAACCAAGATGATAAATTGCAACCATAAGTGTTGCTGAACATCACCCAACTGGCCAGAGAGCTATTTTTGAGTCAAACTCATGTCAGATAAATAAAAGCTGTTGTAGATTTTTTTTTTTTTTGCCATAGTTTTCTCTTTCTTCCATCCTTTTATCCAGCTGCTCAGGGAAGTGGTTAAGAATCTTAAGAAGTTAGACAAGAGATTAGACACATAAGCTTTTAAGACTATGTCTCAGACGAGCAGCAGCTTGGTCAATCATTCATTCACTTATTCATTCATTTGCTCTTCAGAAGGTTTTAGATACTACTATATGTCAATACCTATGCTTATAATGATGGAATAAAAAATGTAAGATAGAGTCTCTGATCTGAAATAACTGTGTGTCAGGAGTCTTCCTAGGCCAGCCCCAGGTTTGGTGTTATGCTAGGAGGACTCAGATAACTCAGCATATGGTTGTGCTCATGTCTATGATTTATTACAGCAAAAAGATACAAACAGAAATCTGCAAAGGGAAAGGACACCTAGGGCAATGTCTGGGGAAAACTAGGTCAAGTTTCCAAGAGTCCTCTCCAGCAGGAGCTCATAGGACACATTGAATTTCTCCACCAAAAACCTTTGATGATGGATGTAAAATATTATCAACCAGAGGAGTTTATTAGAAACTCAGTGCCCGATGTTTTACTGGGAGCTGTTCACATAACCACCTTCTGCCTACCATGTACCAGAGTCCACACTCCCAGAAGGAAGGCAGGTGTTCAACATAAACCATATTGTTTGTCCAAACAGTTTAGTTTAGCCATAGTGAGCTACTCTTATCTATTAGAGAATAGCGGGAACCCTCCCTAATTCCAAGTTCCCAGACGCTTAGCCAAGGGCCAACCTCACAAACAGCATTTTCGAAGGATAGCTGTTTCAGGTCTGCTGAGTTAACTCTTCTCTGCAAAATCATACATTCAAGTGGGGATAGGCAGAGAGTGTTTAAAGAGGCAGGTAAAGAGAAGTATTGGATTATAATTAAAAACTTCAACCAGCTCTCCCAAGGGAGTAAGAGAAACTTCCTTTAACAGGAGAATATTTGAGCTGGATCCTTAAGGAATTGTGAGATTTCCCAAAGACAGGGGTGAAAGAGTTTTCCTCCATGCAAACGGGACAATATCCACTGCAAATAAAGAGATAATTGAGAAATTCTACATGATGGAGCATAGGGCATGATGGGGGCAGGGGTGCAAAGAGTGGGGAGAGTGGTTGGAACAAGAATGTGGAGTGTTTGTAGCTGGTAAAAGAGCCATTGGAGGTTTTAATTAGAAGAGAGAAGTAAATAGCTTTGAAAGTTGTCTCTGGTAGCAGATGGAGAACAGATAGGAGAAGGAAGAGTTTGAAGACAGTAAGATCAGATAGGAGGAAAGAGATGACGAGGACATGCTCTAAGGCATGTGTGTCGGGACTAGAGTCCAGAGCTGTGGTTCTCAACCACTGGGGCTCAAATAATCCTGTGAGAAGTATAAAATAGACTGTGATGTTTAGGGCCTACTGAAACACTCTGCTATCTCTCAACAGAACACTCTGTATGCTTCCCCCCCACCCCCTTTAGCTGTCTCACTCTGTGATGCTGTCAGTCAAAGCCCCAAACTCGTGTAGTCCTTTCATTATTGGACATAACCAAGGATAGAACCATTTGTAGAGAATTTCATCTTCACTTCCATAGTAGATTTAGATGGAAAGCCATATTTAGGAGTCTACCTCAATCAGATAATTTAATCTATTCTCATCTATTTTCAGATGGATCTAGGCAGCGAAATCTCTTAGCAGTGAACACTCCTAATGTTTCTGCAGAGGATTCACAGGGATGGTTTTGTTCACTTGTAAAGTATACACTAAAATGCTTGTCAAAAGCTATACAGATAGATCCCAATTACATAAGATGCATGTCAATTTATGTGGATTTCTTTGTGGTTTGGCACGTACTGTATGATTTGTATACAAGACACAAGAAATACTGTTAAAGTTGGTTTCAACATATAGCAATGCTTAAACATGTACCTGTTGATTAAATGTAAGTGATTTTAATAAAATCATTCAAATAAGACACAAATATAAGCCTGTCCAGCCCAGTACAGGTTTTTTGTTTGTTTGTTTTAAATTATTTTATAGTATATGATGGTTCAAAAGAAACTTGAAAGGTTTGAGGATACTGATGAATTTTGTGTTTTTACTCTCAGATTAACTAGACACTATTGGGTTTCATAATAATGTTCTATTTGGAATGTAATGAAATCCCTTCTTCAGTAATAGTTTATCTGCTATTTTAATTGAATGGAATATCTCAAGAATGTGTTAATGATAATTTATTCTTAGAAATATATCTTTAAAGAAATAATATGTCTATAAAGAAATATGTCTTTAAGCTTTCTACTATATCCAAATGGGAGTCTTTAGAGATATTTAATATTTCCATGAACTATGGGATTAACAACTACAGCAAAATATGTTGGAGAAAATTATCTTTGAAAGTTTTCCATCAGTGGTTTAATTAACATACAGTGGACAGAACACAAACAATCTGTTCAGCCAGACTACTCAAAGATCCCTCCTGTTGCTTTTGTTTTCACTACAGCTGGGAAGGGAAAAATTACATTACTTATATCCCTGTAGCTTGCTTCTGAGTAATTCGTTTTGGTGGTGATTTAAAGAATAATTTAAAAATATTTTTATGAGTCTGAAAGCAAATGAAGAGCACAGGAATAATTTACAATGTAGATAACCATGCTGTGGTTTTGCCAATTTTTCTCAGTCTTTATTTCTGTAAAACATTCATTCTTGACTTGTTTTATCTTGTCTAAAAATCATTCTGAAATGGGATCAAAATCTAAGCCAATTTCATACTCCAGTCTTGATGAACCATGGAGTACTGAATTATGAGCATATAGAAATGTTTCCTCTTGTTATTCATAACATAACCAGAGAAAAATAATTAGATCTAAAATAGCAACCAAAAGAAAATTCACAGAAGCCAAGCCCTAAAGCTCACAAATTTTCTTATTAAAAAAACCCTCAGTTCCTTCCTTAGATCCTGTTTAATCTTTGTAAATATGAGAGCCAGCAAGTAATCAAGAGACAGGTTTATAGTGTTGAAGGTAGCAAATTCTAGGAGGAGCAAGTGTATCCATAATGGAAACAAACCAATCAACAGCTGTAATTGCTGTTAATGTGACCATGAAGCAAGAGAGAAAAAAATTATAAAATACTGCTAAAAATTAAGTGGGTGGGGGATGGGAATCCCCACCAAAATCCCATAGCTGTCTAGGGATTACAAGGGTAAGTATGTATGCATGTCTTCTATAGGAGACCTCCCTGTCTGTGAAATTTACCTTCCCCAGTAATCCTGCTAAAGCCTTAGTTTGAATATTCATGATGAAAATAAGAATTTGACACATTAATCAAACATCCCAAATTTCAACTTAAGTGGTGTTCAAAGATAAACTGAGGCATATTTTTAAAAATTTCAAGAATTTACGTAAAATATATCAGTTTCATTCCAGCAACACTGAGCTAGAAAGGATCAGGAGGGCCACAAAAACAGGGGCTGGGGGAGAGACTTACATGGGGAAAAGGCAAAAGAAAGCAAACTGTTTGCTTGGCTTAAGCAATTACCTGATTCAGAGAAGCACAGTTGGCTGTGTGAGACTGGTTATCCTTGGGTCTCGATTTCTCAACCTGGAGGCATTTATAGGTATAGGATTTGCTTTGTTTGCATACACTTCTCAGGTATCAGAACCACCTCAATCTATTGATCTCTTTGTTTAATTAATTTAACAATGGAGAACGTGGGCTTTATCACCCCTGAGTTTTGAAGCGCCTTTTCATGTGTTCTCTAGGGTAGGGGGAAAATGAGAAAGGGGACTCCAGGCAGTTGAGAAGTTGACTTTCTGTGCAGACATCCCCTCCAATGTTACTTATTCGTCCATCTCTCCCTGCCCTTGGAAGAATCACAAAGGCTACTATAACGTTACTGGCCTACAGGCATCATGGAAAATGCCATATTTTGTCTTCTATTACAATTCTTCAGAAGATAATAATAACATTAAGATCAGGCAGTTGATATCCAACAATAGCACCCATTTCAAAGAAACCAAGAGTTGTTTTGAAAATTCTATTTTGAAGATTTTAATAAAGACTAATTCTTGGAAGTTTTAGGTAGACTTCCTGATTTACATTTTAGAGGAATGACAAATCTCTGCTTGGAGCTATTCCCTTTGTGTGATTTTTTTTTCTTTTTTTTTTTTTTTTCTTTTTAAGAAACATTTTTAAATCCAGGAGCATTTAATCTTTTAACTGCATTACACTGGCTACATTTCCTACCTAGATTGACATTCTAACAAGAATTCTGCATAGATTTCTAGTTGTTCTGATATGATTATTTGTATTCGGAGGGCCACCCCCCTTAGTGCAGGACAAACGCACACCTCTAAACTCAACCTAAGTGTTGGGCAGCAGGTCTTATCTGGTTATTATAAAACTATATTGCTTGCTTTTGTTGTAAGCTGCCTCATATATTTTTTGGTAATGAGGCAGGATATATAAATAAAGCAAATAAAATTGCTTTATGTAGCGTTGCTTAGAATCATAGGTCTTAGAGCCTGACACATCCTCGGGTAAAGCTGTCCTCTTTCATAGGTAAGATATTTTCATTCCCTCTTAAAATATAGGGCAACCCTGGGGATAAAAATATATGTTTATAAAAAATAAAAAATTATATTAAAAATCTTTAAAAAATATATATAAAAAAAATATATAGGGCAACCGAAGCACAGAGTTTTTTAAATTATGCTGGGCCCCCTATCCTGGAAACCTAAAAAAAAATGTACCCCAGCTCTTTTGAATCTTTGTACAATATTTTTTCCTTTAATTCTGGCTGGTCCAATCATTCTTGCTCCAAAGAGACTGTCAACAGTTCATTTATCCATTAGTCATTCAACAGGCATTTACTGAGCACCATTCAATGGCCAGTGGGACAACAGTGTTAAAAAAGAAACACTTTCTATAGTGATGGTAACAATACTCATTAGACATAATTATTGAATGTTTACCGTGTGTGTCAGGGTGGAACATGATCAACCCTTTATGTACATGAGATTTTTTAGCCTTACAACAATTTTGGGAATTGTGCATGGTGCTTCATTTCTCTGGCTCTTGGTTTCTTTTTTGTGGAACTCTTGGCCATTTCTGTCTTCACGGTTCTTTTAAGCTCTAATATTCTATGAGCTCGGGGAAAAGTGTAGATTACCAACACTATGGTGGTATTTTTCTCTGGGCTGTATCTGCCAAGGCATGAAGAAGATAAGTTCATGGTGAAACCAAGGAATATCCTTTCTGTCTGGTAGAGTTATTGTCACCTTCCTGATGAAAAGGGAATATTTTAGACCATTTACAAGTGATTAATAGTGGTAGCCTTAACTTAGTTACTAGAGTGTAAGTAGCTGATACAATGGTATTGCAAGTCACATTAAATACATCTTCGTTTCTTGGAATGTTCTCCTATTGAGGGCAACATCGCAGCTATAATTAAATCACTGCTCTCGTAGCCCTTTTTGAACCTGTATCCTGCCAGTTATAAAGACTGTCAATTCATATCTTTGGGCAATAGTTGTGTAGAAGGCTGTTCCTCTTAGTCAGAAACTGAATTTCCCATACTTGTGATACACCTTCCCCTACTGACCTACTGAAATGAAAGACTAGGAGTAATGATTAAATCTTATTTTCCCTCCTGTAGTAGTAGGATGAGCTGGGTCAGTGAGGCCAGTCCCTGCTGATGGCTTTAAAATACCTTTGTGATTTGGTCTCTTTGCTTTCCCATCCATTTCTCGAAGTGCCTATCACTGTCATCCTTTACCGCCTTGACAAGAGCCCAAGGTGAGAAAGGCACAAATGAACAAGAGCCTTCACGATGCCTCCTGAGGGTGTTACTTACTAAATGAGGTAGGCAATGAACCAAATCGGACTGGTGAGCTACAAGGCAGGTTAACACATTTACACAAAGATCGTTCCATATATTATTTAACCCATTCGAATACACGGTTGCCTCTTTCCTCCCTAGGAGAATTTGTGTGAAAGGAATGTAAGCTCACAAGTTAATAATGTCTGGCTTTTATTTTCTTCAAATGTGCTAACAGACACTAGGTTTCATTCTTTTGTTGGGACTGTAGCTTATTTTCTCAGAACAACTAGAGAATGTTTATGAAGTGTGTGTGTGGAGGGCAGGGAGGGGAGAGAATAAAAATGCATTGCTTTAGGGCTGCACATCTGTTTTAGGGACTCTGCTGAATCTGCCCATTAACCATTGTCACGACTTATGGCGTGTTTGAAAATTCCGTTCTACTCAGAGATGTTCATACCGACTCAAAATATTACAATTAAACAGATTTCCCTGCTAGGAGTTAGTTTCCTGTCTTCATGACAGGCAAAATTATCTTTCTGCTCTATTAGCTAGCATGTGTATGACTCATAACAAGTGGTAACTCGTTATTTTATTTCTTGCTCGAACAGACTGGCACTATCAAGTTGCTCAGGTCTTCCCGCAAACAGAAGAGGAAGTGAAAGTGGACACACATGCCTTCAGCCACCGGTGGAAAAGGAGCTTGGATGCTCTCAAGGCAGTAGACTCCAACCGAGCAAGCATGGGCCAAGACTCCCCAGAGCCCAGAGGCTTCACGGACCTGCTGCTGGATGATGGGCAGGACAATACCACCCAGATTGAGGTAGGGAAATCATCTGGGTAACTGAAATGGATTCACCAGGGTACAGGCTCCGCCTTTTGTTCAATCAGGAGCTTTTGGATTATTTTTTTGGTAAGGATTAATTTAACTCATTAATAAATAATTAGTCCATATTCAGTAATTCAGTAATCAATAATTTTACCTATATGAAATAACTAAATACATCATAGCTAAGCCATTGAATCACCTATGAGTAGATTTACTCACAAAACACACAAACATTGGTTTGCTGTGGGGACGACCAAGAGGAGACACAAAGAGGAACACGATACAGCACCTGCAAGGCAGTCGCTGTGTACCAGATCAGCACGGTGCTACGTGATATGTACAAGGATATATACAAGCTAGAGCACGTCATGGAGGAAGGAGAGATCACCTGCTGGACTGAGGTTGGGCCGTTCAAAGAGGCTCAGCCTGGGAACGGACATTTAGGCAGGGGCTTGGCAGGTTGAGGGGAGTTTGCCAGGCTGGTTTCCTGTCAGGGGTGAAAAAGACGATTCCGGGCAGAGGGAATTACATCTGCGATGGCAGAGTCTTAGATGCTGGGGCATGCTGGAGAGTCTCATAGGGTGACCGATGGTCCCCCCTGAACTGGGGCTGAATGGTTTCCTTGGGTTTCAGTGCTAGAAACAAGGCAGTTCTGGGCAAATGGAAATGGTCATTCACTCCATGACTGTGAGCGGTTCTTTATTATGGTTGGAGCCCTGAAGTGGGAGGAAGAGAGTTGGAGATGGGTTTGATGAGGATGGAAGTTCACTGAGGACACATTCTGGGCAGACTGCAAGGTTGCCCAGAGGCCTCAAGGGTGGTATTACATGGCTTAAATTCTCATAGTCCTTAGCATTGCAAATCATAAAATATGATCCTGTTAGTCCACTAGATCTAACAAAAACAAACAGGTCAATCTTATGGAAATAAGCAAAAAAACACGCAAATGAGAATGGAGGTTATTTATTCAGTTTGCTCTAGCAAGAGTCAGCTTCCATCATGTCCCTCTGGCAGAGACTCAAAAGCAGGCAAGGGAGTGGGAAAATTTCTTACTTAAAAAAAGAGAAGGATGGGGCATCTCGGTGGCTCAGTTAAGCATCCAAATCATGGTTTCAGCTCAGGTCATGATCTCAGGGTCTCAAGCCTCTGTTTACAGCTCTGCTCTCAGAAGCGAGTCTGCTTAAAGATTCTATTCCTCTGCCCCCCCCCCCCACTGTGGGCATGAGAACATGCATGTGCTCTCTCTCACTCTCTCTCTCAATAAATACGTCTTTAAAAAAAGTCTTCAGGTATGCGCTCACTGGAAGTTGTTGGCATGGAGGAGCTGGAGATGGGCCAATTGGAAGCAGAGCATCTCTTGTGATCGATTTGGGGAGCATATATACTGAGTTGGACCTAGGGAAGAAAAATAGGAAAGCTGTCAGTTGCTCATCAGCTCCTGCCCATTCAGTGCTGATTGCTGCCAAGCTTACATTCTGGCTTACTGGACTGGTTGCTATAGAGGTTGGAGGTCAGAGTTCTGTGGTTATCTGTGGTCTGGCCATTGCCCTTTTGAATATTGTCTCTTGAATATTGTCTTTTGAATATTCTCTCTTGAGCTGAATATTTTCTCCCAGGTAGCAGGTTTATACGTTTTTAGAACCAGACAAGATTCTTTTTACTGCCGTGAAATACTCATTATTTAGGAAAAGAACTCAACTTCATGAAACAGACACTACATCGTTCTCCAAATAGTATCAAGGCATCATTTTGTTCCTACAGAGTGAGAGGAATCTTCAGAAGAGGTGAAGCACAAGTCATTGGGATTCTGTGTATGCAAGAGGCCCAGCGATTTTCAAAACCCCTCTCCATCCCCTTAGCTGGTATGGGACTCATGCTCCCCGGCTGCCCCAGCCAGGCCCCTTAACAGGACACAGAGGAGGTGCCAGGAGCAGAAGTCATATAATATCTGTAAGAGGCTATTCTGACTCCTGCAGAGTGCCTGCTATTTTGGCAACAGTGTTGTTATAGCAACTCGGAGAGGGCAACATAATTCTTCCCTGAGCACTCTTTAGCTGGGGTGCCACATAAAGAAAGGAGAGCGGAACAGAATCAGAGGTGTTTACTCTTCTGCCCAGAACTGGTAGCTTACTGAGATTGAAAGGGGAGAACACACATTCCTTGAACTCTGTGATCTCTACGCAGGATGCTGAATTTTCTGAATCGTTCATAAAATAGAAAATCCCTTTGCTCGGGGATGTATGAACACTCCTCCTAACACAATCCCAGTTGTTGTTATGCTATGATGTTGTTATTCAGCCAGTTTTTCTCTTTTCTTACCTTAAACAGAGGAGAACCCATAATGTCAGGGATTTTGAGTCCATAAAACAAAGGAAGAAGGATGGTGCTGGTGCAGGGAGCTGTGTGTGGGTGACTGCTCGGTGCTGACATGTGCCAGGGGCCTTAAGGAGATTATTTTATCTGGTCCTGGTATCAGCGAACTGAGACTTGCATCGCCAGGTTCGTTGGGTAATCTCAGTGACCTTTACATGAGGGCAATTTCAGATTTAGTGTTAGTATTTTCCCTAAACTCTTCCATTAATGAATAAAGGGGCTAGTATTTAATAAAGGGCCTGGTATTTAAACCCAGGCCCACCCAGCTCCCAAGATTTATTCTTTCTATTTGACTTTGCTTTCTCTAAGAGAAGGAAAAAGTAAATGGTATGTTGATTAAGTGATGATTTTGGACAGTGGCAGCACCCCAATATCAATGTGAGAGTGACTTCAGAGTTTCATTGTGGGGGGAAGGAGACCTCTCTTGAAGCTGGATTTCATAACAAGAAGGCTGCTTTTATTTGAGGAGTTTATTTATCCTGATGGGGTTCTGGGGTTTGATGGAGATTATTGGGGACTAAAGTCCCATAAGTCACTCCTTGGCACTGCCTCTAGTTCTGGAAACAAAAGCCTACATCTGAAACTTCTCTGCAAAGTTTATTTATCCTGGCCCTTAAAATGGCATTTTTGAACATTGTTGTGTCTCTTTTAGGGAAAATATTTTGCCTGATGGAGTTAAACAGAAATAAGGAAGAAAGGAACCAAATGGTGATAGAGTGGCTACTCTGTGCCATCATTGTGACTAAGTCTTTCTTATCTCTTGGGAATAAGCATTTTGATTTATATCGCTTAATACAAGCAATGAGCATGAAAGACAATGTGTGCTTTTTCCCTTAGATGCTTCCAGAGTTGATGTCAAGAGTGGGAATTATTTTGTCCCAGAGCCCTGACTATAGTAGTGGCTGTGAAAATAATCTGTATCCCAGTGAGCCTTCAACCCCCCAGAATGGCATTCCTGTGCATGGGCTCCCCTGCTAGAGCCATTGTCTAGACTTTCTACCCCACTTTCACCGAAGACAAAAACAAAAGACAATAGCATATTTACTATTCTGGCACAAATTCATTCAGACATAAACAAAGACTGTTATTCTCTTAACTCGGTGACAGTATTTTTTCTGGCTCTGCCCAAGAACAGATAATAGAGGGACTGGAAAACTGGAAAATTCTTCCAGTCAGAGTTTCTTGTTGTTGTCATTGCTTTCTTTTTTCTCTTTTCTTTTCTTTTCCTTTTTCTTTTCTTTTTTCTTAAATTCACTCCTCCCTTCCTCCCTCCCTCCCTTCCTTTTAATATTCTTCCCCTGAAGATATAAAGATGTTGTGAAACCATTTGTATTTCCTGATGAATAAGTAGAGACTCAATAGTTAGCAAATGCCTCTGCTGATCTGAATGTTGACCTAGGCCTGCCTTTTTCTTCTTATACTTTCTCTGTTCATGTGGACACATGACGGTGCCTTCTTCTGATGGGTGGGGATTAAGAGCGGTCACTGGTGTGCTGCTTTTTCTCATTCCTTTGGGGACATAAGGTCTCCCAAGACTTTCAGGTAAGGCTGAATCACCGTGTTAGAGCAGCCTTCTGTGGATCCCATGGCCCCAGGGACCCGAGTGTGGACGAGCAGTCCGTGTATCTTCACCTTGATGGTGGTTGCTCCTCTCTTGGCTGGCACAGAGCTCTTGTAGCCTCCGTGGCACAAATTCCTCTCTCACACACTGAACCAAACCTGGAGTTTCTGTTGCTTATTCCATACAGTATTTTGAGCTTCATCTTCCCCATTTTAGGACAATGAAAATGTTTCTAGGAAGAATGGTCAACTGTGATTTTTTTTTTTTTTTTTTTGCCTTGATTCAAAAGCACTGGGATGGCTTGAAGAAGGGAATCTTTCAAAATAAAATAGGGTTTATGGATCATGTAAGTGTAGCTCCATGATCCAAAGGGACTCAGAAATTTTGAGTGAACCCGGTGCCTCTCAGCGGTTGCATGTGTGGCCAGCCCACAGGCCACCCTTTGAGTTGCAGAGAATTAGACCACAAAGCAGATTTTGCTATTGATTTTGAAGATAGAAGTGTCCTGAACAATCTTAGGTTAAATTGAGTTGCCTGTCAACAACCTGTCTGTGGATTTCTTGTTTTGGTACCAAATTAAAAATTGTGGCCATATACAGCCATTGCATCATCTATGTTCACATTAAAGCTCTTATCTGAGGAAGGAGTAATTGAGAATGGTCAGCAAGTATGTATGATGGCTGTAGCTAAAATCCAGAGGCCAAATGTTTTTCTTCTTTTTGCATATGTAACAACTCTTTTTGATCTTCTGCTATAGCACATTTCCAATTGTGTCCACATCTTCCTTTGAGGAATTTCACAATACATTTCTTTAAAAAGTTAGCAGTCACTAACCACTGCACATGAAGTTATGATATATGCTATATTATTTTATTGCAATCCATAATTAAGCAATCCACTTGAAAGGAAAGAAGTCACTGGCAAATACTTTATCAAAAAAATATTATGATTGCTTTGATGATTGTATTACAAAGAAAAAGACATTCCATAATGCGGAATGTCAGCAGACTCTTCCCGGTATGTTTGCGACATAGAGAATACATCAGAACATTTTTCATCAATGGAAATCTTACTGCTGCTGTGTCTCAAGTGTAAGCAAGACTTTCTTCATTTCAAAGACCAAAAAAAAAAAAAAAAAAATTCAAAGACCTGACAATAATAAAAATGAATATAAATATGGGTTAGTAAAAGATCACCCCATTCACAGAAATAGATTAAGGAAAATGTACAAAATACTGCCATGCCTATTCTTTCCTGGGCCACCGTTCTGCTTAGTGAAGTCACAGAAGATAATACTTACATATGAGAGGAATATGATTGTGCAGCTTTGTGACATTTTCCAAAAGAAAGAAAAGTATCACCTGATACTGAATAGCTCTGCTACTATATTTATTATGAATGTGAAAAGCTGGTGTAGATTTTTTTTTTTTAATGAGGTATTTCCATTTTAGGAGATCTTAAACTCGCAGAGGCTTCAGTATGTGGTTGCAGAATCAGAAAGCCGTGTGAAGGGAGTGCTCAGATTAATCCTGGAGAAGCACACTTACTCCACTCAATAGTGAATTGAAATTTCCCAAATGCAATGTAGGTGTCAGATTTGGTTCCACAGAAGATGAGAAAGCAAGCATTGTGAGGGTGTGTGATTGGAAAGGAGGAGAAGTACTGCATAAGTTAATCAGCACCTAGAAGAAGACCCTTATTCTGTAGAGAGCCGGGATTAACAAAGAGACAAGGCATCATCTAAAGCAAGTGAGGAAGAGAACATTAAAAGGTAGCCAAGCATCCGGGTATTTCTAGACAGAGAGTTTTAGACAGATAGGCAGGACCAAGGCTTTAAACTCCCTTTTAGGTGATGTGTCCTGATCTCTTCAGGCTCCTATAGCAAAACTACCAGAGACCGGGGGACTTACATGACATACAGTTATTTCTCACAGTTCTGCAATCTGGAAAGTCCAAAATAAGCTGCTGGCAGGTTTGATTTTGTTGTTTGAGGAGAGCCCACTTCCTGGTTCATGGAGGACTGTCTCTCTGCTGTGTCCTCACATGGCTGAAGGGAATAGAAAGCTCTCTGGGGTCTCTTTTATAAGGGCACTGATCCCATTCAGGAGGATGCCACCTTCGTGACCTAATCATGTCCCAAGGGCCCCACCTCCACATGCCATCACATTGAGGACTAGGTGTCAACTTATGAATCTGGGGTTTGGGGGGACACAAGTGTTAACACTGTGCTAAGAAATTGAGAATTGATCAAGAAGGTACATGGAAGCTACTGAAAGTTTTTAAATAGGGAAAGGCAGGATTGCACTGATGCTCCTAAAATACTGCTGGGGGCAGAGGGTCAGCTGAGTGGGACTTGCATCCAAAAGCCCAAATCTGAGGGATGGAGAGATGAATTAAATTTAGATGAGAACTGTCGTCAGGTAAAATGAGATGGTTGTTAGAGGAAAGTTATGGATGACCATAAGAATTTCAGAAATACGCTGATTTTGACTCACTAACTTATACCAGCCACCATGACCGAAATCTTGCCCCCGATTCTGGTGCTTGCTTGATGCCAGGAGTCCCTCATGGATCCCTATTATCTCCTTCCCTGGCAGGGTGACCTGTCACACACTTGACACCTCCCATCTCATATGGGTTGGAGACTGGCCTGATGTTTTCAACTTCATATTGCCAAAGGTTGTATGTACACTGACAACAAAGTCTATTTTTATGCCTTCTGTTTGGGTCATTGGCAAAAATACCTGGTTTTAAACTTTTGATTGAATCCCATTTGGTTTCTTCTAGAATATTGATGAGGACTTTTAGTCTTCAGAGAAGAAAATGCACTGAAAATAGTAAGTCAGGCAGAACTTACCTGCAATTATTGCTCATCCTCTAAAAAGATAATGAGGATTAAAATAGAGTATCATATATCTTGCTCAATTATAGATTATTCTTAGCTTGACATGTCAGCTCTCTATTGAAACAAAAATGAAAAAAGATCCGTAACCGCCCTTCAAAGAGTTCTGTAAAAAATAACGGAATTATCTCTATGATGCTTCACCGTTAGCTAATTGAGTTTACTTGCAGGAACAGCATGGAAATAGTTTTTGAAGTGATACATACAGGTTGTAAAATTATTAAGTGTATTAGTCATATAATTTATTTCAGAACAAGAATTATGTTTTAGAGTGAATAATATTCCTGTGTTCTTCATGTATAAAGAGAACACCACATTTAACCTCCCTCTCCCAGACCCCTTAGATTAATTGTAAAAATATTGCACAGAGTTTTCCTACCTCAATTTCCTACCTTTCATGAGGACCCAGCTATTATTTTCTGCCTTTCTTTGTATTAACGAGGGCAGCGAGAGAAAACCCCTAACAGAGGGAACACCAGGTAGCTGTTAATCAACTGAATTCTTATTGTATTATCTTGCAATCCTTTTTCCTTTTTGTCCAGACCAACTTCCAATGGGACATTCAAAACACACTTGTATGAAAATTATTATTTCCAATATCAAAAACGATAGTACTGCTTAATGCCATAGGTCTAGATATTTATTTAGATTGATTTTTTTTTTTTAAAAATCTTACTGAAAAAACAGATTAATTATTTTGGTAGTCCAGAATGTGTACAGTTTTTAATATGTTGAGCAAGGGTCTTAGGGTGAAGGCCCAAGTGTCCACTAAGTATGGGCCTGAAGTCAGGAGCAAAAAAGACAGCAGATGCTTGAGTCCCCTATTCTCTGGGCAGTCCATGAAGAAGGGTCCCACTGAGGGTCAGTGCTCCAGGCAGGGCTGTGTGCCATTTGGTTTTCCCCTTTATTTGGAGAAGCATGGGACTGGCATTGCACAAGGGAAATAAATACTCAAGGATCGGGATGCCTGGGTGGCTTAGTCGGTCAGCTCAGGTCATGATCCCCGCGTTTGAGATCAAGCCCTGCATAGAGCTCCCTGCCCAGTGGGGAGCCTGCTTCTCCCTCTCCCTTTGCCCTTCCCCCTACTTGTGCTCTCTCCTGCTCTATCTGTATCTCTATCAAATAAATAATTAAGATCTTAAAAAAAAAAAAAAATATATATATATATATATATATATATATATATATATATATGTATGTATACATCTCCAAAGGTCAGGCACAAGCCATGAGGCTTACCTGCCAGTCCTTTAGGAAGGACCAGCACCTGGACTGGGGTTACCAGGTGCCACAGAAAGCTGGGTTCAGATTGAGTACATTTCATTGTGTGGTGCATAACGTGTCTCCTTAGATAGGTAGCTTCTGGGCAATAGAGAGGCAGCTTTTGGGGTCATTCACTGGACACCTTCATTCTATATTAATTGATTAACTTTAAGGACTCGTTTTTTTCTATGATTTTTTTCTTTTTCAGAATCAGAAACAGAGTAAGAAAGTGATTATAGCTCAAAGACTAAATAGGTTTGGGTTGGCACAGGCATGTCAATAGCATGATTTTTATTACTATATCTGGGGGAGTATTGGGGCCACTGCTTATTATGCCCATAAAGATTTGGAGCGTAATGAATCTGCCAGCCCCTATGATGAAGCGAACTTAATTTTTAGAGATACTAATACCTCTTGAGTACACTAAATCACACCAAGTGTTCACCACTTATTTTATCTAACAAATCAACCTGCACTCTGTCATGTAGCCCCAGTGCACTGGAAAAATAAAGACTACAGGCCTCTGATAAACAGTGATGGTCTGTAACTTTACGTGACCCCCAAAGTTCCTGTGGACCTTTTCAAAGATATGTCATGAGTCTTTGCCAAATATTATGACTTAGATGGAAACACCAAAAGTCTTTACATTACAGATGAGTTGGCCTTTACAAATACAGGAGACACCTAAAATTTCCTGACTCTTTACACTGAAGGTATGAAAAATTGCATTTTTATTTTTAAGCAATGATGTATATTTTTACTAAGTGTTCAGGGGACTTTCCCTTCACCTTGTATTTCTGAAGCAGCTTTAAGGCAGAGAAGGGTCTCTTTGTAACAAAGCATGCATACATATATTCATATGCATCGCTTTTGCCTCTGTCATAAAGAAATTTGCTAATGTGGCACTCTATACTCTATTAAGGAAGGCATCAAATATATGAAGGCCCTTTTAAGAAAGGGTGGTTAACATTCAGAATGAAAAGAGTAAATACCTTAATTTTCCTCTTGAAAGAAAGAAAACCTTTCTGTTCATGCCTCAGCAACACAGAGGTATCTGAAGCTGTCTAGAAACAAGAGAGGGATTGAACTCTGCAGCCCTTGGGGACAGTTGTTTTGAGCTATTTTCTATACAGTATTTCAGGCCTGAGCTCTTAAATTGAAATAATAGCTTGGAATCCAGGGCACTGAATTGAATGAAGGGATTAAACACTACTGAAATTATTTCTCTTTTATGAATAATTTCTAGCCTTTTTTTGTAAATGTCATATGTTTACCCAATCTCCAGCTCAAAGAGTAAAGCTATAGAAAACACTAACATTCACCTTTTAGACAACACCTCTAGCTATCATCTATCATCTGTCGTATTTTGGATTCACAGTACTGATCCCACTTGTGACCAAAAGTATTTGAAAGAAAGTCTTACAAAGCAAAATTCTATCTGTTTAACTTAAACATTTCTCTTAGTTACAGTCTTTTAGGTACTTCTAAAACTAAAAGCATTTCATCCGGTGATGGGATTTTCTGCCTTAAAAAAAAAAAAAAATGTTAGTAAGGCTTCTTCCTAACCTTTTAGGGTTTTGTGAATTCTAGCCTGGAACATTTTATAATTTTCAAAGTTAAATGCAATGACTTGTGATTGTCAGATTTTTTTATTCTCTAAGAAAATTTTAAGTTGTAATAGTCTCCAATTATCTGAAGTTAGACTTTGCACAGTGGTCATATTTGAATGTGTTTTTTAACTTGTTCTGTCATTTAAAAGTAGTATAGGTAAAAGATCATTTAAAATTTCATGTTCTGGAAATGTTTACATAGAAACACTATCAAACCTTCCCAAAGAACTTAAAAAGACAGTGAATTCATTCATTAAAAATAGTACTACATAGGGATCTATTATCTTAAAAATCAAGTGTAAACAATTATTCTCCTTCTTAAATACCATTTGAACAAAGAATTACTTATCCTCTTTCTCTGCCCAGTGAGAAATCAGATGTCATGATTTTATAAGTGAGCGGAATCAATCTGTACCAGAATAGAAAAATGTCATATTCAAATTGGAAAAAAAGAAATCTAAAGAATAGAGGAAACAACCTTATGAATAAATATAGAAATATGCCAGATCAAAATAATAATTATCATTAGAAATTTTCCTCACATTACTAATTGGGCCTGGTGGTAGTAAAATTGTCTCTCACGGTAAACAAAAGATTTAGACTAATCTTTGTATATATACTGTTCCTCAGAAACCTGTGGAAAGTGGTATCTTTGCTAGAAATCTACAGAAATAATCACTGTATTCAGAGCCTCCCCGTCCCTCCTGCCGACAGCCCATCCAACAAGAGTCTGTTTACAGACCAGAAGGAAGCTACAGTTCAGTCACTCATTGGTCCACACAGAACTGAAATGGAAATCAAGATCACTTTTGCCAGGATGGTCAAAATGTTATTTTGCCTTACTGAAGAGGTTTTCTTGTGATTTAGCATGTGTTTGACATGCTTTGTTCAGGCATTTTTGTTGCTGAACAATTGTAATGGCCGCTTGAAGGATTTGGTTTTTTCTAATTTTGCTTTGTAAAGGTATATTTCTTCACTTTGTTACTTAAAAAAAGAATATGATATATTCTGCATACAACCAAAATCATTTACATAAAAGAACAAAAGAAAAAAATCATGCATTTTTATGTCCTTAAGAAAAATGTTTAACCGTCTTCAAAGGGAATTATTTTTTTTAAGTTGGTTAGCACTTGTGAATGCAAATTAGAATAAATGGTAAATGACTGTGGGACTGTCCTTTCTGATTTCCTATTGACTTTTTAAATGCTGGCAATAAAGAATCTAGAAAGAGGAAATGATTTCCTGCTTTGAAACGGTTCCTGAAACAAAGCAACGAGAAAGTTGACAGCATGGAAGCAGAATCTGGGACAAACATTAATTTTCTTGCTTTGTTCCTTTTCATTCTAACACTGCTTACTACCTTGTGATCTTCTATCTGCTCAGTAGCTGCTACACCAATGTGCCATTGTCTTTCTTTGGTCTACAGTTGCAAAATTAAAATTGAAGAATTTGGCATTGTAGGTAGTTAGTTTAAAAAACCCCATATGTGTAGGCCAAGTTGACATATCCTAGAGACTTTTTTCTTCAAAGCCTGTAAATATTAATTTCGGTAATTTGTAAATGTATGTTTGTGTGTGTTATCTATGGATATTTGTGTGTGCATATATTGTGTGTATGTACAAGTACATAAATGTGTGTGTTCATCAGTCCTAATCATGGTTAATAAAACTTCCCTCTATAGGAGAAAATTGACGGTGGCTTGAATAGCGCCCTTCTATCTGACCCTTAGTTTGTACTTGAATTCAGTGTCCTATTTCCCTAAGCAATACAACCAGCACATTTTTTTCCCATGAGGACATTAAAAATTAAACACCTACTTGGAGGGCTGGCCAAGTCTCCCTTTTGCTTCAGTGAATGCTTTAAATATGTTCTTTGGATTATGATGCTGGAAGATGAAGAGAGGACAAGGAATCAAATCATAATGAGTTTCTCTAAATAATGGGGATTAGACATTATGAAAACTGGAAAGGACATAGGATGTTGGGCTTCAGATAATGGAGCAGCTCTGATGGGGCCCGCCAATTCTCTCCCTTCATGGACCCTGTTCAGTACCTGGACCCTGTGAGGCTTGTTTCCTGGTCTGTTTTGATCGCTGTGGTCCCTCTTTTTCCTTAGTGGTAAAGTTGCCGTCTCCGCTGAATATTGCTTTTGTCTAGAAATTCACAGACAACTGACCTCTTGGGGTCTAAATCTGCCCTCCTGTGTCTCCATTACTGCAAGGTCATGGGAGAGGTATAAAGTAAGTTCCCTTCTAGAGAAAGTGAAAAGGCCTCTCTATTTAAAGCAAGGTTTGGCAAATGAAACTCTGTGGCTATTTCTCCAAACCATAAAGCCATGAAATGACCAGACTATTTCAAAAGAGCCAGACTGGGGAAGTCTAACTCAGATGACAACCTCTTATAGAGAAGACAAGGCTGAAGATTTTGTTCATGTTCATAAAGCATTCATTGATCTGAAGCAGATTTTATTAGATGCCGGAAGAGTGGTATTTAAGCGAGGGTTAAACACAAAACCCAGAAAAGATAGAAAGACTTTCCTTCCTTTTTTGACCAAGCAAACCAAGACTCACTTGTGGCTTGGACTGTGAGTAAAACAGAATGTGACAAGGACTAACACTAGATTACCAGCAAAAGCTTGATGTTTGTGTTGGCCATTTCCACATTAAAATGAGTAGTGAAGTGGGGTATGCAATTATAGTTCATCCGCTGGGATTCTTTGTGCAACAGTAGATTTGTTTGTGCACTCAGATGGTCTGAGTACCATTCACTTCTGCCAAGGAAGAGATGAAGAACAAGGGAAAGGCAGTTACAGAGGTGCAGAGAAAGCGCGTATCCCGTGGCTGTGGTGGGGAGCCCCCCTCCTGCTCTCCTGTACAGACACAGAGACACATCCTCAGTGCCCATCTGGAAATAGAGCTTCTTTCCACGGGAGTCCCCCATCTCCTTGTACTGATGGAAAGCTCATGCTCCCTACCCTGATTTTCTCCTCTCATCCCCAAAGCTGTATTTTTGAGGGATTACAGATTTGAGTCTGTCCACATACAAAACCCAAGTAAGAGACAGCAGTGTGCCAGAATGCAGCAGGATCACTCCATAACAGAGTTCTGGACTGGAGCGAAGTGACGCCCCCAGCATTTTGCAAAGGCCGGGAAAGGAATCCTCCGTGCTAGAGCCGGCTGCCTCTTTCTTTAGTCATTTAGCTTCTCCTGTGGCTGATTTTATCCCTTTTCCAGTCTTTCTCTCTGCTTCCCCTCCCAGAAAACCAGAAATTAAAATGCTGCGGAAACACACATTCCTGAGGACAGAGACTAGGAACCTAGATGTGCTTTACTGCTTTCTGTCCAAGCTACTG
This sequence comes from Mustela lutreola, assembly GCF_030435805.1. Classification (NCBI taxonomy): domain Eukaryota; kingdom Metazoa; phylum Chordata; class Mammalia; order Carnivora; family Mustelidae; genus Mustela; species Mustela lutreola. The sequence continues at coordinate 21,023,570 of NC_081297.1, read as the reverse complement.
ATACGAAACCTGAAACCACAGCTATGAATCTTGACCCGCCCGGAGTGCTAACGGGGCTTTGTCAGTTGACTGCTCACCCTAGTAGTGCTTCCACATAGGCAGGGGCCCCGGGCCTCTCAGTAGAAAAGAGGGGGAGCAGCTCATCAACCACAGGACCTTTGCAGGGTGGCATACCCACTTCTTCCTTCCATCTATAGCCCCGGGTTTCCATGCCCAGGCTAACCGATATCCTAACCGGTAGGGAATCAGGAGAGACAGATTTCCAAGTTCCCCTGTGATGTGATCAATCTGGAGTTTCTCCTTCCATTTGCTGGATGGATTATATACCTGCCTACTTCTAACATGAAGTAATCGAGTTACGTTTTTAAAATGTCGGTACCAACCACCATTTCGGTTTGATTACTCCCTTTCCTTCAGGTAGATATCCGTCAAACAGAATTCCATATAGTAAAGATTTCACTTCCTAAATTCCTAGCACACTGCAAGTTTGTTTTCCTGTGATTTTACTAAAATTGCCTTGCTTGGGTTCTGAGTGTTCTGATTCTTCAGTCCCATATTTAAAGATAATCACTGAATTTACATTCAGTTGACAGGTTCTGGTCCCTGGGGTCATGCCAGTCATAGCCCAAAAAATAAATAAATAAATAAATAAATAAATAATGGCACACGCAGCATGATTTAGTCAAGGGAATTTCTTCCTGGATGTAGGAGAACGATGGGACACGGGCAGTGTAGCAGACCAGAGTAAGAATACCCAGCTAGTGAGGTGTCTGTTACCCCGGGACAGCAGACTGTGGCCATATGGGAACATGGGCACAAGATGGCAGATCTTGTAGTTTCTCAAGAGATACCAAAACGCTTAAATGTTGGCAATTCTCTCTCTCTCTTTCTTTCAAGATTTTACTGATTTATTTGAGAGAGATAGTGAACATGAGCAGAGTGGGGGAGAAGCAGGTTTCCTGCCAAGCAGGGAGCCTGATGCGAGGCTTGATCCCAGGACCCCAGGATCATGACCTGAGCTGAAGACAGATACTCAACCAACTGAGTCACCCAGGTGCCCCTCTTTCATTGTTTTTCTTAATCACATGTGGACTAATACAGTGATGGTAAAATAAAATATGTCCACAGGCCCATCTATCCAATGGGCCAACAAATTCTGTTGCTAGTGTATACCGCACAGATGATTAATCAGATTCTTAATTGACACAAACATACCATGTTGTCTCTCAGAAATCACCTCATAGCTGCCTTCTTGTGCATCTCAGAGGCAGAAACTATATGTTGAGCTGAATTCAGTGTCAAAAAAAAAAAATGATTCTAGATCATATATTCCAGACTTCTTCTATCCTACTTTTCCTCTATACCTCTTTTATGTGAATACAGTCTAAGTGGACAACTTCCTTTTGTTTCCATTGGAAACAAGCTATTGAAAACAAGAAGTAGAAGATGGTGTTAGAGGTCTTAATGTCACTGGTTATTTTGAAGGAAGTCTCCAAGATTATTTTCTTGTTCCTCAAAAATATTACAGTATATGAAACCACTATCATGAGAAATCTCTGGCTTGTTTAGGATTGGTTCAGTAGTTCTATGTTTCAGAAGTATTCAGACAAAAAGAGAAAAACTTCTACATACTCTTAATTACATATAAATATTATTTTTAAGCAATGACATTTCTTCACATTAACATTTTGTTGTTGCTTCTTTTAGAAGACTGAGACATTTTTAGACTTAGCAGTACAACAAATTTAGGAAATCAAAGTGATTTGAAACATTGGCAAAAGGCTCAACTTTTAACAAACAGAAGTCTGGTCTTGTCTGTGTCTCTAACCAGCTTACTAAAAATAATAAATAAGTAGATTAAACTGTACAATCATATGATCTCCATGTATTCAGTAGTGTTGAAGAGATATATATATCTATGTATGTGCATATATATACATATACATATACATATATATATGTAAGACATAAACATTTTTTTCTTGTTATTTTTAAGATTCTATTTATTTATTTGAGACAGAGAGTGAGCAAGAGGGAGAACACAAGCAAGGGGAGCAGCAGAGGGAGAAGCAGTTTCCCCAACAAGCTCTGAGCCCAGTGGAGGGTCTGGGTCCCAGGACCCCAGGATCATGACCTTAGCTGAAGGCAAATGCTTAACCGACTGAGCCACCCACGTGCCCCTTGCCATAATCATTTCTAATTTGCACATAGATTTAGAAGAAAACAAGAATGGAGCTCAACCAAATAACTCTACAGGGAGCAAACATTTTATCTGAGAATTTTGTGTTGCTTTTCAATTTTACAGCAGTTTCTCTGGATGTAATTGGTACCTTCCACAAAACACTTATTCTAGAGGTATGATGAAGTAACTGGGTTCAGCCTAGATTATTGACAGAGCCAAGATAAGGATTCACATGGCCTGTTTCCGGCTCCTGATGCCATCCAGCCCTTTCCTATGCACTGCGCCACTGCAGCTCTGTCTCTTGATTCCTGATACCTGATACTTGGTCCTGTGGACTGAATTGTGCCTCACTGCCTCCAAATCCATATGTCAAAGCCCTAACATCCAATGTGACTGTATTTGGAGATGGGGCCTTTAGAGAGGTAATTAAGATTAAATGAGGGGGAGGTCTCAGTCTGATAGCATTGTTGGCCTTACAGGAAAAGGAAGAGAGAGAGAGAGAGAAAGAGAGAGAGAGGGCTCTATTCCCATTCACACACACCAAGAAAAGGCTATATGAGGACTCAGTGGGAAACCAGGGTGAGGATTCTCATTGGGACGTGATCATGCGGGCACCCTCAGCTCAGACTTCCAGCCTCTAGAGCCATGAGGAAATAAACGTCTGTTATTTAATCTATTCAGCCTATTGTATTTAGTTATTGCAACCCCAGGGGACAAAGACACTGGATGTATGTAGAAAAATACCATATGATGTGAAATTCCTAGAAGACGTCCTTATGAAATTTGCAGTTTGAACACCTAACTTCTGATCTGAACTTGGCTACTCTGTTATTAATGAGAATCTACTCTTCTCCAATCATGTGCCTGGCTGCACAAATTGCATCTTCTTTCCACCCGTTTCCTCATGACACATTTCTCAGTGAGCTCAAGATAGTTTCTCTCATGAAGAAAAGTTTGCCAAACTAAGCTTTGTCTTCTTCATTCGCATGGACTCCCTGTTTGTGGCACTAGAGAGAGACCTTACCCTCATTTTTGTGTGTATCTCTCTACTCATGGTCTATTATTTCTAAATAGTATTTTCTTAATGGTCTGAAAGTTCTGGCTGCAGTTTCTCAGAAATGGAACTCTATGACTACATTCTTCACCTCTCTCCCACATTTTCCCTGTGTGGACAGAAGCACTCACAACTGCATACATCTTTCAGTAAACCGCAGTGAATGATGGGTGTTTTTCTTCTTGCACCCTTGATAATCCTATTTAGAATAAGATGTCACAGGGGTGCCTGGGTGGCTCATTTCGGATAAGCATCTGACTCTTGGGTTTGGCTCAGGTCATGGTCTTGGGGTCATGAATTCGAGCCCTGAGGTAGGCTCCACACTTGGTGTGGAGTCTGCTTGAGATTCTCTCTCTCTCTCTCAAATAAATAAATAAATCTTTTAAAAATATATTGCATATGGTAAATATTGTCCTAAGGGATTTGACGTAAATAAATTAATACAAGACAGAGATAAGATGTAGAAAGGAAAAATGGTAATTACAAAAAAACAAAAACAAAAACAAAAATACCTTAGAGTTTTCTTATATAGTTCAGGTTGATTTTAGGTTATTTCCTACCTAAATAACAAATTGTTTATTTAACCACAATTACTTCAGGAAATATTTTTTAATATGCCTGAACTAAACGTAGTTCAGATATAGTTAATCATGGATAAAATAATCTGAGATATTATAAAAAGTGTTTCTTACCCAGATTCATGAAACTTATCTCTAAGATCCCCAATAGCCCTTGTTCAAAGTCTTTCCATGGGAATTTTACCTGTCTTAAGAGAGAAACTTTTATTTTTGACATCTTAATTTATTAAAATGTTTTTTTCATCCTTAGCAACTTTTATACCCAGCACATTCACTCCTGTATCTTCCTTCTGACTATTGCGTGAAGTAAGGCAAGTTCTTTGTTTTCCAGGGTTCTCTTCTCCATTCATTTCTTACATGACTTGACCTATAAACCTCAGTCATTTAGATCTTTCTTCTCTGGCCACATTTTATTTATTTGATGTATTATTAAAATGCTGAAATCACAATTGTACTCAGCAAGAATTCATCCCAAAACTATTGTGTATCAAGTAGTGGACTAGCAACTATGCCTTAAATTATTACTGGGTAAATAGTTAAATGTATGCATACTTTACAAATTTATTTATTGACTGATATTTTTTATTACATTTTTTACAAGATAAAAGGTTCCTGGGTTTTATTCATCCATTATTTAAAAATTTATTCTTTCAACAAATACCTAATCACTGTTAGCTGCTAGTATATTTTTAGTAAATAAAGCAGAAATGAACCATGCCTTCTTAGAGCTTACAGTCTCATGGGGTAAAGTAAGAAATAAGTCTAGAGACATAAATATGAAGGAACAAAATGGGTGCAGGGATAAGTGTTATTAGTTCGGAGTGAAGGCCTCCTAAGTTAAGATAGCTGGGGAAACATCTCTAAAGAAGTGAAGTTTATGTTGAGACATTACTGGTGGAGCTAGCAGGATAGAACATTCAAGATAGAGAAAGCAGCATTTTGAGAAGGTGGTGAGCAGGGAGGAGGATTCCAGGAACTGAGGGGAGCCAAGATGCCAAGGTGGGAAGAAAGAGCAAGTCCCAAGAAGAAAGAAGCATGAGGCTTGAGGGAAGTCAAGCTCAGAGGTCTTTGAAAGCCATGTGGAAGTAGCTTGCATTTCTTTGGGGCCTAAAGTACTGCATGGGCATTATTCGCTCTTTGGATAGCTGGATCCATAGGGGACCCTCAGAAGCTGCTTTTTGGAATAAGCATTAGAAGATCAGAAACACTGAGACAAACTTCAGACACTTCTGCACTCCTGCTTAGAGTTGTTTACAATGGCTCTCTATGCCTTCAGGGTAGCCTGTCAGCACTCAGGGGCAGCCAATATGACCTTAGGTGTTCCTTAGAGCCCCGTGTCAAGAAGAAGAAATGTGAAACACATGCATATCTCATTTGCTAGATTCATTATTACCATTTTGTGGGGTGGGCTGGGGGAGAGTTTTGACTTTGAAGATAGAAACCTTGCAACTTCCCTAGAGACCTTGTGAACAAAACATGTTTTATCAAAGTTTGAGAAATTCTCTAGGCTGTAGCTCAGCTATTTTATGACCAATACTTCTCTCTCTCTCTCTTTTATTAACATATAATGTGTTATTTGCCCCAGGGGTACAGGTCTGTGAATCGTCAGGCTTACACACATCACAGCACTCCCCATAGCACATACCCTTCCCAATGTCCACAACTCAACCACTCTCTCCCTACCCGCCGTCCCCCTGGAAACCCTCAGTTTGTTTTGTGAGATTAAGAGTAGGACCAGTATTTTTGATTCAAGGTGTTCTAACCTACCTCAAAAGGGGAAGGTTTGAAAAACACTGGGGCAGTGGCCTCTAGAGGTTGCGTATCATTACAAAACCTAAATGGAAAGAAGGGACTCAGTGTTTTCATTTGAAAAATAATAACATTTAAAAATATATATTATCTAAAATCCCTATCATTTCAGGAAAAAAGCCTTAAAAAGAAATAGAACATAATATTAGAATAAATAAGGATAGGTGAATAACTGAATGGATCTTCTTTAAAAATTTACCAAGTTATCCTTATTTTTTTCACATTACTCCTCGAAAACTATGGTATTGCAAATTCTTTACTAAGACTCTAAAATGTTTGTCTATATTATAAGCGCCTTGATAATTATGCAAACAAGTTATTTTTGGGTGTGCACTTTCTTTCTTTCTTTTTTTTTTTTTTTTTTTTTTTAAAGAGCAGAGAGCCCGATGTGGGGCTTGATCCCAGGACCCTGGGATCATGACCTGAGCTGAAGGCAGAGGCTTTAACCCACTGAGCCACCCAGGCACCCCTGGGTGTGCACTTTCTAAAACTCTTTATTTAAAAGATTAGCTTGCAGAGACTTCTGGGGAAGATGGTAGAGGAGGATTCCAGGCTCACCTCCTCCCGCAATACAACTAGATAATGGTAACATCAATGTAAAAAACCCAGAAAATGGCCCAAAGACTGGCAGAATAAACTCCACAACTAAATGTAGAGAAGAGGCCCCACTGAAGAAGGTATAAAGAAGCAGTCAGGAACACTACCAGGACTGTGTGTGGGTAGGAGGGATGCCATGGCAGGGAGAGGAGAGAGAAACAAACCCCCACACCAGGAAACCTGCGGAGGAAGATGAAGCCTCATGACATTTGTCTTTGAAAACCCAGAGGGGCTAAATTTCACAAGTTCTTACAATCAGCAAGACTTAAAACCTGGAATTTTAAAAAATCAGCAAGGTCAACTTTGGGAGAGCCAGTGGGTGAGAAGACACTGAGTCCTGACCCTTAAAAAGACAGCACAACATGCAGCTCCCCTGAGATACAGCACAGAAATAGCAGCTTGAAAGATACCTGAAGCATACGGGACAGAGAGTTATTTACCAATCTCAGAGTGTGTCCTGGAGGGACAGAAATCACTAGGAAGCTCCCCTAGGAGCAAAGGAACAGGCCAGCGTCATTTTTCTTTCTCCATCCTGACTCCACATAAACACATGGCTATCTGCAGTACTCACTACCTGACTTACTAGTACTGCTGCCTCCGTCCTCCCCCCAGCTATGCTTCTGCCAATCCACCCCTCTGGGCAACCCATCTTAGTCTGTGCACTGTAAGGCTCTTAGTGCAGAGGAATGGCAACACTCAAAGCTTGCTAGTGCCTCTGCTCTGTCACACTATCTGCCCCCAGAACACTGCAGGTCAATGGATCTGTCCTCTCTAGTACACTCTAGGCCAGACCCATTGAGGGCAGGATCGCAGGCCTGGCAGTGTGCAAGCAGCCCGTACAGTGGCCAGCACTGCTCTGAAATGACTCCTGCCCCAGAGAGAGGGAAAGATAAACACACACCAGTCATGGAAACCCAACCGTGGGCTAGAGGTAGACAACTGGTCTGACTTCAGGCCCCACCCACCAACAAAAGATTCTGAAGGGACAACACAGAGAAAGTGCCCTGCAGTTGAGTGCTATTGAATCTCTGGCAAATGCCTGGTCTGATGTCCAAGGCCAAGATGTCCCCAGACTGGCCCACTAACAGCACAGGGACCAAACATTGCCCATAACAGGCAAAGGGAGCCGTCGCATACATCTGGACTGAAGGAAAAAACAGTCCAGCCACAACAGCAGGAAACACACCTCATATACAGGAGACACATCTGAAGGGCCGGGTTTTGGTGAATAGTCAGCGGCCTAGGGCAGTACAGAACGTTTGCTTTGTAAAGCCACTAGTTTCAAGTTTAGGATATGTAGCTGTCTTTCCTAACACACCACAGATACAGAGTTGGGCAACTAGATAAGTTATATGCTGACAAAGAATTTAAACTAAATGATCATAAAGATATTCACTGGACTTAAGAAAGTAGTGGAGGACATGATTTAATTAAGTAAGTAAGTAAGTAATTTTAACAAGGGGTGCCTGGGTGGTACAGTTGGTTATGTGTTCCAACTCTTGATTTTGGCTTGAGTCATGAGATCAAGACCCACATTGGGATCCATACTCAGCGTAGAGTCTGCTTGAGATTCTCTCTCTCCCTCTCCCTATGCCCCATCCCACTAAAATAAATAAATAAATAAATAAATAAATAAATAAATAACCAAAATTAAGATGAAAGTGGAAGATATCAGTGAAATCCTTTACAGTGATGTAAAAAAGAACTAATCAGAGATGAAGAACACAATAAATGAAATTAAAAATACACTAGATGGAAAAAATAGTACACTAGATGAATTGGAAGAATGAACCAGTGACCCGGAGGACAGAGTAATGGAAAGTAATCAAGCAGAGCAGGTGAGAGAAAAAAATTATGCAAAATGAGAAGAGACTTAGGGACATCAAAGACACCATCAAATGTAATAACATTTGCATTATAGGGATTCCAGAAGAAGAGAGGGAAAAGGGGATAGAAAATTTATTTGAAAAAATAACAGCTGAAAATTTATTTGAAAAAATAACAGCTGAAAATTTATTTGAAAAAATAACAGCTGAAACAGATTCCTTCCCAAATCTGGGGAAGGAAATGGAAATCCAGATCCAGGAGGCACGGAGAGACCCAACAAAATCAACCCAAAAAGGTTTACACCAAGACATGTAGTAATTAAGATGGCAGAAATACAGTGATAAAGAGAAAATTTTAAAAGCAGGAAGAGAAAAGAAAATAGTTATATACTAGGGAAATCCCCAAGACTTTCAGCTGATTTTTTAGCAGAAAGTTTGAAGGCCAGAGAGAGTGGCGTGATATATTCAAGCACTGAAAGGAAAAAATCTGGACCAAGAATATTCTATCTAGCAAGGCTGTCATTGAGAATAGAAGGAGAGATAAATAATCTTCCAGGCAAACAAAAGATACAGAATCCCTGACCACTAAACCAGCCCTACATGAAATGTAAGCAGTGACTCTTTGAACGGTAAGGAAAGACCAGTAATAGATATATAGTAGTAGACCCAGTAATAGATATATAAAGATAAAGAGAAAGGAATCCAAATATTTCACTAAAGAAAGCCAACAAATCATAAAAGAAGAGAGAAAGAGAAGAAAGGAATGGAGAAAAGCTATAAAAGCAACCATGAAACAAAAGTAACACAATACAATAAATATATACCTATCAATAATTACTTTTTTAAAAAGATTTTATTTATTTGTTTGGCAAACAGAGAGAGAGAGAGAGAACACAAGCAGGGGGAGCAGCAGAGGTAGAGGGAGAAGCAAGATCTCTGCTGAGCAGAGAGCCCAACATGGGGCTCAATCCCAGGATCCTGGGATCATGACCCGAGCCAAAGGCAGAAGCTTAACCGAGCCACCCAGGTGCCACAGATATTACTTTGAATGTAAGTGGACTAAGTGCTCCAATTAAAAGACATAGAGTGCCAGAATGGATTTCCAAGACCCATCTATACATTGCCTACAAAATTCTCACTTCAGAACTAAAGACACATGAAGATTGGAAGTGAAAAGAGAGAGAAATATTTATCACCCAAATGGATGTGAAAAGAAAACTGGGATTAATAACATATGTCACACAAAATAGACTTTGAAACAAAGACTGTAACAGGACACAAAGGACACTATATAATCATTTAGAGGACAATCCAACAGACATTAAAATTATAAATATTTGTGCACCCAACGTAGGAACACCCAGATACTTAAAGCAGCTGATAACAAACATAAAGGAGCTAATTGATAACAATACAATAATAGTAAGGGGCTTTAATACCCCATTTACATCAGTGGACAGATAACCCAAACAGAAAATCAATAAGCAAACAGTAGCTTTGAATGACACATTGAACCAGTTGCATTTAACAGGTGTTCAGAACATGCCCTCCTAAAATAGCAGAATACACATTCTTTTCCATTGCGCATGGAGTATTCTCTAGATCGATCATGTATTAGGCCACAATAAAAGCCTCAACAAGTACAAAAATATCAAAGACATTCCATGCATCTTTTCTGACCACAATGTTATGAAACTACAAATCATCCCCACGATAAAATCTGGAAAGAGCACAAATACATGGAGATTAAATAACATGTTACTGAACAATGAATGGATCAACCAAGAATTCAAAGAGGAAATAAGAAAATACGTGGAGACAAATGAAAATGAAACTACAACAGTCCAAAATCTTTGGGATACAGCAAAAGCTATTCTAAGAAGTTTGTAACAATGCAGAAACAAGAATAATCTCAAATAAACAACTTACCCTAACACCTAAATGAACTAGGAAATAAACAAACAAAGGAAAATAGTAGGACGGAAATAATAAGGATTAGACAGGAATAAAAAAATAGAAACTAAAGGGCACCTGGGTGGCTCAGTGGGTTAAGCTGCTGCCTTCGGCTCAGGTCATGATCTCAGGGTCCTGGGATCGAGTCCCGCATCGGGCTCTCTGCTCAGCAGGGAGCCTGCTTCCTCCTCTCTCTCTCTCTGCCTGCCTCTCTGCCTACTTGTGATCTCTCTCTCTGTCAAGTAAATAAATAAATAAAATAGAAACTAAAAAACAAAACAAAGCAATAAATAAAACAGATCAATGGATGCAAGAGCTGGTTCTTTGAAAAGATCACCCAAATCAATAAACCTTTAGCCAGATTCACTTGAAAAAAAAAGGGGGGGGGGGACTCAAATGAACAAAATCAGAAATGTAAAAGGAGAAATAACAACTGACACAATAGAAAGACAAAGGAATATAAGAGAATATCATGATAAACAATATACCAACAAATTTAGTGACCTAGAAGTGGATGAATTTCTAGAAACACATAACCTCCCAAAATTGAATGAGGAAGAAACCGTGTATTTGAACAGACCAGTTACCAGCAATGAAATTGAATCAGTGATCAAAAAAATCCCAACCAACAAAAGTCCAGGACCAGACATCTTCACAAGTGAATTCTGCCAAACACTTAAAGAAAAGTTAACCTATTTTTCTCAAAATATTCCAAAAATATAGAACAGGTAGAAAAACTTCTGAATTCATTCTATGAAGCCACATTACCCTGATAGCAAAACCAGAAAAAGACACTACAAAAAATGAGAACTACAACGAGTATCTCTGATGAGCATGGATGCAAAATCCTCAGAAAATACTAACAAACCAAATCTAACAATACATTAAAAAAGCCATTCATCACAATCAAGTGAGATTTATTCCATGGATGCAAGAGTGGTTCAATATTTGCCAATCAATCAATGTGATACAGCGTATCTATAAAAGAAAGGAGAAAAATATGATCACTTCAGTAAATGCAAAAAAAGCATTTGACAAAGCATAACATCTATCCATGATGAAAACCTCAAGAAAGTAGGTTAGAGGGATCATACTTCAACACAGTAAAGGCCATATATGAAAAACTCACAGCTAACATCATACTCAGAAAAATAGAAAGTCCTCCCCTAATGATTAGGAAGAAGACAAGGATATCCACTGTCACCACTTTTATTAAACATAGTATTGGAAGTCCTAGCCACAGCAGTCAGACAAGAAAAAAACAATTAAAGTCATCAAATTGACAAAGAAGAAGTCAAATGTTCACTATTTGCAGATGATATAATATTATATACAAAATACATATGTATGTATATGTGTGTGTGCATATATATATATGTACATATATATATGTAAAATACTATATACAGAAACACTAAATTCACCAAAAACTGCTAAACTGATAACTGAATTCAATAAGGTAAGAAAGGTAGCAGGATATAAAATCAATACACAAAAAATCTGTTATATTTCTATACACTACCAATAAAGCAACATAATTTGGCTCAGGTTGTGATCCTGGGGTCCTGAGATTGAGCCCTATGTCTGACTCCCTGCTCAGTAGAAAGCTGCTTCTCCCTCTCCCTGTATCTCTCCTCTGGCCTGTGCTCTCTCTCTTTCACTCACTCTCTCTCAAAGGAATAATCTTAAAAGAAAAAGAAATTTAAGGGGACACAAACAAATGGAAAGACATTCCATGATCATGGATTGAAAGAAGAAATATTGTTAAAATGTCTATACTACCTAAAGCAATCTACAGATTTAACGTAATCTCTATGAAAATATCCACAGTATATTTCACAGAACTAGAACAAATAATCCTAAAATATAATCAGTACACTCTTGAAAAAAAGAAAAAGCTGGAGCTATCACAATTCCAGATTTCAAGCTATACTACAGAGCTATAATAATCAAAACAGTATGGTACTGGCACAAAAATAAACACACAGATCAATGGGACAAGATAAAAAGCCCAGAAACAGACCCACAATTATATAGTCAATTAATCTTTGACCAAAGAGGCAAGGATATCCAAGGGAAAAAGAGCATTTCCTCAACAGACAGTGTTGGGAAAACTAGACGGCAACATGCAAAAGAATAAAAGGACCACGTTCATACACCAAAAGTAAACTCAAAATAGATTAGAGACCTAAAACCATAAAACTCCTAGAAGAGAAATCAGGCAGAAACCTCTTTTTTTTTTTTTTTTCTTGTTTATTGAGAGAGAGAGAGAGCATCCAAATTTAGGGGAGGGGCAAAGAGAGAGGGAGGGAGAGAATCTTAAGTAGGCTCCATGCTCAGTGCTGAGCCTGACCCTGGGCTTGATCTCAGGACCCTGAGATTATGCCAAAATCAACAGTCAGAAACTTAACTGACTGAACCACCCAGGTGCCTTGGTAGTCATCTCTTTGACATCAGTCATAGCAACTTGTTTCTAGCTATGTCTCCTGAGGCAAGGGGAACAAAAGGACAAATAAGCAGTTTGAACTACATCAAAATAAAAAGCTTCTGCACAGCGAAGGAAACAGTCAACAAAACTAAATGGCAACCTATGGAATGGGAGAAGATATTTGCAAATGACATGTCTCATAAAGGGTAATATCCAAAATATATAAAGAAGTTACATAACTGAACAACCCCAAAACAGATAATCCAATTAAAAATGGGAAGACATGAACAGACATTTCTCTGTGAAGACATACAGATGTGAAAAGATGCTCAACATCACTTACCACTTGCAGGGAAATGCAAATCCAAACTACAGTGAGATATCACCTCACACCTGTCAGAAAGGCTAAAATCAACAGCACAAGAAACAACAAGTGTTGGCAAGAATGGAACCCTCTTGCACTTTGGTGGGAATACAAACAGGTACAGCCATTGTGGAAAACAGTATGGAGGTTCCTCAAAAAGTTAAAAATAGAACTACACTATTACCCAATAATTGCATTACTGAACATTTACCCCAAGAATACAAAAACACTAATTTGAAAGGATGTATACACCGCTGTGTTTATTGCAGCATTATCTACAATAACCAAATTATGAAAGCAACCCAAGTGTCCCTTGATAGATGAATGCATAAATAAGTTTTATGTATGAGGTCACCTGGATGGCTCAGTTGGTTAAGCATCTGCCTTCAGCTCAGGTCATAATCTCAAGGTCCTGGAATTGAGCCCTGTGCGTGCCAGGCTCCCTGCCCAGCTAGGAGACTGCTTCTCCCTCTCCCTCTGCCACTCCTCCTGCTTATGCTCTCTCTCTCTCTCTCTGTGAAATGAGTAAATAAAATCTTTAAACAATTTGTTAAAAAACAAGTGATATATATGTGTATAAATGTGAATATACATACATTTACATATGAATATTATTCAGCCATAAAAAAGAACGAAATCTTACCATTCGCAATGACAGGGATGGACCTAAAGAGTATGATGCTAAGTGAAATAATTCAGAGAAGGACAAATACCACATGATTTCACTCACGTGAAATTTAAGAATCGAAACAGACAAGCAGAAGCAAAAAAAAGAAAAAAGTGAGAAAGACAAATCAAGAAATGGACTCTTAAATATAGAGATATAGAGAACAACTGATGGTTAGCAGAGGGGAGGTGTGTGGGAGGAGTGGGTAAGATCGGTGAAGGGAACTGAGCGCACTAACCACGATGAGCTCGGAGTAACGTATAGAATTGTTGAATCCCTATGTTGTACACCTGAAACTAATGTAACTGTGCATATAAACTATACTGGAATTAATATTTAAAACGTGACAAAATTTAAACAAAAATGAAAAAAAATATTAGTGTGAACGATTTAATTGTTTAAGAATATATTCTGGGGGGAAGTGATCACTTAGTTTCCGAGGCATTCTGTTTGTTTTGCATCTTTGGCTTTAAGAATTAAGCTATTATTCCTCTATGTGATTTGCAGACCATTGTTGGCTCTATTTTTGCATTCTCTGGGCCATCATGAGTTATACAAAAATCTCCACAAACATCAGGGAATCAAATATGTGTTGGATTTGAGAAACTATGTCATACATATTGGACTGATTACTCATAAATCATCAAGTCAAAATAGTCTAGCACAAGACCTGGACTGAACTTTGGATTTTACCTAGTTTTAACAGAACACTGATGTTGTTCCTCCCTGCCTGTTCTCACTTGTCTGATTCTAAGGAATGTTTATTACATTCATGGCTCTCTGGGTGAACATAAAAGTCTTTTTCCCCATTGTCTCCATCCTTCGTCTCTGGGGTAGTAGTGTTTCTTCCTTGGGAAAACCCAAGGATAGCTCTGACATACTCTATCTTCTTCTTCTTCTTCTTCTTCTTCTTCTTTTTTTTTTTTTTTTTTTACCCAAGTTGTTTTTAATGCTTTTACCATTAAGCAATATTCTGAATTGTATCTATAAATTAGCTGAATTCATTTTATCATCACTTGGTGACTGTTCTAAGCAACTTTTATTTACATTGCTGATCAGAGAGCAGAGGAAATCCATGAAATCCATGAAATGGAAACTCTCAGCTTATGCAAGTAATCAAATATATATAGAATTCTAATGTAAGAACATTCATCCAAGAGTTCCTGTCCTGGTTTCTTTTGAACTTTTCATTTGAGATATACAAGTAAATTAAGTGGCCCTAGGGTATGTTATTAATACAATCCCTTAGTGCCTCTTTCTTCTACTAGCCTGGAAACTGTATAAATGCAGGGACTATGTCTTTTTTGTTTACTGTACTTTTTAAAATGAAATTCTCCTAAATAAGTGTTTTCAGTGTCCTAATGTCAAAAGGAAAGTTATTTAATCTAAAAAGGCAGCTGGGTGATACTTGAACCGTGAACACCTGGAAACAGAAAAAGGATTATTCTCCTCTCCAAGTGTCCACCCCAGGCTATCAAATGCCAAAAACAAGAGTGAACTGGTCAAGTCAGTCACATGACTCATCTTTTGAAAGTATAGAAAAGAATAAGGGAAATGGGATTTCAGGAAAATGGTTCAATTGCAGTTTTTATGTGGATCAGTGCTAATGATTAAAAGCGCACAAAGTTAAACTTGTCAAAGCTAAATCTAGCCTCTTTATGTGGATCACTACTTATAATTAGTATTGTGTTTGGTATCGTCACACTCAATTTATAATTGTTTAATTCTTCCAAATGCATGTTTATACAGAGCTTGATGATTAGGCTTGCGGACTAATAATCTTTACCATCGTGTTGTTATCTCAGAAAGATGCAACATATCCTTTGCACTTTTGATGTTGCTTGATCTTGACTTGTTTCAAAGCAGGTATACCTAGGGGGGGAAAAACATGTAAATTTTTTACATCAAAATGCAGCAGAAATAATGATTTGGGGAGTCCAAATTTATACTATTTGGGACATGTACAAATGCAACCTATGAAACATTCAGAAAACCTATGAAACATTCAGAAAACATTTCAGAAATTCTCCAAATCTGATATTCATTAAGAAAGAGAAATCTGGACCCAGACTTCTTTACTGAGGTGGATGTCAGCATGACTAGAGCTCTAAGGGTCACAATTTCAAAAACAGATGAAGGACTATTTATTATTCCTACAGTTCTCTGAAATATAAATCTTGCTGTTTGTGGTTGGGAAAGTAGTAAGTTCAACATTGCATCTTCGAGAAGTGAAATCCTTAAACATTAGAGAAGTGAAACTCTTAAACTTTTATGCTCTCTAAGAAGAAGCTGATATTTTATGTATTTCTAAGATCTTGATTTGGACATGATCATGTAGACACAGAACATGTTCAGTTGCTCATTGGAGATTTCAGCTAATTGGTGATATTTGCTCTTGCTCAGTGATTTGCACATTTGTCTGCACGTTGAGAATGCACTCTGCACCCCAGCCCAGATTCTGATTTAATTGGCCTGGAGAATGTTCTAGCTATTAAAAGATGTCCAGGGGATTCTAACACGTACAAGTTTGGGCACAATTGCTACAGTTTAAAGGCATTCGTTCGCTCATGGCATCATCCCACTCTGAGCGTCTATTCAAGTCCTCCGTGAGGGAAAGATAGAAACACAGGTGTTATTTGAATATGGGGGTCTTCTCAGTTAGTCTGGCTGCTTCTAAGGCCTTCTTTCTGTGACTCTTGGTATGCACTGTATTTGGAAATAAATGGCATTTAATTTCCTCTGTTATTTGCATTTATTTATCCTTAAGTTTTTATTTTAATTCCAGTTCATTAATATACAGTATTACATTAGTTTTAGCTGTACAGTACAGTAATTCAACACTTCCTCTTATCACCTGATGCCCTTCACAAGTGCATTCATTAATCCCCATCATCTGGTTCACCCAATTCCCCGCCACCCACCTCCTCCCCTCTGCTAACCATCAGTTTGTTCTCCATATTTGAGTCTGTTTCTTGATTTGTTTTTCTCACTTTTTTTTTTTTTTTTGCCTCGGCTTGTCTGTTTTGTTTCTTAAATTCCATGTATGAGTGAAATCATAAAGTACTTGTCTTTTTATTTTTTTGACTTAGTTATTTCACTTAGCATTGTACCATCTAGCTCCATCCATATCAGTGCAAATGGCAAGGTTTCATTCTTTTTTATAGCTGAATAATATTTCAACACACACACACACACACACACACACACACACACACACTCTCTCTCTCTCTCTCACTGCCTCCCCCCCACCTTCTTTATCGTTTATCAATGGACCTTGGGCTACCTTCATAATTTGACTATTGTAGATAATGCTGCAGTGAACACAGGGGTGCATATATCCTCTTAAATTAGTGTTTTTATATTATTTGGGTAAATACACAGTAGTGCAATTACTGGATAGTAAGGTATTTCTATTTTTAATTTTTTGAGGACCCTGCATACTGTTTCCCCCAGTGGTTGCACCAGTTTGAATTCCCACCAGTAGTGCACAAGAGTCCCATTTCTCCACATCCTCACCAACTATTGTTTCTTGTATTTGTGATTTTAACTATTCTGACAGGTATGAGATGATACCTCACTATAGTTTTGATTTACATTTCCCTGTTGATAAGTGATGTTAAGCATCTATTTGTGCGCCTTTTGGCCATCTGTATGTCTTCATAGAGAAATATCTGTTCACATCTTCTGCCCATTTTTAGTTGGATTATTTGTTTTTTGGTTCTATCTTCTGCATGTTGCTGTCCATTTTTCCCAACACCATTTGTTGAAGAGACTGTCCTTTTCCTATTGGGTTTTCTTTCCTCCTTTGGCAAAGATTAATTGACCATATAGTTGTGGGCTTATTTCTGGGTTTTCTATTCTGCTCTTTTGTTCCATGTGTCTATTTTTGTGCCAGTATAATACTGTTTTGATGACTACACTTTATAATGTAACTTAAAATCTGCAGTTGTGATGCCTCCAGCTTTGCTTTTGTTTTTCAAGACTGCCTTGACTATTTAAGGTTTTTTTTTTTAGTTCCTTACTAATTTTAAGATTGTTTGTTCTGTGAAAAAATGCTGTTGATATTTTGATAAGGAATTCATTAAATGTGTAGATTGCTTTGGGATCGTATAGATATTTAACAATATTTGTTCTTCTAATCCATGAACATGAAATGTCTTTCCATTTGTTTGTGTCGTCTTCAATTTCTTTCATCAAGGTTTTATACTTTTCATAATACAGGTCTTTTACTTCTTTGCGTAGGTTATTCCTAGGTATTTTATTATTTTTTGCTGCAATTGTAAATGGGATTGTTTTTGTAATTTGTATGCAGTGGATTTCTGTACATTGATTTTGAATACTGTGATTTTACTGAATTCAATCATCAGTCCTACTAGTTTTTTGGTGGGATCTTTGGAGTTTTCTACATATAGTATCATATCATCTACAAATAGTGAAAGTTTTACTTCTTCCTTACTGATTTGGATGACTTTTGTTTCTTTTGGTGTCTGACTGCTTATCCTCTATCACTTAAAATGACCTGTAGAAATGCCAAGCTCTGCTTTAAAATGTTAACTGACATCAGTAACCCTGAACTAACCAGGTGGTCCCAGTTTTCCTGACTGAATGTTTCAGAGTCATTTTTGAATGCATTTTTCTTTCCTGAATTCTGGCAGCTTTCCCACAAAAGCCTCTTTCCCTTTTCTCCTCCCTCTCAGTAACCCACTTGTGGCTGTATGGTTTCATTCTTGACTAATGCAATAGCTTTCTTTGTTTTTCTTTTTTTTTTTTTAAGATTTTATTTATTTATTTGACAGAGCTCACAAGTAGGCAGAGAGGCAGGCAGAGAGAGAGAGAGGAGGAAGCAGGCTCCCCGCTGAGCAGAGAGCCCGATGCGGGGCTCGATTCCAGGACCCTGAGATCATGACCTGAGCCGAAGGCAGCGGCTTAATCCACTGAGCCACCCAGGCGCCCCACTAATGCAATAGCTTTCAAACCAGTGATAAATTATCATCTCTCCCTTCTCTAGTCCAGCCTATTTTCTAGATAATTCTATCTAAATCCGCATTTAATCCAATACTTCCAACACTCTCATTTTGCACAGAATCAAGTTCAGACTTCCAAGGGTTTGTGCCATCTAAATTCTACATATCTAACTATACTCATTTCACGTTACTCCCCTGTATGTGTGTGTTGTTCTAGTTAGTTTCCATAATGCTGCATAATGTTGGGGTATCTTTCTTGCTAATTTCTTTGCTTAGACCAGTCCCTCTGACTAGAGTCACCCTCTTTAGTTCCAAATCATTTTCAAGGCCCAGATTAAACACTGTCTTCTATGAATACCCCCCCCCTTTTTTTTAAATCACACAAACTCAATGAGGGGGCATGTGGGTGGCTCAGCCACTAAGGCATCTGCCTTTGGCTCAGGTCATGATCCTGGGGTCCTGGATAGAGCCCCAGGAAGGGGCTTGTGTAGGGCTCCTGCTTCTCCCTCCCTCACTCCCCCTGCTTGTGTTCCCTCTCTCGCTGTGTCTCTGTCAAATAAATAAAATCTTAAAACAAAACAAAACAAAACAAATCCTAGGGGCACCTGGGTGGCTCAGTGGGTTAAAGCCTCTGCCTTCAGCTCAGGTCATGGTTCCCAGGTCCTGGGATCAAGCCCCGCATCGGGCTCTCTGCTCAGTGGGGAGCCTGCTTCCTCCTCTCTCTCTGCCTGCCTCTCTGCCTACTTGTGATCTCTGTCTGTCAAATAAATAAAATCTTTAAAAAAAAAAAACAACTAAATGAGATTTTCTCCTTATAAGACTTAAAAAAGTGATTTTACATTAGAATAATGTGGTATAAGTAGTCAAACTTATACTGGTTTAGAATAGAGAAATTTGAGTGCCTGCGTTTTCTCACTCTGTTGCAGGTTTCTAGAGAATGAGAACTATATCATAAAGATCTTTTTGCCCTTCACAGCACTTGGCTCAAGGCCTCCTCTATATATAATCAGTATATCATAAATACTTGTTAGCTTCAATGAATGACACCTAAAAGAAATGGTTGTAAATAGATAGGCCATTTTGCAGCATCCTCCTACATTAGACTATATATCTCTTGAACATTTGACCTGCATGTGTTTTTCTTGGTACCTTCAGCTAGTTCTCAGGAAAGTGAGAAGCTAATAACACTGATTTTTCCCCTGTGTGATTTTCTAAGACAGAAGAAAAAAAAATAAAGAAAACCAAAAAATAAAAACAAAAGTAAACAAAAAAACACACTTCTCAGTCTGCACTGAAATAAAATCTCTCCTAGCTATCCTGTAATTTTATTGTAAGATATAAATGCCAGCTTTATAGATCTGAAAGGGATTCTTACTGCAAAGTCAGCAAAACCAAATTATGGAAGTATTTGTTGGAATCTAACATCAGTAATTTTAAAACAAAACTATTCAACAGACTGCTTTTTTTTTCCTTTTTGCCTCTTTATTTTTAATGACTCATGAAACTATGCAGCTCGCCTCCCTTTGCTCTGCCCTTGCTTGACCTCTACATCAGCTACCTTAGTTAAATGAGTTGGCAACAATATTTTCCTTCTTCTACGATGTGATCCTAGAGGAATTTATCATTTGAAATGATCTTACAGGTATCTATTTTGATACCTGTAGGAAGATTTACATTGTTAAAAGTACTTCTGGGCCAAACAAAATCATATATATATATATATATATATATATATATATATATGTATGTATATATATTTTTTAAGATTTTATTTATTTATTTGACAGAGAGAGATCACAGTAGGCAGAGAGGCAGGCAGAGAGAGGGGAAGGGAAGGAAGCAGGCCCCTGCTGAGCAGATAGCCCGATGCGGGACTCGATCCCAGGACCCTGAGATCATGACCTGAGCCGAAGGCAGCAGCTTAACCCACTGAGCCACCCAGGCGCCCATATTTTTTTTTTTAATAGAAGTTGCTCAATGGTTTTGTCAAAATGGTCTCTTAACAAAGTAAATATAGTGCAGTATCTCCTGGGGAACGGAATAGCTCTATATTTACTCTTAGCCAAATAGTTCAACCAGTCAGGAACAGAAAACTGTGATGGCAGAGGTTAAAAATGGCCAAAAATTCCTACAGTTCCGCCTATAAAGGAGGCAGATCTATCTTCTCAGTCCTTGATTCCAGACCATTTCTTGTGACTTGTTCTGCTCAAGAGAATAGGATGGAAGTGATGTTACACAACTTTTGAGGAATGCATCCAGAGGTCTTAAAGCTGCTGCTCTTACCCTCTTGGATTCTGTGTCACCTTTTGAATAAGCACAATCTAGCCTCCTTGAGAATGAGTCAGCACATGGAGCTAGAGGCGCTGGTCATGTGACCAACACTATCTAGAAACCAGCCAGCCTCCAGCCAAACTGCCAATTGGCACAAACCAGCAACAAACACCTCTGACACTGTATAGTACAGAGGCAATGTCCAGTTGAGCCCAGTCTACCTCGATAGAATCCCGAACAAATGGATAGTCGTTTCAACTCCCGAAGTTTTGTGGTTGCTTGTTACCCAACAGTAGACTACTGATAGAGGTGGCTTGTGGGTTTTTGTAATAGAGTATGGCAATTTCAAGAATAGTAAACTAAATAGTGAATAAAATGTATTTCTGAATAAATTGGATTGGTTATGTGTCTGTTCTGCCACTTCTTTTTTGCTGTGAAGGAGAATCTACGGCTATGACATCTTTTCCAAGAATGATAAAACCAGAGAAACTAGCCTTGTAAAATACAAAGAAGGTCTACCATAAATAAATATCAAATGTCTATCATGTAACAGGCAATGTCTAATTCCTAGAATATAGTGACGAACTCGAGAGAGAGATTTAAAAGGTGAGAAGATATGATAAAAGAAAAAAAATCTAATAAAAACAAGTGTTTTAAAGGAAATTAAAGCAGTTTAAGTATTAAAGCATGACAGAATAGAGGAGAATCATTCCAAATGCATAAAATAACAGGTGCATGGTATGATTTGGGGGAATATTGTCATATTCATGGGAATATGACAGCGTGAATAAAGGCAGTGTGATTGATGTGATAAGGAAAATGAAGTAGAAGAGATTGTGTCCAAAGCAGGGTGTTGGTAAGGACTTCGAATTTTGTTCTAAGTTTGATGAGAAGCCTCATTAGAGCAGGAGAGCGATTTGATCAGATTTTTGCTTTAAGAGGATTACTTTTTAAAAGATTGCTCCCTGCTGTAGAAAATAGAGAGATGCAGGGGGCCAGTGAGAGAGCTGTTACAGAAGGCCGAGGAGCTTCAGGGAAAAACTCAACAAAATGTAATTTTTCTTTTGAGGTCCTAAAAAAATTTAATATCTAAAATGTATTGTGGAAGTGGAGAAAGCATAGAATTTGAAGTTTTAGAGAACTGTTTTTATATCCCTGGGATTTTTGTGATGCCTGGCAAGCTACTTCGTGTTTCTTTATCATTCATTGAGTTACTGTAAGGATTCATTGTGTAAAGTATAGTATGTGCCACTCTGAGGCCTTGGAATATCATATGTGTTAGCAACACTTATCAAAAAGTTCCCATAAACATGTGATTAACTATTCACTTAGTTTTAAAATAAAGGACAAACAAAAAGACCGGCCAGAAAAAAATCCACTGATAGATGTTAAGGATAGAGAAAGGAATTCAGTATGGAAAGAAAAATCTAGAAATCTGATTCAATATCAGATACCTGTTGAAGCTTATTGAAAACACCTCTTCATTAGGGGAAGCTGAAAGAAAGGGACTCTTTTTTTCCTTCATTTTCGCATTCAAAGTATTAGAGTGTATGCCTTTATTTATAGTTTACGAAGTAACATTCCCTCTTTTCACGTTTTATTGGGTTTGTGAAGTATGTTTGTCACAGGTCAAATAAGCGTAGATTTGTATTAAAGAAACACACACACAACAGTTTGCTTTACAGTGACATTTTCTTCTAATTCCTGTTCTCTTTTCTACATACTGATTTTCCCTTAAAACCCATGCTATAAACTTTGGAAGTGAGAAAAACTAAATAATATGAGTCATATTATCATTATTTAGAGAGAAGTTTTTATTGTGAAAGATGCAAAACTTTTTGGTGAGGGCATGGAAAAAAAATAAACCTGACTAAATAAAAGTATATTAATACCTGTCATTTGAAATATCAGACTGCTTAGTATTGGGGTAGTAGCGGTTACCTTAGAACTGAGAATATTGGTCAACTGGCTACCAGTTGGTAGGAGAAAACCATCCAGTTTTTCTACAAATGTTGACATGTGAAAATTCTCAACTGAGTTAAAATTTTTGAAAATTTCTCCTGAATATATTTTTCTATAATTCTCTTGAAATTATAATTAGTCCACTGTTTCTCAGGGTTTTTTGTTTGTTTGTTTCCCCTACAAAATGGGCTAAAGCAGAGAACTGTGTGGATTTTCCAAAGTCCTCCTATGTTAGCTTGAATGGCAATTTTTGACTGGTACTGGAGAATGACATCAGTTTTCAAAGGTAAAAATCTCAGGCTGGTTTGTCTCCCTCCCAATCCCATCTTGTTTCATTTATTCTTCTCGTACCCACTTAAGCCCCCATGTTGCATCACAACTTCCCTGTACCCCTAGGGATAAAAATATATGTTTATAAAAAAATTAAAAAATTAAAAAAAAAAATCTCAGGCTCTTTTACGGATCCAAACTTAATAAAGGAGCTATCTGTGTGTGCTATGGACTGAATTATGTCCTCCCCAAATTACTATGTTAAATTCCTATGTTGAAGCCCTAACCCCCATGTGACTGTATTTGGAGACAGGGCCTTTAGGAGGTAATGAAGATTAAATAAGATTATAAGGGTGGGGGCCTAATTCAGTGGGATTTTTTCCTTATAAGAGAAGGTGGAGACACCAGAGAACTTTCTGTGTCTGCCCCATAAGGACACAGTGAGAAGGTAGGTGATCATCTCTAAGCCAGGAAGAAAACTCTCACACTGATCTTGTTCTTCTGAGTCTCCAGAGCTGTGAGAAATAATTTTTTGTTATTTAAGCAGCCCAGTCTGCAATACTTTGTTAGGGCAGCCTAAGCTGACTATGATAGTATGTAGGTGGTACCTGAGATCTTGCCCTATCACAGATGCTAAATCTAGAATGGAAATCCCCATCCTTTTTAGTTATGATGGTCTTTTTAGGTTATTAGAACATCTTGAGGCCCTCCACACCATTGTTGGTTCTTTCCAGCCGATTAAAAAAAAAAATGCCATGAATTACACAGTATTCAGTAACACTGTAAAATTACAAATTTTACCCATCACAATTATATTGGACATATGAAAAGTAGTAGTGGGTGTGTATGCAAGACCTGTGATTTACTCAGTTTGCAGAAATGCTATGCACAGTCTCCCCAGGGATTTTTTATACCACCTACAACAGGTCTGTGAATTTGCCTTCAATCTGAGAGCCAATTAGAACTCATCGATAAGGATGTTAAGTTCCTATTGAAATAATACCAGTACGAACTAGAACTAGCTACCTATACTGGCTCTTCAAACTGTACACTTGTTTTTAATGAATTATCAAGTCAGACGAAGAGTCTTCTGACCCACACCTGGCAGTCACTTCTTAATTTACCTTGTGGCTGTTGGATCTTAGAACCTTAGCTGAAGGTACTTTCAGAGACACTGAGCTCAACCCTTTCTTATACAGAGTAAAGTCCAGAACTTAGAGTGGTTATTTAGAGGCAGAAATTGTACTTCAGCCCAAATCTCCTTTGAGATACATTATTTTAATACTAACCTTGTACATGTAAATAGAAATCTCATACAGATTTTAAGTCTTCTTTTTTTCAATCACATGTTTTTGCTAGATAGTTGGAGCCCTTAACGATTCCTTATAAGCTGGTGATTCCCCTCTTCAGTGGCCACTATTGGACAGGGGATCACGTGCTTGTATTTATAAAAGATGTGATTAATTCATTCAAGACCGCTCCAGACTGCCTCTCTTGCTTCTTCTTCCTGAGCACTCGAAGCCTGGAATAGTGTCCCAGGTTCATTCTGCAAAGATTTAAAGGTTTCTATCAGAAAGAGATAGAAGTATACTATATGCAGGAGGAAAATATGTTATGCTTCATTTACTAAGTCAGTCAACACGAACACATGCCACCACATCTCAAAAACTCCTGGAGATCTAGGTAATCACTTAATTGAACTGTAGACTCCCAATGTTCCTATTATTTTGGAAGATCACCAATAAGTGTGTTGTGTATCCTTGGCCTTAGTTTGCCTCTCTCTACATAGC
This sequence comes from Mustela lutreola, assembly GCF_030435805.1. Classification (NCBI taxonomy): domain Eukaryota; kingdom Metazoa; phylum Chordata; class Mammalia; order Carnivora; family Mustelidae; genus Mustela; species Mustela lutreola. Next base: position 20,998,855 of record NC_081297.1, on the reverse strand, counting down.
ATGAGAAATGATCTCCTGTATGTGAGAAATTGTTACGGGAGAAATGGAAACTTTTATAGTGGAAATATTGCCAGAATTCTATATTTTATGTCTTGCACAATAATCTGACCTCAAAATTCATCCCCCCCCTCAACTAATCTTACAGTTTGGGAAGTTACTTAATGAAACTCTTATGAAGAACTGATAAAATGATCACGCCTATATTTAATTTGATTTAATACTCCTTTATAAACTCTGTTCATAGGATTTTCAATTGTGTTTAAATACATTGGTCTAATTTGATTCTTTGGCAACCCTGTAAAAGAAAGTGAAAATACTATCATTTGCTTTTTGTTAAAAGATACTCCTATAACTTAAGTATCTGCCCACATCACATACCCTACAGATCACCTTCTTATTAATGTAATTGGGAAAGGTGGGGGTTCGGGTGGGATTTTTTATCTCACGTCTCTTTCCATGTTGTCTCTTCCATGTCTCATGATATCCTCAATCCTCAATGCTCCCAGACCAACTGGTAACTGCCTCTCATTCCGCTGGGCTGCTGCTGCAAGTCCAGGAGGCTTGCCTTACTCTATAATTTTACCTCTGGCAAAAGAGGAATTATGTGCACAGAGAATTTCACAGCTTCAATCCACTGTAATGAACTGAACACATCATAGCCTTCACTAAAGTGACAGAACTCACTAGCAGCTGAGCCGGTGAGAACCAGAGATCAGATCACCGGCTGCAAGTTTAATGTCTTGAACCATTCTACCTTTCTCTTCGCCCTCCTTCCTGTACCCACGACATCGCCAGAATCTAGCTGTGTCTGCAGCCTACTGTTTCTTTCTGAAATCCTTGAAAGTAGGTCCTAGAAATAAGCTCACAGATTACACTAGGATATAGCTAAAAGAAAGACATAAATGACTCCTTAAATGTTTCTCATAGAATTATAAACATTGCCAAGATCTAGAAGTGCTGTTGAATAATTCTTCAACATTAACTCCCATACATTCCATCACAGTGTTTCCCACTAAGAATATGTTGTACCTTATATACATGAAACAAATGATTTCTGCATAAATGAATGAATAAAGAAGAGAGATAATTTAGCCATGCTTCTATAAAACACTTACAACATAAAATCATTTTATGTAGATTCAAACTAAGTATTTCTCACTCAAAATTTAGTAGAAATGAATATTTTTGCTTCTGTTAGTGCTGATTTCATTTACAGTAGGTAGAGAAAAAGATTATAGTCTACATCAATTAGGTTATTGGAGCTAATATTTTAAAGAAAATGTTTAATGGAAATTTATCTATCAGCTATTTCACAAAGCCATTTTAACTTATTGACCTTGAGGCTCTACACTGAGTGTGAATGTCTGATTTATCATATCTTTAAGGAGTCTTCCTTAAGCACTTTTCAAAGCACCTATCATAGTAATTCTATATTAACTGTATATAACATTGTGGCCTTGTGTCTCTTGATATATGTTGGTGGTTTAATTTCAGGAAACAGCCACTGATACCTTAAAGCATCTTCACATTTTTTAATGCTTTATGTGAAGAAAAAAATGTGGTTATATGTAATGTTTATTATAAAATTTCAGACAATAGAGTTAAGGGAAAAGAAACTCCCCTAGGTCCCATTACTTAGAAATAATCAATCAGTATATGGTAAGTATCTTTTGTACCTGTGCGTGTGTATGCGTGTGTGTATAATCAGAGAGAATAGAGAGGTAGGAGAGTAGAGAGACACATTTATATTTAGATGGATGTAATTTTATAAAATTGAGATTGCACTGTATTATATTTCAGAAAAATAATGAATTTAACTCCATATCTGCTATACTTTGGCAACATACATGCCATCTGTGGGCCACTAGTCTCATACTTTTGCATTAAAATTAACTTTTGCATTAAAATTTAAAAATTGGGTTTATTATTTTTTGAAACTATATTTATGTATCTTAGATTCACATTTCTATTACCTGGCATGGAACATGATATTCGATTATTTTTATAGTTTCATGGTCCATATCATCTACATTCTGACTTACAACCGTAATAACTAAATTGTCTTATTTTTCTTAATGTAATTTCCATTGAGTGGAGGCTCATCATCTGAATGTTAACTATAGTGTCTCCATTCCTATCACCATATTTGATTCACCCCCTGGTTTATTTGGTTATATAATTCAGCATTACATTTTGAAAAAGTCTTATTTATGGTATATTCTCTCTGTATTTTATTTACTAAAAATGTGCTTGTAGATACGAGAGTGGCCTGGCTATGACATCTGTCACCTCATTGATTGCCAGGGTTGATTCAGCTGATCTGGCTGGCTAGGTGGGTGTGCCCTTCCTCCCCAACACTCCATGCAAGTCCCTCCAGAAGCTGTCCAGGCAGTGGAGAAAGACTACCTCCCCTGATAGAGGAGAACCATATTTCAATCAAGGGTGGACAAGTAGCTGTGACAGTCTGCTAGAACTTTCAATCTCTCAAGGTCTATGTGTAAGAGAACATAGGGTAGTCAAGCTCCCAAAACTCCAGACACATCTTTAAAAAAAGAAAGGAAGAAAGAAAGAATATGTTTTCTTTATACTTAGATTACAGATTTGTTGCACAAAAATTGCTTTGGTGATAATTTTCTTCTGCACAATGATTATGTAGATGCTGTTTCCACTGGATCTCATGGAGAAGTATTGACTATCAAAGGTTTTTCCCTCTCATGGAGGAGGAAATCCCTTATGGATAAGTTGGTTTGTCTTTCTAGATGTCTATAAGGCTTCTGCTTCATTTTTTAATTAAAAATTTATTGAGGTATAATCGACCTACAATATTATATTTGTTTCAGATATACACCATAGTGATTCAATTTCTCTGTGTACATTGTGAAATGACCACCACAATAAGTCTAGCTACCATTTGTTACCAAATAAAGTTAATGCAGTATTACTGATGAGACTGTGTGGGGAATCTTGATGCTGAATATTACATCTCCATGACTTATTTATTTTATAACTGAAAGTTTATACTTGGGATCCCCTTTACCCATTTTTGCAACCCCAACCCTCTGGCAACCACCAATCTGTTCCCTGTATGTGACTCTGGGTTTTATTTGGTTTTGATTTTTAGATTCCACTTAGAAGTAAAATAATGGGGTGTTTGTCTTTCTCTGCTTGACTTATTTCACTTAGCATAATGCCCTCAAGGTCCATCCCTGCTGTCACAAGTGGTAGGATTTCATTGTATTTCATGGCTGAGTAGTAGTACATTGTATATATGCCACATCTTCTTTATCCATTCATCTAACAGCGTATCCTTAGGTTGTTTCCATATCTTGGCTACTGTAGATGATGCTGCAGTAAACACAGAGGTGCACATATCTTTCAGATTAGTGTTCTTGTTTTTTTTCAAATGGATATCCAGGAGTGGAATTGCTGTATCATTTGGTAGTTCTATTTTTATTTTTTGAGCAAAATTCCATAGTGGCTGAACCATCTACTACAGCTCACAAGTGTTCTCTTTATTCCACAAACTTGCCAGCACTTGTTATTTTTTGTTTTTTTAGATAATAATCATTAGACAGGTATAAGGTGATATCTCATTGTGGTTTTGATTTGCATTTCCCTTATGACTAGTGATGTTGAGCATCTTTTCTTCCAAGTATTGTTCTGAGTGACGTTGTCCCTTAAATCCCTTAAGCCATCACTATTAAGTTTGTGTGTGTGTGTGTGTGTGTGTGTGTGTGTGTGTGTTTACTTTTTTCCTGTTCCTCTTGAGTTCCAGTGTTTTGTCTTCTAGCTTGCTGATCCATTTTTCTTTATTCAATCTGCTGTTGGACCCCTTAAATTCCTCTGGTGTGTTCTTCAGCTAAGTGATTGTACTCTTCAGCTCTGTGCCTGCTGTTTGATGTTTTCTTATATTTTCTACCTCATTGTTGAAGTTCCTACGATGTTCATCCATACTTCTCCTGAGTTTGGTGAACATCTTTAGGACTATTTGAATTTTTTTTCTACCTGATAAAGAATTCTTTGTTTCATCAAGGTCTTTTTCTGAGGGTTTTACCTTTTTCTTTTATTTGCAACATATTTCTCTGTTTCCTAATTTTCCTTGACTCTCTGCCTGTGCTTCCATGTATCAGGTGAAAACAACTACCTCTCGCAGTCTAAAGAAGTGGCCTTGTGTAGGTGATGAGCCTTCTTGTGCAGACTTGTCCTAGCTCTTGGGTGTCTCTTGATTCTTTGTAGTTCTGTAAGTCCCCCAATTTATTCCTAGTCTGCCCCTGTTTTTGAGACTGTGCCAGGATCCATCCGTATTCCAAGTGGACAGATCTCACAGAGCCCTTAGTTCCAGGCTAGACACAAGAAGCCAGGTCCCAAGGGAGCAGTTTTACAGTCTGCAAATACATACAGTCTTGTGGGGCCATTATCGTAATCCCTATGGCCTCCAAACCAGGAGATCTAGAGGGGTCCTCTGGGTGACAGTTGCAATAATCGGGGCTCCAGGTGAGTATGTAAGCTCCTTTCTGGGATGTCTTTTCACGCTGTAGGGAGGCCATGGGGGTGTGCAAGGTTGGTGTCTCCCTTATATTCTTTGGGAGAACCTCCATGGCCTCCGAATTCATGGAAACTGGAAGCTGATTCTCAGGCTGAAGCTCCAGATTAAGTAAGTGGGCCTTCTTCACAAGAAGACTGGGTTGTGTTGGCTTGCCAGGAACACTCTCTGATTATTACCTTCTTCAAGGAGCCAGTTAATCAAAGGGGGGGGGGGCAGATGTCTGTGTGGATTGCATGCACCCACTGGCTTCAGCTAGGCAGCTAGAGAGTGTAGGGGGAAGGACATGCTCACTGGCTACTCACAGTGCTGGGAGGCGGGGACTGTCTTCACTGCACACACCTGTGGGCTCCAGGACTGCAACAGGAGGGTTCCTTGTCTGTGCGCATGTCTGCTTTAGGCTGGGATTGGGGAACACCACAACCACTCATGCTTACCAACCCTAGCCAGGGAACAGGGAGCAAAGTGTTGTAACTGCCTTCTCTCACAGACTATAGTTAGGGAGCTGGAGAACCCCATGACCGTTTGCGGTCACCTGCCCCAAGCAGGGAGCAGGACATACTGCAAGGGCCTGCACCCTCCAGCCTCAGGAGGGCAGTGGGATGGTGCCATCATCACCACTCAGCCCCACCTGTCTTGGCAAGGTGGGAGGAGGATGCCAAGTTCAAGCTCATCCACCTGCACTAGCAGGGCAAGTGGAGAATGTAAAAATGGCCTTCGGCAGCATCTCCATCTCCAAGGAGAGTTTCAGCTGTCCTCTGGCTCTACAACAGGTGCTTTTTTTTTTCTTTTTTTTTAAAGATTTATTTATTTATTTGACAGAGAGAGATGACAAGCAGGCAGAGAGGCAGGCAGAGAGAGAGGAGGAAGCAGGCTCCCTGCTGAGCAGAGAGCCCGATGTGGGGCTCAATCCCAGGACCCTGAGATCATGACCTGAGCTGAAGGCAGCGGCTTAACCCACTGAGCCACCCAGGTGCCCCATACAACAGGTGCTTTTATTGATTGATTATTTATTTATTCATTATTTTTTAATTTTCTTCTTTTTTTTTAATTTTTTTACCTCTTTTTATATTTTTTTTTAATTTTTAATTTTTTATAAACATATATTTTTATCCCCAGGGGTACAGGTCTGTGAATCACCAGGTTTACACACTTCACAGCACTCACACAAAGCACATACCCTCCCCAATGTCCATAACCCCACCCCCTTCTCCCAAACCCCCTCCCCCCAGCAACCCTCAGTTTGTTTTGTGAGATTAAGAGTCACTTATGGTTTGTCTCCCTCCCAATCCCATCTTGTTTCATTGATTCTTCTCCTACCCACTTAAGCCCCCATGTTGCATCACCACTTCCTCATATCAGGGAGATCATATGATAGTTGTCTTTCTCTGCTTGACTTATTTCGCTAAGCATGATACACTCTAGTTCCACCCATGTTGTCGCAAATGGCAAGATTTAATTTCTTTTGATGGCTGCATAGTATTCCATTGTATATATATATATAACCACATCTTCTTGATCCATTCATCTGTTGATGGACATCTAGGTTCTTTCCATTGAAAGACCCCTCTCCCCTTGCTAAAGGCTTGTTTAAGTAACCTGATGTCCCCACAGCACCCCCTCTCCCCTTGCTTAAGGCTTGATTGTCCCCATAGCCGGATGGCAACACATACCAGGATGTCTATTGTCTGTGATCACCCGGTCTGTCAAAAGAAAAGACAAATGAGGAATAGAGTGTACCTGGGACTTTCCAGAGTGCTGAGCCAAGGCCCACCAGAACAAACTGTTGTGTCCTTGCCTTAAACCCAGTGCCTGACAATGCTTGATTTAAATTTACCAATCAGATTCCTGTAACCAAGCATCTGCTTCTGTAAGCTTGCTTCCCGCCACCCCAACCCTGCCCTATATAATCTGCTCCCCAATTTAGCCCGGCTTGCTCAGCCCACAAAGGCTGATGCGTCTGCAGGCGCCTGTGTAACCAATAAACCTCTTGCAATTTGCATCCAGTGGAGGCGTGCTGTTTGATTCTTGGGTGCGGCTCCAGGGTCTTTCACCATAGTTTGGCTATTGTAGACATTGCTGCTATAAACATTCGGGTGCACGTGCCCCTTTGGATCACTACGTTTGTATCTTTAGGGTAAATACCCAATAGTGCAATTGCTGGGTCATAGGGCAGTTCTATTTTCAACATTTTGAGGAACCTCCATGCTGTTTTCCAAAGTGGCTGCACCAGCTTGCATTCCCACCAACAGTGGAGGAGGGTTCCCCTTTCTCTGCATCCTCGCCAGCATCTGTCATTTCCTGACTTGTTGATTTTAGCCATTCTGACTGGTGTGAGGTGATATCTCATTGTGGTTTTGATTTATATTTCCCTGATGCCGAGGGATATGGAGCACTTTTTCATGTGTCTGTTGGCCATCTGGATGTCTTCTTTGCAGAAATGTCTGTTCATGTTCTCTGCCCACTTCTTGATTGTATTATTTGTTCTTTGGGTATTTATTCATTTTTGTAGCAAATATTTTTAGATTAGCAAATGAATTTCATGTATAGTTTAGGCGCTTTCCAAACTGTCCCTTCCCCCACACCCCCTACTGGGTCTGGAGGTAAGTGAGACTTTACTGGAAACTTTTAAAAGGAAATCTCAGTTTCCCTTAGCACTTCAGATCCCTTGGATATCAGCACTTTTAGTTTTCCAAGCTGGATGTTTTAGGGGTCATCTCTCTGGTGCAGATCGCAGGGGTTGGAGTGTCTGATGTAGGTTGTCACCAATTCCTCACTCCTCCAGGAGAAGCACCAGGCAGTAAGTTCCCCCTCCCTATTGTATGCCCCCAACACCAGTGGTGGGATTTTGGGGAGACCTGTCTCTGTCTCCAGCCCATCTCGGTGTGGTGTTTTTATCCTTTGCTGTGGAGAAGCCATTCACCCAGCTTGCAGATCTTTTTCAGAGGGAAATGATCCTGCTGTCATAGTCTGGTGTGTCCCTGGGAGGAGGTGATTTTAGGTTCTTCTTACAACACCATCTTGGGGAATGCCCTGCTCCTTTATTTATTTATTTATTTATTTTAACCTATAAGAAATCTCACCAGGAAATTTCTTTTTTTTTTTTAAGATTTTATTTATTTATTGGACAGAGATCACAAGTAGGCAGAGAAGCAGGTAGAGAGAGAGAGAGAGGAGGAAGCAAGCTTCCCGCTGAGGAGAGATCCTGATGTGGAGCTGGATCCCAGGACCCTAGATCATGACCTGAGCCGAAGGCAGAGGCTTAACCCACTGAGCCACCCAGGCACCCCAGGAAATTTCTTAATATTCCAAAATTCTATTGCAGATTTTCTTGGGGCATGGTATATAGATTCAAGTCTTTCTCTGCCTCAGAAAAATGGTTCATCTAATACATTAAAAAAAAAACTTCTCTCTGCCACTGTGTATATGTATATATATCATTTATCTGATATACAGGATCTCTTCTTTTCTATAATTTATATGATTATCCATCTTCAGTATTTATTTTCTTCTTTTCCATTACACATTGTGTACATTTCTCAAGACTGTTTTCTATGTTTTAACTAGTAATTTATTTTTTTATAAATTACTTTTTTTAATTTTAATTTTTTACTCTGTTCTTTTTGGTGGGGGGAGACAGAGGGAGAGGGAGAGAGAGAATCTTAAGCTGGCTCCATGGTCACGTCGGAGCCACACACGGGCCTCTATCTCACTACCCTGAGATCATGACCTCAGTCAAAATCAAGGGTGGGCCGCTTAACCAACTGAGCCACCCACACACCCCTTTTCTTACTGCTACTAATGAATTCATTGCTGTAATTTTTTCCCTGAATACTACCAGCTCACTATTTTTCTTCTTTTATGGTTGTATCATGTTCTCTTAGTTTCTTTTATCAACATTAATTTTTATAGAACATAGAGAACTATTTTTTAACTCTATTTTTGAGGAACTTAATACACACAAGTAGTAATTTATTATTTTTAAACATTTACCTTTATGTGCAGTATGTAGTCCTTGTGAACTCATGTATGTGAGAATGTAATATATTTGGTATATATTCTCACGCTTCGTAAGAACCATTCAAATCATAATATACCTTTATTCATTGCAAACTGTCTTCATGAGGTAACCAGCTGATCCAGTGCTAAATGTTTGATTTAGCACTTTGATTATGTGTTCTATCTATTCATTTTCATGCATTTCAAATGACCAGCACAGTGATGTTCATACAACCTGTACTTGTTTTGTTTTTGTTTATTTTTTTTATTCTCAGTGAAGTAAATTTAGAATTCAGATGCTGTTACTGTATGAGACAGTGTAAGTCATCCATAAAAATGACCCATCATCAAACCAATGTAACACCAAACACCGATGATAGAAGACAGGTTAAGAGTGGGTTAGGAATATTATAAACTGATTGTTGCAGAATGGTTAGCTATAGTTACAATGATTTCCCCCCTGTATTTTTGGTGTATGTCCTCTGTTTACAGCTGCACATTTGCAGGCATATTTGAGAAGCATGGATTTATAGGATTTATAGCTACCTACTGTGCCATCTACTTTCAGTAACAGTTGGTTTCCTAAATGAATTGGCAAGTAGGCATATCACAGTAGTGTTTTGTTTTGTTTTCTATGGCATTAGAAATAGTTTGCTTTCGAGCAGAAAAGGGGAATCTTTGTGCCTGAAGTGGTTTTTGACAACTCTTTAAGTACCATTACTCCCATAAAGAACAAGATGTGGTTTGAATAATTTAGTAGGGCTAAAATGTCACATTTTTGAGATATCTATTTTATGGCTTTCCTTGAAAAACTGAGCCAAACACCTCTCCCTGGAATTTAACAACTTGTGTCTCTAAATTCTGGGTAAGCAATAAATTGTCTTCCTCTTTGAATAAAAGTTGCCATGACAACTTGGCAGGCTTGGGCTATAGAAGTCAAACACCAAACTCCAGTCTTTAGTTTCTCAATATTTTCAAAGATGTGACATAATTTTGGGCAGCTCTGATTTACGTAAAAATGAACATTATTATTAGACATAACAGTGATTGTAATTAGAAAAAGATCATGTGTATTTTTGCAAACAGTCCATTATTTAAGCATAATGATATTCTTTATGTTAACTTTAAGACTATCTATTGATTAATTATAGAGACTTAGGAGTTGAGGGAAATACCAAAGTCATTTTAGATATGTCAATTGTAGCAATTATATTGAACTCTATACTGAAAGTCTATAATTTTTAAGAGAATATTTATTTGGTATTTATATGGTAAGTTTTGGCAACATCATAGACTCTGATACCTAATTTACCTGAAGGTCACATCTCTGACCTCAGTTTGCTGAACTCTTTAGAGTAATACTAGCAATAGGGAGAAAAATTAAAATTTTTATTTAAACTTATTTACTATTTCTTTCAAAACCCCCTTTATATGCAATTCATTGAAATATAAAATGAATCATTATCCTTTATAATTCAGGCTTGACGATTTCCAGCAGTATAGATGCAAGTGTCCGTTTCTGCCGTGTAATTAGCTGGAATACCAGAATTGAATAGATGTTTATTATCCAGATCTATAAGTCTGTAGAGATTACCTTATTCACTGTTGCTTAAGTTAAGTCTCTTTTGGTTGGAAGTTAGGGAAATGTGTTTGTCAGAATTGACAATAACTCAATTCAAGGTGTTTTCATAACAAATATTTAATGATTCAACTAAGTGAAAAGCCCAGGGTGCACGAAATGCACTGGATGGGGGTGCTAGCTTTCTTGTGCTTGCAGAGATGATGACTTCATCTCTGTCTGTGTTTGCTTTATCGTCAGGTGGGGGTTCCTCATGGTAGCAAAATGGTGGCAATAGTTGCAAGTCATATGGCTAGCCATCTCAGCCATCAGAATAAGGCAAATTATCTCTTTTTATATAAACTCCTACATGTCTCACTAATTGGTCTATTTTAGGTTATGTGCTTCTAATGCCATGGGCTGTTGTGGCCGGTGGAATGATGGGTGTCGAATGGCTTGTGCCCAGTGTCAAAGAGGGTACCCAATCACAGCGTCCGCGGTGAAGCACCAGACAGCAGAGAGGAGCTGAGTATATGTTAGAGACACAACAAAATGCTTGTTCCCCTCCTAGAACCCAGGCAGTCAGTGTCACAATGTTCTGGAAGGGAGTGCTAGAAAACCACTAGAATATTAAATCTCTCTTGGGCTGCATGGAATCTTATTCATGGTTCTTCTTTGTATCTCCTTTTCTCTTCTTTCTCTGAAGAACTTTTTTATTTTTCATCATGGTTATACCCATAATTTGCATGTGATACCTAGAGTTTAATTAGAGGCTGGAGATTTACCTAGGATTTTTTTTTAATCTTACTGTTAACATTTAATCACTGTTCTCAAGACTTATATTTAGGGCCATAATTTTTCTTTTATTCACGGGGAAAAATCTGTTTAGAATACTGCCTAGGAAATTCCTTTCCTTTATGTAGACAGCTTTATATATTAATAGCCTGATGACTTGTGAAAAGGTTCTTGGAATTTCTGTTCTGACTAGATATCAAGAATAATTGTATTTTATTTAATTAGCACTTCAGTAACAAATGCATTCAACAGAGTTCGCATTCCATACCTTATTATTCAAATCATGTACCCTCTATTTACCAAACATTATCTTTACATATACCTGAATGTTTTTAAATATATTTTATCTAGCAGACTCCTCAAATTGATAAGCACATTCACATTTTATGGTAAAAAAGAAAAAAAAGTAAAATTCATTGCAATCTGAGTTAGGCAAGAATCATATGATTTTTCTGGATGTTCCTCAGCAATATCCCCCTTTTAAAACATTTAAATCTCTTCATTGAGTGAAAATTAAAGTTTTTGTGATGGGCATCATGGTGATAATCAATACTGTGACTTCAAATAAAAGTAGAATTTAATAACCCAAATTATAGGGGGAAAAATGTGTTGTTTCCATTCCTAGAATCATTAACTTAGATCTGGCCCAAGTTTTAAAGAAGAGAAGTTTGGATTTGTTGTCACTCAGTAGTAATTATAGTTCAGGTTTTCAGTAAATAGATCCAAAAGTGACATTTTGTTCAGGCGGCAATTAGATCCCTAGAATTACTTTGATAAATAGACTATTGTAAACAGAGTGAATATTTTTCCTCTATGTTTTATTTATTTAACAATTTCCTCTAAAGAAGGTTATTTTATATGTTTTTAAATCTAATTCATTTTCCTTCGAGGTTATTTAATGCCTCTGGTTATTTTGAAGAATAGTATCATGTCTAGTTTCATAGTACTGTTTTTGTTCATTTTTTAAGAATTTTAGGGACACTATCTCTAGGGTTTTTTTCTTTCCTTTGGGGGTGGACTTTCTTTTTTTTTTTTTTTTTTTTTCATGAACTCTGTCTACAGCTCTGTCATATATATAAATTAGGTGTATATTGACTTGCATGCTTTTTTTTCCCAGCCTTTTTGAGGCTGGAATACATAATTGACATAGAGCATTGTATAAGTTTAAAGTGTACATCCTCTTGATTTGGTAAACTTATATACTGCAAAACGATTGCCACTAATGCTACCATTACTGTTCGCATTAGCTAAGACCTCCATCACATCTCATAACTACCATTTCGTTTTTGTAGTGAGGCATCTATTCTCTTAGCTACCTTCAAGTGTATAATTACAGATTCATTAACTGTAGTTACCACGCTGTAGATTAGATCCCCCAAATGTCTTATAACTGGCAATTTATACTCTTCAGCCAACATCTTCTCACTTCCCCCATTCCACAACCCCTGGTACCACCGTCATACTCTGTTTTTCTGAGTTCAGCTTTTTCAGATTCCACATATAAGTGAGAACATACAGGATTTGTCTTTCCCTCTCTGATTTATTTCACTTAGCATAATAACCTCAAGGCCTATCCATGTTGTCTCTGTTCTTGATGTGCATTATTCTTTTATTATAGGAGGACACAGATCACAATTACTATATATCTCGGATATATGGTCCCTCTGATTCTGCCAGCCGGAGTTTGTGGGTGAACATAGACCAAATGGAAAAGGACAAAGTGAAGATTCATGGAATATTGTCCAATACTCATCGGCAAGCTGCAGTAAGTGCTTTGGCATTTTAAGGGCTTTTTCCTACCGTGAAAAAATTCTTGCTTTAATTGGCATATCAGCCCTGGTTTATTGTGTTCACTTTTTATTACTTCGTTCTGCAATTGCAATTTAGATTAGTAATTGCATATAAGATCTTAAAGAAAATGAAAAAGAATTATTTTTGAGAAACCACTACCAATTTAATAATCAATTAAATAAATTAATCATTAATTTCCCTAGCAAAATGATGAGTTGAATATTCAAAGTCAAGATTGATCTGGGATGATTTTCAGTCTTCTTGTAATCTATGAATTTAGAGAACATTGGGGAAAAAAAACTACATGAATTTGATATCTCCCATTTTACATAGGTTTATTAATCTCTTGGTCTAAAAAAGATTTCACCATAAACATTTATGATTCCAATGGCATATGTAGGTCAAATTATGTATCTTAGTGAAGAAGTTTGATATAAAGGAAAAAAATTAAATCTGAAAATCTCCGAACATTTTTTCAGCCTGATTTTATCATTTACCAGCTCTGGCTCCTTAAACAAGGAATGTAATTAAATAATGAGGTATAGTTTCTGCATCTATATAGTGGTAATGGCAGGATACTAATACAGGCCTCACTTACTGTATATGGTTTTCCATGTCCTAGTCCACATGTCCAACTACGGGCTTATATAGATTAGCTTTTCAATCTTCACAGCATATCCCCTTTTATTTAAATATTATTGCCATCCACGTATTGGAGATGAGAGAACTGAGTGTTGGAAAAGTCAAGGAACCTGCCTAAAGGTCTCCAGCTAGTAAATGATGAGACAGCACTTTTTCATAGTCATTTTCTGAGAAATTCTTGATTTAACTTTTCAAAAGTATTTAGTTTTGCTCTCATGGATAACACCAATGATCTTACCATCATGGAAATCATGTCTTTGCTGTTTAATATGACTTAAAGTAAAAACACAATGACTTCGGCCTTTCAAATGTAATTGCCATTACTGATTTAAAGATAGAACTAACAGAGTCAATGGCTTACATGATTTAAAGAGGCACGGATTTGATGGTTATATCAAAAGTTTTAGCCAAAATCCTTCATTGTATATATGTAGACTTTCTTCTTTCCAAGAAATCAACTTCTAACAGTTAAAATGGAAATTAATAACTTACCGTGTGATGATTCACTGAATTGTCAGTGTGGAGCACAAGTTTTCTGAGACTGAGAAGCAAACAAAGGAGCCATCTCGCCTTACTGAATTCCGTCATCCCTTTTCTATTCCATATTCAGGCAACCCCGGGCAAGATGACAGATTCAGAAATGATTCACTGTTGGATTTAGAACAGATTTTCAAAAGAAGAGAAAATGAGAAAGATTAGATTAGGACAGTGTCTATCAGAAATTTCTTGCATTTGACAGTCTTCCCACTATATTACAGTATCTAATAGTGTAAAATGCCCTTTGCTAAAGTTCACATGTTGGGTGCATCCCGTTGAAGGAAGTTTCCATAAATTGGCCCAACTGTGGTGTCAGCCGCTGTGAATGAAACCTCTAGGCAAGAATGAAGGTTATCAGTTAAACTGTTAGTGGATTTCTGCTTACACACTTTTATAATTTCCTCTGCTCTTCCAAAAGTGCAGCAGTTTGAATGTCTTGAATATTCTTTCCTCGAAGAATATTTTTTCTGTTGGGAAGAGGGCTCCCTTAGTAGCCATGTGGCCTCAAGTCTCTGATTAGTTTCAAGAAAAATCATGATGCTGTAATAGCCATTTTTTTTCTTACTGGTAGTGTGGGAGAAACACTGTTGCTTTCAACACCAAAGATTGGCTTAAATGCAAATGCTTGAGCTTCTGCTTGTGACTTAGCTGGTGTTCCTACATAGACATCGAAATACTTACCATTGGTAGAAACTTTCATTTTAGCTACTCTGTCATTGTCATACCTTGTTTTGTTTTGTTTTGTTTTGTTTTGCTTTGTTTTGTTTTTTAACAAGAGTTTTAGCCATCAGAAAACATTTCTTAGAGTTAGAAACTGGTCCTATACCCATTTTCCCTATCGCTATCAACAGAACACACACACACACACACACACACACCCCTAGGTACAGGCTTCCATTTACAACAACAGAATTGATAATATTTCTTAGTGTTTTGTTTTCTTTTTCCTGGAAAACTTCACCATTTAGAGTCCTTCACTTAAGTATATTCTTATGTTGGAACTTACACATTTAGTTAATACAATATTTTTTAAAATTTTTTTTTTAAATTTTTCTACAAACATTCTTGTTTTGTTCAGTGTGTCTGTTAAATATTAGTCTGAGATTTCCAAATTATAAAGAGTGATTCATGTGTAAAATTTCCTCAGTTGGCCTCTCCACCTTTCCAATCTTGCCTCATTCTCTTTGCTCCATTTCTGTTATGCCTTCCTGGGAGAAGAATCAGGTTGAGGACAGAACTGCAATGCATTATGACCAGGGGGCTCCCTAGGGTCCATAAACACCCTCCCTCCTACCCCCACACAACACACACACAACCTAGGCACCAACTGCTGCTACTCCCCCCATGATGTTACTGAGAGGCTTTAGCACAAGGGAAAATGACAAACAGGACATGTCACATCCACTTTATTAATTAGGTTTGTTTGATGTCGTAAGCATCATAATCCTTGGTATAAAGCTCTCTGGTAATTTAGCTGGAAACAGGACTTAAATTTAAGCTCTAAGGGAAGATGGATGTTTCTCAAATCTTATCACCCAATGGTGTAATTTTCATGACCAAGGATATACGTTCTGTCAACAAATTAGACAAAAAAAAGAGAAAAAAAATCTGTATCTAAGGGCAGACTCAAAAGCATTTGGCTAACTAACCCAGCCCTGGATAAGCCGGAGGCGAATGAGAAAACTGGGAAAGACTGGGTGTCCCTGAAGATGCAGCTTCACTCTCCCTCCCAGGCTGCTGCGGAATGGCTCAGAGGAAGGGAAAAGAATGTCTGACTTGAAAGCATGATAATTTTTAAAAGATTTATTTATTTTTAGAGAGAGAGGATACGAGAGAATGTGCATGCATGCACTCAAGCTGGGAGGGGGTAAGGGGAGAGGGAGAAAGAGAGACCCTCCTCCCACCGCAGGCACAGAGCCAGGTCACTGGCTCAAACCCAGGACCCCACGATGATGACCTGAGCCAAAATCGAGAGTTAGCCACTTAACCAACTGAGCCACCCAGGTGCCCCCAGCATGATTTTTTAAAGAAATATTTTCCCCTCCACCACCATCATTTACAAAGGCAGTCTAAACAGCATTTTGGAGTCTTATAGTAATATTCTAGTAAAAGGAAGAGAGTAGAATTGAAGTAAGAGCTTTCCCTTTTCTCCTTTCCACAATAATATTTTATAATTTCAGGGTGGAGGAAAACTTAGAAATCATTCGTTTCAAATCCTTCACAAGCCAAAACCCATTAATTTCTTTTTCCTTTGAGAATGTAAACCATACTCATTAGTATGTATATTACATATGTGTGCTATAACTTGATTATGATCTCTCCATTGTCCTTTTTGTTTGAATCACATTTCTTAAATCATTATTGTGAAAAAAAAAAAAAAACAGGTGTTAAAACCTAGTTTTAACTTTGATAGATTAGAGGAAGAAGCATGTTTTCATAGACAAGGGATAGTGAAAATTTGTCTAAGTCCCCACCATAGGGCAAGCAATGAGCCAGATACTTGATATTCAAGTACTGGAACTTATTTAGATTTTTTGTCCTTTATTCAAAGTCACACAGTTGTCAGACTGCAGATCTAGAAGTTTCGGACTATAAACCTAGGAACTCATCCCTCTTGTTTCTTTTCCTCTGTGTGAACCTTCAAATTCCACACGTTTGATATTTTCTTCTGTATTTCTATATCCATATTATTTAATTTGTTGTGGGACACAAAGTTTAATGCCACAGCCAGACAAATAAGAATTATTTTGCTTTCTGAAATCAGAGTTTATGAAATTCTGATTCACAACTCCTAGAGAAGTACCACTGTCCTGGTAGAAGGAATCCAGGGTCACGGAAGTCATGAAACCTTGGCTCCAAAACTCATTTTCTTAGTCTCTGGCCTCTCTGTGTATTAGTTTTATAACTTGGAGGAAAAGGGGAAAAAAATACCTGCCTTGATTACCTTCTAGTGCTACTTTAAGAATAAAAATGAAATGGATTTGAAAGGATGCTGAAAATAGTAAATAAAAATGAGATTGTAAGGCAGTGCTATTTGAGAGGCCTTATTCTTTATAACAAAAAACAATCCCCAAATAAGTTAATCCCAAGGGCTCTTCAGGATTCTCCAGTAGATAGATATACATCTCTATTTTTATCTATGTTGTAGCTCCATAATTTTTTTTTCCCCAAGGAAACACCAGTGTGCTCTTGGCCAAATGTAAGCATGCTCTTAGCTTAACATTTTTTTATCTATTTGTTGGTAGAAAGATTGATTCTTTATATAAGAAACCCAAGCAAAAATAAATGAAATTCTGCTCTCTATCTCTGTCATAGTTCAGGTAAGGTTTTTTTTTTTTTTATGGAACTTGTATGTTTTTTGATGTGGTCTTTTTTTTTTTTTAAATTTTGAAAATTGGACTACTCTCACTGGAGATCCTCAGACTATATGAAATGCACAGAAGCCATCATTTTAAAATATTAATTAAGTTGAGATACCTGGGCGGCTCAGTCGGTTAAGTGTCCGACTCTTGATTTTGGCTCAGGTCATGATCTCAGGATTGCGAGATGGAGCTCTGTTGAGCTCCATGCTCAGTGGGGAGTCTGCTTGAGATTCTCTCCCCTCTCCCCCTCCCTGCCTCACTCTCTCTCTCTCTCTCTTTTTTTTTTTTTTTTTTTTTTTTTTGTCCAGGAACGTAACACCATTCCAACTAACATTTCCATGTGTCTTTCATTTACATAATGTTGCTGTTGGTGGGCTAAATTTGGTTGTCTGTGGTGATTTGATCAGTTGTTTTCTCATACTGCACAATTTAATTTTTTCCTGTGCACCAGAAAATCTGTTGAGAAGTTGTTATTTTTCTAAATGATTAACTCAGAAGTCAGTGTAATTTGCTGTCTCTTTTAGGCAGAAATCTAGACCACACATTTTTGCCTGAGTTCTGTTCACACTAACAATAAGTTGCTTTTATTTATTTTGACTGTGACTGGTTGGCTAAACTTGCTTCTTTCTGTCATGTGAGCTGCTCCATTTCAAGCAAGACCTAACCGTTCATCAACCTGGCTTTATTGGCCTTTGATCTTGGGATTTTCCACTAGTTTAATGACCGACTGGCATGAGTTGTGTCTCCATGAGTCTCTCTGCCAAAATTTTGGTTTAATTAGGTTATTTTACTATTATTATTGTACTTAAGTCACTTATCAATTTTGAGAATAATTGTCTGTGTCCTGAAGAAAGTTTTAGTTGAGGGACTTTTATGGAAAATAAAGGCATGTCTTTGTTCCACTCCACGAAACTAACATGAGATGAGAGTAGCTGAGTTCTGTTCCTCTGCATCCCAGGGAAATGAGTTGGTCCACCTGCCTTAAAGCCAGTCAATAAATACACAGAAAGATCTATTCCTTCTCCTGCTGATGGCTTTAATAACACAGATTAAATGTTCCTTAAGCTAACCTAATATGCTGAGTTTAGTAAACATGTTTTACTGATACAATTACCTACATAGATGTATATTAGTAATTATTTAAGCTACCTTTGAGATCTTCCTGTGAATCTAGGAACCACTTCAGACAGAGAAGGGACTTTGGAGAGTCTTAAAGATAGCTTTATGAACCCTACAGTGATCAATTTTAATGCATGTAACAAGTCTTAGTTTTCCAATCCAAAAACATACTTTAAAAAGAAATCATACTCTAATTCATCATATTTCAGTTCAATTCAATCTTATTTCTCCATATGGGTCTTTAGTGGATGACTTACCATTATTTGTGTAAAATTAGAGTCTTGGAGGTAACCTTATTCATACTCTCTGACCAGGGACAGTTGTAAAATAATTCTAGATCGATAAATCTCTGCCCAGCTTTCAAAGTCACAAGTGAGGCAGACACTTGAGGCTTCTCTAGAACCTTCTTGGTCTGAGATTTCATTTGCATGAAACTTTCATAATCATAAAGCTCCTAACAGGGACCCCACAGCCATGTCTCAGGTGGAATAAATAAGTTCATTTACTCCTGTTTTTCCTTCTAGATTCTCTTCTCCAACCTATTTTTGATCATCTTTTCTGAGATGTCTCCATGAGCCCACGAAGACCTACTAACACTTAATTTTACAAAACATGTGTGCAAAACATATTCTCACCCTGAAGTTGTAAAATGATAAAGCTTTCATGTGACTCTTTTGCAGGAAATATTTTATAACACAGAAAAGTCAGCAAAACATGGAATATAATATTCTTTAAGAGTGAATACTACTGAAAGAAAATATACTTAATTCCTATGAAAAATCTGAAATTATAGAATATAAAAAAATTTAAGACATTTTGCAATTGGTATTTCTTGGACAAGCTAGTATTTTAGAACTTTTAAAAATATTGGTTATACCAGGGTGCCTGTTGGCACAGTCAGTTAGGCATCTAGCTCTTGGTTTCAGCTCAAGTCGTGATCTCAGGATCCTTGAGATGGAGCCCTGTGCTGGGTTCTGTGCTGAATGTAGAGTCTGCTTGGAATTCTCTCTCCCTCTCCCTCTGTCCCTTCCACTCATGCCTCTTTCTCTCTCTCTCACTAAAATAAATAAATCTTTAAAAATATATAATACTAATTTGCACTACCTTTATTTTTGCCTCTTTCCTTTTACCAAGTTATACCCTATTGCTTACCCTAAGGAAAATAGTCAGAATCTTTCATTGTTTGTTTATAAGTTGGCTTCCCATTAGAATTTCTGCTGTGCCTCAGTTTCCAGACCCAGAAAGTGGGTGTCTATTTCCTTATTTACTGGAGGTGCTCTGTTAAAATGCCAGTGGGACTAGAAGTAAACCACCGATAGCCACTCTCAGTTGGTGATGAATTGCCAGGAATGTCTTATCATGCAGCAGCTGCTACCTGAGAAGAAATGCCAAGTAAGGTTCATTGCTGATAAATGGGCCAGGGATTAGGCACCTAAGCCCTAATCCCCTACAGGGTAGATTGTAGAGACAGGTAAGTTTTCTAAGGGAACAAATCCCAGGAGCTGTGTTGGGAGGCATCATTTTTCACAGATTTTGAAAAATCCAGAAGTTTCCAATTGTGGTAAAATGTTAGACATTAGTGAATCTGTATAAACAATATAAAAGGCTCTTTGTAAAAAAAAAAAAAAATTAAATTTTAAATGATTTCCAAATAAAAAGTTAAAAAAGAGACGTTAGCAGAGGAAGATGAAGAGGTAAAACTGAACTTATCCTAAATTTCAATTTCAACCTGTAATCAAGTTTTGAATTGTTTATTTATTCTTCTGATAAACTTGGCCCTCGTTTAATGCCAAATCTTAACATCTCAGTTGAAAGGCAACTTGATATCATGTTTAAATATACAGACTTTGAAACAGGCTGCCTGGATTTGATTCCTCACTTTGCTGACTACTCCTGGGTGACTTTGAGTGTGTTATTTACTCTCTGTTCATCACTTTTCTTATCTGTAAAATGGGAACACAGTATCTACCGTCTAAGGTTGTCATTAGTATTAAATGATTTACCATTTATGCAATGCTCAACTCAGTGGCTGGCATGGTGCTAGAGATGTCCGTTACATTAATGTTAACAATCATCATGCAAACATTTAACCCTTTTAACACAGTTATTTTCCACTGATGAGAAAGAAGGGAAGACAGATTGTAATCAACTGAGGCAAGAGAGGACCTTTGCAAACAGCAAAGGAGCATCCATAGGAATATTTTTCTTGCCCTGCCCTGTTGGAGGTTCACTGGTCAAGGACAAAACACAAGTGTCATTGCCTTTGGTATCCTGTGGTTCCAAGTCACTGCTCAGTGCTTAGTGAGCCACTGCCTGGCTAGCAGGTACCTCTATCCCTCAGTCCCTGAAATGGAAAATTTCAGGCCATATAAGTGTTACCAGGCAAAGTGACAATGTTATCCAGAATGCAGTCTATTTACCCTTTTAACACATTTCACGCTTGCTAAGTTTTCCTTACGACACTCTTTTTATGTTTCAAAGACCATTATGTGACATAGAGCCTTGCTGCTCCAAGTGGGGTCCCTAGGGGCAGTATCAGCAGCCCTAGAAGTTTGTTAGAAGTGCAGAATTTCAACCCCTTCACCCCGAGACCTGCAGAATCAGAATCTGTATTTTAACAAGTACCCCCAGATGATTCTCATGTGCCCTTCAGCTTGAGACGCCTGACGGAATCCACTGCCTTGCTTCTAGAACAGTGTGGAAAAATCCAGACGTGGCTTCTGGTTCTCGTTCTCCTCCCACCCACCCTCCTAGGACTTCTTTATACAATCCTGTTACTCTTTCTCTGTTCCCCTGAACAGTGTTGTTCTGCACCCTGCCTGAATGGCAAATATTCACAAAAACTACTTTGAATAATTTTCAACATGTGCAAATACAGGGCAAGCTACCGCAAGCCAAGTGTTTGCTGGGAACCATGCAATGCGAGAGGTCAAAAGATAGGGTGACAGTTCACTTCACCTCTAATTCCTTTAAAGAGCATAAGGTAAATGCTCAGTGTTTCCATTTTGTTTGCCAGTATAGGCACAGTCCCATGCAGAGCGTCATTCAATATGCGGGGTTAATTAAGTTCTTAGTTCTGTTAGGAAAAAAGTGCTGAGGCAGTTAGAATTTCTAACTCAGAAAATCAATTCAATTGATGGGCTTTATTTCTGAAAGGAATAGCCAGTCTCTTGTCCTTATATATATATATTTTTTTAATGATTTATTTTTTTTTTAAGATTTTTTTATTTATTTATTTGACAGAGAGAAATCACAAGTAGATGGAGAGGCAGGCAGAGAGAGAGAGAGGGAAGCAGGCTCCCTGCTGAGCAGAGAGCCCGATGCGGGCCTCGATCCCAGGACCCTGAGATCATGACCTGAGCCGAAGGCAGTGGCTTAACCCACTGAGCCACCCAGGCGCCCTCTTGTCCTTATATTTACATATTGATTAGCCCCTTTCCATGAACGTTTTGATCTTTTAATTAGGTTTCCAGTGTTTTTAGTCACTGGATTAGCAATCATGTCCTGTCCACATGGGCTGTGAAAGGTGGTTAACATTGTATTTTTACCAAAAAAAAAAAAAAAAAAAAAAAAAAAAAAAAAAGTTTTTCCATGGTCAAAATATTATGAGTTATACTGGCCACTATAGCTGTTTTATTTCTGGAATACACTCAGCTCATTTATGGCCTAAACAGGATTTTTACTTCAGAGGCCATCAAAGAAGTTGGTATCACTGCTGCTTACAGGTATATGCCCTCTATCACCCATTTTCTCTCTTTAGGAGTTGCTTATTGGGGGCACCCGTCCACTTAAATTTTTCTGTTTCTACATCTGCATACATACATGTCTATGTGCCCACCTTTGTATCACTCTCCTGTCTCAGTTTATGTTACTGTTGTGAGGAGATCAATTTCAGTGGCCTGGGTGAATAAACCAGTGACAAGCAATTACCATTGAGAATTGTAAAAAAGAAAACAAATGTTCTCTAAGTTTAGAAAATAGGAACCCTGGATCTGTCATTGGAGGGTAGGAAATGGAAGCATCCACGCCGCACATGTGCAAAAAAAAAAAAAAAAAGGAGTTCAGTCTGTGTGCATGTCTGTTGAGAAGGGACCTGTGTGTGGCCATCAGGCCTCATGGTGCATGGCTCACTGTGGCTCCACCCAGCACGGCTCAGTCCATCCAGGCCCTGAGATCCCGAGTTTCCTTGAAGAACACTGTACATTTTTCAATTTTCTCTTTTTTTATGGCTTTGGCTTCATGCATATAAGCGCCTTCTGACTATGTCTTATTATTACTACATTTTAAAGGAAATTCTTATGTCTACCAAGAACAAAAACATGAATAACTGACAGTATTAAGGGTCCCAGGTAGAAAACACAGTTATGGAAGGTCTGATAAAAGGTAGGAAAAGAAACACCTGGTATAGAAGAAGGGGGATGGAATAATATAGTGATCAAAACTCAAAAGTTTTGGGGTGCCGGGGTGGCTCAGTGGATTAAGCCGCTGCCTTCAGCTCAGGTCATGATCTCAGGGTCCTGGGATCAAGTCTCGCATCGAGCTCTCTGCTAGTGGGGAGCCTACTTCCCTCTCTCTCTTTCTGCCTGCCTCTCTGCCTACTTGTGATCTCTGTCTGTCAAATAAATAAATAAAATCTTTAAAAAAAAAACTCAAGAGTTTTGGGGTCAAACATATGTGGATTAAAATTCTAGCTTTAGTACTTCTAGTGGTTAGAACTTATTATTTTGTTTTGTGTGTGCGTGAAGTTGTTGTTGTTGTTTTTTAATTTCAGGCTTATTAAAAAACTTTCAAGAAACATTGAAAGAGTTCCCATATAGCTTTTACCTAGCTTCCCAAATGTCAATACCTTATATATTCATGGTATAATTATTTATACCAAGATATCAACACTTGTCCTATACTCTTAACTAATCTGTAGGCCTTGTTCATATTTGTTAATTGTTCCCAGACCATCTGTTTTTCTTATTTAGAATCCACTCTAAGACCTACATTGCATGTATTTGTCCAATATCCTAGCATCCTTCAATCTATGATAGTTTTTCAGACTTTCTTTGTCTTTTTGTGAACTTGATGCTTCTGACGAGTAATGGTCTGTTACTTCATATAATGTCTCTGATTTGGGGTTTGTCTACTGTTCTTCATGTTTTAACATGGGTCTCTGCTTTTGGCAAAAATTACTTTTTGTGGTATTACAGAAATGGTATTTTGTCCTTCATTGTGCATCATATCAGAAGGTACGTGACTAGTGATGTTAACTTTGATCACCAGCTTTGGGTGATGTCTTCCAGATTCTGTTCCTTCACTGTGAAGTTACTATGTTTCCTTTTGTGATGATCAGGTATCTTTTGCAAGATACTTTGTGACTATGCAAATATACTGTTTCTTATCTTACTTCCAACTTCTAATTTTAGCATTCAGTCTTGACAAATACAGACAAAATACTTGCATAATGGCTGATGTATTTAATGCTAATTCTATTTTCCTAACACCAATAAATATAGTAGTTGTGATTATTCCAATATAACAAACATGAGAGCATCATAACATGGCTCAGAACATAGTCTCTAATGGTGATATTGGTTCTATTGGTAAAGCAGTTTGCCTGCATTGATATTAGAGACAACAGACATCCCATCACTTCCAGCTCTTTGTTAGGAATCAAATAGGGAGCTATTTTTGTTTAGGAAACTAGTTCCAAGGAACTATTGCTATGCTACGCACCTTCGTGTGTGTAATGTAATATTCACCATCATTGACTCAGTGCTTATGAAGGTCCACATGTTATTTGGTCATTTGATCCTTATAATAAACCCTTGAAGAAACGTCTTGACTACAGATGAGCAAACTGTGGCTTAAGTAGGCTAAATAATTTATGAAATCACACAGCTACTAAGCACCAAAGCAGGGATATAATTTCAAGTCTCTCTGAGTCCAAACCCATGCTAGATCATTAAAAACGAGAAAAGAACCATTGCAAATTGAAAAATAAAGCTTCATCAGGCTCCATTAAAAGAAGATTACAAAATGTGTGTTTTCTGATTGGTAAAGGAGGAAGGCTCTGGTGATCGATTCTAAGCACTTATAGGTGAATGAGTTTTATGTGGACTTTACCCAGGTTCAAGAAAATTACTCAATTGTTTTGTGCATTCTGGAAGGATATATCATATCACAATTAAGAAATTAAGTTTATTCATAGTTAGCTACAAAAAAGTTATCCTAAGAAGAATGATTATTGAATCATTCTTATTTACTAGATATATAAATCGTATTGGAAATGAGATCATTTATTCAGGTATTCCAGATGAAATCTAGTGTCACTAGATATACTCATGTAAATAAAGCAAAAAACATGATTTTTCTTAAATTTTGCAGTTCCTCTCAATGTTAAGGCTTGCCATAAATAAACAAATTGAAAATCATATGTCTCAAGATTTATTTGATTATTTTTTGAAATGTTTTTGGGAAAAATAATACAGACCACATTTTGCCAATAATAATAATAATAATATCCCACCTATTTGACAGCTACAAGATACAAATGTGTGCTCCTCAAACATCAAATGATTTGAATGACTGAAAATAAAATGTTAAAATATGTAGCTAAATATTAATGATTGATTCATGAATTCATTCTCCAATAAGTGAATTATCCCTAAAATTCTTTGGACACTTTGCTATCATGAGCTCATGAAAGCAGCAATTACTTAAAGTTTAGTCACTACTGATTTTCTTGCAGCAAGCTCCAAGCTCTTTTTATCAGGATTATGTCTTAAACAAATGAAATAAACACTTGGGGGAACCAGGAAAGTGAAGCTTTATTACTGTACATAAGATGTCTTTTTAAAAAAGTCTTAAAATAAAAAGCAGTTTTTATTAATGACATTATAAAAAATGGCTTTCAAGATGATAAATGTGCCCACTCCATATACTTTTTTTTTTTTTTCTTTTTTTTTTTTTTAATTTTTTATAAACATATATTTTTATCCCCAGGGGTACAGGTCTGTGAATCACCAGGTTTACACTCCATATACTTAACTTGTATTAAGAGGCTTCTGTCTTTAAAGTGTTACAGGCATTGGCAAATTAATTTATTGTTGTAATACTGGTGAGAAATAGGCAAACAAGTTAAACTAGAATAGTGTTTACTTAGGATTACAGTTCCCATGTTATTAAAAAAGAATTAGCAGAGATCATAATAATTAGTCTGAAACAGACAGCAATTAGCATAAGAAGAATCTGTAGAAGAGGCAATAAGAGGTGCAGACACTCTTAGAGGTCTAGTAGGATGGCCCTAATTGAGTCTGATAGTCTGTTCCCAACAGCAATTTTATGGGGTGCATTGTGGGAGATTGTGATGTGGTTTTAAAGGTCACAATTGTGCATGGCTGTACCTGCCATGAATCTGCACCAGACCACCTGGGATCTATTTATAAACCTGTACAAACTCTTCAAAGAATGTTTCATAAATTTATCCTCCCCCATATGGAGAAGTCATATGTGCTTGCTTGTCTCAAAATTACCATTTCTCCTTTCAAATAATTCACTGCTTTCCACAGAGTGTAAGGAAGTAGCAAATTCAGTTGATCTTATTTATGTCACGTATGCTCTTGAGAATTTCACTTCTGAGCTTTTATTTTATATTTTTCCCAGACTGTTAATTAATAATCACATGACAGGTTTGCTGAACCCTTCGTCCCTCTACATAGATATACTGCTTAAGGGGTGAGATCCAAGACAGGGTAAAGTACAAAGCATGTTTCAATATTACGGTGGCTTTTGTTTACAGTGGCTTTTTGTGACAAATTCCAGGGTTCTGTTAGCCTTTCTGGTTGCAGAAGAGTCCCTTGTTGAATGTACAACTTGGGGTCTTTCTTATTTATTTTTTATTACGTACCTAAAGGATGCTTAAGTAATGAGTCTTCTCACACTTAACCAAAATAACTCTCTGCCTTGTACTCTTTCTCTCAGTTGGTGGTACTGCAGTCCACCAGTCACCCAGCTGGAAACTTGTCCTTTTTTTCTAGACTGTCTTCCCTCACTCCCAATTTAAGTGTCCTTTCAGTAATCACAGAGGCCTTCTGCTTTTACTTTCTGCCTGTATGTTGACCCATGGCTTCCATTCTCCTGGCTTAAAGTCTGATCTGGTTAACTTCTTGTTCCTTCACAAGAGTCAGTGTTAGTGCCTTCTGCTCTGGGATCGGTGGCCTCTCTTGGTCCTTACTCTGCCCCTGCCTAGTCCTGCTGTTTATCCCTATGTGATGTCCCCCTGCACAACTTTGTGAACCCTTGAAGGAAGGAATTGGGTGGGACTCACTGACTGTTTTATCCCAGCCCCTGACTTATGGCCTGGTAAATATGAGGTGTTAACTAAGTGATCGTCAACTGGATGAATGAACAAATAAAGTTTTTCTTCAGCTCCCCCCATGCCTGGTTTATATATCACACTGAGACAAAATAATAATCCAGTTATCCATGGGTAATTATATTGAATATATAATCATTCAGCTTCCAAACACATCATGAAATTCTAGGGAAATTTGTTTAGTTTTGTTTTGATATAATTTGGTTGTGTGTGTGTGTGTATGTTTTAAGAAGGAATAATAATAATTTTCAAAAATTTGCCTTTCTGTATGACTTTTCTCATCACTTTGTTTTAATCTCAGTTAATTAGGACCATTGGCTTTGGTGTCCATAAAACCCAGGTTCCAGTTCTAGTTTTCATCTTGGGCTATTTTTAACTACTCTCATGCTGAGTTAGCTTCATTTTGAAACAGTTATTATTTGAATCTTGTGCAACTGCTTTATGTGTATGTGTATATACATAAAGAATGCTAGGTAAGATATACTAAGAAGACATAACCTGAACTACGAGGTCAAAGAGGGACTTTCTGGATGTGATCCTAGCTAGCTCTTGTTGATACTTCTTTATATTCCTTCTGGCTCCCTGAGTTCACCTGAAACCATGGGAGGCAGTTCTAACAAATCAGCCACTTTCCAGCTTAAGTACTGCATTTCTTCTTTCTACCTGAGGGTGCAAGCATGGATAGTCTGGTGGAGGGGAGAGTTAACCTCTATTCAATAGGAGATGGGAGTTGATGGACAAATGTCCCAGCCTCCCGACCTCCAATGAAAAGATTCTGAGGTATGTTTTTCCTGTTGTTGCTCAGAGATTCTCTAAGGAGAGAACTACTATAGCAGTGAGATACCTAATAATGTATCTACCACTGGTTTCTCTTTTCCTTGTCTCACTTTTCCCACTTTCTTTACCAAATGCTTCCTGATCACCTTCCATACAAACTATCTGCCCCTAAGTCTTTATGTCAGTGTTGATATTTAGAGCACCAACCAAACTGAGCCAAGGCTTAAAGAATATGGAAGCCATGACCAACCAAGGTTGAAAGAGTATGACAGTCAGAAGAGACATCATGTAGCAGTATCAGAGCCAAGGCTTAAAGGTGGCAGTTACAGGAACTAAAAGATGTTTTAGAAGACTGGCTGGAACATAAAATGGGAAGGGAAATTTGTGAGGTAGTAGGGGCCAGTTAGTGTTTGGTCTTAGAACTCATGGTCACTATTTTGATATGATTGTAGAGATGGCAGGATCTAGATTGAATGAAGTGGGGGAGTGATATGCTAGACGGTATGGAGAACAGATTCTAGGGGAAATGGAGCCAAGACACTATGAGGAAATTATTAACCACCTACATTTGGGAACTATTACCCACAGAAAAAATGAGTGGATTTCACAAGTATTGAGAAGGTAACGTCTTTCTAAATTTCCATTGCTAAGTTCTTTATCAGAGTCATTGAGGTGGTCATGGTGGTAACTAAGGTAAACTGGTAATTTATACATTAAAACATTTCAGCCATTTTTCTTCATGATCATATAATAGCAAATTTTCTTTCAGAGCCTATTTTCTTCTCAGAAACAGAGTCTTTAACTTATATACTTATGCACCTCCATCTTCTAAAAATATTGAAATATTGAAAGAATATTTCATATTCTTCTGGTTCATCTGTGGTAGTAAATAATAGCATTTGTTAACAATGTATGTTTAAACCCAACTCTTAGTTTGGAAGTGAGGATGCCTATGGATGGTAAATTTTACCAATTTGCTCATCAGTATGAAAATAAATTAAAATGATGAAGAATGATACACCACAGCAAGTGCCTTTATAAAAATTATTTTTGATGTCTTTGTGAGATAAGTGATTTTGCCATTAAACCTTTTATTTGAGGGCAATTAATAACCACTCATTTCAGTTAGCGCAGTGAAAATGGGTTTTATTGTTGCCATTAGTCAGCAAAAATTAAAAATGGTGATAAACCCTTTCTGAAGATGCAACTTTCATTAAAAAGGAGGAAATGAAAAACTAATTGAAAGTTACTGTAAATTTTGTATCATTAATTTCATGCCAAAATAAGTCATTAGAAATCTCTGATGGATATAAAAAAGCAATCATTTGCAAAATTGGAATGAGCAAAATTCAATCTAGGTGTACTTCTCTGTTTTTTTTTTTTTAATTTGTATATTGGGAGAGCTATAATATAGAGACTGTTGAATTTTAACAAAAAAGCCTTTTGCTATATGTAGTTTGTATGTGCTGTGGGGTTCTAAACCAACTAATTAATTCCCCTCAGGATCCTTTTATTTCAGTTGGTCACCTTTGTTATAACTCACTGCTTTTCTTGCTTTTTGTCTAATGATAATATGTCTGGTTCATATCACTTCACTATGAAAAATCTAGGGTTTTTGTTTTGCCTTGTGTTTTGTTTTTATTTTACTATATATACTCTGTGTGTATATTTATTGTATAAATTGTATGTTGAATGTATAAATATGTCTGATATATAAAAAATAATATATAAATATTTGTCAATAATATAAATATATAATATATACATATAATATATAATAATAAATTAAAATACATACAAATAAAATTAAAAGCCTCAATCACCTTTTTAGAAAAGAGAAGGGTAAAATTTATGAGCTTTCTTCTCGAGTCTCTCTAGTTTTCTTCTATGCAATGAAAAGTAGTTCTCTGATAACCAGCATTTTTTTATTCTTCAACTCTGCTTTTGAAAGTGGACATAATATACTAAATCTGGAGAGCTCATCACACCAAAAATAAAAATATCCGCAGGTCTAAATCACAGTGCAAGGTATCTTGTTCCATGAAACTACCTTTCATTATGGGATGTACAGAAAACAAATTGAATGTATAATTACATAAAATACTTGTTTTTGATGTTGTATCCAATGAAACTTGGCAGATAACATGCTCTACTATTTTGGAGAAAACTAATCAAACCATCACCACTTCCTCATATCAGGGAGATCATATGATAGTTGTCTTTCTCTGCTTGACTTATTTCGCTAAGCATGATACGCTCTAGTTCCATCCATGTTGTTGCAAATGGCAAGATTTCATTTCTTTTGATGGCTGCATAGTATTCCATTGTGTATATATACCACATCTTCTTGATCCATTCATCTGTTGATGGACATCTAGGTTCTTTCCATAGTTTGGCTATTGGCTTAAGTGGGTAGAAGAATAAATGAAACAAGATGGGATTGGGAGGGAGACAAACCATAAGTGACTCTTAATCTCACAAAACAAACTGAGGGTTGCCGGGGGGAGGGGGTTGGGGAGAAGGGGGTGGGATTATGGACATTGGGGAGGGTATGTGATTTGGTGAGTGCTGTGAAGTGT
The DNA here is from genome assembly GCF_030435805.1 of Mustela lutreola. Lineage (NCBI taxonomy): Eukaryota > Metazoa > Chordata > Mammalia > Carnivora > Mustelidae > Mustela > Mustela lutreola. The sequence goes on along the minus strand of NC_081297.1, from coordinate 20,968,791 downwards.
GTAAACCTGGTGATTCACAGACCTGGGGATAAAAATATATGTATATAAAAAATATATGTTTATAAAAAATAAAAATAAAAAAAATAAAAAAAAATAAAAAAAAAAAAAAAAACTAATCAAACCAAAAAGAACTGTAAAACTAATTGGTTACCATGAAAACTGAACTGATTCTCAGTGGACAACTAAAAGGCAATAGTGATATTAAGAGAGGTAGCTTAAATTGCAGCAGAAACTTCCAGATTCCTTTTGTAAGCGAAGAACAAACCAACAGACCATCACAGCACAACTTTTTTCCTTCTCACATACTTCGAACACTTAATTACCAGAAAAAAAGAAATCCTTTATTGTCATTTAGGAATCAGGTTCAAATAGCCAACTGCAGTCATAGTGGTGCAAAGTAGAAGCATCATTTTTTTTTTAAGTGGAAGACTTTTCATTTTACATTTACTATTATGCACATTATTGATTTTCTTTTCTGGTTGTTGTTCCTTGCAGAGAGTGAATCTATCTTTCGATTTTCCATTTTATGGCCATTTTCTACGAGAAATCACTGTGGCAACTGGGGGTAAGTGGTTTTCTACCCATTCACTCTAAATAATCTATAGTTTCACTATAGTTATTATTTTTAATTTACTTTACATTTCAATAGGGACACTTATTGGGAAAACTATTGTCTTCTATCACAAAGTCATGGGTATAAATAAAACCTGAGAAAGAGTATAGCTATTGGAAAAACTTTTCAGCAGAAAAAAATGGTAGTTATAATAATTTTCAGCTTAGATTCATCTGTTTTCCTTCTACCTCTTTTCCCCTTCTTTTCCTTCTGCGTTTTAACTCATTTTTGGTAATATGGTAAGATTGTATAAATGGGAAGAGATCTAGAAAAAAAAGGGTGCTTATGGAAGTTGTTACAGTATTTTTCTTTTCTCTTAATGTTAGAATTGATTGACATAAATATATGGACAAACATCACCTCATGTATATTAGCTTCAATTATTTCGGCCCTCCCCCCATGCCTTCAATGCCACTTAGGTTGACTGGCAGCTCATTTGAATCTTAAAAAGAAACATTGAGATTCATTATGTAATCCTTTAGTGTTATTTTTCTGCACAACCTTTGGGAGTTGCTTTAGAGATTAACAATACCCTAGAAAGGCAATTATTGTACTTTATAGTATATCCCAGAAGTCAGGAAAAAATGTAATCCTTAAGTGCTACTAGCAGAAATAAGCAAAAGGCCAGAGAATATCCCTGTATTCTGAGAGAAAAACATAAAAATGGAAGCCTAAGTAAAGATGTAAGTTAAAAGAAATCCAGGCCGAGTGCCCGTGCCTAATTCACCAAAGACCAGAGTCTTTCTCCTGTACTGGGTTTCATGATTGCTCTTTCAAAAGGATAAGAGAGTCCTTTTGATCAGTACTGCCATATTTTAACATAAGACTTAGAGTTATGTAGGAATCAGAATAAGCTTTGTAGCTGGAAATATCAACAAGCAAATAAGAGTTTTTGAGTATCTACTCTGAGCAAAGGTAAATACAGGTACCTCTGTCTTGGGATTACATAGCCTACTGGACTATTAGAGTGAAGCAGAATGTGGCAGTTCCTTAGAAAATAGAAATCGTGAAATATAGGTTTCCAGGGATGACAAAGCTCAGATATCTGTGAACATTCTGTATAGAGAAATGATTGTTTAAGATCTTCCTTGAAGGATGTCTCAGTGTCAAGGGTCGTGTAGAGGAAGAAGAGTAGGTCTCATGGAAGAATATCTTGAGTAATTACACAGAACAAAAAATGGGTAAGGTATATTTCGGATACCAAATAGTTGAGTTTGCGTGAAGCTGAAAGCGGGTTTACAAAAAAAAAAAAAAAAAAATGTCTTATTAAGATGATAAAAATAGATTGGGACAATTTTATATACTGCCTCAAGAGTCAGTTGGAGTCGTTAGTACTTTTTTAAGGTAAGTGATGAGCTTAGGAAACTGAATCCAGACATTTGTGTAACTCCTTCAAGTATAAAAAGACTGTGTTAGTACACATAATTGGAAGAATATTGCAATAGTTTGTGTGACACATATTGAGGGCCTTGGCAATTCTGTGGCTTCAAACAGAGAAATGATGCTGTCAACCAAAATTACAGACTCAAGCAGAAGAGCAGGTTTTAGGGAATGCCAATGGCTTCAGTTCTGAAACTATTAAATTATGTGTAAAGAAAGGACCAAGTATGGGGCACCTGGGTGGCTCAGTTGGTTAAGCATCCAGCTCTTGGTTTCGGCCCAGGTCCTGATCTCAGGCTTGTGAGATCGAGGCCCAGGTCAGGCTCTGCGCTTTGCATGGATGCTGCTTGTTCCTCTCTCTTCCCCTCTGCCCTATCCCCCCCTCAAATAAATAAATAAAAGCTTTTATGCTGAAAATAAATAAATTTAAATTTAAAAAAAAAAAGCTTTTAAAAAAGCACTAAATATAAGCTAATTCACAGAAGGACCGTGTCTTTTTAAGGAAAAGGCTTCCATGCTGGAGATCCATCAGTCACTTATAGTCTTTGCCAGAGACAATTTTTGGTGTTCTAAGGAAAAGGCTTCCATGCTGGAGATAGGACCATGTCTTTTTGAGCCCACTGTGTATTTCTGTGCTAGTATATTGCATGGTACTTAATAGCCATTTAATTAATATGTTGAAGGAATGAGAGAAAAAGAAAAAGGTAAGATTGACATCATGAATTACATCATGCCTACTAGCATCTTGAAAGTATGATAGAAGCATGGTTATTTTATAATATGGACATTAGGCATATTTTCTGACATTTGGGTTACTGGTGTTCGACTGAATTTCAAAAAGTGAATTCTTAATCACATTTGTTCAAAATCTATACACACAGCGGTAAAAATATGGGCACCTTTGATTTTCAGCTTCTCAAGTTACTTTATCCTTAAAAGTCATGTCAGTGATTCAGCCAATATGAACTAAGATTTCCCTTAGCTGAGTTGGTAGGAAAAAAAAAAACAAAAAACCAAACCAATAGCTATATCATCTTTACTGCTTCAAAGTACCACTTTCCTTTGAAACGATCCTCAAAACAAGTGACAAATCTGGTGCCTTGAATGATCTCTGTCTTCTTTGAAGGGAACACTAATGCAAAGAAACTCTTTTTTTCTCTATTTAAAATATGCTAGCCTGGAAGTTGCATATATAAACCCATACCCTATTTAAAGGAGACTCAGCTGAGATAATTTACACACTTAATCTGAGTTCCTTCAAAATGAAACCAGAGATCTCCTGAAAGCTTTCAAATAAATAACTTCTTTGCACTTTTATTATTCATTTATTGAGTCAGTTTTGATTGGAGTCCCTATCATGAGAAAGACACAGTGTGTGATACTTCACCATATGCAAAGGAGAAGTTTGGGGTCCTGCTCCAAAGCTTAGAGTCTAAGAAGAGGACGGGGTATATGACTGAGCATAAGAGGAGGCTCACTGTAGATGCTGCCGAGGCGGAAGGTTGTTCTGGGAGGAGACCATTCTTTTTAGGCCAACCGAGAACAGGTTTGTCATACTGGCCTCGAAGGAAGGTAGAGGTTTAGTAGGCAAAGAGGCAGGTGGAAGCGATGTGGAGAGGAATGGGACTGTCCAGACAAGGGGATGGTGAGCGAAGGGACAGAGCTGAACCTATAGTGAACATATCAGGAAGGCTGACAAAATATATCAGTTTATCCTGAATGGAAGGTTGGAGTTAGAGTCTAGTAGAGAGTAGATGGGAAGAGGGATAGCAAATACCTTGAACATTATAAATTTGCTTGCTAGCCAGCAGTTATCAGGTGTTCTTGAGAGCAGAGCTGGCCTGTGTTGGCAGGGGAGAGCAGGGTAAGGTGGGGGGTTGGGGGCAAGAAGGCAGTCAGCAGCAAGGATCTGGTATCTCCGCAAGGTCCGCCGTGCCTTGGCCAGGGTGGGTGCAGTGAAGAAAGACGGAGGGGGCAGCGCAAGACACAGTGTCGGGTTCTTTCATCATAAGGGCTGTGGAGGTTTCTAGGCAAAAGGATCTGTGAGGACACAGTGAGTAAAGCTAAGAACAGCTCAAATGGGGACTTGTGAATAGAGTTTTGATGGATCTCTTCTGTGACTGACTAGGTGTGAGAGGCAGACGGACCTATCTGACAAATGCTCGACAGATTGAAAAAGTTATTAACTGTGAATGGCTTTGGGAGAAAAGTAGAAACTGTGAGTGAGGTTAAGTCAAGTTGACTGTAGGCCATTCTAAAGAGACCAGGGACTGGGATTTTTAGGTAGGGACACGTGGGTGTCTGTGAAACAGATATGAATATTCTATTGACTGTCAGTTCTCTTCGATTGTGTCGATAGATTCCTCTTGAACTTGATTTTACATTAGATTGGGGGAAAAGAAAGTGAAATGTGAAAGTGGATATTTTCAATCACAATTTGCTTCATTCCTCCCACACCGTTTTCCCATTTCCCAGGCCTCCTTAAAATCCAGCCCCCACACCTCCCCCCTTTCTCTGTTCACATAGACACAAATTTCTTTTTTTTTTTTTAAATATTTTATTTATTTATTTGACAGAGAGAGAGAGAGAGATCACAAGTAGGCTGAATAGCAGGCAGAGAGAGAGGAAGGGAAGCAGGCTCCCCAGTGAACAAAGAGCCCAAGGTGGGGCTCAATCCCAGGACCCTGAGATCATGACCTGAGCCAAAGGTAGATGCTTAATCCACTGAGCCACCCAGGCACTCCTAGACACAAATTTCTTTAAGACTGAAATGACCTTAAAGATGTCTTTGTTACGGGCGCCTGGGTGGCTCAGTGGGTTAAGCCGCTGCCTTCGGCTCAGGTCATGATCTCAGGGTCCTGGGATCGAGTCCCGCATCAGGCTCTCCACTCAGCAGGGAGCCTGCTTCCTCCTCTCTCTCTCTTTGCCTGCCTCTCTGCCTACTTGTAATCTCTGTCTGTCAAATAAATAAATAAAATCTTTAAAAAAAAAAAAAAGATGTCTTTGTTACTGCTAAGACCAGCACCATTTCAAAACAGAAAATAGTTGAAAAACACAGACATCTGCCTAAGTTATTGTGATCCATCTTTATATTTAAATATGTATGTATTTAATTATGAACACACTTAAGTTTATAGTTAAAAATGGAAATAAAAACTAAATATCTGGCCATTTATTTATAAATTATAAGCATGAGTCTTTGTTAAGCATTTTAATTTTCAAAAGCTTCAATCATCCATACAAATAACAAAATGAATTGGAAATACCATCTTATTTTCTGGTTCACTGGTAACAGAATTTGAATGCACTCATTTATCTTTTTACTTAAAAGATACTTCAGAATACAAATATTCCAGACATTAAAAAACTAGTACTCTGTGCATCTCATAAAAACATTTCATTAATGATACCACTAAGCTGTGTTATTTGAATATATATCACACTGCTTTCATTCTCTTGCTTTATCAATACTCTAACTGGTTCTTTTTCATTATTAGGCTGCTTAGGTGATATTTTAAATATTTCAAAAAGTAGATTTAAAAAAAAGTAGATTTAAGTGTAAGGATTCGATTTTTTTTTTTTAAGATTTTATTTATTTATTTGTCAGAGCGAGAGCGAGCATAGGCAGACAGAGTGGAAGGCAGAGTCAGAGGGAGAAGCAGGCTCCCTGCGGAGCAAGGAGCCCAATGTGGGACTCGATCCCAGGACGCTGGGATCATGACCTGAGCCGAAGGCAGCTGCTTAACCAACTGAGCCACCCAGGCGTCCCAGGATTTGATTTTTAATTCTTGTGACCATCACTTGAAATATCTTTTTCATGAGCCCATCCTGGGTACATCATACTAACTACAATAACACAAAATGTGGGGACGGGTAAGTGATGCATTCAAAATCATGGGGAAGAGAAAGGGTGACAATATCCACATTATTCTGGCCCCAGGATTTAAGTATGTAGACAGATGCTGGTTTGTAATTAAAATAGTGTGTGGAATTGCTGGCAGTTGTATGCGAGAATCGGAATCAAAGATGACATAAATTAAAAAGGTAATGATGAACATGTGTTACTCACCTTGATTGTACAAAGGATTTGCCCTCCCTTCCCTTCCACATGAATATCTAATTGGAGGTTTAATGAAAAAAAAAACTGCTTAGAATTTTTTCTGAGGGTACAAAAGCAGTTTTATTCACCCTTCTCTGTTTTCTTTATTCTGTTGTGGTTTTGTTGTTGTTGTTGTTGTTTTTTAATATACTGACATACAGCACTATTTTCATGTAAGGTATTGAATATAAATTGATTTTATTTTATTTGCTACATGATAACTAATGAAATAAAAAATGTTCATTATGGGGCGCCTGGGTGGCTCAGTGGGTTAAAGCCTCTGCCTTCGGCTCAGGTCATGATTCCAGGGTCCTGGGATCGAGCCCCACATCGGGCTCTCTGCTCCATGGGGAGCCTGCTTCCTCCTCTCTCTCTGCCTGCCTCTCTGCTGACTTGTGATCTCTGTCTGTCAAATAAATAAGTAAAATCTTTAAAAAAAATGTTCATTATGTCATCAGTCTTTAAGATATGAAAAGTCAGAGCATGGCATTTAAAACAGACCTGTACCCCTGGGGATACAAATATATGTTTATAAAAAATAAAAAATTTTAAAAAAAATTGCAAAAAAAAAAAAAAAAAAGACAAAAGTAAAATATTTACCTTCCTTCTTTCCCTGCCTCCTACTCCATGCATTCCCCTCCCAAGAAAAAAAATCACCATTACCCTTTGAGCTGTAGTATGTTAAATTCAAATTTAGAGTAATTTCCTGAATTTGGTGTATAGTCATTCACTTTTTTTTTTTTTCACTTTAAGTCCCCAATAAGGGAGGTTAAAAAAAAAAAAAAAACCACAGTGTGTATTATTTTGATTGGGTTTTCTGGATATGTATTAGCAAATCTTCCAGTTCTTCTTTTGTTCTCACTTTCAAGTAGTCATATTTTAATTGTAGTTCCAAATAATATTTCATACTTTTTAGAGGGACTTGATTAATAACAGTTATAACAAACTTCTTCAGAGTGGAAGAGAGTTCATTATTACTTATGATGATTGATTTATAAATACCAAGTCTGTCATCTTTCAAGTGTATAACCTCATGGAACAGAACAGAATGCATCCATTAACTTTCTGAATCTAGTGAAAAAGTGAATGGAGTTATTTTGTCTTTTAATATTATTATTACCATTGTTGTTATTATTAAGAGAAAGCAGAAGTTATGGGTCTCTGGAGATCTGATGCATGAAGGGAAAGTACTAAAGGGATAGATGCTGGACAAAATAAAGCCATCCCATTCGGTTCACTAATTTAAAGTAACAAACAAGATCTCAAGGATTCCTGGACAGAAAGATAAGTTTTGTGATGTCTGCTTTGCTGTATCTAAATGATTCTCTGTGAAGTCCCTCTGAAAACCTGAGACAGTTCATTTGAGCAGTCCTCCTAGATGATTCATTGTTCCCCAGTGTCCAGAATTAAATTCAGCAGATTCACCAACACTGCTACATTTCTTTCCACCATGACTTTATGAACTGCATGTTCTCAAGCCCCTTTGTTTCTTCTGGGTATTGACACATCATATTCCATTAATTGACTCTTTGGGACCGAGGTTAAGTGTGGCTGGAGATTAGAGCAATAGGAGTGGGGCCACCCAGGAAATAGACTCAAGTCATTAGGAATGATCAAGAAAAATCTGAGAGACAGAAATATGGGCAGAACAAAGGAAGAAATTTCTAGAATAGTACCTTCCTTTGCCATGACTGCCACAGAGGAGTCTACCCATCCCTGGTGCTTAGACATTCACCTAGGAACACTTGCCTCTGGAAAGCACCATTTATCCTTTCAGGGATCCAGGCTTTATTTGAAATATTGGCAACAAATATTTTGCTTGCATCCTGTCCTAGTCACTTCATCAATAATTCAGAAAAATAACAATATTGCACAGATGCTCAAATATATCACCCAAATGAAAACAAAGTGTGTCTAGGTAACTAATTAGTAAAGTAGCAATGCACAGCAGGTTCTCCAACGTTGTCTGATCCTGGAAAAGAAGGGGAAAAATACTAAGCACTTGAGGACTGACTTTGGACCCAAGCCAGTTCAGGAATAAATTCAGAGAAGCTCCCTCAATTCCCCCTGAATTTTGGAGAGGTAGTCTGGCATCTAGGTTAAGATAAACATACTGATATTCAAATCAGAATATATAAGTTTATAAGTCAAACTAGTCATAGCTGTTATAATCTTTAGGAAATTACTTTCTATCTGTCTTGCCTCAATTTTCCAGTCTATAAAATAGCATAATAAAAGTACCTAACCCAGAAAGATTTTTGTTCAAGTTTAAGTTAACTAATAATCTGTTATTGTTACCTATTTCATAGAAAATGCTAATTAATAGCATATATTATTATTACTACTCTTTTATATATATACTTTTCCTCTTTTATCCATTTCAAAATACTTCCTTCATAAAGCTGTGCTTGCTTCTTAAAGTAGTTTGTCATGTTTTCTTTGATGTCATTATCCATATCTCAGAGAACATCTAAAGACTTAACTTGTCATTATCTCCATTTTAAAGGCTGACTCATCCATTCAGGAGTGGGAGGTATAAAGGGTCTAGATGACATGGGATGTCCTCTTCATACGCATAGGCATATCTGTCATCTGTAACTGTAGTGCAGATCTTCTCTAAAGACTTCCCAGTACCAACATTCTGTGACTCTGATTATCTCACCAAATGTAACAATTTTGTAACACATGGCAGAAGAATCTTGAAATATTTCTCTAATTGTGGTACGATAGGCTGTAACTGGATAGCAGGCATGATTATCATCAGCAGGCCACACATATCATGCTCCCTACTCTACCCTTTGTGTGATAAGAACTTTGAGGACAAGTCATCAAAGCATCAGGTTAGTTATGGCTAACTGATGGACATACCCCCCAGCAGCATCTAGATGGCCTTTTATGGATTTGAGAGTCACTTAATTGCTAATAACCAACTTGAAAATGTACTAAACACCCAACCACAAATGCAAAATTAAGTATTTCTCTAGTTAAATTTATGTGTGATGGTTAGCCTTTGAATAAGGAGACAGATTTTCTTATGGATAACCATTATTTCAATGCTCACCATTATTTTCAGTTTCTTTTCTTAATTCTTAATACTTCACAGAAAACTAGTAGGTGTACTATGAAAACAGCTCAAAATGATGTTCTCATTTCAACTGATACAGCTCTGAGGCTTAAACATAGCATTAAAAAATAATAATTCTAAATGTTTTGTTGGCTGTTTCTAATGGGGTTATGGTAGATTAAGATTACATTGTTGGTCTGACTAGCTGAGGGGCTACAGAGATATTTGTTTGGATTATTGTTCAAATGAGAGGTTTCTGCTGAAGGCAAAGAAGATTTAAAAAACACTTTTTAACTGGTTTATTATCATTTTCCACAGCTACTTTAAAAAGCAAGCATCATTTTAGTTAATAATTTGCAGAGAAAATCATAGCACTTTTAGATTACTCTAGAAAAATAGGAAATAAGGAGAAATTGGAACAACTAGATTTTGAAAAAAAAAATAAAAGGATTATGTAACTGTTAAAGAGTAAAAGCTCTTTAACATTTTTTAATTATGGCAAATATAAATAGGGTAAGATTTACCATTTATGGGTTGGCCATGAAGTTTTAGTCATTAAGTCAGCTCTGACTTTTTTTTCTCCTGTTTTTTTTTTTTTTTTTTTTTTCCCCCTTTGAGGTAGTAATTCTCTGAGTTATCAGTTTCCTCCACAATGCATTGAAAACACAGCTACCCCCAAAACTTTACACCGGTGCACTCCTATAAGCAGTGTTCTCTATTCTCTCTTTTTACCTTTCCAGTTCTCAATAATTAGAGATTATTTTGGAGAATTTTTTTAAAGCTACTTTTTTTAGCACTAGATAAAATCGAATAAAACTGATTATACAATTTGGAAATTATTGAGTATTCCTAACTTATATACAGTTTAAAAACAATAAGACTTAATGAGGGGCGCCTCTGTGACTCAATCATTAAGCATCTGCCTTCAGGTCAGGATCCTGGGGTCCTGGGATCTGAGCCCCACAGTGGGCTCCCTGTTCAGCAGGAAGTCTGCTTCTCCCTCTCACACTCCTACTGTTTATGTTCCTTCTGTCATTGTATCTGTGTCAAAAAAGTTTAAAAAAATCTTTAAAAAAAAAAAAAGACTTATGAAATGTTACGTAACTAAGAATTAAAGTTTAAGGTGGTGTGTTAACATGGAAAGAGTGCTCATGATGATGATTAAGATATAAAATTGCAATTACGTACAATAGTATTTATTTTAAAATACCATGCAAATAAAATGGAAGGAGAAACAATGCTGGTCATTTTGTAATGGTGATTATTTTTCTGTTTCTGAGTTTCCAAATGTTAAGTTGAAAATAAGGTCATATTTCAATCCTTATATTTATTATTATAAAAAGTAAATAGGAATCTGACTTCTTTTCAATGCAGATGGCTACTGGTTTATTTTAACACCATTTATTTTTTGTCTTTATCCCACTGATACACAATGCTATTGCTAAAGTCTTTTAATTTTCATAGAATTTGAAATATATTATGTGGGTTAACTTGATTTCTTCTCTCATAAATATAAAATACACTAGAAATATAAAATACCCTAGAAGAAAACTAGAGAGAATTCCTTTGCAATCCTGAATTGGGACTGTTTTACTAAAAATAATACAAAACCCTGGGGTTCATCGTGGCTCAGTCAGTTAAGCATCTGTCTCTTGGTTTTGGCTCAGGTCATGATCTCAGGGCGGTGAAATGAAGCCCCACACTGGGCTCCATTCCCAGTGCGGAGTCAGCTTGAGATTCTTATCTCCTCCCTCCCCCTCTTCCTCTACTCCTGCCCCTCTGCTCCTTCCCCCCACTCACATCAGCCCTCTCTCTCTCGCTTACCCTCTCCCAAAAATAATAATAATAATACAAAACCCAGAAACCATAAAAGAAAATATTGATAAAACTGTGTATATCAAAATTTGGTTCTATTAAAAAGTCATGACATTCAAACATCAAAAGTTAAGAAAAAGGAAGTAAAAACCAAGAAAAGTATTTACCACACACATGAGCTATTTTCCTTAATATATAAGCGAGCTATTTTCCTTAATATATAAGGAGTTATTGTAAGAGAAAGATAAATATGGCAACCAAGCAATGAGCAAGTGGCAAAGGCGATTTATTAAAAAGGAAATTACAGGAACTTCTGATCTCAGCTCCCCATTACAAAGACCTTAGATGTTGTCATTCTCAGTCCAACAATAGGAAAAAGTTACCTAAGCTGAAAATCAGTAACTTTTGTGGGACCCATCAGAGAGCTGAGCTTATAAGACAAACCACCCTCCCTAGAATCTGGAAAGACAGGTGTATCCAAAGAGACGTAATAGGTGTCTGATTACGTGGAGCAGAGGCCACTGGCACCACAAATTGGTAGTAACATTTAAATGGTAATTTCAAGAGTTGGAGTGTGGATAAACCTAAGAAACTCCTGGCTTCTCTGGTCTTAGTGGGGGCCCTTAAGCTTTTATGGGCTTGACTTCCACAAGCCCTGTCAGATTCTCAGAGTAAAGATCTGAAAAGGGTCCCCTCATGGCTCTGCTGGGAGAGAGGAAGAGTAATCACTGTGAAATACATATAGAACTTTCTCCAAAACAAAGGCCTAATCTGTGGGAAAGGACTTTTTTTTTTTTCCCCTACACCTTAGCCTAGCTAGAAGATGCTTTTGTATTTCCTCTAGAGCTACCTCTAGAGCTACCAGGGGAAAATAACAATAACAATAGATGCTGAACTGAAGTCAGGGCTTCCAGGAAATAGACTGAAAATGTTACAGCCAGGGTGGGGGTGGGGGATACTACTCCAAATGGAAACACCTTTGAAGTTCACAGCCCAAGAACATGGGTCCATTAAAAACTAACAAACTTCTAAAATGGAAATTTGAAGGGAAAAAGTACGGGGAAAAAATCAAACATCCAAGAACTATGGGACAATAATAGAAAATGTAACATAAACATAACAGGACTATCAAAGGAAAAGAAAGAGTAGAGAAGAAATATGTGAAATAATAGTGGTGAAGAACTTTCTAAAATCACAAACAGTCATCAAACCTGGAACTCACCAAAAGCCAACCAAGAACACAAAGTAACGCTCCTAGGCATATATTTTTTTAAACTGGAGGAAAAATTAATAAATAGATAAATGAATGAATAAATTAATAAGCAAGCAAGCAAAGAGAAAAGGCTTAAAAGAAAACCACACCTGACTTCCACACACCCAACCAGTACCTCTCAAAACTGACAAGGTCTTCAAAAGCAAAGGAAAGTCTGAGAAACTGTCACAACCCAAAGGAGCCTAAGGAGACATAACGACAAAATATAATGTGGTATTTTGGGACCTGGAACAGAAAAAGGACATTATGTAAAGCCTAAGAAAATCAGTATGTTTACCTAATAACTTTGGTGGTAATTATGTATCACTGTTTAATTAATTTTGACAAAGATTCTATACTGTTAGATGTTAATGGTATGGGAAACAGGGTGTCCAGGATATTGAAAGGCTCTGTATTACCTTTGCAACTTTTCTTTAAATCAAAACCTGTTTTAAAATAAAAAATATTTTTAAAAGGGAAAATTTTAAAAATGGCTATTAAACATGTAATAATATGTCATCTCACTGCTAATAAGAGAAAACAAATTAAAACTATATATTATTAATTATATATAAATATTAATTATAATATTATATTATAAATATTATAATATTTATAATTAACTATAAATATTAAGTATATATTATATTATTATAAATTAAAACTATATATTATTTCCACTCATGTGGTTTGAAAAGATTTTAGAAGAGCAAGTTGGGGAAATCAAAAAGGTTTTTTTAGGATATGGAGAAAAAGGTACTCTCAAGCATTACTGGTGTTATTGTCTATTAAAATATAAAATGTGTAACAGTCACTGCCATTTCTAGTTCTAAAAATGGGTCATCTGGGTGCACTAGATGGGTCATCTAGGTAAACTAATGTATAAGGATGTCTGCTGCTAAAGACTGGAAAAATAATCTGAGCATCTGCCAATGAGGATGTTCAGGTTAGGGACAGGTGAACTAAAGGTTTGTGTACCCATGGGATGGAGTACCCTGGAGTCTTTGAACAGAATGAGATCATTCTCCATGACTTAGTGAAAGAAGCAAGGTGCAGAACAGTGTCACAGAATAAATGTATGTGTATGCATATGTATATTTACAGGCATGTATTTCTGCATCATAAACTATTGCTGAAATGATCTGGAAGAATGTATATATGCTTTCAAGTGCATAGAAAAATCGAGAAGGACATACAAGAAACTATTAATAGTATTTAACCTTAAAGAGGAGAATTGGTGGATTGCTGGAGACCAGGAATACAAAGGGGATATAATTTTCACAATCATTTTGCATTTCAGGTCATTACTATGTGCATGTATTACCCTTTCAAACACCATTAATATTTAAAATTCTTACTGGTGTAAGAATTGATCAGGAATAAATTGCTCAATACATGTATTTCTTTTCATTCAATATAATCCTATATATTTATCAAACAAAATGAATATGTTAAGAGTATGAGGAATTTGAGAGGCAGGGCGGGAGGTTGTGTGGGGTAGGGAGGGAACAAATGAAACAAGATGGGATCTGAAGGGAGACAAACCATAAGAGACTCTTAATCTCACAAAACAAACTGAGGGTTGCTGGGGGAAGAGGGTTGGGAGAAGGGGGGTGGGGTTATGGACATTGGGGAGGGCATGTACTATGGTGAGTGCTGTGAAATGTGTAAGCCCGATGACTCACAGACCTGTACTCCTGGGGCAAATAATACATTGTATGTTAATAATAATAATAAAAAAGTATAAGGTATAAAGCTTTTTTCATTACTTTTATTTCACAGTTTCTTATGTTTTAGAGTTATAGATAGTGGCAAGTGTTTATAAAATTGCCAATTTAAGAATATTTGCTTAAATTGTTTGCTGAAGGATTTATCAATACCCTCTTAAAACATAGAAACCACAACTCTCTTGATATCTCTGATGTTCCTGAGAGTAAACCTGAGTTAATATCAAATTATGGAATATGGCAGGAAAAGGAGGGTTGAAAAGAATTTTAGTGATTTTCGGTTTAAATGCTATAGTAAGGGATGCCTGCGTGGCTCAGTTGGTTAAGCGGCTGCCTTTGGCTCAGGTCATGATCCCAGCAGCCTGGAATCAAGTCCCACATCTGGCTCCTTGCTCAGCAGGGAGCCTGCTTCCCCTCTGCCTCTGCCTGCCTCTCTCTCTGCTTGTGCTCACTCTCTCTGACAAAGAAATAAATAAAAAATCTTTTAAAAAATAATAAATAAATAAATAAATGTTATAGACTAATAGATATCTCTGTCTAATTAATGAACAACACATTTTTATGTTATTAGCAACTGCTTAGTTAACACTATAATGATTGCAAACTGAAAACAAATTCCAGGATATTTTCTGAGGAGAAATAAGAAAATGTGACTAGTTTGTATCTGTTGTAAGAAGCCTTGCAGTTTTAGAAGCAGTAAGCACTGGGGTTCTGGGAACAGACCAACAAGGAAGGGCAAGAGAATTAGAAATGAGTAAGGCCAGAACTGGTGGAGTTCCTCTTTCAGTGGCCTTGGGATATTTTTATTTCAGGATTTGTTATGGACTGAACATCTGTGGCCCCCAAAATTCATATGCTGAAGCTCTAACCCCCAGTGTTATTCGGTGTGGAGACGGATCTCTAGGAATGTAATTAAGGTTAAATGAGGTCATCATGGAAGGCCCTGGTCCAATGGGATTAATGACCTTGTATGAAGAGACACCAGAGGGGTCATTCTCTCCCTGGGCACATTCAGAGGAAAGACCATGTGAGGACTTTGTGAGAAGGCAGCTGCCTACAAGCCAGGAAAAAAAGCCCTTAGTAGAAACCAAAACTGGCTGGAACCTTGATCTTGGTCTTTCTAGCCTTTCCAGAACTATGAGAACATTAATTCCTGTTGTATAAGCCACTTAGTGTATGGTATTTTTTTATGGTGTTTTTTTATGGAGCCAACTAATACAGATGTCCAAAGGGCTTAGTAACTTTTGTCTTCAAACTCGGCAGGAGTCAACTCCAGAATACAGATTTTCTGGAACATTGTGACATTTAAGTTCTCAGCAATGTCCTAATTCTTCGGAACCTGTCTTTTAGCCAAACTATAAGAATCAGGAGCCAGTCTCCTCCAAGAAGCAGAAGCTTGTCTGGATTTCAGGACTGGCTACATCAGGGTGGTAGAATGAGAAGGGAGAGTGATAGGTGCAGGCAGCTAAAGCAGAGAGTTATTCTGCTTCACCGGGGCACTGTGGGAGGTGGGCAGATGGCGGTGAAGGCATAAGGTCAGGGACTGGTGCAGGCCAGAAGGGATGAATTCCAGACCCCACAGTGGCTCAGAAAGGAAGACACAAAGGACAGCAGACTGCTGTTGGCTGCTTTCAGTAGATATTCTTCTGCACAGAAGAAACACTGGCCTGATGGGACAGCTGGCAAATACCTCAATCTAGTATGTGGTAGAAGGAAGAGTTCCAGGACTAGCTACTGAAGGTACTAAGGAGAAGCGGTGATAGAAGTAAGGAATTTCATTTCTCCTGTCTCTGTACAAGTATCTCTGTTGGGAAATGTGTGGCTTTTCAAATATTGTCCAAGTGGCTTCCTCATTTCAGTGCATTCCTTGGCCAAGAAATAATGTATCTGTTCTATGTCCACACAGAGTATTTATTTTTTATTTTTTATAAACATATATTTTTTATATACATATATTTTTATCCCCAGGTCTGTGAATCACACAGAGTATTTAAATCACTTGCCTTTTCCTAGACACAATAGATGGCACACTTTTCTGGTCACAGACGAGAGCACACGCTGCTTGCTCCTCAAGCGATGATGGGGTGTTTGTACAACGGTTGGGCCTCCAGTGTTTCCCCCACAGCTTGGCACCCTTAATACCAGGCTCTCACCGACTGGGGGTGGCTGGGAAGCTGCT
Source organism: Mustela lutreola (assembly GCF_030435805.1). Lineage (NCBI taxonomy): Eukaryota > Metazoa > Chordata > Mammalia > Carnivora > Mustelidae > Mustela > Mustela lutreola. The sequence continues at coordinate 20,952,662 of NC_081297.1, read as the reverse complement.
ATTCACTTCTGTTTTACAAAAGCATAATTTCATAAACTGAACAGCAGCCCTGTTTTTTTCACCATTTCATGCTTGGCAGCTGGCCACCACTAAACTGATAAAACGTTAGAATGAGTAACAGACTGCCTGTGAATTACCTGGAGGTTCCTTATAAATGTGGGTTTCTGGGCCCTGCACCAGACCTGCTCCCATGGGCTGATGTCAATGTTCTGTGTAGGGGGGCGAAGTGTTAGCCACCTGGTTAGATGGGGGATGAGCCTGGGAAAGGGTCTTTAAGCTGAGATGGCAAAGCAGGTACACCATTTTTGCATAGATTCTGTTTCATTTAATAAAAAGAGCAACATTTTCTAACATTTCGCTTTTCAAAATGCATGCACGTTTTACATTTTAAGTAATTTTCATTTTACTGGGGAGACAAGACCAACCTGATATGGATGGTGGAGACTAAAACCCTCATCCCCAGCCACCTCTAGGCACCTACATTCCCTACTGGATCCACTTTATGGAAGCAAGACCCAGAAATCTGAGTTTCATCAACTCTCCTGGTGAGTCTCATGTTTATTATGCTTGCTAAGGGGACAAAACACATTTTAAGAAACACAGTGCCTTTATGTAACTCACATCTGGTCAGTGGAGACTCTAGTAAAAATGAACTTATAAAAATCTTTCCATTTTCACCATAGAGAAAGCAATTAGAGGTTTTAGGCATAAATTCAACTACAGCTGCCTATAAACTGTAAGAGGAAAAAAAAGTCACTACTCATCCCTAGATAGCGGATCTAATTACTTTCTTGTAATAGTTTGACAGGGCAAGATTTAGACTACAGAGCACAGGCTTGCCCTTCCAAGGTTCAATGTCACCTCTGTTTTGTGTCTGTCCTCCAGAGTTTCTCACTGGGGACATGTACTTGTTCTTCCGTCTTTGTGGTCTGGCAGTATGCAGAGATAGTTAGTGCCTGATGTCTTTCATTAACTCTTACCCCAAATCTGTGCTCTACAGTATAATAGGATGTATTCCCACCTACGCACTCTTATTTTTTTAAGTTATTTTCTTTAGGAAATAAGGGATTTCTGCATAGTCTCCTCAGCATTTCCCCAAAGCAAAGCAAGGAATAGATCAGCAGAACCCTCTCAGCAAGGTTCAAATGCAAAATTTTGGGTTTTGTAGCATTGTAACATTGTAGTCTGATGCTTCGTAGGTAAGGTCTCAGAAAGGGGATAGCAGAGAAGACTATTTTGTCCCGTTCGAGGATTGGATTCAGTGAGACCGTATCTGTTACAACCACCTTATTCAAATAACTCATTCTGAAAGTGAACAACGTTTGTAGTACCTCCTTGAAAAATCGAGTTTGCAGCCCACCATAGCCGTAGGCAGAGAAGGGATGTAAATGCCAGGCTGAGTAACAGCTCGGCCGCTTCCACTTGGCTTATATTAAAAGCAATGGCTTTTTTAACATTCAGGTGTTCTCTGTGAGAGCCTTTTGTACCCTGAGTGTAAGGCAAAAGGACATATGAAAAGACAAACTTTTCTTCTAAATTTTAAAGGATAATGAATAAATGCAAAATGAAGAAGGAATTTTGTGAGTCCCAGTTTTGGAAGGGCAGAAATAAGAACAACAACGGAAAGTGTTGAAAATATCATTATCGGGGTTGTGATTTTCTGACATACCAATCTGTTCCTGGTTGTTAGTCATATGTGCAAGGCCCATGGTTTCCACTGGGACTCAAATGTGCTTCCTTTGGACCTACGCTCTTCGGGTTAGCATGAACCCCAGCATTCTGTCTGGGAACCACCTTTTAGATTTGTAAATTCTACCCCAACCCGCATGCTTAGACTTGAAGAAGATGCCTTCATGTGTGCTGTTCAGCTTGAAGATACTGAGAACCTACCTATAACTCAGAGAATAGTTAAGAAAATTTATTAACACAACACGAAAATGTTTGGTTTGCTAAATCATGTTTAAAAATTTTGCCACTTTGTCCATTTCCATGTAGTAAAGTACAATCCATCATTTTCATTCCTTTTGCCTTAATCAGAGGCTTCAAGCCAATAAATATCTACATTTTCCAGTGAGATATTTGTTTGCTGAGCCACATATGTAAAACCTTGAATGACCATCACAGAGACTTTCTAACCATAAGTGATTGTTCTTCCTCCAATAGATGCAGTTTAAGTGTCTAGACCTTGATATTTGGCAGTTGGACACACTATGCCTGATAAAGAGCCCCTTGGTAGCAATGAGAAAGTAATTTCTTAACCTAATGAAGTAGTTCATTTAAAACTCAGAGCAACATATCTGCAGTTTACTTTAAAACAAAAATAAGTAGTTTACATCTAGAAGCAGTATTTCTGTTAATGCATTGTGCCTTTCATAGCCTGTGTTTATTTCATTAGGATGTTTTTGTTAATGATTTCTCTACTACCTCTGACATATCCTGAACCAGTGGGGTTTTTTAAAAGATATATTTATTTATTTTGGAGGGATAGGCAGAGGGAGAGAGAGAATCTCAAGCAGACGCCCCGTTTGAGCATGGAACCTGATGTGGGGCTCGATCTCACCACCCTAAGTTCATGACCTGAGCCAAAATCAAGAGAGGATGCTTAACCGACTGAATTACCAGGACCCCCCTGAACCGGTGTTTTAATCAAGGATATATTGGTTATGGCATTTGGTCACACCACCCTTCTTGTATCTTACCTAAATGCTAATGAAGTACATTTTAGCCTGTGCAGAATGAAATAAATGGAATATATAAATCCCCGTAGTATAGGCTATGTAAATCATTATTGCTTTTTTATTATTTTCAAAAATATGATCTAAACAGTAATGGGTCAAAGAGTGAAAATCTGAATACTTCATAGCACTAAGGACCTAGGCGGTCTGGAAGAGTTTCAAATCTCCTTTAACTCTGTTTCTGACAAGTGGTCCCTAAGTGTAGATTAAGGATTTCTCCTTTTGCTGCACTTTCTGAGCCAATGCTTACTTTATATGGCTGCAATGAAGGAGCTAAATGTTTCCAATATGTACTAAATTCATTTTCAGTGAAAAATCCCAAGACAAATGAGAATTTATAGCCTTGCATTTAACAAGAAAGTGAAATTATGGGTGAATGAGATCTTTTTCTGGGTTGAAAAGAATTATTGAGGTTCAGCGTTTTAGTGAAACTATTGTTAGTACTAGGTTTTTTGTTTTTTTTTTTCCTACTTCCTCAGCCTCTAGTTCCCTTGTAAATAGCAAGGAATAGTGCTGGACATTATTGATGAAACAGCCTAAAATGTGTGATCTCTGTCCTCAAGAGAGGTAGAGATATACCATTTATCTGTATAGGTATATACTATGGGATACGTCAGGTGGATGGGTTCATGTGTGCCACCTGTAGACCTCAGAATATATTGGTGAATGGTAGAGTAGAGTAAGCTCTGTAGAGTAATATGGCCTCACTTCAAGTACTGCCTCTGCAATTAATAGTTTTTTGCCCTCTTTTGCTAGTTTTCTTGTCTGTAAACTGGTTATTTCAGTAGCATCTAAAATGCAAATGATCATGAGAATTAAAAATATTATGATACATACAAAATGCATTGAACAGTCCTTAGCAAATACTAATTCAATAAAATGTAGCTGCTTTTTACATTTGCTAAGGGATGTATCTATTCCACAATTTAGAAATATTACTATCATGTATAATTTCACCCCCAAATTGTATTTGACCTTGTCTGGGAAACAGAGGTTCTAGGATGCTGGGACACAAGCTGTAATCACTACTAGTTGTAGCACTCAGTCCAGCATGTTCTGTCCACAGTGTGTGATTCAGTTCGTGCTCCAATAAAACCATAAATAACACACCTTCAAAAACCTCTCACAAATAGTGAAAAGAGGAAATGTTAAATTAGCTATATTCTAGGATCAGCTGCTAAATTTGCACACACGCACACATACACACATCACACACTGTAGAGATACAATGAAAGCCCAGGCTTTAAAACAACAAAGAGTTTCTGCTATTTGTGTCATGAATGAATTGGTGGAAGAAGTAGCATTGGGTTTGGTTCAGGAAGGAAACGTAAGATTTGGTTAAGCTGGAAAGCTGGGAGAATCAGTTGCAGAAAGAGGAAGTACAAATGCAAGTCAACTGTTTACAACATGCATGGAGGGTGGTGAGTCGTCCAGTGACTTGTGCGTGAGACACACGAAGTTAAGGTCAAGAAGACAGGTTAGAGACATTACATAGAAAAGTCTTTGGTATTAGGAAAAATAAAATAAGATAAAAACAGAGAGACTCTTAACTCTAGGGAACAAACTGAGGCTACTGGAGGGGAGGTTGGTGGGGTGATGGAGTAAATGGGCAATGGACATTAACAGGGGCACTTGATGTGACGAGCACTGGGTGTTATATGCAACTGATGAATCACTAGTTTACCTTGTGAAAGATGGATGGAAAACTGGGTCTTGGTCTTCATTTCCATGGTCTGGTTAAAACACAATGCAACCTAAATTGGGCCAAGACAGAAAACCGGAAACAAAGAGACTGAGAGAAGGGGATAGTAGATTGTCAGAACTGTCACACTTAAAAGTTAATTGAGAGTGAAAGAGAGCCCAGAAGAGAACAGCAGTTAACTGATAGAAGAATAACAGGATAAATAGCACTCGGATGTATTCTGTGTCCTGAGAGAATGTGTCCCACCTTTATGGTTAATGGCCTCCACCTTGTCTTGGCAAGGATGAAAGTGAGCATTGGGGGCCATATCCATTGCTCTTCTTCTTCTTTTTTTTTTTTTTTCCTTTTATTCCCAATATCTTTTTGCATTTGGGTAAAGAAGCATTTCCATTTGCCGTTCCTTTGACTTGCACACCCTGGTAAACCATGAGATTTGCATTGCTTGGGCACAGCTGAGCATTAGGGAAGTTGGCTCACCGCAGATGAAGCCAAGCCCTCACCACTGGGTAGACCAGCTGACCTAAGTGCCGGGTGCCCGGTGCCCACAGACATAAATGGTGGTTCCTTTCCCAGGCTTATACCACATTTTTTTTGGACCACAGAAGAAAAATTAAATAGTAAACAGGAAAAAAATGTCTAAGTTTATCTGGGTATCAGGTTATTACTTAATATTCTGGTATGATTTCTATGAAATCAAGTCACAAGAGCTGTTTTCCACAGGAAATAAAGCAAAATACAAAACTGACATCATCAGGTTCACTGATAAAAACGACGGAGGGTTTAGGAAGCCATAAAATCCAAGCAAGAAAAGGCCCCGGTAATGAGCAGAATGAATAAAGGAGATGAAAGGGAAAATATGGAGGAAGATAGACTCTGCAGCTCCTCTCTTTCCATGCCCTAGAAACAATCAAGTGCATGTATTTCCCCTTGTCTTGCCATCTGCATACATTCTTCTCACTGATTCACCCTCTTTTACTTTATGTTATAGAAATGAATTATCTAAACAATAATTAATGTCTTAATAGGGTTATCCACCAGTCAGGTAAACACGAAATTAGAGAGGGTCCTGAAATTCTGGAGCTGTGGAGATTTTCTTGAATAAGTTTGAATATTATATAAATATTATATACGTGTTACATATCAAAAACTTACTGATATAAACTGTCATTACTTTGCTATTTTATTGGAAACCCCAGAAAAAATTCCATCATAGCAGGTAAAAATTTAGCACATGTTAATAGTTGAAAAAGCATATCTTTAAATGATATTTGAAGTATCAGGAGTATGGTATTCCATTTGTACAATCGCTTTTTTTTTTAAGATTTTATTTATTTATTTGACAGACAGAGATCACAAGTAGGCAGAGAGGCAGGCAGAGAGAGAGAGGGAAGCAGGCTCCCTGCTGAGCAGAGAGCCCGATGTGGGGCTCGATCTCAGGACCCTGGGATCATGACCTGAGCTGAAGGGAAGCTTTAACCCACTGAGCCACCCAAGTGCCCCTGTACAATTTCTAATATGAAGAATTTTTTCCTAGGATAGTCAATCAAATGTTTAATGAATAGAACTTTAAACCTGGTATCCTGAGGCCATAGGTAATAAATCATTTTGCTACCTGTGTTGTAGTCAAGATGAATGCATCCTTGTGAACTTCATCTCTGCCAACTCCTCTATGTTTTACAAAGTCAATGTGCAGATACATCCAGCCCAGAAGTTTTGGGGGCTTCTACTGATGCACATATCCATCAGTGTTCTGAGCATCTCTGTGTTGAGTCCTCACCGAAACCTTAAAGGGAATACTGAATTCAACACCCTGCACCCCATCCTTACCCTCAGAGCACGCTTCCACCTGTGTTCTTTCCTCTGTGAACTAAATACCGCCTACTGCTTTGTCCTGCTGTCTTTCTTGACCCCTCTTCTCACTAACTCTTATTATGTCTAATGATTACCAAGGCTTGGACAATTGTCCTTTTTAATCTTTCTCCAGTGCAACAATGTTTCCACATATTTTCTGTCTTCATGTCTTCATCTCTCCCCTCCCTCCCACACTGAGTTTCAGCCATTCTTAAATACCTCTGGGCTCCAATAACCTGAGCCCCTTGTCTCAGATCCTGTTACATGGTTCTCCTTCTCCAGTTCCTTACCTGCATTTTCCCTACTGGTCCTTCAGGTCTCAGCTTGATGGACTTCTTCATAGAAGCCATCCCTGACTCCCAAGACTGAGATGTGTATTCCTCCGCTATACCCTCCATACCTTGTCCTTGCCTCCTGTTGTGGAGCATTTAGTCCTCTGAACTGCCTGCCTTCTCCTCCACTCACCCCCAGGCCTCTGAGGGCATGGCTGGCAGCCCAGCATCTAGCCAGTAACTGTCATAGTAAAGACTGTTAAGAAATATTTGCATATTGGGGCGCCTGGGTGGCTCAGTGGGTTAAAGCCTCTGCCTTCGGCTCAGGTCATGATCCCGGTGTCCTGGGATGGAGCCCCGCATCAGGCTCTCTGCTCAGTGGGGAGCCTGCTTCCTCCTTTCTCTTTCTGCCTGCCTCTCTGCCTACTTGTGATCTGTCAAGTAAATAAATAAAATCTTTAAAAAAAAAAAAAAGAAAAAGAAATATTTGCATAAATTAGTGTTATAGCTCCAACCACAATATTACACAAATATTGACTAAGCACAAAAAAAAATCTATTATATTCTAGAGAATTTAACACAGAGATAATTTAATGAATGTTTTCTTTGAATAGGTGTCTTTTCAGATTGTAGTTCTGTAATACACTATAGAATGTAATGTATGTAATTGAAGGGCAGTGCTTTCAGCTTTAAAAGTAAGCCTCAAATTGATCCCACGATAAAAAAAAATCAAAACATGTTTACTTTATTTTTTAAAGACTTTTGTTTTATTTATTTGCCAGAGAGAGAGAGAGAGCGCGCGCACAAACGGGGGAGAGGCAGGGAGAGAAAGAAGCAGACTCCCTGCTGAGATGGGAGCCGGGTGTGGAACTCGGTCCCAGGACCCTGGAATCTTGATCCCATGACCTGAGCTGAAGGCAGACAACCTAACAGACTGAGCCGCCCAGGTGTCCCAAAACATGTTTACTTTAAGCTATATCCAAAAGTCATTTTTTCAGAATCTGTAATAGTTCAGTTAATGTACGATTTTTTTTTTTTTTTTTTTTTTTTTTTTTTTTTTTTTTTTTTTTTTTTTTTGTCTGCTGGCTTTTAAAGCAAAGATTCCAACTTGGGTAAATATTTTTATAAATTCTATGATATTAGTGTTGCTTGATGAATAGTAAGTGCTCAGTAACTGTTGGTTGAATAGCAATGACTAGGAAAGCATTAGAAACTTAGAAAGATGTTAAAAATGCTTATGAGATATTCAAATTCTGGATATGGGATTTGTATACAGTCTCACGCAAGTTGGTATTTGACAAGGAGGTTGGGAAATGAATGTCTCAACTTCTTTAAAGAAACATCTAATATCTATGGTAGGCTGAATTATGACAACCCAATTATCAATTTCTAATTCCTTAAAATCAGCAAATTCTACCTTATAAGGAAAAAATGTCTGTGGGTGTGGTTAAGTTCAGGATCTTAATAGGGAAATTATCCTGGATTATCAGGATGGACCCTAAATGTTATCATATGGGTCTCATAAGAAGAGAAAAAGAGAAATTTCATAGACAGAAGAGGCCAGCTATATGACCACAGAAGGTAGAAGTTGGAGGGATGTGGCCGCAAGTCAAGGAATGTTGGAGCCAGCAGAAGCTGGAGGAAGCAAGGAATAGATTGTCCCCTAGACCCCCAGAAGGAGTACAGCCTGCTGGTACCTTAATTCATCCCAACAAAATTGATTTAAGAATTAGGCCTCTGGGGATGCCTGGGTGGCTCAGTTGGTTGGATGACTGCTTTCGGCTCAAGTTATGATCCCAGAGTCCCGGGATCGAGTCCCGCATCAGGCTCCCAGCTCCATGGGGAGTCTGCTTCTCCCTCTGACCTTCTCCTCGCTTATGCTCTCTCTCACCTCCTGTCTCTCAAATAAATAAATAAAATCTTTTAAAAAAATAGAATTGGGCCTCTGGATCTGTGTAAGAACAGATTTCTGCTGTCTTAAGCCATTGAGTTTGTAGAAATTTTTATAGTAGCTTTAAGAAACTAATTCAATGTCCATGTGATCATTTCTTCTTATAATGTATAAGCCTGAGTTTATAACTACATGACTGAAACAAATCTAGGAATAAAAACAAGTATTTCATTGGATTAAGTTTCCTTTTATAAAACAACTTCTTGCATAAAAAGACATCATTGTATTTATTCTGGTTTCCTCCTCCTTCCTCATTCTTTTATTGGACTAAACTAAGAAGAATGTATGAGAATATCGGTGTATCACAGCATGTGAATCTGTACTTTTTCTTTGACCATATGTCTCTTTTCCAAAAAGTTCGTATAAGCAAATTAGATTTTCATAGAGGATCTGTCACCCTTACTAAACTTCATATGAGCTTTGGGTATCTCAAAACAGATATTCATAGTCCTGATAGTAGCAATCTTTGGTTGTCTACATTCACTTTTCCAAGTGCACGAATGTTGATCGTTCAGTTTGGGAAATAAATCAGTTTTTATTTTTTAAAAAACACATTTATCTCACAATTAGTTATTATAAAATGCAATCTTTAAAACACATAAGAGAACATAGTTTAAAACAAAAAGATAAAAACTGCTTTTAAATTCAAGTGAAGCCATTCTGTCATGCTGATTTATCTTGCTTATTTCACCACACTAACTAGAAACAGCAAAAATGACATGAACAGAAACTTATTTTCTGTTATACATGGAGAAGACATGGATATACATGGATATACTTGGATAAAACCTAGAAACAAGGCAAAGAATTTACAGAATATTTTTGTACCTATTAAATCCTCTGTAAATGAAGTCTTCATCTGTTGCTTAATTAACCATTGGATTTTTAGCTGAAGAAAAGGAGCATACTGTCTTGTGCATTTATGAAAACAATTTTGATATGGTTTAAAAGCTTGAGATCATTCTCAGTATCAGATTGTTCCAATTACTATACACAGAAGTTTTATGAATTATTTCTTTAGTTCTGGCACATCCAAAGACACAGACAGTCAGCAGCCCACCCAAAGTTTCACGGAGAGATTCAGCTAAGGCTAAAACTTACATGGGTTTAATTTTCTGTCCAGTCTTAAACCAGAGTTTTCTAATGCATTGCTGCCAAGGACTGTGCCGTCAAAGTGATTCATGCAAGAAATTCTAGGACTAAAAGTTTTGGAGGACTTTGGTTGGCTTATGATTGAGTTTCTTTCACTGCCATCATCAAAGTGCAATAAATAGCATTGTTTCCGTGGAAAGTTGCAGAAGCTCTGATGTGGTTTTATGTGCACACTAACCTAGAATGACAGAGGGTTTATCTGTAAGGGTTAGTATGATCTTGAGGTTTACAATTCTGTTCCTCTTCTATGTAAAAGGATAACCACTCTGCAGGGTAGACATTTGATTGAATATTCTAGGGAAAAAAAAGACTTCACATAAGAAATCGTACCATTGGAATCCCATACTCATAGTACTCCTAATATTGTTTAGAGGTATGCTTTTTCAACTAATATTAAGTTGTGGTGAACTTTGATGGTTAGGATATATTCTGGAAGGGAATAATTTTCTGGGTCTTTCAGTAAAATAGCTAAGTAATGATGATAACTTAGACTAAAGCCATATTGTATTCAATGTGTAACATGTGGACAATGTTTTTGGAATATTCACATTTATTATTCATAAGAAAATGTTACAAAATGTTCAGAATTTCAGGACCTTCTCTAACTTTGTGTTTACCTTGCTAACGAATTCCATTTATTCAAGAAACAGTTGGGTCAATTATAAGTAACACCTAAGAGCTGTGATGATAAGAGCGTGCTCACCCTGTAGAACAATGCCATCTAATGGAACAATGTCACTCACAAATGTGAGCATATATAATTTAAAAAATGTTAGTAGTCACATAAAAAGTGAAATAAATAGGCAAAGTTAATTTAACCAAATATATCAAAAAATTACCATTTAAATATGTAATTAACCTTGAAATTAAATAATTTGTTCCACTTTTTTAGCCTTCGGTCTTCAAAATCCAATGCATATTTTTGCATAAAGCATATCTCAGTTCAGACCAGACACATTTTTTGTGTTCAAAAGTCACATTGTACAGTTCATCCTACCTTATTGAACAGTGTAGGTTTGCAACTTACTAAATGCAATGGATTCTGTGGAATTTTTATATTTCTGGAGATATTTATAAATTGATATGCAAACACAGTGGGAAACAAATGACTCACTTGGATAAAGGGGAAACTAATGAAGCAAATCTTTTTTAAAGTTGCACATCTGTGAATAATTCAAAAAAATTTAGGAGAGCACATGGGCAATAAAAATGAAAAAATAGGCATAAGTGGTATCTTCCAGATTTCAAATAATTTGGTGATTATTCAAGTATAAGGTACACTGGGGAAGGTGGGGTGAAGAGGAGGCAATGGAAAAAGATTGCATAAAAAGTGGGTTTCAGAATTGCTAAAAATCCCTCTCTGTTCTGTCGAGCAGTATAGACATTGGCTGGCACACAATCTAGGGCCACTGGATTATTAGGCAGAGTTACGAGACATTCATCAAGATTAGTTGACTTATAAAAAGGTTGCATGGTCAAGTCAACTTGCATAATATTGGGTTAAATACAAATAAACTTATTTCTTCTAATATTTTTCAGTCCTTATGATATTAATGTTTATTAAAATTCATAATGGGCATATGATACGTGGTTTTTCCCAAATTAATCTGACCACTGGTCTCTTTTATTCAAGGACCATCTTACCTAACCAGGTTCTCTGGAAAACTTAGCAAATGCTGACTTAAGTAGAATCTTAGCAGGAATAAAAGGAGGACACTGTGTGACACTTCAGAAGTTTGTCCACTCTGTTTCTTGTCCTAATTAGGATCTGACTTGTGGGTAACAAATCCCTCCATGCACATTTCAATTTTGAGTAAGTGATTTTGCATACTCCTCTGTTTTAATTAGGACTAGAGAAATCAATTGTGGTATTATTACCTAATATAGCAATCTTACCATGGAAGAAAATACTATAGAGGGAAATTGGGATGAAAAAGAGGACCATTCCCCACCTCCAGAAAGAAAAGAGAAGGCAGGGGAGGGGAGGGGAAGAGCTCCAGGAGAGGGAAAAGACGGGAAAGGAGGAAAGAAGCCAGGGCAGGATGGCAGGAGTGAGGAATGGAGAACAGGGGGACAACAGGGGAGAAGGAAGAGACAGACAGAGGGTCATGACCGCTTAACTGTGTGGCAGAAGAAGAGAACAAATGAAGAAAACAAAGAATCAGTAGTCAGGGGGAAAAGAAAGCTCCATACCCATATTTTAAGAGAGGAGATAGTTTTAAGGCAAAGGAAGCAACCAACAATGCCAGAAGAGAATCACACAGGAAAATATTCATTCCATGAGAACTCCAACCTTACATTTCGTAAGAATTACTAGTTAGGTGTGTTTAATAATGAATTTTTTTTTTAAATTCTAAAACTTGAAAGTTCATGCAAATTTATGATGCATGTGTTGGGGAAGAGAGTCAGGGGAAAATGTGCTAACTGGTGAATATAAAATTATAAACATTGGACAAACAACATGTTCTCTCTAAAGGTAGAATCTAAACATTTGTTTCCTACATGCAAAAAAGGTATTTAATTTCCTTCTTAGATTTACCTGAGTGAGATTTTGAGAAGATCAGTTTTGCAGGTTTTTTCCTCTGGCTGGTTTTCAGACCTCTGTAGTCATTTCTGTCTGGTAATCTGCAGATTGCTTTCTTGTTGTGCCCTGGGAATAGAGTTCTCAGGGGCCCACTGAGAGAGATCAGTGCTCTGAATTGATCCAGGAGCATTTGTCTCCCGTGAATAAGTAATTTAGAGTTGAGAGCATATTTCACACAGCCAAAGTTAAGAGACATCTTATTTCACCAAGAAATAGGTCATTTGAAGCAGGAGACACTGAGAGTGTGCTTAAGGTAATTACGTGGAGCAGGTGGTCTTCACAGCTAGCGCTGACTTTGATGAAAGAGAGATCATAGTCTGAAAATAGCCAGTGTCATGTTGAGTTCTGGAGGGGAAAAAGGAAAAATTTAATAACCAGCTTTGAAGTGAATACCAATATTCTGTCATCCTTCACTTATTTTCCATGGCGGATTAAAGATACTATTACTATTTTAACTTTGTTGCTGTAGGAAAATTAAGAGCAAGGTTCTTTTTCCACTTCCTTAATTCATTCCTTAAAAACTTGTCCCAATTATGCCTTTTGGATTAGCATGAATCTATTTGTTTTAACTTATAAATTTCATTTTCCAAATTTAAGATTGTAACTGAGTAGAAAGAAAAAAAAATGTGGACTCTAGAGCCAGCAGAGTAGCAGTAATTTATCTTGTGTAGTCAAATCCACTTCTGAAAATTCCCAGGTAACTTCTGCAGAAGTCAGTAGAGATTGGTTATAGATGCCTGTGGATCCTGTGAAGATTTTCTCAAATTCGGTGCAGTTCCATGCTGAAAATATATTATTTCCTTGAAATGGAAATACAGGAAGAGTTCATTCAGTTTCCACAAATTATCTTATTTTTAAAATAATATTCTTCTAAAACTAATACATTATTTTACAAGTGTACTTGTATGTACACTTGTATGTACTTGTGTTACTTAGCATGTATGTATATAAATATATATACTATATATATGGCTATAGTCATATATATATAGTCAAGATGGCTGACATAAAACCTCACTGTCCTGTCTGTATTCGTTTCCTTTGCTGATGTAACAAAATACTACAAACCAGGTGGCTTAGAACAACAGAAATTTATTCTCTCAGTGTTCTATGCTGGAGGCCAGAGATGGAAACTAGCATCTGTAGGCCACGCTCAGTGTTGGAAGGGTCTTGCTCCCAGGTAGGCTCTAGAGGAGAGTGTGTTCCTTGCATCTTCTGGTGTGAATTGCTTGGCTTGTGATCACAATTCTCTAGTCTTTGAGACCAGAATATTCTAATTTCTCTCTGCTCTATCCTCACATCATTTTCTCATATGTATGTGCATGTGCATGTGTGACCTCCTAGCCATTCCTTGTTGTATGGATTCAAGTGATTGCATTTAGGGCCTTCCCAGAGAATGCAGGGATAACTTTCCCACCTCAAGATCCTCAGCACCTAAGAATTCGCAGAGATACTTTTTTGCCCCATAGGTAACATTCAAATGTCCCAGAGATTAGAGTATGGATATATTGGTGTTGAGGTGGGGAGGTGAGGCATTTCTTCAGCCTATGACACCATGGACACGTGATGCCAATTCTTTCCCCGCCGATAGAATTCTGCTTTTGTCGAGAGGTCACCATTTCCATAAAATGTAGGCAGTGACTTAAGCTGAATGTAAAGCAGGTGGGGCCGTCTATCTCTACCTGCTCCAAGTGGCCCTGTGATCCAGGTCCAGCAAATGACATGTAAGAAGACATCAGTTTGGGAATTAGTTTTCAGAAACGGCTTCAGTGAAGGCACTGAAGTCATGAACTTGGCACGACTAAGCTATCTCTGGCCCCATCTTCCACCTTGAAATCATACATGACTCCTCCTTTCTAAGATAATAGTTGGTGACCATGAGGAAAAAAAGCCAATAAAGAGAAAAAGGTGCAAAGCGAAATATAGAAAAAAATCGAAAGGTCATTATTAAGCAGCTGAAACAGTGCCAACAACTGCCCATTCCAGTCTTCTTGCTATGTTAAAGTGTAAAAATAACTACATAAATAAATAAAACAGACCAGTATTTGTTTAAACCACGGGTAGTCAGATTTTCTGTTATTGCAGCCAAAAGCATCCCTAACTGATACATTCTGAAATATTTGGAAAATCTGAGGAGCATGAAAAAGAAAAAGAAAAAAACAAAAACAAAAACACAGTTTTTGTTCACAACCAGAAACTCTCACTGTTAACATTTTGTAGTATATTTTTCCAGCCATATCAAAGGAACTTTATAGTACATACTGTTTCAGAATTGCTTTATATGGCCTAATTATGTTATGACAACTTTGTCATGTCATTAAATATTAATTTGCAAGATGACTATCTGCATGGTGGACCATCATTTTAATAAACCATGATTAAATAATCTTAACTGAAGATTTACTTAAAAATTAAAAATGGAAGGGTGCTAGGTGGCTCAGTTAGTTAAGCATCTGACTTTGGCTCAGGTTATGATCTCAGGGTCCTGGGATCCAGCCCAGCGTGGGTCTCTCTGCTCAGCTAGGAGTCTGCTTCTCTCTCTTCCACTGTCTTGTGAGCTCTCTCTCTGTCTCTCTCTCAAAAAAGTAAATGGACTTATTTCGCTAAGCATGATACGCTCTAGTTCCATCCATGTTGTCGCAAATGGCAAGATTTCATTTCTTTTGATGGCTGCATAGTATTCCATTGTGTATATATACCACATCTTCTTGATCCATTCATCTGTTGATGGACATCTAGGTTCTTTCCATAGTTTGGCTATTGTGGACATTGCTGCTATAAACATTCGGGTGCATGTGTCCCTTTGGATCACTACATTTGTATCTTTAGGGTAAATACCCAATAGTGCAATTGCTGGGTCATTTAAGTATTTCATTTCTAGTCTATTTCCTATTGATCCTCAGAAGAATGTTTCAAGGTTTGTTCATTATTATTGGTATTATCTAGTGTTTCTTTGTTTAGCAATAAAATGTAAAATGAACACGGACAGCAAAATAAGAAAAAAAGTGCTAAGCAGTTTGAGTCTGAACCATAATAAAATGTTTCCAGTTTCACAGTATTTCATCTCCACTGGAAGAGGGGGAAAGTCTGGGAGGAAAAAAATCTAGTTAGAATTGACTGAAGGAGTGATTATGTTGCTAAAGAGATTTTTTTCATTATACTCCATATGAATCTCATCCTTTGTCATACTATTTTCTTTTAGTTACACATTCTCAAGTATAGTATTTCTTTTAATCAAAATAGCTTTTATGGAAAAGATAACACAGCATATTGTGATATAATAAGCCTTGAAATATAAAACCGATATGTAATATTGATACAAAAGAAAAAGCCAAGGATTTCTTTTGTTAGCTATTCAGAAAATGAATTGATTGAAAATATGAGTCTGACAACTAATTCTCTGTCACAAAATTTGTAGGAGGAATCAGACCCAGTAGCTTCAAGAAAACGAACAAAAAGCTTGTCTTTTTCTCATCCCTGGAAATAAGTATACAATAAGGGAGCACTGAGTAAGAGAATCTCATTCTAGCAAATGCTGACTATCCATGGAAATATTACCACTCGTGGAGAACCATAAGTAGCAGTGGGAGAAAGCGCTGAAGGATTTCTGGTTAAACCAATGATTCACGCAGAAAAAAATCTAATACTGTTCTTTCTCACTGAGCCCACATTACCAAACGCTTAGTCTGCATGTAGGAGTTTATAATGCAGTTTTTATAAATTTGTAATCCTACATGTATTTTCCATTTGTCATACACACACACACACACACACACACACACACTCGTAGGGGGAGGTGTGATAATGAAAGGAAATAGTAGGTTTCCATAGCAACATAACAGACAATCCATAACATGGAGGTGATGTGATATAAACAGCTTCTTCCTCCAAAGTGAGGGGTGGATATACAATCAACATTATGCAGTTATCAGCCAAATGCACACATTTGTGTAAGTCAGAAGACACTTAATTTAATTCAGAGTTAGCTGTAGCTCAGTTGCTCAGAATATGTCATCCCAGTGACTCTTCTTTCTCCTAGTATAATTGATGACAACACAAGTGACAGAAAGAAAGGAAAGGAGTCTTTTGGTTAGTTAAATAATATTGCCAATAATTTGATATGTTTTAAATTTTGATATTTGATTCTGTTGATCTCAAAAATAACCATCACCGGAACTCAGTTTTTGCTGGGCACACATCTATATTGAGATAACAATTCCATGCTATCTGTTGGCATTCCAAGTTATATGCACAAGAACTAAAAGAAAAAAAAAAATCTAAACAGGTTGTGAATCATATTGGCAATTACATGGCAATCACTATATCATCTTGCATGTTATCCTCACTTGCTAGTTTAGTAAATTCAATTTGAACTTGTTATCATTAAGATTTCAAGGCATTGGCCAGCAGCTGTAATCCATCTACTTTAAAATATTTTTTTTCTGCAGTGATGAAAATAAGTCACAAAGAAAAAAGGGTGATATAAAGTATTAATGGCATCTCGTGGCTTCTAAAAATGGTATACAGAGATAATATAATATGTTTAAAGGTCTGAGAGGATGGGGAGCAATACTGTGACTTACAAGAAATGGCCAAATATGTATTTCTCCTATGTATTTGGTCTTTGTTCAGTTTCTGGCTCATAGCTCCTAAAACTCTTGAAATTTCTTGTGATAAGGGAGATAAAGGTGGTTTTTGTTGTGTTAGTGAGGCAACTTTCCAAAGCCTTTGGGTAAGGATGTCAGGTTGGTTGCCTGGAGGACCAACCAAGTTATTAGAGTGTTAGAAGTCTCAGTCTCAGCCCTAGACCTCTGGGGAAGGGAGAGTAACTGGAGGTTGAATCAGACAATGGCCAGGGACTTAATCAGTCATGGCTATGTAATGCAGCCTCCATAGAAACCCAAAAGGACTGCATTCAGAGAGCTTCTGGGTTGATGAACAGGTGGAGAAGCAGGGAGATTGGTGCACCTGGGGAGGGCATAGAAGCTCTGTTTTCTTTTTTCACACCTTGCTTTACGCATCTCTTCATCCAAATGTTGATTTTGTCCTTTATCTTATCCCTCAACAAACTGGTAAATATAAGTAAGTTTTCCCTGAGTTTTGTAAGCCACTTTGGCAAATTAATCAAACCTATGGAGGATAGTGTTGGAACTTCCAACCTGTAGCCAGCGGGTCAGAACAGAGGTAGCAGCCTGGGAACTACAGCTGAAGTAGGGGCTGGGAAATGTCCATCTTGTGGGACTGAACTCTTAACCTGTGGAGTTCTGGTATAGATGCATCTGGGTAGATGTCAGAATTGAGTTGAAGTTCAGACATTCTGCTGGTGTCTGAGAATTGCTTGGTGTTGTGTGGGAGAGGATCCTGGATCGGGGTCTGAGAATCCCTAAAATACGGAGTGTAACGATCTACTCATCCACACTCTTCCAAATCATGGTGAAAATGATGGATCACATTTCAGTTCAGTAAAGGCAGTATCAGAACTTTTGTGGTACTTCTGAGTCAAGAAAGGAAAAACTGAATTATAAGCCTAAAAACAAATTCCTGTCAATCATTATCAATCACTTTATTCTTAGTTTCCAACTCCTAAGGAACCTACTCTCAGGATTAGTCCTTCCTTTCTTAGCCTCCTCAAGTTTCCCACTTCCTTCTCAACCACAGTCATGCACTTCATAGCTTGCAAATTGTAAAAATCTTTGGTTCACTCAATTTCCTTCCTTAGCTACTATGCTATTTCCTTTTTGCTTCTACTAAAAAATGTTTTTGATTGATACCTTCACTGAAAAGTCCTTAATGTTCTTACGCTGCTTTCTAGGCTTAGCATTACCAAAATTGAACTGCTAAAGTAGTTTCCAACACCTTACACAATCGTTGATTGACCTTCATTCTCCTGGACCCTTTTGTGGCCTTGGACTCTGCTGACTCTCTCCTCATGAAATACTTTCTTCCCTTGGATTCTATTAAATAACAATATCTTGTTTGTTTGTTTGTTTGTTTGTTTTTCCACCAAGCTTCCAAGAGATCCTTGTCTGGCTTAGGATCCTGACTGTAAACTGGGAGTCCAAATGTCAAACACTTAACCGACTAAGCCACCCAGGTACCCCAGGTATTTCTTGGTTTTAATGAATCAGTTTACGCAAATGCCTTACACGTGAATCTTCTGTGTAGACATATGGATTTTCTTTCACCTTCTCTTATACTATGGGAAAACCTGCTTTCTTCTTGCCATGTGGTGTCCAATCTGTCCTTAACCACAAGCATTTTTTTTTAAAGATTTTATTTATTTATTTGACAAAGAGATCACAATAGGCAGAGAGGCAGGCAGAGAGAGAGAGAAGCAGGCTCCTTGCTGAGCAGAGAGTTTGACTTGGGGCTCAATCCCAAGACCCTGAGATCAGACCCGAGCAGAGGCTTAATGTGAGCCACCCAGGGGCCCCACCACATGCAATTTTTGTTTTTTTTTTCTTCCAAATGCACTGCTGCTTTGTTGAGGGCATGAACTCCATACTTGGAGGGTGAACAAGGAGCAGGGGAGCAGGTGAGAGAGAAGACTTTGCCAGAGCATATTTTCACTCTCCTTCCTTACCTCCTCCCCATGGTGCTCCTTCATGTGTTCCAGTATACTTGGATAAAAGGAAAGACCTGAAAGATATTCTTCTTTGTCAACAGTCAACTCTCAGTGCTGAAAACAATGGGTGATAAAATGTTCTAGGGTCTAAAGAGAGAACCCAGACATATCTCCAGAGGAGACCAAAGTATGGAAGACTTTATGTTAGAGAATTTCTCATTCATTAGAAAGAAGGGTCTTCAGAGAACAGGGGAGTATAGAAAGCTTGTGATGTTTCTCCTTCCCCATACACTCCACCTGGAGAAGTCTGAAGGGGAAGGCATAAGGTAGCTTGTACTGGGAGCAAGGGCAAATGGCAGATGTGATATGTGGAAACAATGCTCATTGTTCCCATTGTTTAATAGATGGCAAGAAACTAGCCCATCTTGAGTTACTTGTCAACACCCTCCCCTGCTGGAATGTTAGGTAACACAAAAGGTCTGTGGGCTTACCACTGAGAACTGGACATGGGTAAGTGGGTAAGTGGAAGAAGAGTGTCAACCTGAGTGATTCACTCAAGTCAGAATGGCAGTGGGAGAGAGCCCAGGAGGAGAGGGTGGCACTTTCTGAAAAATCCATAAATTTTTCTCATGGATTTTGGTACCTGCCATGACATTCTGCCCCCGAAGAGAGAGATCCAAAGAGCACTAGCTAATTTTAAAAAGGGCTCAGTCCCTTTTTCTTTCACACTTTCCTTCTGCTGATAGAAGCCAAGGAGCCAGAGGCATTGGGATTAAGCGGGCAGACCACCAGCATTTGCGGTCCTTGAACCCTGGGGTTCACTCTAAGCTTAGAGGCGTGGGAATTACCTTTAAACTGGCTTTAAACCAGATGAGGTAGAAACTTTCATTTCTTAACTGTACCCTAATACTAAAAAGTTTTACAACTCACTAATACCTACAATGATGTGATTCCTGAGATGTCAAGAAAAAGGAAAGAGATCCAGTAGAGTACATTTGAAGGCTGTGGTGGGAAACAAATCCTCTAGGGTCAGCTCATTTATTTAATCAGTGAATAGTAAAAGTAATCATGGTGGTGAGACTGGCAGTAGACCTCATGGTAGTAGTTGTAGAAATAACAGTGGTGATAGATGCTGTTCATAGAATGCCTACTTGAGCCAGTCATGATGTTAGGGGCATCAAGTGTATGATCTCTAATCTTTCCTACAAATTATTTTTTTTTTATTTTGATTTTTTTTTATTAATTTTTTATTTTTTATAAACATATATTTTTATCCCCAGGGGTACAGGTCTGTGAATCACCAGGTTTACACACTTCACAGCACTCACCAAATCACATACCCTCCCCAATGTCCATAATCCCACCCCCTTCTCCCAAACCCCCTCCCCCCGGCAACCCTCAGACAAATTAGCAATGTAGTTGTTCTGTTGCCAACAAGCATGGAAAGAAACTGAAGCTCATGGACATAAATAAATCAGGTCACACAGGCAGCAATTAAAAAAAATGAATTTAAAGAAACATAATTAATCGGCAGGAGGACGGAATGCATTTTCAACAGTCACCTCTTACTTTGATCAGTCTTGTCTTCTTACTATCTTAAGAGCTTCCAGGTCCTATTGATTCTGGGCTTGGGGTGGCACCACCATCACTCCCACTCCTTGACCTTTGGGAATAAGATGATCCATACGTTCCACTTCAACCTCCACCAGCTTTTTATTAGTATACGGAGAAACAATCACTGTCTCTGTGCTTTTGCTACTTCATTCTGGTCCAGAAATGTTCCACATGCAATAAATATTTGTGCCACATAAATCAATATCCTATTTTTAGATTGGCCTGCAGACATTAGCTACAATGTATAATGTCATTTCCATAGGAAAACATGTTCTCAGTCTCAGGTGGAATGATTCACAAGTAATCTTCACACTGCCAACTTCAAATGAATATAATGATAAATGTGATTATGATTATGCACATTAATGGCAGGAATCAGTGAAATATATATTAAAAATCAAATATTTAGCTTCAGAATGCATTGTGCAATTCAGCTCATATGTTCTCTAAGCAATTGGCAGAGATGCTTGAGGGAACTGCTGAGTGGCTGGGAAAACCAGGTAGTGATAATTCACAGGGTGGATCACCATGAACAAAGACATGACTGCTGTTCCCCTCACTCCCCCACAAATGCTTCTTTCTGACATCCCTGAGCAAGTTAGGGAAATAGGGAACATAACTGCGTAGGCACTGGCAAAGTCAAACAAACAACCAGATCTCCCAATGGACCTTCCTTTGTCTGTCTGGTTAGCTTGTCTGTCACCATGGTTGGGCATCTCATTAATCATCATTAAGAACCTGGGGTGCCTGGGTGGCTCAGTGGGTTAAAGCCTTTGCCTTTGGCTCTGGTCATGATCCCAGGGTCCTGGGATCGAGCTCTGCATTGGGCTTTCTGCTCAGCAGGGAGCCTGCTTCCTCCTCTCTTCCTCTGCCTGCCTCTCTGCCCACTTGTGATCTCTATCAAATAAATAAATAAAATCTTTTTTAAAAAATCATCATTAAGAACCTTCTGAGAAAGAGGCTGGTGCTTTGTGAGATCATGGCATTCAGAGACAGATTCAGTTCAATTCCCTGACCTGTTCTTTAATGATGTGACCCAGAGTATCATTTACTTAATCTCCACAGATTGATTTGCTTATTTCAATACTAGGATATTAAATTATACTGTAATTGATCAATTAATCCCATGAAAAATATGATTATTTAAAATGCACTGTTGGACTTGAATGGTTTAAAATATTTGCTGATTCCACAAACATTTAACAACAATTTATTTTGTATCAGACACTATACTCAACAGGGAACACAAATAAATAGATTCTGTTTATCCAGAAACTGGATGTCTAGTGGCTTTGTTGACCCAGCTCACTTCTATGGCACTAAGAACTTTCTTCAGGTTTTTTTTTTTTTTTTTTGCAAAATTAATTTGCTAGTTGAAGATCCCACACTCACTTAACATCTGGCCATGTTTATCATATGACTCATAGGTGGAATTAAAAGAAAATAGAATATCTCTGACTAGACAGGGTAGTTGCTGCCATGAAGCTTGTTAACTCTCTTCCAAAGTAGAGTCAAAAGTCAGAGTGAGGCCTTATAAGATGACAATCTGAACAACCTGAGTCAAGAGCCAGACCACAGAAGTTGGTCTGAGCCATGATGGAGTTTTGGACACTATCGCAAGAGCCGTGGGAGGGCTTGGGGTCAGGATCTAAACAGTGGAGTCCTTCATAATTGGATAGATATCGGAAAGATTATTCTGGTTGATGTATTGGCATCAAAGGAGCCTCCCTACTTGGCCACAGTATAAGAATTTGCTCTGTGATGTCCTTCAGGGTGGTCCTTGGAGACAAACTGTCTCTGCCACCCTCATCAAGCCCCATGAGGGAGGTGAATTATTCAGGGGGGAGGGAGGGAGTTGTGCAATACAAGAGAGACAAGTTGGAAGCCTCATTTGGAGTTACAGTTCCCTTTATGCTTCCTATGCTCCAAGCAATGCTGATCTTTAGTCTCTCAAAGGAGCCATGTTCCTTATCATTTCAGGGCCAATTATAGCCTGTTTCCCCTGGCTGGAACTCTCTCCCAACAACCCATCCTTAACACCAAAGCACTCTTCAACTCTCACCCTCTCAGGGCACTCATTTAGCTACCTTGTGCTAAATACTATATACACATGGCATATGCTATGTGCTATTCGCTATATTCTACATACCATATGCTATACACAATATACTTATACTAAAATCTATACAGTAGATACTGCTTACGGTACATTTCCTTCATATCATGGCATTTATCACTATTGCTTAGTATATATTACTATTTCTGATTATTAGGTTAAATATCTTTCCCAATAAAAAGCAAGTTGGAAACCACATCTGTTTTGTTTTCCATTATATATCTACTGCTCCATAAATATTTTTCAAAAACTGAATAATAAAAAATGATCACTTAGAATAAATTAATTTTGGGATTTCTGGAGGGAAGATAAATGGATTGATGGAAAGTTGAGGAAAGTTATAGTTTGAGAAGAAGTATGAAGGCAGAAATGAGCACATCGTGGGTGACATCTGAATGTCTGTTTTGGTTATTTTAATCAGTGTAAGTTTAAATCTACACTTGTGAAACTTTGTCCTAAGAGTAGTGATGTGCTGTGGCTGGCCTTCTTTCACTGTCAGAGTCAGGGTCCTGAAACTGCTCTGGGAGACTTGCTCTTTAAAGGTAACTTTCAAAAGTCTTCCTGATGAACAGAAGCCACTCCAGGAAAGGGGTCATTCAGGGGAGGGTATTTTGTGTGTTAGAGTTTGTTCTGTTCAGAATATTTTTGCTTTTGCTATTTGGACTCCTATCCTTTAGAGTAGAAATTACTTTAAGATATTTAGATATTTACCTCTTAGGACTGAGAATGTGTATATTTATCTGAAATAAAACAATTTCAGATTAATCTAGAATATTCTTCCTAAGGAAGTTCTCTTTAGTAATTCTTCCAGATTAATCTTTTTATAGGTTTTGTAAATGGCTCTAGATACAAATTAAATACTTGGCAGTTCTCCCTATCAGACTTCTTAGATTCCTATCCTCTACCTACCTATCTTCCTCACATTTTGAAATACTTGAAATAGATTTGCAATATTATCCTTAGAAATTCAGTGAAGAAAACCTTTATCTCATCTGTGTTTCCTCTATTTGCTCAAAGAATTTAATTTGGGGTCTTATATCATAACCAAGGGGAGGACATAATTCAGGGAATAAACAAGTCTCTTGAGGACAAAAGCCGATTGTTACTCAAGATGCTCTGATTGATCTCGAAACAGACAGATTATACTTTATTACCTATAACCACGAATGAAAAATCGGTCATTACAGCAACAAGTATTCCTGGATCCTTTTGCCCTGCCCTCTTCACTGAAATGTGGTGTTTATCACATCGTGTTTTGTAGGGCTTAGAGACAGTCAGCAATTTTTTAAAAAATTGAATCCGTATTCAGATAAACTTAGGGATTACCACATTCCAAATTGTCCTTTTGGGGATTTACATCAGATTAAAACCTCTAAGAGGTTTCCTATAGTTTTTAGGAAAAGGTGTTGTAAAATGAACTAACATAGAGCCTTAGGAAAAACAGTCAAGGCACTGAGGACAGGTGTACTAGTAGGTCCTGTGTATCTCCCATCCTTTCCCCAGTGCCCTGTGCACTGTACATAGTTCATACATGTTACATGAGGGAGAGAAGAGAGATGTTAGTGTCAGTTAAGAAAATCTGTGTGTGATAGTTCAAGTAAAATCATATAATGGCATCACATTATCTGATTTCAAGCTTTACTACAAAACTGTGATCACCAAGACAGCATGGTACTGGCATAAAAACAGACACATAGACCAGTGGAACAGAGTAGAGAGCCCAGATATGGACCCTCAACTCTATGGTCAAATAATCTTCAACAAAACAGGAAAAAATATACAGTGGAAAAAAGTCTTTTCAATAAATGGTGCTGGGAAAACTGGACAGCTATATGTAGAAGAATGAAACTCGACCATTCTCTTACACCGTACACAAAAATAAACTCAAAATGGATAAAAGACCTCAACATGAGACAGGAATCCATCAGAATCCTAGAGGAGAACATAGACAGTAATGTCTTCGATATCAGCCACAGCAACTTCTTTCAAGATATGTCTCCAAAGGCAAAGGAAACAAAAGTGAAAATAAACTTTTGGGACTTCATCAAGATCAAAAGCTTCTGCACAGCAAGGGAAACAGTCAACAAAACAAAGAGGCAACCCATGGAATGGGAGAAGATATTTGCAAATGGCAGTACAGACAAAAGGTTGGTATCCAGGATCTATAAAGAACTCCTCAAACTCAACACACACAAAACAGATAATCATATCAAAAAACGGGCAGAAGATATGAACAGACACTTCTCCAATGAAGACATACAAATGGCTATCAGACACATGAAAAAAATGTTCATCATCACTAGCCATCAGGGAGATTCAAATTAAAACCACATTGAGATACCACCTTACACCAGTTAGAATGGCCAAAATTAGCAAGACAGGAAACAGCATGTGTTGGAGGGGATGTGGAGAAAGGGGAATGCAAGTTGGTGGGAATGCAAGTTGGTGCAGCCACTTTGGAGAACAGTGTGGAGATTCCTCAAGAAATTAAAAATAGAGCTTCCCTATGACCCTGCCATTGCACTACTAGGTATTTACCCCAAAGATACAGATGGAGTGAAAAGAAGGGCCATCTGTACCCCAATGTTTATAGCAGCAATGGCCACGGTTGCCAAACTGTGGAAAGAACCAAGATGCCCTTCAAACAGATGAATGGATAAGGAAGCTGTGGTCCATATACACTCTGAAGTATGATGCCTCCATCAGAAAGGATGAATACCCAACTTTTGTAGCAACATTGAAGGGACTGGAAGAGATTATGCTGAGTGAAATAAGTCAAGCAGAAGGAGTCAATTATCATATGGTTTCACTTATTTGTGGAGCATAACAAAGAGCATGGAGGACATGGGGAGATGGAGAGGAGAAGGAAGTTGAGGAAAATTGGAAGGGGAGGTGAACCATGAGAGACTATGGACTTTGAAAAACAATCTGAGGGATTTGAAGTGGCAGGGGGTGGGAGGTTGGGGGAATCAGGTGGTGGGTATTAGTGAGGGCACGGATTGCATGGAGCACTGGGTGTGGTGTAAAAATAATGAAGACTGTTATGCTGAAAATAAAAAAAAAAAAATCATATAATGTCAAGAAAGCATGCTTACCAGTTCATCAGTGTTTGAAAAGTGTGGGTTTAAGTTAGTATCAATATTAAAATTAGAGGAAAGCTCATTAACAAGTTTTCATTTGATATCTTTCCAAATTATCACTCATTCCCAGTCTTCTAATGTTTTTTGTTTCCTTTAGAGCTTTCCAAGTATGTGACACTTCCTGAACCTGTAGATCTCTAATGAATACAGCTTGATGAGTTGGGGGTAAATAGTCATCCATGAAACCATCACCGAATCAAAGCCATAAACATATCCATAATCTAAAGTTTCCTTTCATTCATTCATTCATTCATTCATTCATTGTTTTTTCTCTGTATTTTTGTAAGAACACTTAACAGAAGATCTTCCCTATTAGCAAATTTTTAAGTATACAGGCCAGCATTTTTAATCCCAGTTTTATTGAGATCTAATTGATATATGGCACTGTGTATATTTAAGATTTTACTTCACATATATTGTGAACTGATTGCCACAATGAGTTTAGTTAACATCCATCATCTCATATACATAAAAAAGAAAGCTAAAGAAAAGGAAAAAAAAATTTCCCTTGTGATGGGAAGTCCTAGGATCAACTGACTCTCGTTACATCTTTCAAATATACCATAGACCAGTATATAACTATAGTCATATTTTATATTACATCCCTAGTGCTAGTTTTTAAAAAAAATATGTATTATTGAAATATAGTTGACAGGCAGTGTCCCATTTATTTCAGGTGTACAGCATAGTCATTCAACACTTCTATGCATTACTCAGTGAGCACCATGATAAATGCAGTCACCATCTGCTACCATCCAACATTATTACAATAGTAATTCTATTCTCTATGCTGTACTTTTCCTCTCTATGAGTTATTTATTTTATAGCTGGAAGTTTGTACCTTTTAATCACCTTCACCTATTTTGCCCGTTCCCTATATCCACCAGTTTTTTCCCTCTGGCAACCACCAGTTTTTTTCTTCGTAGACAATATGGTATTTTTAACTATGAGCCCTATATTGTACTGTAGCTCTCCGGAACCTGTTTTGCGTGTGTGTGTTTTGTTTTGTTGTTTTATTTTTATAAATAGTCATTGGATATCAAATTTGCAATAGATGAAAAATTCAAATCATAGGTGGATAAAAAAGACTGAGGGGTAAAAAAATGCTGAAGGTTTTTAAAGATTTTGTAAAGCAATCATGAGGAAGTTCTGTGAGGATTTCTTGTGGTTGTTTATATATAAAGGATGAAAAGATCAGGTCAGAACTGAGATCAACAAATATCTTGATCATTTTCTGAAGGAGAAAAAGAAAATTTTGAGCCTTTCCTAATTCTGTGACAATAAATTGCCTAGTTAAAAGAAGAAGGAGGAGGAGGAGACGACTCCTATCCATGATGACTTGAAATGCTAACTCATACCCTCAGGGATGTTAAAATATTTCCATTTCTTTCTCTTTATGAAATAGAGTATCACAGTCTCCCAAATTTCTGCTAATACTAATAGTTAATATTATGATATGTTTCAGTCTCCTATTTTCAGGATGGATTTAGCAATAGCTATTGAGTTTGGGACAGTGTGTCAATGACAGTATGTCATCATTTTTTATAATGCATTATTTTTCTAAGTACCACACTGCAGCCTTTAATGGGATTTACTGTCATGTAGTGGTTTTTAAATGTTTCCATACAGATTGGCAACTTGAGGACGTTGGAGGTTGTTACTTCTTGAGTGAAAAAGCAGCTTCTCTCTTATGCTGATAGATTATATTTCCAGTGATATACCGAAAACATTAAAAGCTCATTATACCAGAGTCTTTTTTCTTCTAGGATGTTCCGCCCCAGTGTTTATAAGCTTAGCTCTAAAGAATTAGATCAGTTTTATTATTTTTCCTGAGAAAATATCTCCTTGTCTTCAAGTTTCTGAATGATGATTGTCATCAGTAATTTTCCTTTTGAAAATCATCTTTCTGATATTTTCTTTCAGATATAAAATAATTATAAGATCATCTCAAAAGAGAATACTTAAATACATTTTTTTAATATTACTGTAATGAGGAAGTATAATAAATCTTTAGAACTGGGAAAATCCATAACTAGTAATGCAATTCTTAAACACTGAGAGTAAGCTCCTGGAGGGCAGGAGCCTCTCCATCTTTTCACTGCTGTATCCGTACCAAAAACAGCATCTGAACTGAGTCAGCCCTCAGGTTGCTAGGTGGAGGGAAGGATGAATGAACTATTTGCAAAGCACAGTTTTCTCTTCCAAGCAGTCGTAGAGATGTAGTAAAGTCTGAGTCAGATCCTCTTTCTCTTCAAAGAGAAATTAATATGTCTATCAAAGAAAACAAAAAACACTTCATATATATAGTAGTTTGGGGTGTGTGTGTGTATATGTAAATATATAACAAAAATATTCTCAGTGGTGTGGGAAGTAGAAAACGGACATGAAAGTTCAAAAGAATGTGAGACATCTGCCTGCCAGGGATGGAGATTGCTTTGAAAGAAATGTTTAACATAAAGCTGGAGAAGGTACGATTTTGACAGGTATAGTTTATGCAGAAGAAGGGCTGCCCAGGAGTGGGAAACAGAGATGAGAGTTTCCAGAAAGGAGCTGAAAAACAGTGCAGGGTAGAAGACCTGTTCTTGCCTACCCTGGGGAGAAAACTGGACAGATAAATTAGTGCTGGGTCAAGGAGGGCCACGGAATGACAGACCATGTCACTTAGAGCTATGTAACTATCACCTTGCACTGTTAATCATCCCTCTTTCCTGGGATCTTTATCATGAGCAATACTAGGGGATGGCCTGATCTAATTCCCTTTCTATTTCTATTTCTTTAGTTCAGCAGTGGCATTCATACTATAAACCCCTCCTCTTTTGAAATCATCAGTGCTTTGGGTTTCTGTGACATCTTGCCTGGTTTACTTCCTCCTTCTATCATTTTCTATTACTCTCACATAAATTCATTTTAACCTTGATGGTAAATTCTTCATGACATTTTAAAAGAAATTTATCATCCTATTACTTTAAAAAATTGAAATTCTTTTAGCTACACCAGCAACTGTTAGGATGTTTTGTAATTTGAAAGATAGGCAAATTTCTTCTTTCAGTGTTAGGTTTTTTAAAACAATTGTGTTAGATTCAGAGAAAATATATTTCACTTGGAGCATAGATGTTCTCCAAGTAAAATATACACATTTGTAAACTAACATCTGGTTTAGTTTAGTTCAGAAGTTAAACCAAAAATGTCAAAGTGAAATGTTTGTTTTGTCAATAAACATTGTAAAGAATCAGGCTGTAGTCATTGCAAGAAAGACATATTTACTTTGTTTTTAAAATTAGTTAAGAATGACTAAATATTGGTGGTATTAGATTTAAGTATACTGTTAAACCTCTAAGATGTTTTATGAAAACTCCATGGTAAGCACAAAAATAAAACAGATAGAAGATACACAAAATAAAAGTGAAAGGAAAAAAATATCATTACAAAATCAATGAAATACAAAGTGGCTAGCAAGACAAGAAAAGATGGACAAAAGAGCTACAAGACAGACTGAAAATAACTAACAATAGCAATAGTAATAATTACTTTAAATGTAAATAAGTTAAACTTCCCAATCAAAAGGCTTAGAGTGATTGAATTGATTTTAAAAATTCAACTACATAGGGCACCTGGATGGCTCAGTGGGTTAAAGACTCCCTTTGGCTCCACTGGGATCGAGCCCTGCATCGGGCTCCCTGCTTGGAGGGGAGCCTGCTTCCCCCCCCTCACTCTGCCTGCCTCTCTGCCTACTTGTGAACTCTGTCTGTCAAATAAATAAATAAAATCTTTAAAAAAAAATTCAACTACATGCTATCTACAAGACACTTGCTTTAGATTAGAGGACACATGTAGAGTAAAAGAATGGAAAAACATATTCCATGTAATTGGTAATCAAAAGAACAGGGGCAGCAATATTTATGTCAGACAAAATACACTATAAGTGAAAGCTCTCACAGGAGACAAAGGACATTAAATAATGGTAAAAAGAGTCAATACAGAGACTCTGTGTGACTCAGTCACAAAGGACATTAAATAATGGTAAAAAGAGTCAATACAGTGACTCTGTGTGGCTCAGATTAAGCCTCTACTTTTGGCTCAGGTAATGATCCCAGGCTCCTTGCTCAGAGCCTACTTCTCCCTCAGCCTCTCTCCCAGCTTGTACTTGCTCTCTCTCTGACAAATAAAAATTTAAAAAATGAAATCTTCAAAAATTCTCTGATTCTCTCTCTCCCTCTGCCCTCTCACTCTCTCTCCAACAAATAAATAAATCTTTTTAAAAACAAGTGAATACATTAAGAAGATACAACCAGTATAAATATATGTGCACCCAACATCAGAGCTCCTGAATATAGAAAGCAAACATTGATAAACTGAGGGGAGGAATAGATAGCAAAATAATAGTAGAGAATTTAATAGTCCACATTCGATAATGGAAACAACATTCAGACAGAAAATCAATAGAGAAATGGTATTCTTAAATAACACTATAGAACCTAACAGACATATATGGACTATCCCATTCAATAGCAATAGAACAAACAATCTTCTTAAGTGCACATGGAACATTCTCCAGGATAGATCATATATTAGGCCACAAAAAGAGTCTTAATATATCAGACATATCCCAACCACAATAGGAAGAAACTAGAAATTAATAGCAAGAAAGAAAACTGGAAAATTCACAAATAATGTGGAAATTCAAAAAACACATTCTCAGACAACTAATGAGTCAAACAAGAAGTCAAACGGAAATTATATAATAACTTGAGACAAATGAAAATAAAACCACAGCATACCAAAAGGTAAGGGATGTAGCAAAAGCAGAAATAAGAAGGAAGTTTATAATTAAAAGCATGTACATCAGAAAGGAAGATCTCAAATAAAGTAACTTTTCATGTCAAAGAACTAGAAAAAAAACCACAAGCTGAGTTCAAAGTTAGCAAAAGGAAGGAAAAAACAAAAATTAGAGCAGAAATAAAATAAAATAAAATTTAAATAAATTTAATTTAAATAAATAAATAAAATAAAATAAATTTATTTAAATAAATAAAATAAAAATTAGAGCAAAAATAAAACAAAAACAACAGAGATATCAAGAGGTGTTTTTGAAAAAGATCAACAAAAATGAGAAACCCTTAGATTAGCTAGGGAAATAAAGAGAAATAACTCAAACAAAATCAGACATGAAAGAGGAGATATTAAAACTTACATCACAGAAATAAAAAGGATCACAAAAAATTACTGTGAACTATGAAAAAATTACTGTGAATTATATGCATTGGATAACCTAAAAACATATGGATAAATTCCTAGAAACATAAACTCTACCAAATGCTAAATCATGAAGAAATGGAAAACCTAAACCTATCTATAATTAGCAATTAAATTATTTTTGATTCATAGATTATTTTTTAATATCTTTTTTTTTTTAATTTCTCTACAGTGTAACAGTATTCATTATTTTTGCACCACACACAGTGCTCCATGCAATACATGCCCTCCTGGCTCCCCCAACCTGGCTCCCCCAACCTCCGACCCCCCGACCCTTCAAAACCCTCAGGTTGTTTTTCAGAGTCCATAGTCTCTCATGTTCCCCTCCCCTTCCAATTTCCCTCAACTCCCTTCTCCTCTCCATCTCCCCATGTCCTCCATGTTATTTGTTATGCTCCACAAATAAGTGAAAGCATATGATAATTGACTCCCTCTGCTTGACTTATTTAATTCAGCATAATCTCTTCCAGTCCCATCCATGTTGCTACAAAAGTTGGCTATTCATGCTTTCTGATGGAGGCATAATACTCCATAGTGTATATGGACCACATCTTCCTTATCCATTCATCTGTTTGAAGCGCATCTTGGTTCTTTCCACAGTTTGGTGACCATTGCTGCTATAAACATTGGGGGTACAGATGGCCCTTCTTTTCACTCCATTTGTATCTTTGGGGTAAATACCCAGTAGTGCAATGGCAGGGTCATAGAGAAGCTCTATTTTTAATTTCTTGAGGAATCTCCACACTGTTCTCCAAAGTGGCTGCACCAACTTGCATTCCCATCAACAGTGGAAGAGAGTTCCCCTTTCTCCACATCCTCTCCAACACACGTTGTTTTCTCTCTTGCTAATTTTGGCCATTCTAACTGGTGTAAGGTGGTATCTCAATGTGGTTTTAATTTGAATCTCCCTGATAGCTAGTGATGATGAACATTTTTTCATGTGTCTGATAGCCATTTGTATGTCTTCATTGGAGAAGTGTCTGTTCATATCTTCTGCCCGTTTTTTGATATGATTATCTGTTTTGTGTGTGTTGAGTTTGAGGAGTTCTTTACAAATCCTGGATATCAACCTTTTATCTGTACTGTCATTTGCAAATATCTTCTCCCATTCCGTGGGGTGCATCTTTGTTGTTGACTGTTTCCTTTGCTGTGCAGAAGCTTTTGATCTTGACATCCCAAAAGTTTGCCTTTGGAGACATATCTTTTTTTTTTTTTAAAAGATTTTATTTATTTATTTGTCAGAGAGAGAGAGAGAGAGTGAGCACAGGCAGACAGAGTGGCAGAGGGAGAAGCAGGCTCCCTGCAGAGCAAGGAGCCCGATGCGAAACTCGATCCCAGGTCGCTGGGATCATGACCTGAGCCGAAGGCAGCCGCTTAACCAGCTGAGCCACCCAGGCGTCCCTTTGGAGACATATCTTGAAAGAAGTTGCTGTGGCTGATATCAAAGAGGTTACTACCTATGTTCTCCTCTAGGATTCTGATGGATTCCTATCTCACATTGAGGTCTTTTACCATTTAGAGTTTATCTTTGTGTATGGTGTAATAGAATGGTGGAGTTTCATTCTTCTACATATAGCTGTCCAATTTTCCTAGCACCATTTATTGAAGAGACTGTCTTTTTTCCACTGTATATTTTTTCCTGCTTTGTCAAAGATTATTGGACCACAGAGTTGAGGGTCCACATCTGGGCTCTCTACTCTGTTCCACTGGTCTGTGTGTCTGTTTTCATGCCAGTACCATGCTGTCTTGGTGATCATAGCTTTGTAGTAAAGCTTGAAATCAGGTAACGTGATGCCGCCAGTTTTATTCTCGTTTTTCAAAATTACTTTAGCAATTCAGGGTCTCTTCTGATTCCATACTAATTTTAGGATTATTTGCTCCAGCTCTTTGAACAATACTGAATTTTTTATCAGAATGGCATTAAAAGTATAGATTGCACTAGGCAGTATAGACATTTTAACAATGTTTATTCTTCTGATCCAAGAGCATGGAATGGTCTTCTATCTTTTTGTGTCTTCTTCAATTTCTTTCATGAGTGTTCTGTAGTTCCTCAAGTACACATCCTTTACCTCTTTGGTTAGGTTTACTCCCAGGTATCTTATGGTTCTTGGTGCTCTAATAAATAGAATCGATTCTCTAATTTCCCTTTCTGTATTTTCATTGTTAGTGTATAAGAATGCCACTGATTTCTGTACATTGACTTTGTATCCTGCTACATTACTGAATTGCTTTTGATTCATAGATTATTTTTAATCAGTAATCATAAACCCCAACCACAGAAAAAGACCATATATCTTCATGGGTGAGTTCTTCCAAAGAGGAAGAATATTTCCCAACATATCCTATAAGGCCAGCATTACCAAGATATCAAAGCCAAACAAAGACATTATTAGAAAAGAAAAGTACAGACCAATATTCCTGATTAACATAGATGTAAAATTCCTCAGCATAATACTAGCAAGCCAAATAACCAAAAAATTCAACAACACATTAAAAGAATAATAAACCATTACCAAATGGGATTTATCCCTGGGGTGGAAGAATGGTTCAATATATGAAAATCAGTTAATGTGATGCAAATTTCCAAGCTAGGGTTGTTTGGCAAGAAAAAGAAATGAAAAGCATCTGAATTGGAAAGATAGAAGTAAAATTATCTCTGTTTGCAAATGACATAATTTTATATGTTGAAAACCTAAAGGATGTCACACACAAAAAAGCCTATTAGAACTAATAACTAAATTGAGTAAAGTTGCAGAATATAGTTAACATACAAATATTAGTAGTGTTTCTATACAGTAATAACAAATTACCTGGAAAGAAAACCAGAGGGGAAAACCATTTATAATAGCACTGAAAAGAGAAAAATACTTAAGCATAAATTTAACCAATGAGGTGAAAGACTTATATACTAAAAACTACAAAACATTAATGAAAGGAATTGAAGAAAATACAAATAAATGGAAAGAGGTCATGTGTTCATGGATTGGAAGATAATGTTTTTAAAATGTCCACCTTAGTAGCCCAAGCTGGTCCATAATATGCTGGACAAAGTCAGTGAGGTTTTGCCTTCCTTAAGGTGTTCAACAACATAAAGACTGGCACTTCTGTGTTTGATGAAGAGGGAGCCTAGATCATCAAAGACCCGTTGTCCAAAGCTGAGAAGAAGGGTATGAAAACTTCCTTGCCTCTTGACTTTGTCAGTGCTGACGAGTTTGATGAGAATGCCAAGACTGGCCGGGCCACAGTGGTTTCTGGCATCCCTGCTGGCTGAATGGGCTTGGACTGTGGTTTGAGAGCAGCAAGAAGTATACTGAGGCAGTTGCTTGGGCTAAACAGATTGTGTGTAATGGACCTGTGGGCATATCTGAATGGGAAACTTACCCAAGGAACCAAAGCCCCCATTGAATGAGGTGGTAAAAGCTACTGCCAGGGTCTGCATCACCATCATAGGTGATGGAGACACTGCCACTTGCTGTGCCAAATGGAACACAGAAAATAAAGTCAGCCGTGTGAGCGCTGGGGGTGTGCCAGTTTAAAGTTCCTGGAAAGTAAGTTCTTCCTGGGGTGGAACGTTTAAGCAGTGTTTAGTACATTCCAACCTTTTGGTTCCTATGCACCATCCCTAAATCAGCTTAACACTTGTCGCATCTCCACTCGGCATTAGATAAAATCTTCCCCCACGTCAGGATTCAGCTAATGGCCGAGAGATGCAGTCCCACTAACCCTTAAACAGTTGCACAGTATCTCAGGTTTTCTTTATTGTGCCCTGGATTTGCCTCCGTTATTCAAGATCCCATTTGAATTTCTTAGTGTCTAAGCCACTGTGCATTCTAGAGTGCGTATTTTTAATTTTTTAAAATTTATTTGACAGACAGAAATCAGAAGTAGGCAGAAAGGCAGGCAGAGAGAGGGGGGGAAGCAGGGTCCCCACTGAGCAGAGAGCCAGACATGGGGCTCGATCCCAGGACACTGGGATCATGACCTCAGCCAAAGGCAGAGGCTTTAATGCACTAAGCCAACCAGGTGCCCTAAGAGTAAATATTTTTATATTTTGCCTGTTAAAAGAAAATGAACTCTGTTAGCTTCTCTTTTTTTTTTATCTGCCATAATTTCAGTCTTTATTTCATACCGATCTTTTTCACTTATTCCAATATTTTTTTAAATTTTTTCAACTTATTTATTTTCAGAAAAACAGTATTCATTATTTTTCACCACACCCAGTGCTCCATGCAATCTGTGCCCTCTATAATGTCCACCACCTGGTACCCCAACCTTCCACCCCCCCCGCCACTTCAAACCCCTCAGATTGTTTTTCAGAGTCCATAGTCTCTCGTGATTCATCTCCCCTTCCAATTTACTCCAACTCCCTTCTCCTCTCTAACACCCCTTGTCCTCCATGATATTTGTTAACTTCTCTTTTTGAAGTAGCTTACTCTTTTTAGCTTTGTCATTGTTTCATTACTTGGCATGGAAATGAAATTCCAATTGTAGATAGGTAAGGAGACAAAGTTGATGATCTATTAAATAAATAATAGAAGTATCAGTTGAGGGTGTCTGAGTGGCTCAGTCAGTTAAACATCTACCTTCAGCTCAGGTCATGACTCCAGGTTTCTGAGATGGGGTCCCACATTGGGCTTCTTGCTCAGCGGAGAGCCTGCTTCTCCCTCTACCTTTGCCTCTCTCCCCGCCTCATTAATAAATAAATTCTTGGGGTGCCTGGGTGGCTCAGTGGTTTAAGCATCTGCCTTCAGCTCAGGTCATGATCCCGGGGTCCTGGGATCCAGCCCCACATTGGGCTCCCTTCTCAGTGGGAAGCCTGCTTTCCCTCTCCCGCTCCTGCTTCTTGTGTTCCTTTTCTCTCTCTCTCTCTATCAAATAAATAAATAAAATCTTTTAATAAATAAATAATTTCTTGAAAAAGTTATCAATTGAAAAAATAAACAAAGAAGGTAAAATGTCCATGCTGTTCAAAACAATCCAAAAATTTAATGCAATCTCTACCAAATGCCAATTGCACATTTATATAAATAGAAAAAACATATTTAAGGTCGTATAAAACCACAAAGGACTGTTGTCAAAACAATCTTGAGGAAGAAAAGCAAAGATTAAGCTATCATACTTCCTGGTTTCAAAATATATTACACAAGATCAATGGAACAGAATAGAGAGCCCAGAAATAGACCCTCAACTCTATGGTCAACTAATCTTCGACAAAGCAGGAAAGAATGTCCAATGGAAAAAAGACAGCCCCTTCAATAAATGGTGCTGGAAAAATTGGACAGCCACATGCAGAAAAATGAAATTGGACCATTTCCTTACACCACACACGAAAATAGACTCAAAATGGATAAAGGACCTCAATGTGCGAAAGGAATCCATCAAAATCCTTGAGGAGAACACAGGCAGCAACCTCTTCGACCTCTGCCACAGCAACATCTTCCTATGAACAACGCAAAAGGCAAGGGAAACAAGGGAAAAAATGAACTATTGGGATTTCATCAAGATCAAAAGCTTTTGCACAGCAAAGGAAACAGTTAACAAAATCAAAAGACAACTGACAGAATGGGAGAAGATATTTGCAAATGACATATCAGATAAAGGACTAGTGTCCAGAATCTATAAAGAACTTAGCAAACTCAACACCCAAAGAACAAATAATCCAATCAAGAAATGGGCAGAGGACATGAACAGACATTTCTGCAAAGAAGACATCCAGATGGCCAACAGACACATGAAAAAGTGCTCCATATCACTCGGCATCAGGGAAATACAAATCAAAACCACAATGAGATATCACCTCACACTAGTCAGAATGGCTAAAATAAACAAGTCAGGAAATGACAGATGCTGGCAAGGATGCGGAGAAAGGGGAACCCTCCTACACTCTTGGTGGGAATGCAAGTTGGTGCAGCCACTCTGGAAAACAGCATGGAGGTTCCTCAAAATGTTGAAAATAGAACTTCCCTATGACCCAGCAATTGCACTATTGGGTATTTACCCTAAAGATACAAACGTAGTGATCCAAAGGGGCACGTGCACCCAAATGTTTATAGCAGCAATGTCCACAATAGCCAAACTATGGAAAGAACCTAGATGTCCATCAACAGATGAATGGATCAAGAAGATGTGGTATATATACACAATGGAATACTATGCAGCCATCAAAAGAAATGAAATCTTTCCATTTGCGACAACATGGATGGAACTAGAGCGTATCATGCTTAGCGAAATAAGTCAAGCAGAGAAAGACA
This sequence comes from Mustela lutreola, assembly GCF_030435805.1. NCBI lineage: Eukaryota > Metazoa > Chordata > Mammalia > Carnivora > Mustelidae > Mustela > Mustela lutreola. The sequence continues at coordinate 20,915,476 of NC_081297.1, read as the reverse complement.
ACTATCATATGATCTCCCTGATATGAGGAAGTGGTGATGCAACATAGGGGCTTAAGTGGGTAGGAGAAGAATCAATGAAACAAGATGGGATTGGGAGGGAGACAAACCATAAGGGACTCTTAATCTTAGAAAACAAACTGAGGGTTGCTGGGGGGAGGGGGGTTGGGAGAAGGGGGTGGGATTATGGACATTGGGGAGGGTAGGTGCTTTGGTGAGTGCTGTGAAGTGTGTAAACCTGGTGATTCACAGACCTGTACCCCTGGGGATAAAAATATATGTTTATAAAAAATAAAAAATTAAAAAAATATATATTACACAGCTATAGTGATTAAAACAGTATGGCATTGGTGTATAGACAGATTGTAGAGCAGTGGAACAGAATACAAAGCCAGAAATTAATCCACATATACATAATTAATGGTTATTCAACAAGACTAAGAAGAGCCTGGGTGGGTCAGTGGGTTAAAGCAAGAATACACATGAGGAAGGGATAGTCTTTTCAGCAAGTAGTATTGGAAAAAGTGGATATTCACATGTGAAAAAAATTAAATTGGACCTTTATTATACACCAAACACAGAAAGTATTTCAAAGTGGAGTTAAGACTTTAACATAAGGTCTGAAACTGTAAAACTCCTATAAGAGAACATTGGGGAAAACTTCATGACATTGAGCTGGACAGTGATTTCATGGATTCGACACCAAAAACAAAGGCACAAAGCAAAATAAACAAATGGGACTGTGGTTGACTCTTGAACAACATGGGTTTGAACTGCTTGGGGCTACTTAGATTCTTTACGTATGGTACTGGAAATGTATTTTCTCTGATGATTTTTTTAAAGATTTTATTTTTACTTATTTATTTGTTTGACAGAGAGAACAAGTAGGCAGAGTGGCAGGTAGAGGGAGAAGGAGAAGCGGGCTCCCTGCTAAGCAGGGAGCCTGACATAGGGCTCCATCCCAGGAACCTGGGATCATGACCACAGCTGAAGGCAGATGCTTAACCTACTGAGACACCCAGGCACCCCTCTCTTATGATATTCTTTTTTTTAAATTTTTTATTTTTTATAAACATTATTTTTATCCCCAGGGGTACAGGTCTGTGAATCAGCCCTCACCAAAGCACATACCCTCCCCAGTGTCCATAACCCCACCCCCCTTCTCCCAACCCCCCTCCCTCCAGCAACTCTCAGTTTGTTTTCTAAGATTAAGAGTCCCTTATGGTTTGTCTCCCTCCCAATCCCATCTTGTTTCATTGATTCTTCTCCTACCCACTTAAGCCCCTATGTTGCATCACCACTTCCTCATATCAGGGAGATCATATGATAGTTGTCTTTCTCTGCTTGACTTATTTCGCTAAGCATGATACGCTCTAGTTCCATCCATGTTGTCGTTAATGATACCTTCTCTCTAGCTAATTTTATCATAGGAATACATTATACATAATACACCCATAACATACAAAATATGTGTTGTTTATGTTATCAATGAGGCCTTAGTCAACATTAAGCTATTAGTAGTTAAGCTTTTGGGAGTCAAAAGTTATATACATGGATTCCCAACTGCAAGCTCCCCTCATCCCTTTGTTGTTCAAGAGTCAACTGTACATTAAACTAAAAAGCTTCTGTGCAGCAATTAAAACCATCAGCAACATGAAAAGACACCTTACAGAATAGGAGAAAATATTTGCAAGCTATATATCTGATAGTTAATATCCAAAATATACAAGGAGTTCCTACAAATCAAGAGCAAAATAACAAATAACAATTTAAAAAATGGGCAAAGTTCTTCCATAGACATTTCTCCAGAGAAGACATACACATGGCCAACAGATACACGAAAACACGCTCAACAGCACTAATCGTCAGAAAAATGCAAATTAAAACCACAATGACATATCAGCTCACACCTGTTATGATGCCTTTTATATGAAAAATAAAAGAGAACAAGTGTTGAGGAGAATTCAGTAAAACTGAAACTCTTGCATACTGTTGTTGAGAATGTGAAATGTGTAGTCACTATGGGAAACAGTGTGGTGTTTCCTCATAAAACTAAAATTATAAGTACCACATGGTCCAGCAATCTCATTTCTGAGTATTTATTCAAAGGAATTGAAATTAGAATCTCAAAGAGGTATTTGCACTCCCATGTTCATTGCAGAATTATTCACAACAGCCCAGCTTAGAAACAACCTAAATGTTCACTGACAGATGCGTGGGTAAAGAAAAAGTGATCTATGCATATGATGGGCTATTAGCCTACAAAAGAAAGAAATCTTGCCATATGCAACAACATAGATAAACTTTGAAGACTATGTGCTAGGTCAAATAAGCTAGTCACAGAAAGACACATATTGTGTGATTCTACTTCCATGAGGTATCCAAAAGAGACGAATTCAAGGAAGCGGGGCGTAAAATGGTGGTGCCCAGGAGCTGGGTGAGGGCTTACTGGAAGAGTTGCTGTCCAGTGGATGTGAAGTTTCAGTTGTGCGAGATGAGTAAGTTCTGCAGATCTGCCGTACAGCATTATGTTTCTAGTTAATAATACTGTATTGTGCACTCAAACAGGTAAGAGGGTAGATCTCCTGTTAGGTGTTTTTACCACAATTTTTTTTTAAAAAAGGAATGAAGGACCAACTGTTTTTGTAAACTTTCTATGAAATCGCAGCATGCCAATTTCGTGGTAACCCTTTCTCCTAACAAACATAATTTTCCCAGAGGGAAGGAATTTCCCAGGTGTAGAATTTGATATCTAGACAGTTCACAGATCCTAACCTATACCTTTACGTGTTTTGTAACACTCTCACAACATTCTGGTCATCACTTGAATTGTATTTGATAGTCTCCGACTGAGTCTTTCAGTTGTTGAACACTACTGAGATATAAACTTAAATGGTTCACTTATGAAAATAAAAAAAAGTTCAAATTCTCTTTTAGCCTTCACCATTCCCCTGTCCCAGCTTTAGATTTTAAACAGCTCCTCTGCTCATTGAATAATCTTGATTACTCTTCTGGAAAAAGAATTCCTCCCCTGCATTTCAACTCCACGTTTTTCTCTCCATGACCCCCCGAATTCAGTGGGAGAATATCCTGTGGGGAACTTTAGTGTTTTATTTTTTTACTGTTAGTGAAAAAAAAAAAAAAAACACTTTTTAGTTTTTTTACTCTTTTAGGCTCTCATATTTGTTCATCTGTATTAGGGTGGGAACCCTCAAAATAAGACTTCTGTCCGAGTATTACATTTATTGAGCTCTGTTTTACAGATTTTTAAGTAGACTGCTATCAGTGCCTTGTATTTATTTAACATTATGTCAATACTTATGCTGCCTTAGATTATTCCAAAGAGAGGCCTGCGTGAAGGTTAGAAGGAAAATCTTTTTCATGCAATGCATTTGCTGTGTCTCTCTATGTAGTCCTTATGAAATACTAATGTTGCAGGCAAATACATTGTCAGCAGGAAAATAATGCATTTGTTATATATACCAGGCTCTACATCAGTTTTTCTTTGAACCACATATGACACGTCAAAGTGGAATAAATGATGCTAGAAGTGATTTTTTTAGCTCCCTGAAGAGTAGTTGATCTATGCGTGTCCATGCAGCCTCACCTTATCTGGGGCAGAGCTACAAATCCAGTTTCATGGTTAAATTAGCAGGTAATCCCTCCCGTTTGCAAGCCTCGAAATGGTGTGTATCTGTCAAAGGAATCTGATTATGCCAGATCCCCAAGGTTCCCGCTTCAGTGCACAGGGCTTAATTCAAAAACAACTGATTCAAAGGGGGAATGTCTGTGACAGGAATCAGCCCTACGACCGATTTTTGCTGTGATACCTGCTGCATATGAGCAACAGAAATGGCACTGCATTGCTTGCACACCTGTATTCGGAAACCAGCTGTGAAGCCTAGATTTAGCTTCTCCTCCTCTGGTGTCCCCATCTTAGTAACTGTCACCCCACCTTCCATTTGACTCCCTTTTCGGCACTCTCCCCTTGTATCCAATGAAACATCTGGACAGTAGTTTACTTCTGAAAACCCCCTTCTGGCCACCTCACTCCTAGTGTAAGCCCATCCGATCTTTCCACAAATCATTGAAATAGGCAGTGAATTCTTCACCCTATTTTAATTACGTTTTCCTTCCTGCTTGTCTATACTCTGCTGAATAAACTTTACAGTTTTTGAAATATTGCAACTATACCAAAAACATAGATGGGTAGATACCTAGGTAGGTAGATAGATAGATAGATAGATAGAAAATGCATAAAACACTGTACCTAATAGCCAGTTTGAAGGTAGGGGGCAAAACAGACACAGTTAGATTTTACTATGTACCCATCTCCATGGTTCTCCACTTTTCCTCTCTGGAAATAAACACTCTCCTGAATGTGGTGTTTATCAGAATGTTCTTTCAGTATAGTTTGTCTTGTCATGTGAAGCCTCTGCTTCAGCCCTTCGATGTGCTTCCTTTACCTTTAGTCCCCAAACCTAGGCCCTGGCTGGCATGGCCTCCCATAGTCTGAGGCTCTCCCCAGGCTGCTGGTCTCTAGCCCTATCACACACCACTCTGCTAGGGCAGGGAAGGCCCTGTCCCTCCTCCAGCCTTAGTGCCTCGTGGAATCCCTCAAACATACGCCGCACTCAATGATTGCTAGCAAATTGGACAAGTACACGAGTGATGGCCAGACTCTATGTTGAGACACAAACATGAAAAAGTTCTAGTCCATGTCTTCTAGGGTTTGTAACAGATGAGAAGAGAGGCAAACAGACCACGGGGTGGATGTGAAAATAAACAATTGTACACCAGTTGTGGTAAGACCTATAACAGAAGTCGGGACGAGCATAGCGATGGAAGACCAAAGGGTGTAATCAGATCTTCTGGGGTTAGAGAGGATAAAAGAAGGCTACACACATGAGGAGACATTTAAATTGAAGCTCGAAAAACGAATAGGATTTTTCAGCGCACAGAAGAAAGAAAGCATATTTCAGGCAGAAAAATTCAGCATGTGAAAGTACATAAAATGCACAGGGCCCACGTGAAGTCGGGAGTGGCTGAAGCACAGGGTGGTGTGGAGAAGATGTGAGAGAGGAAGTCGAAGAGCCGGGCAGTGGCCAGACCAGGGGGGCTTTATATATGGAGCTGTGGTGTTTGGACCATTCTCATTGTTGAAACCCAATTTATTACTTGTATGGTGGGCACTCTGCCAAGCCAAGCTGAGCAGCATGTATAAAAAAATGAGTGTTCTGTTCTTTTTCAAGATTTTATTTATTTATTTGACAGAGAGAAATCACAAGCAGATGGAGAGGCAGGTAGAGAGAGAGGAAGGGAAGCAGGCTCCCTGCTGAGCAGAGAGCCCGATGCGGGACTTGATCCCAGGACCCTGAGATCATGACCCGAGCTGAAGGCAGCGGCTTAACCCACTGAGCCACCCAGGCACCCGAGTGTTCTGTTCTTAAAAGCTTATCTAATAAGGAGATAAAACAAATTCTTAATGCGTATTTTTTAGTATTTTTTCTTCAAAGAGAAGAAGTGTGTCTGGAATGACTCTATGTAATGAAATTAGATTTTTTTTTTTTTGTAAAGCCACTGGTCAGGAGCTGCATGGCCACAGAAGAGCTGACAGAGGATGGTAACAGCCACCTGAGGAGCTGTGGTGACACATGTTCACAGAAGTTTAGCCCCCACCCTTCACTGGTACAGGGTTGTGGGGGGACCTGCGCTCACCTTCTACTTAAGGTCAGCAGTGACTGGATACTCATGGGGGTTGATTTCAACCCCTTGTAAGTGACAATAGAAGAGAACCTTTTTTTTTTTTTTTTTTTTTTTTTTTTAGGTTAGGGAGGGTCATCTTTCTTAATAACCTATAAATACTCCTGAGAGGGGTTAACATAGTAAAGATTATATCCCATTCACACCGTAGTATATAATAACTCACCAGATTTTTCATGAGAGAAAGTTTAAATAGTTCACTGTCATTAAGTACCTGCCTAGGGTGTCTGACAATGGCAATGTATGAAAAAGGAAATGTTGAACCCTGAACCATGAATCCCAATAAATTTTAGTCTCCACATGCCTTTTGTATTCCCAATTTTGGGGAAATTTAAGATGTTATTTATTTTTTTATATTTTAAAAAATGTAACGAAGTATCACTTTAGCACTGGTGTCTGATGAAATACAAGAATGCAAACATGGCCCTGGTTTCACTGAACTTTGGACACATATGTGAGGTGCACTATTATGGCTGAGTTATGTCTCTGAGGCCAAATTCTACCTGCGGCCACCTTGACTCCTCCACTCACACATTGAACGGGAACTGCAAATGAACATCCAGACAAAGAATTCCTCCCAGCACGGTAAACCTTTTCATTCTCTGCCTTAGCAGACATAAAATGAAATTTAAAAAACAAAACAAAAACTTTATCCCTTCAGTTCTGATTAGTCTGAAGCAGATATACAAAAGTGCATTTGAGATACTCTCTCTTGCTGCTCTTCCAGAAAGGCTAATATATTAGAAAAGCAGGTTATCAATTTATAATATGCTTTCCATGCTTTCCCACAATCCCCTTTGAGAAGTGCCTCTTTTCAACCTAATATAGGATAGTTTTGCCCCTGGGCCTTTTTGTCAGATATAAATGTGAAGGTGTTGGGGAAAAAAAAAAAATCTAAGAATCTCTTTAATTTTCCCTGGGAGGCTAGAAAATGTTTTGCAGCTGCACTTGGAAGGTCTTTTTCTACTGGTTTTACCAATTAACCTTAAAGAGAGTGTTGGATTAGTCCTTTCCTCTCTGGGGATGTCCCAAAGTTGTGTTTCTGTTTTGTGCCTTTTGTTTGCTATGTACCCATTTCTGCCTGTTCCCAGTAAATGTTGTTCTGGTCAAAGCCACTGTAAGTTGAGAAGCAAATGAGCGATTTTGTGAATAGCATTTCCTACTGCTTTACCTTGGTTGGATAATCAGATGTGAAGGCTTAATTGAAGTAAAAGTGTTACAAAAGAAATGGAAAAATGGCATCTCTAATGAAGTAGCAAGAAAAGAAAGGTGTTCAGATACCTGCAGATTAATGGCTTGAAAGAAATTTATCTATTTCTCTCTAAGGTGTAGAGAGAATTCTCTAGAAATAAGAAGACATAGAAAGTAGAAATCATCAGAATTATTATTCCTCAGCAGTGACATTTCATCTAAATGCCTTACAAAATATTTTTTAGTCTTATAAAATATCTTTGTGTTAACTGTTCTACTTAAATTCTGAATTATATTTCTTTCATGTTCTGCAGATTTCAATTTATCATTTAGATATCTATCTTAAAATAACTTACTGTTTCTGCATTAATACAACAAGCAATATTCAGCTGGTGAAAAAGGAAAAAAGATATAATGATTGGAGAGAAAAAAACATTGTCATTATTTTCTAATCACATGATTGTAAGTAAATGAAAGCCCCCAAAAATGTACAGATGAATTATTAGAATTAGTTCTTTAGTTGAGTAAGATTGCTGCATGTAAAATCAATACACGAAAGCAAAAAAGTTTCTGAATGCCACCACAAATTGTTAAAAAATTTGACTGAATATAAAGTTTTCAATAATGATATCTTCAGAAAAGACTAAGTAAATAGGAATAAATCTAAAAATGACATGCAGGACTTTTTTCTTAATAAAAAGTAGTGTAAGATATCTAGAATGACTAAATAAATATATAATCCATATTTAATGGTTGGGAGATTCAAAGTAAAAAGGAGCAAATTCCTCCTAAGCTTACTTAAAATTTCAATGCAATTTCAGCCAAAATCCAACACGGTTATTTTACTTGTCCACATGTGTGGTATGTGTTGATAAACTAATCCAGAAGTATGTATAGGGAAGAGTAAAAGACCAAGGATAGCGACATACTCTTTTTTTTTTATATAGTCACATATTCTTTTTGAAGATTTTTAAAAAAGATTTTATTTATTTATTTGACAGAGATCACAATTAGGCAGAGAGGCAGGCAGAGAGAGGAGGGAAACAGGCTGCCCACTGAGCAGAGAGCTCGATGCGGGGCTTGATCCCAGGACCCTGAGATCATGACCTGAGCTGAAGGCAGAGGCTTAACCCACTGAGCCACCCAGGCGCCCCGATAGTCACATATTCTTAAAGGAAAATATAGATAGTTGATTCACGATGCTCTCAGATGAACAGATAATAATAAAACATTATGATAACTATACAGAAATAAACAGACCAGTGGGTTGGAATAGAGACCCCAGGGATACATCACATAGATTGATGCAAACTAGATTTATAATTAAATTGATATTGCAGGTTAGTAAGGATAGGATGAAATTTCTAAAAAATGATAATGGGCTATCCCTGAAGAGAAAAAAAAAAAAAAAAACACCACTTGGGTCATGTTTTATACCCTTCAAAAATAATATTAGGTGGAAGAAATAATGAAACAGATTTATAAAATATTTAGAGAACCATAAAGAAATAAATATAGGTATGTATCTCATCAGAATAAGGAAGAATTTTTTTTAAACTTAAGATTAAGAAAACATTTTAAGAATGTATGAAAAACAGAAAACATATGTAGTATCAGAATTTTTTTTTGAAAAGCTATAAAGCAGGTCCTAGAAATCAATAAGAAAAAGGCAAAGAATTTTTCAGATATTTCACAGAAAGGAAAGTTCAATGGCAAGTGAGTTTCTGAAAAAAAATAAATAAATAATCTCATTATTACTCACTCTTAGGTGAGTCATATAGGACTTAGGTCTGAGTAGTGTAATTAATGAATGTAATCAAATAATTTTGATTAAGTCATCTAAATAAATTCCACAATACAATATAATTTCACAACTAGCAGATTAGCAAAAGTTGAAAGTTTGAAATACCAAATTCTGATGGGGATATGAAGCCATATATATACACATATATACATATACATGCGTGCACACACACAGTAGATGTGTCAATTGGTGTATATACATATATGTATATACATATACATATACATATATATGTGTATATATACACACATGCGCACACACAGTAGATGTGTCAATTGGTGTAACTTCCAAAAACAGCTCAGCATTATCTTGTGAACTTCCACCTCTGCATGCCCTATGATCTAGCCATACAGCTTCTTAGGTTTATACAATAGAAAATCTTCTATATGTGCACAAGGACACATGTAGAATTTTTTCATGGTAACATGATTTGTAATGGTAAAAAATTGGGGCAATACAAATATCCTCAAAAGTTGATTGGATGAATTAATTGTGCTATTTTTGTATGATGGAATATGATATAAGAATGAAAAATGAATGAAACACAGCTACATGTGCAACAGGAATGATTCCCTCATGAATGTAGATTAAACAAAAATAAAAACTTTCAGAAAAATACTTAAGTCAGTTATTGTAAAGTCTAAATACACAAAACTAATCATCTTTAGGGTTGTAAACATACAGTGTAAAAATGATTAAAAAAGAAGGAAATGATAAATAAAAAAATGTGTAAAAGCGGTTAGTGGTACAGTTTAAAGGTCATTTTTGTGCTTTATTCTATATATTTTAGTCTAGATGGTAAATAAACTGATACATATGTGCTTATCACTTATTCTTATATACATAAACATATATTCTATGCATATGTTATGAATTTTATCTTTTAACATTTATCTTTAAAAGCATTAATATATGTAGTTATATATATAAAGAAATAGAAATTAGTTGAACATCACAAAATATCCATATTTGAATGTGTATGAGTATTTACATACGTATTTAAGAATTTTTAAATCTAAATAGTCCTTGCAAAGACTCCCAAGGTCAAGGAAAAATGCTTTGTTCATATTTTGATCAAAGTAAATTTATTCAAATTTTTTCACAGTAGGACTATAGGAAATAGAATCTCTTACACTTGAATTAGGATCTAATCTGTGAGATAAATGGTAGTACTAACCACATTCTTTTCTTTTTGGCTTCAGTGACCATATGCCAAATCAATGCAAGCAATTCTGTATAATAACTGTGCTGGAAGAATATATCTTCTAATGAACTCACCCCTGGGACAACACTATGAAGAGATGACCCTGAATAAACTTAGTTTTTTTGTTTATTTGTTTATTCATTTAGTTTGAGAGTGAGAGTTGCAAAAGAAACCTAAGGCATGGATGTAGAAAGAAGGTCTGAAGGGTGCCTTCAATCTCTCACTGCTCTCAATAACTTCAGTGTTTCCTATAATAGACCTCATAAATTTTATGGAAGAATACATTATACTTTTGAAAAAAATGCAAACTGAGGGTTGCTGGGTTTGGGGGTTTGGGAGAAGGGGGTGGGATTATGGACATTGGGGAGGGTATGTGCTTTGGTGAGTGCTGTGAAGTGTGTAAACCTGGTGATTCACAGACCTGTACCCTGGGGATAAAAATATATGTTTATAAAAAATAAAAAATTAAAAAAAAATGCATTCTTGAAAATCTTAGTCTAGGTGGTATTAACCAAGATATTGATGAGTTGGGTTCATCTGGGTCAGAGAAGTGAGTAAAAACCTGTCCTAAATGCTTTGAGAGGAAGAAAGCTAACTGGATTATTAACTGGGATTAAGGATTTTATACTTCAGATTTTAAGATATTCAATATACATTTCACATGTTAATTTATAATCTATATACTCTAAGACTCTCTCTCTCTCTCTTTCAAGAGAGAATAATATAAGAAAAATGTAGGGATGCAAAAACTCTGCTACTCCACAACAGAAGTTTCATTTTGCTATCAAAGAATACTTGCTTGTTTTCTTTGGCTGTGTTGAAAGCTGATTCCTGTCAATATCTCAGGTTGGTTCTTAGCAACCAAGAAGAATATGAATAATATAACATAACATGATATAATATAATATTGTAAAATATATAAAACAAAAATATATAATAAAATGTGTGTGTGTATATATATATATACACACACCCATATATATATGTATATACACACACAAAACCAAATACATAAATTCTTTTCTTTTCTCAAATAGAGTGAGTTTATCTTTGGGCATCTAGTGTTTTGAATGTTCAAATTGTAGGACATATTGAAACTCTAAAGTCCAAAGTGTAATATGAATATACAGTGGAGTCAACACTCTTTTGCAAGAGTTTTTTTGCAAGAGTTTTTGTCCCTCTCACTGACAGTTTATCTTCTTAAGGGACCAGACTACTAACACTTCTGGGGAAATACAGTTGCTATCACAATTCAGAGGCCATAAAAGGTTACATGTCTCAAGGAGACTGGAAGTAGCACAGTTGGAAACTGACCACGGTTGCAGAGAACAAGAGTGGACGAGGAGAGGAATCTAGCTGCAGAACGAGCCTCCACAGAACTCTGACTCTGAAACAATGTCACTGGGCAATACAGATATTCCAAATATATGTGTTGAGTGGTAGAATTGCAGCTATATGCCTGTAGTCTTTCCTCACTGCACACAACAGTGTTGTTGAGATGGGATTAATTTTAACCTAATTTCACAGAAGAAATTGCAACTCAGTGAGAGTAAGTGATGATGTAAGATTATACAGCTTGGAAAAGATGAACTCAAACCTGGGTTGGTCCAGTCTACTTTGACTCCTCATGGAGAGAAATGCACACACACACACACATACAAATACATTGCATGTGTATTTTATATATATATACATATATATGTATATATATATACACACACGTGTGTGTATATATGCACATATATGTACATATATGTGTGAGTGTATATATGTGTATATATATATGCATATAAACTATTTAATATCATCTACTAAACAGTATATATATGGCAGTAGATTGGGTCTAGAATTTAAATGCTAAAGGAACTAAAACTAAAACCATCTGAGGTGATACGTGGCAACAATACTTTAGTTAGGCTAGAAAAGAGGAAGAAGCAAGTGCTTGATTTGGTGGTGCAATGCAGATGGTGGTCTTTGAGAAAACAAAGCTCTTCTACTCCCTTCCAGAGCTTCTTTCCTGTTGAGATGAATGGTATTTCTCTTGCACTGAAAACAGAAGGACAAGGAAGGGACGGGAAACAAACTCATCTTTAGAAGTCCAGAGGCATAGATAATTTCAAATATGTGGAATAAAATTTATTTTGTAAACTGTAGGCTGAACAGGTCACAGTTCCAGGCAAGAATTCAAAGGAGATGTTCTCTTGTTATATAAATTTTTTATTTTAAATTTCCCTGGTATTTATGCAACACTGCAGATTAGTGAATAAGTAGAGTAAGGTCTGATGGTGTCTGAAAAAAAGTTTCCTACCTAAATACTGCCTCTCTTTATATTTGGCCATCTTGCTTCCAGGGCTATTTCTGGTCATTTAAAAAAATGGATTTCCGGGCGCCTGGGTGGCTCAGTGGATTAAGCCGCTGCCTTCGGCTCAGGTCATGATCTCAGGGTCCTGGGATCAAGTCCCGCATCGGGCTCTCTGCTCAGCAGGGGGCCTGCTTCCCTTCCTCTCTCTCTGCCTGCCTCTCTGCCTACTTGTGATCTCTCTCTGTCAAATAAATAAATAAAATCTTAAAAAAAAAAAAGGATTTCCTTAGGAAAGGACAGGGCAATTTTTATTACTTTTCATGGTAATGGAGCACCCTGGGGATGAAGTTAAAGGCACAGCAGGGCATGAGTTCCCCTCTCTAAAGCAAGATGGAACATGGTTGGAAGGCCAGCTGGTAACTTAAAGCATCCTATGTAGTTTTCCAAAGTTGGATTTCAGTAAATGGGCAGAACTGCCAAAGATAGTTGATATTCATAGGTCAGGAAACCAAGTATTTGTCTTCTAGAAAGACTGCCGGCAGGGAGTAGGGTCTAAGAGACTAAGTGGGACTCAAGAGAGAGGCTTTGCAAACATGGAGCAACATACCATCAAATTAAGCAGACCCCCAGGTGCTGGGGAGTAACTCCCAGCTATAACTTGGTGCCTCATGAGAGTTCAATATTTGACAACTGGATCCCTGAATCCGCAGTGTGGAAGCATAAATAATTTAAAGAAACCCTCCAATTCCTACCTATCCCCCCACACACATAGGAGTAAGGCTTTGGAAATATTACCTGAATCAATCTGAACAGAGGGAATGAGCTTGATTCTCAGCTGAACAAGAACAATCATAGCTTTCTTGAAAAGTTGTGATGTCCACACACTACACAACTTCAGGGGTTATCATTCACTATCTCCAGTGTGCATGAACCATCTCTGGAAATCCTACCTAATCAGAAGCATCTAGAGGAGGGGGACAAAGGGTGCTATTTACAATGACCGCTAGGAAGTAACGTGTATTGAGAATAAGGCACATTGATATTTGAGAAACAAAATGGAGAAGTCAAGAACCATAGGCTACAATTTTGTTAGCAGTTCAAAACTCTCTCTTCCTCCTCATCTACACAACTGTGGCTTGTGCTCATTCCTTGGAGTTGGAGAGAAGCACTTTATATGGTCAACATAAATCTCTACATTGGTAGTTTCTGAATATAATCTGCAGCCAATAACCAAGTTGTCAGTTGTTGCTTCTTTTTTCTTCCAAGGGATGGATTTTGTGAATTGCAATTCCCATTCATGCCGTAAGTCAGTGAAATAAAGGAGTCTAGGAGAAGCAATTTATTTTAACATAATATTTTACATTTTTTATTATAGAAAATATATTTGATATATTTTACCTTAACAGCTGGTTGGAATTATAAAGTGAGAATATTTGGTGAGTGACAATATTATAGGTTACTTCCCAGGAGCCAGTAGTTAGTAAGTTCATGTGAACCTCGAAGTGCTATTTTATCTTTTTTCCTTCTTTCTTTAACCATCGAGGTCATTTGTACAAACCAGTCTCCTCACAGTGAACTGTGAGGTCTGTTAGCAGCCATTTTTGTCCAGAAAGAGCCTGTGATGTGAAACCTGTCATTGTACAGTTGCAGCTGGCAGAGAGTTAACGTTACCCGATAACTTACAACAACTTAATTTTCAAATTAGCAATTCCTGCTGCATATGGTTTTGTTTAAAAGGCTGACTGCACTACAAACAAGTATTTGTCTGAAAGGGGGTAGTTTATAGAATGTGTTATGATTCATAAAATGGCATTTGTGCAGAATGCAAATTGAATTACGCTCAGACTTGACTTGTTTGCTTCCAGCAAGTTGTCTGCCACAAATACTGAGCGAGTTGACAAAACAATAAGCACAAACATGACCCAGTGAAATAGGGTGGTGAAAGGGAACAGATCATATATAAAGTCAGTGAGGGGTCAGTAGGAGGAATCTGTTCTCTAAATCCTCATGGAGCAAGGACCATAAATTTCAGATCTATTTGATTAGGGTACAGGGACATCCCATAGGTGACCATGGTGACATACACCAGTCATTTGTACTCTGAAGGCAGCATTTAACTATGAATGTTCAATGCCCTACAGGCATATACATTAGCTCCAACCTTTCCTCTGTGGTCAAAAATATCAACTGGAAGATGATGAAATAAAATATTTCATGTAGCCCTTTACACATTAAAGTTTCATGGATTGTTTCACAGGCAAATATAGCCTTTATTACTATGACACATCCGGTTAAATGAAACAATGTTTTGCAGCCAATAGGATGTTAATATTTTTACAAGGTGCACACTACATCATAATGTAAGGGAAGGGAAGTTATCTCAAATGTAGAACTTTAGATACTAAAGCTTTTAATTATCTGTTGCCCTGTAGTTAGAGTCAGTGGTGTACCTTAATCCAAACTAGAATAATTCAAAGAAACCTGTATCATACTATTTGGGTATGAAGCACAGTTTTGAAGTCATAAAAACATCCTAGTTTAAGTCCAATCAACTAGTATATGTTAGACACAAAAAGACTTCAAGAGGTAAGAATTAGAGGGAATGATTGCTTACTTATTTAACTTAACTGATTGTTTATTTTCTGCAAATGTTTACCTTAAACACTGTTTTTAAGTGCTGCTCACGTATCAATACATTCAACCATCACAACAACCTCATGATTACTCCCCCATTTAATGGATTAGGGGATTAAGGCACAAAGATGTCAAGTAACTTAGTCACACCACTAAGATGTCATTTGCTTGTATCATTAAATAAATTCTGTACTCATATGTCATTCACCTACCGATTTAAGTCTCATTTATGGATTGCAATGAAGATATGTATTTCTACCTTGATCTCTAGAATTGTCCAATTAAATGAACAGAGGCCAAAACAGGATTTAAAGTGACTATAACCGTGCTCTAAAGTATAGGTGTTGGAATTTTCACAAAGAAAACAAGTTTTTTCTTCCCCAAGACTCCTTTTCAATAAGAACCATGTGTGATCACTGCTTGACTTATTTCGCTAAGCATGATACGCTCTAGTTCCATCCATGTTGTCGCAAATGGCAAGATTTCATTTCTTTTGATGGCTGCATAGTATTCCATTGTGTATATATACCACATCTTCTTTATCCATTCATCTGTTGAATAAGTCAAGCAGAGAAAGACAACTATCATATGATCTCCCTGATATGAGGAAGTGGTGATGCAACATGGAGGCTTAAGTGGGTAGAAGAAGAATAAATGAAACAAGATGGGATTGGGAGGGAGACAAACCATAAGTGACTCTTAATCTCACAAAACAAACTGAGGGTTGCCGGGGGGAGGGGGTTTGGGAGAAGGGGTTGGGATTATGGACATTGGGGAGGGCATGTGATTTGGTGAGTGCTGTGAAGTGTGTAAACCTGGTGATTCACAGACCTGTACCCCTGGGGATAAAAATATATGTTTATAAAAAATAAAAAAATTATAAAAAAAAAAAAAAGAACCATGTGTGATCAAAGGAGATAGTTTATAATGATTAGCCCTTCACATGGCTACAGTCAAGTTTGAAAAAAATAATAAAAATATTTTCGCTTGAACTACTCCAAAATGTGAACAACCAAAAAAATGACATATGTATTTTTCTTCACAACTGAGCATGCCCCCAAAAAGCCAAAGAAAAGAGATAAATGTCTAAATGGAACAGTGGCAGCTCTAAGTGCTTTTGAGACTTTGGAAAAGTTTTGTTCCACAAAAGGGCTCTTACATTTGTGTAACAGGTTCTTATTCAATACCTAATCACACTTGCCTGCTGTCAGCAGGCCTGTAAGGTTTCTCTCTCACTCAATTATTAGCTGCTGTTGATGTGACATTTTCAAAATTTAGAAATGTAATGGGAAGTAAGTGGAACCCATCCCCATGAAGCATTTCACTCCTTGGTTCCCAAAAACTGGCAGTTGGCTTGCAATAGAAAACAAGTGAGTGTTCTCAGAATTCACAAAATTCAACTCATGCTGTGGAATAAGTGGGGGTTTTTTTGCATCCTTGGGTGATTGTTTACATTGTTCTTGGTGGTGGCCATGGCAACAGTGGTAATGGATGGAGAGTAGGGGCAGACATGTTTGCAATCATGGTACCTGGTCCTGGTTATTAGTAGTTGTAGCAACTGCGCTACTCACAGTAACAACAGCCCTCAATTATTTTAATGTTACAATAAGAGACAAATCCAGAATTATAATTATAGTTTTTATATATTTACAGTTTCTTCCATGTTTTTATTTATTTCTGTGGGAATGATGTGAGATTTGATCTTCGAAATGTGGGAAATCATAGTTCTGGAAAACTTTTTTCCTGATGAAGTAGCTGTTAAGGATTTGCATGATTTGAAACCTGGGCTATGGAGAATGGAGAATAATTTTTTTTTTTTCCAAATCTATGTAGAAACAGTCGGGGTAAAAATATTTATTTTTTGAAGTATTAACAGTCAGAATTGGGTATCTGAAATCATTAATCGTCCTGCATTTTGCAAATGTTTTCCTGGGAATTGCTGCTGCTTTTCTTAGACTTGCTTTGGAAAGTTAATTTTATGTGGACTCACAATTATACTTTCTTAAATTACTGCCCCCTTTCTTCCTTAAATTAAGTGAAGTTTCTTCCATTAGTACATGGAGAATGCAGAATAGAGAAATAACTATCCAAAGACACTGTCCCTTACAGAATATTCTCAGAGTATAATTTAATATTTTCTTTACAGAATTTTTGTATCCACCTTAATGGTGAAATTATAATGGCATGCTGGTGAGGATAGGAGAAAAAAATAATTCAAATGTCCTGAAAAATAGTTATTCTTCATCCTGATAATTTTAGGGTTATGATATTGACTTACAACATTGATGGTGACTCTGAAAATTTACAGGGAAATAAAATAAAAGCAATGACTGTATCACCCTATCTTGATATCTTTCAGTAGACTTGAGTTATATGAAATTGCAAATGTACAAAATTCTGCTCAAGACATAGGGAATTTATTTTGAAAGATATCACTTGGCATTTGGGAAACAAGAAATAATCAATGATTAAAATACATGATAGAAATTTTACTAGTTAAAAATACATTTTTAAATGTGAATAGTTAAAATTCAGTTACGCCTTGATGAAAAATGAAAAGGAAGTCAAAGGAGAGAAGACACTGCTAGAAAGATAGAAATTAATTTCAAAGTAAATAACTGCAGCTTTAAATTTTGAGTAACTTACCCAGAAATTAAACAAAATTTGAAAGGATAAAGACCACAATGCACCAATGCAAGCTTTATTCAGACCATGAAGTAAAGCAACAGAAGCTTTAACACAATTTTGTGGGTTTTTTAAGTCTTGCTCATTTAATGAATTAATTCTTATGAAAACAGAAAAATGATTTACAGTAGTCCCAGGTGTCTAGTTAACCTGTGATTGCCTAAAAATTACATTGCAATTGCATTATCACAAATAATTTGCTCTGGGTTTTATTTTATTATATGTGTATGTGCCTATTTAGTAAATGTTCTTAATTGTGCATTTCTTAGATTAATATTAAAATTAGTTATCATTCCCTGAGCTGACTCTCCTTTTAGGAAGCTAAATACCTTGGAGGCAAGAAGTCAGTATAGGATTAATAATTTGTCATGGATAATCCACAAAATAAATAAAGCCAGTGTGAATAATTGGAAGTTGGCAGAGTTGTAACATAGGAGCTATTGAAAGTTAATTCAATATGAAGTTATTCATAGTTACCTCTCTCTCATAAACCAGCCACTAGAATAAGCTGCAATTGATAATTCTGTATATAAAGTGGCATTTGTGCGGTATCGGTGTTTTACGATTTTATCTGCAACGTGTAATATTTTTCTTCTTGACACAGTTCTAGTTTTATTAAAACTCAGAAATGTGCAAGTTTTTCCATGGATGTTAAACATTCTTTCAACTTTGAAAGTAAGGTCCAGAACATTTTCTGCATCTTTATGTTAAAGATATCCATGTGTGGTTTCTAAAATATCCCAAACTGAAATTACAGTTTGAAAAATGCAATTAAACTTCATGAAAATGCAGTTAAACCTCATAAAAACTCACTCACTTGTAAAAAGGACTTGCATGTTCAGCTAGTGTTAAAATAACAAGAGATTAATAATGGCAGATTGAATATTTGAATTACTTACCTACTGGATTAGCCTTTTTAGCCTAATGATATTTTCCAGAAAATAGTCACATTTCCTACAATTAAAATTGTACATATTCTAGATTTCTGATTTACCAGTCTAAAAGGTACTATAAAATTATGAGACTTTGTTACTTAACCCAGGCCTAATTGTTGATCAGACATGAAGACATTAATTATATGCCTTTTTTTTTTAAGCTACTGTGATATTTTAGTTTCAAAATATGCCTGCAATTAAGTTTGGAGATAAAACTTCATCTGGGCTTTTCCTTAACATGTTTCATGTTTTTGCAATGACAGGTTTCATATACACTGGAGAAGTTGTACATCGAATGCTAACGGCCACACAGTACATAGCACCTTTAATGGCAAATTTCGATCCCAGTGTATCCAGAAATTCAACGGTCAGATATTTTGATAATGGTATGTATTGGTTAGCCTATTCTTTACTGAATGTGTACTTTTAAATATTGATAATCAGATTCATATTAATCTTTCGTTAACCTGGAGGTCTTTTGGTAAATTGGATTAGAAAGTGCTTGATGCAAATGCCTTGCGATGACAAATATTATACTGTACCTGTTGATATGTGGATTGAAGTGTATAGTCAAGAGTCACTCGTTCATTTATTCACTCATTTATTCATTCAACAAATATTTGTTAACATCTGTTAGGCATTATAATAAATGAGTTGCTGTAAATGGCATCTCAAACAAAGCAGATACATTTATTTGATGCTATTTGCTGTGAGTCCTTACTGCAAATTAAAAAAAAAAAGTTAAATAAGGATAATTTGTTATCTTCACATAGAGGCAAGTGACATAATATATTGATGTTAAATTCCCAAAACTTATGAAACATATACATCATAACATGAACACACCTTTTAAAAAATAAGGTAGTGAAACTTAAAATGCACTAATGAAAATTAAGTTCTCCTGACTTTAAAATAGGAAATAGAGCCTACCGAGATTTAGCAAGGACACTGACAACAATCTATCCCTACTATTTCTTCTGGGGACATAGAAAATAGAGAAAAACTAGACTAGATCATTAAATGCTATTCAAATCTAAAAAAATGTAAGGTTCTGAAGACAAATATAAATTTTCATATCTGGATCTTATGGAAGGCTGTAACTTTGGCAGAGAAAATAGGAAAAGAAAAGTTTGTTTTGGAAAAGTAAAGATAGAAATGTCTGTACGCTATAATATAAAAACAGTATTTATTTGTCCAAATGACAATTTCATCTTTTAAAATAATGGAACTATTTGGTGTGAACAGTTATTTCTACTCTTATCTTAAAGACCAAGGAGGAAATTTACTAGTGGGTAGTATAGACTTAGTGACAGCAGCTTTGAGGAAATATGATCATTTTACTAAAAGTTATCATCTGACCAGTGTGATGAAGCCATTTTACAGGTCAAAATAGCAAATGAAAAAGGAAGCTAAACATATGTAGTTATACACCTTGAGAAACACATTTCAAACAACTTGAATAACACTAAAGTATGTTCCAGTACGAAGTAACTCCCACGTTAGCCATAATAATCACCTTCTAATATTATTTTAAGCACTGTTATACTCTGTCCTACCTCTTAGAAAAAAGTTAAGGTGCTAATGCCAAAGATGTACAAATAGATTGTAAGGATACTTGAGTCATAACTACAGCCAGAAGCTTATCTAAAACTTATTCCATGAACTTCCTTTCACAATCACCCTAGTAAATAGAAAACGATTTGAAGAAAGTTGATTCTTTTCTAAGCTGTGCCACTTATTGGCGATATTGGAGGCATTCACTAATGGGCACAGGATTCTAATGACAGAGTTTTCATAATATTAGCATCAAAATCATAAAGCATAGTAAGTAAGTCTCTCATCTCTCCTCCACATACTTTCTCATATACCAGATTCCTAGGTAGCTCTTAATATATGAATTTTACTTTTGTTTGAGTAATTTCTAAAAATTAATAGATGGCACTCCAACCGGGCACTAAATTCTTTGAAAACAAGGACAGTGACTATAAGAAACCATTTTATCTTCACTGCCTAACACAAGAACTCAAAACATAGTAGGTCTTCCATAATTATTCAGTGAATGAATAAATTAAAAAATTAAATACATATAGTTTTTTAATTCTAAGAATTCTAGAAATACTTAAGAGTTTCTATATTTTACTTTATTGAACTATCTTCTGTGTAATGACCAAAGGGAATACTGAGGTCTCACAATATGACAGTGATAACTTTCATTTATTGTTCGTGTTTTATTAAATAAATGAAACGCTTTTGAATACTGTAAGGCTGCTCACAAAGTTCTTTTATACAGTAGCAACTTACTGAAATATTTCCAAATTTGATTAATTAGGATCACTGAAAAAACACTTAAGGGTGAGAAATTCAATAGTTTAGGAAAACAAAATTTCTTTAAGAGATAGCAGCAGTTCAGAAAATTTCTTCTAATATATTTCTGTAAACATTAAAGCACTAGATTTTAAAAATGAGATGATGCTTCCAGATATTATAGGCAGCATAGATAATGGCTGAAATCTAAGTGAGCCACAGAATAGTAATGCACAAAAACTAGATAAGTTAAAAAAACACTTTGTAGAAAAATAATTTGATGGTTTAGAAATAGCAAATTAAAAAAGTATAATTTTTACTAATGATCAGAAGTCTGCCTGAGCACAGAATCAGAAAATTTGGAGTTGACAGTGACATGAAGTGGCCTGAGTTCATCTTATTTGCCTGTTTTTATTTTGGAAATGAGAAGCTGGCATCCATTACTGATGAGATAACTTGATTAGGGTTCAATAAACACTGCAGGGATGCTCAATTCCAATAGCTTCATTCCAGTAAGCACATAGGATGGTGTAGCAACTCATGGGCTCAGAGAGATGAGCTTAAATAACAACTTCATCTTTGAGATAAGGAAAAGCGTCACTAGATTTTGTGCTGATAGTGAAAGAAAATGTTTAGAATTGTCGGTCCCTAAACCAGGAGATAGACTATGCTAAAGCCCCTCTTTAGGACTGTAAATTCCATTCCTTGATTCGTGGTTTTCTTTTTTTATTATCATTATTTTTTAATTTATGTTACATTAGTCACCATACAGTACAACATTAGTTTTTGATGTCACGTTCCATGATTCATTGTTTACCTATAACACTCAGTGCTCCATGCAATCCGTGCCCTCCTTACTACCCACCACCAGGCTCACCCATCCCCCACCCTTCCTCCCTCTAAAACCCTCAGTTTGTTTCCCAGAGTCCCCAGTGTCTCATGGTTTTTCTCCCCCTCTGATGCCCCCCCCCCGTTCATTTTTCTCTTCTTTTGGCAGTTTATACTCTTACATCATAATTGTCCAAAGAAAGTGTTTTCCTGGTTTACTTACCCCATTACTACCTGTATTAGGCACTACCTAGAGAACAAAGGTAAGTTAGGGGCTACTTAGAGAAATATAAGATTATCTCCAAAAGCCACTCCCACCATCTTGTAGATCATGAAGTTTTACATATCAGTAACTTTTAATATAAGATGAACCTTGAAATACTGGTTATTTGACAAAACGGAATAGAGATATGTAGCTTTAAATCTAATAACGTTTGCACTTAAATAATCTTTCAGTTATGTATGAGTCACTCAGTGTGCATGTAGAGCCATTTAATTAACAAATGTTGGGGAGCCTGATGGCCCTACTTAACAAAAAACTGACTTGCAAATTTATTGCTATTTTAAAAAGCCTGCTGCCAAAAATGTATTAAGAATATCTTCATCAGAATCTGCATGAAGAACATTTTAATTACTCAATTATGTAGACCTTTCTTTTCCATAGAATTTGAGGGAACTATATTTTCTTGTATTTCATGTAGAAATCCCTAGAAAGGAGTAATTATTCTGCCCTCCTCCACCATGTTGTAGGAGCACGAACGGGTTCATGAAGGTTGTGTCCAAGGTCATGCAAACAGTAGTAGAGACAGGACAGAGGCTAGGTCTTCTGCCCTTTAATTCCATGTTTCTCTGCACCATCAAAGTGCCTTACAGAAATTAGTGAATCAAGAAGAGACTAGAGCTTGAGAGTTGCAGACATGCATTAAGGAGAAAAAAGATGCTGTTCAGAGGCATTTCCTGATCAGAAACCCCTGTGCTTCAATGCTTATGGGAAATTTCCTGCCTATTACTAACGTCTTGCCTTTCTAATAATTAAAAAATGGTAGTCTAGATACACCAATGCCCATAAAAAGAAGAGACTTGGGTTTTCACTTGTTGTAAGGGTATGTGTTAGGTATTCCCTTTGATGAAAAACACCTAAAAAAAAGTTTTAAAAATTTGGGGACATCTGAATTTTTACCACAAAAAAACAAATACATTTCTATATTGAAAGTGTACAAGGTGATCATTTAATATAGGTATACATTGCAACAGGATCCCCACCACAGAGATAATTAGCACATTTATCATTTCACATTTTTAGCTTATTTTTTTTTTTTCCTGGTGAGAACACTTGTTTTACTCTCAGAAAATTTCGATTAGACAACACAGTATTAGAAGTTACAGTCACCGTGTTATACATCAGATCCTCAGACCTTGTTTGTAATGCAAATGAAAGCTTGTGTGCTTTACCAGCCTCTTCCTATTTTCTCCATCCCCTAGCTCCTGGCAACCAGTCCTCTAAAATCTATTTGTATGAGTTCAACTGTGCTCGGTTTTGTTTTAGGTCCCACATATAGGTGATACTATGCAGTTTTTCCTTTTCTCTATTTGGCTTATTTCACTTAGCATAATGCCCTCTAATTCATTTCTGTGGTCATGGAGGCACAATCTCACTCTTTTTAAATGCTGAATAATATTCCAGCCTGTGTATTCTTTATCTGTTCATCTACAACACTTAAGTTGTTTCCATATTTGGCGAGTACGAATAATGCTGCAGTGAACAAGAAAATACAGAGATCTCTTTGAGAAGTGATTTTGTTTCCTTTAGTATATACCCTCTAGTGGAACTAGTAGATCATACTGTAGTTCTATTTTTAGTTTCTTGAGGAACCTCCATACTGTTTTCCATAGTGACTGTGACAGTTTACATTTCCAACAGACTACATGGCTTTCTTGTTCTCCATATCTTCTCCAGCATTTGTTATCTCTTCTCTTTTTGATAATAGACATCATAACAGGTGTGAAGTGATATCTCATTGTGATTTTGATTTGTATTTCCCTCAAGATGGGTGTCATTGAGCACCTTTTCAGATACCTGTTAGCCATTTGTATATCATCTTTAGAAAAATGGCTATTTAGGTCATTTACCCATTTTTTGTTTGTTTGCCATTTAGTTATATCAGTTCCTTGCATATTTTGGATATTAACATGTTACTGGGTGTGTGATCTGCAAATTTTTTTTTCCCATTCCATAGGCTGCCTTTTCACTTTGTTGATTTTTTTTTTGCTGTGCAGATTTTTTATTTGACATGGCCCAACCTGTTATTTTTGCTCTTGCTGCCTTTCCTACTGAGACATTGCGGAGCTTACCCTCTGTGTTTTCTTCTAGGACTTTTGTGGTTGCAGGTCTTAAAGTCAAGCCTTTAATCCATTTTGAGTTTATTTTTGTGTACATTGATTTAGAGGTTCAATTTTGCTTTTTTGCATGTGGCTATTGACTTTTCCCAGCACAATTTATTGAAGAGACTATTCTTTCTCCATTGTATATTCTTGGCTTCTTTACTGAATATTAATTGATCATATAAGAACAGGTTTATTTGGGGGTTATTATGTTCCATTAATCTAGGTGTCTGTTATTATGCCAGTACCCTACTGTTTTGATTACTAAAGCTTTGTAATACTTTGAAATCAGAAAGTGTTATGTTTGCCAGTTTTATTTATCATTTTCAAAATTGCTTAGCTATTTGGAATCTTTTGTGCCTCCATACAATTTTAGGATTCTGTTTTATATCTGTGAAAAAATGTCATTAGAATTTTTATAAAGAGTGCATTGAATCTGTAGATTGCTTTGGGTGGTATGACATTTTAATGATATGAATTCTTCCAGTCTATGAATATAGAATATTTTACATTATTTGTGTCTCCTTCATTTCTATCATCAATATCTTATTGTTTTCAACATACAGATCTTTCATCTTCTTGTTTAAATTTATTCCTAGGTATTTTATTTTCTTTGAAGTCATTATAAGCAGCATTCTTTTCTTAATTTCTCTTACTGATTGATCTTTCTTAGTCTATGGAAAATCAACTGATTTCTGTATATTGATTTTGTATCTTGCAACTTTACGGAAACTGTTTATTATTTCTAACAGTTTTCTGGTAGAGTCTTCAGGGTTTTCTATTTTATAATATTATATCATCTGAAAACAGATACAATTTTATTTCTTTTTACCCAATTTGGATTTCTTTTCTTTCTTTTTCTTGACTAATTTCTCTAGCTATCACTTCCAGTACAATTTAGGATAAAGAGAGTGGGCATCTTTGTCTTTTTCTTGATCTTAGAAGAAAAGCTTTCTACTTTTCACTCTCAAGAATGATGTAAGCTACAGTCTTGTTATATATGGACTTTGTTGTGTTAAGATACATTCTATCTATAATTTGTTAAGAATTTTTTTTCTTTCATAGATTTTATTTTATTTATTTTTTTTAGAATGTCTATCATGAAAAGATACTGAATTCTGTCAAATGCTTTTTCTGTATCTATTCAGATAATTATATATTTTTTATCCTTCATTTTACTACTGTGTTGTATCACATTGCCTGATAGGTATATGTTGAATTATCCTTGCATTCCAGGAATAAATCCAGCTTGATGGTGGTGTATGAGCCTTTAAATGTTTGAATCTGGCTTGCTATTATTTTGGTGAGGACTTTTGGATCTATGTTCACCAGGGATATTCTGTGAATTTTTTTCCTTGTAATGTCTTCATCTGACTTTGTATCAGGGTAATGCTGGCCTTGTGAAATAAATTTGGAAGTGATTCTCTTCTACAATGGAATGATTTAATAAGGATTGCTACTAATGTTTGTTAGAACTCCCCAGTGAAGCCATCTGATCCCGGACTTTCCTTTTTTTCTAATTACTGATTCAGTCTGCTTACTAGTAATTGGTCTGTTCAGGTTTTCGATTTCTTCATGATTCAGTCTTTAGTAGTGGTATTCTTCTAGGATTTTTGTATTCTTCTAATTTTTTGGCAAATAATTTAATTACTCATAGTAGTTTCTTATAATCCTTAGTACTTCTGTGTTATCAGTAGTCAAGGCTCCACTTTCATTTGATTTTTTTTTAGCCTTTTCTCTTTTTTCTTACTCTAGCTAAAATTTGGTCAATTTTTTTATCTTAAAAAAAGAGTTCTTTATTTCATTGATCTTTCCTATTTTCACTTGAGTCTCCACTAAATTTATTACTGCTGTGATCTTTATTATTTCCTTCTGCTAACTTCAGGCTTGGTTTGTTGTTCTGTTTCTAGTTCTGTCTTAAAGTGTGAAGTTAGGCTGTCTTTGAGATTTTTCTTTTTTCTTAAAGCATTTATGGCTATCCCCCATTTTCCTCTTAGAACTGCTTTGGCTGCATCCCATAAAGTTTGATATGTTGTGTTTCCAATTTCATTTGTCTCAAGATATTTTTAGTATTCCCTTTTGATTTCTTCTTTGACTCATTGGCTATTCAGGAAGATGTTTTTTAACCTCCTCATATTTGTGAGTTTTCCAGTTTTTCTTCTGCTTTTAATTTCTAGCTTCATACCATTTTGGTAAAAAAACATGTATAATTTCAGTCTTCATAAATTTTTTAAGATTTGTCCTGTAGCCAAACATATGAATGGTCCTGGAGAATGTTCCACGTGCTCTTGGGTAAAATATATATTCTGCTACTGTTGGATGACTGTTCTGCATATTTCTGTTGGTTCTATCTTGTCTAACAGGTAGTTTAAGTCCAATGTCTCCTTATTGATTTTCTGACTGGACGATCTGTCCATTGTTGAAAGTAGGATATGAAGTTCCCTACTATTACTGTGTTGCTGTTTATTTCTGCTTTCAGATCTGTTTATATTTCAGATCTGTTTATATATTTAGCTGCTCTGATGTGGATACATAAATTTGTACAACTGTTATATCCTTTTGATGAATTGACCCATTTATCATTACATAATGACCTCCTTTTCCTTTTATGACAGATTTTGGCTTAAAGTCTGTAATATCTAGTATAATTCTACGTGCTTTCTTTTGGTTTCCATTTGCATGGCATACTGTATTCCATAATTATACTTTCAGTCTACATGTGTCCTTTAGTTTTAAGTATGTCTCTTATGAGCATATATAATAGGTTTTTTAATTCTTTTTTTTTTTAATCTCTTCAGCCACTCTATATATTTTCTTTTTTCACTCTATGACTTTTGATTGGAGAATTTAAGTCCATCTACATATAAAGTAACTATTGATAGGTATGGATTTACTGTTGTCATTTTGGTAGTTGTCTTCTGGAGGTCTTGTAGTTCCTTTTTTTTTTCTTCCTCTCTTGCTCTTTATCTCTGTGATTTGATCATTTTCTGTAGCTGTGTGCTTGATTCCTTCTACTTCATCTTCTGTATATCTACTATACGTTTTTGCTTTGTGGTTACTATGAGACTTATATAAAACATCTTATGTTTATACAATCTCTTTTAAGCCATTCATAACTAACTCAAACTCATACAATAGCTCTATATTTTATTATAACATCCACTGCATTTTATGGGGTTTTTTGAAGATTTTTTTACAATTTATTTGAGAGAGAGAGAGAGAGAGAGTGTGTGAGCACTGTAGGGAGGGGCTGAGGGAGAAGCAGACTCCCCACTGAGCAGGGACCCCCCCCTCCCCCAAATGTGAGGCTCAGTCCCAGGACCACAGGATCATGACGTGCCAAAGGTAGACCCCCAACCACTGAGGCACCAAGGTGCCCCAACATTTTATGTTTGTTTTTTGGGTTTTTGTTTTGTTTTGTTTTTAAAGATTTTATTTGAGAGACAGTGAGAGAGAGCATAAGCGAGGAGAAGGTCAGAGGGAGAAGCACACTCCCCATGGAGCTGGGAGCCTGATGTGAGACTCGATCCTGGGACTCCAGGATCATGACCTGAGCCGAAGGCAGTTGTCCAACCAACCAAGCCACCCAGGGATCCCAGATTTTATGTTTTTGATGGCAGAGTTTACAACTTTTTATATTGTATATCCATTAACAAATTATTATAGTTATTTTATATCTTTTGTCTTTTAAGCTTTATGCATGAGTTATAAGTGATTTATCCATTACTGTTGCAATATTAGAGTATTCTGAATTAACTTTCTATTTGCCTTTGCCCTAGTAAGTTTTGTATTTTCATATAATTCCTTTTACTTCTTTGTATCCTTTCATTTCAGCTCAAAGACCACCCTTTAGTATTTCTTATAAAGCTGGTCTAGTTGTGATGAACTCCTTCAGTTTTTGTTTGGAAAACTCCATTTCTTTGCCATTTCTGAAGGACAGCTCTTTTTGGTAGAGTACTCTTGGTTGATGGTTTTTTCCTTTCTATCAGCACCTTGAATATCTCCTCATATTCTTTCTGGCCTGCAAGTTTTCTGCTGAAAAATCTTCTCATTTTCTTATGGGGGGTTCCTTTGTAAGCAGTCAGTTGCTTTCCTCTTGCTGCTTTTAAGATTCTTTGTTTTCAACTTCTGATAATTTAATTATAGTGTGTCTAAATGGTAGCCTCCCTGATTTGGTATTTTGGGACTTCCTATATCTGGATATCTGTTTATTTCTCCAGGTTAGGGAAGTTTTCAGTCATTATTTCTTTGAACAAGCTTTCTTCCCCTTTCCTTCTCTCTTCTCCTCCTTGGATTCCTAAGTTATAAACATCAGTCCACTTGATGGTGTCCCATATATTCCTCAAGCTATCTTCACTCTTTTCTTTTTGTTTTCTGATTAGATGAATTGCACCACCCTGTCTTCATGTGCATTGTTCCTTTCTTCTACTTCATCTAGACTCTTGTTGAACCACTCTATTAAAATTTTCACATCATTATTGCATTCTTCATCTGATTTGTATTTAGTACTTTTTTAATGATTTTCTATTTCTTTGTTGAAATTCTCACTTCATTTATATATTGCTTTTGTAACCTCGGTGAGCATCTTTATGACTTTATTTTGAACTCATGTAGGTAAATTAACTTACTTGTGTTTCATTAAGGTAGGTTTCTGGAGATCTATCTTGTTCTTTTGTTTGGAACATATTTCCCTGTTGTTTTTTTGGGTTTTTTTTTTTTTTTGTTTGGTTGGTTTTCTGTTTTTTGGGGTTTTTTTTGTTTGTTTGTTTTCATTTTCTTGACTCTGTTAGTTTCTGCACATAAGATAAAATACCTATGTCCTCTAGTCCTGTCAGAGTGGCTTATGTAGGACACAAACTGCATCAATAAGCACAGCCCAACCTCCAGGTTGTCTCTCAAATCTCTATGATTATCCCTGATAATCACAGTGTTTGTTCTTAGAGGTTCCCTGTGGTTGAGACTGTGCCAAGATCCATCAGTGTTTCAAAGGGAATGCTCATAGTCAACACCTACACGTGGGGTTGATCTGGAGCCAGACCCTCAGGCAGCAGCTTAGAAAGTATGCAGTCAAACTTCTTCCGGAGGGATACTGGGAGATAGGCATTTTTGCCTGGTCTCTCTACTAGCTGTAAGGAGGTGCTCCTTCACCCATTTAGAAACTGCTTATTTGCTAACATCCTCTAGGACTTGTAAATACAATCCTCTATCAGAGCAAGGTGATTTGGCTGCCTAAATCCTGGATGGCTAAACTGTAAAAATTAGGACACTAGATGTTGAACAAGCTCTTTCAAGGTAGATACTAGCAGCTTGGTTTTATTATTGAAGTTAGCCAGAGAGAGATGGTGAGGGAAGTGCTCATCAACTCTTTTGGGTCCTAGGGAGGACAATAGTCAACAGCTAAATGGACTAAAAGCCAGACCTGCATGCTACAGCTTATAAAGTATGTAGTCACACCCTTCCAGGGCATGATGGACATTTTTGTCTGCTCTCTCTCTGCTGAGCCCTGGAAGCATAGCCATGGCAAGTACTCATGCACATACCTGTTGTTTCTTTGTCTGCTGGAGTCCTATGGGACTTGTAAATGGAAATCCAGTTGTCTATCAGAACCAGGTGATCTGGGGGGCTGTCTCTTGGGTGACAGCAACCAAAGCTGGGTGCCAGACATGTGCAAGCTCCTTTCCAGAAGGATGTTGGTTACCTATTTTTATTGTCAGAGTGAGCAAAAAGAAGAAGGTGGGGGAGGTGCCCGCTGGCTCTTTTGGGCTCCAGAGAGGATCACAGTACCTAGATATATGCAGTTTCAATATGGGTATTTTCTCAGTTGCCTAAATTACAGTAGTTACTTGGCTAGTTTTTAGATTTCTCTTGGAAGAAATTGCTCTGTGTGTAGTTCTGTGTGTACATTGGGTGTGTCCATGGGAGGAGGGAAATTCAGAAGCCTCCCGTGTCACATCTTGGTCAAAAGCTTTCAGCATTATGTTGAACTCAAAAACACAGTGCAGACAGTATTCTGTTTTACATCAATCAAATACAGGGATTAAGTTATAAGCAGTCAGATGGAAGAAGCCCATAGAACAAGGCACGTGGGAGGAGGTGTGGAGCACACTACTCTCCCAGCAATTCCACATGTTCACTAACCCAGAAGCTCTCTGTCATACAATCTTGGTTCTTTTTTCCTTTTCAATCAAATGTTTACTGACCTGTGAAATAAGTTTATCTCTCTTAGTTCTGTGAATTTCAATTTCTGTAAAATACTTTTCATTTCTGTAAAACATTTTTACAGAATGTAAACATGATTTTTTTTAACCAACCAAAAAATCCAATACTTAGAGCTAAGCTAAAGTCTTAGCTGTTCATTTTTTTTTTTTCTTTTGGGAAAAAAATTGAAAATAAACAGTGTCATTTAAAACAAAACTGTGACTTCTCATCGGTGGCTATTAAGCTATTTCACTTCACATTTCATGTTAATAGTTTTATAGTTGACTCTGGCTGATTGACCTATCAGAATATGATACATAGCACTGAGATTCATTCCTCCCAATGTACCTCAAGGGGGCTTCAGAAATCTTTACTTGGGGCCCTTGAAGCTGCCTTGCAACCTCCTTGAAGCAATACTACAAAGACAGAAATGCAGTATTATGTACCAGAGAAGAAAATTCCCATTAGTGCTGAAGGAATTTTTTTCAGCATGGAAGAGTATAATTCTAAGTATCGAAGAAACATTTTCAGGTCTTTTATAAGTGATTCTAGCTTTCCTGAATGTGTCCCTTTCTTTCTCAGCATTTGTCAAATGTATTTGAAGTTCATTCAATCCACTTGGGTTGCATTTTGAAAGTGGCTCATAGAAATTTAAGCAGACAGTACCCATTAACATTAATGGACTTCCTAAGGCAAAATTCCCTCATACTGGGCTCAATATTAACCTCACTATGAGATTAGGTTTTACTAAATATTTAGAGAATACTCAATTGTTTAAAAATATCCCCAAAACTATTTCAGTAATGAATTCCAATTAACCATGTAAAATTTAAGAAGCACAACTATTAGATTTGAAGACTATATCCATGGTTTTGTGAAGTCTGTCACCAGAATTGATTGATATATATTTATCAATGCATTTCTTCTGTTTCAATGGGGTTTATAGGCACAGCACTTGTTGTCCAGTGGGACCATGTACATCTCCAGGATAATTACAACCTGGGAAGCTTCACATTCCAGGCAACCCTCCTCATGGATGGACGCATCATCTTTGGATACAAAGAAGTAAGTAATGTATTGATGATGTCCTTTCCCCTTGATCTTGACTTCTATCTTTTTCTCCAAGTGTCAAGAAAGGGACATTTTATAATCGTGAACCTCAAATCGCTTTCTCATGTCTTGGTTTCTTTTGCTTCATACAAAAAAATTTTTAATCTACTAGGTAGCAGTGATTAATTAATTCAGAATATGATACATAGCACTGAGATTCATTCCTCATTCATTCCTCATTCATTCCTCCCAAAGTTAATTCTTTGGATTTTGTTTTGTATTCTGATATCATTGGTATTATGATTAGTGGATTTCATAGAATTATGAAATTATATTCTGATGGTATTATAATGAAATATCTCTAAGAAAAAGTATTTCCAACTTGGAGGAACTTCTCTCCTACATCTGATTATATTTATTTTTGTTTCTTTTTCCTTTCAATTTCCATGACATGTTTTGATTCTAACTCCAAAAGTATTATTATACATGAAAACTTATGTGGCTCCATGACCCAATACTGAAGGCATGTTAGGACCCACAATCCCTTTGGCCAGTGTATATTTCAACCCTCTAGGCAAAATTAATTAGCATTCTAAGTGACAGAAATAAGAATGGAATTTAAACTTATGGTTTGTTTCATTTTACCAAATTCACAAAGCAAAGAATGGAGATTTACTAAATCATTGCCTTAAATTTACAGAATGTCTAAATTAGAATAATAACATGTTTAGCTTAGAAAGTCTATTGACAATATAATCACAGCCCATTAGACAACCTAAACTTTAGGGGAACAAAATAAATATAAGGAAAAAATTTCAGAAAAAGAAAGAATAAAAGAATAATATTCCAGGAACAGTAGATGTGATATTTTAAAAAGTTGCTAAGTATTTTAAACCATGGGTTAATGGGTATTTATAATAATACAGACTCAGTATATCATTTGAAGGGTTATTTTTTGTTAACAAATGCATCCTTGACTAGTATAAGTATGTTGAAATTTTAAAAATTATTCACTTTGGTCAAATTTTCTGAAATACATCTTTTCTATAGGGTGAAGGATAGTTTTATTTCAGTTAGCTAGGTCAGCTATTGGAAATCTTATAATCATTTCAAATATTTCCACTCCTTTAGAGAATTCTTCCATGTGGTATTGAGCATTTTTACTTGGGGTAATAATATAAATAGAATATAATATAGAATCATAGAATCTGATCTGCTTGGTGCTTCTTATCCACAGCTGGTTTAATGGTTTTTGGTTTAATATCATAGCCCTTCATATTCTTGTATCACCTTACTTGCAAGCTGGGAGAATATAGCTCAAAGGGACTCATTCATTTCTAGTTTTCATAATAATCTAGTATAATCCTAAGACTGCAGAGTATCGTTATAGAATGTTAAATTTCAACTATTTCAACGAGCAGTGGCAAAGTTTCTGGAAAGAAGTAGAGTCAGTAAGCCTAGGGTCTTAAATCTCACTAACTGTAGGCTTTTTCCAAACAGATTTTTTTTTATTATTGTGGTCTCTTTTCTAGTCTTGATTATAAAAATCATCATCTTTATTTATACTATTCTCCATGGATGTCTCACATTGCAGAGTAACAGTTCATTTTTTCTATTCCTTCTTTGTAGTGGATTTGGTATTTCTAAAATGTTTTTTGTTTCTTTATTGTAATCAAAGAAAAATTTTCTACTCTGATTTTCTTGTTTTGTCATGGGTAATATTACACTGATAGGCAATTTTAACACTTTCTTTGTATTTCCAGACTATTATCCTATTGAACACTAGTCCTTCTGAACTCAGAGTTCTAAAGAAGTAATCGCTTTATTGTTGGCTTATTGTTCTTTCTTTATTCTGGTTAGAAAGCAACTTTTTATTTCATATTATACCTTAATTTTTTCCAGTAATTTTCATACATTTTATTTTGCTGATGTAAATTTCTATTTGTAAAATTTGCCACAGTAAGGGCTCCCTTGCACTTGAGAAGAAAACTAGATGTTTCTGACATTTCTAGAAAACATTTATGATCAAAATAGCATAAAATAGTTAGTTGTTTGCATAATATATTATCCTTCACAAGGTGCTTTCACATACAATATAGTTTTCTATTCTTCAGCAATATTATATATTCTTAATATTCATAAAGGCACTGGTGCTGAAGGTATTTAATAAAGGTGTATAGCTTAATTATGGAATTAGATCATGCAAAATTATCTTTATTTTATAGCTAAGCAGACTGCATCAGAAAGGTTAAATAACATGCTTGAGGTTGCAGAGTTAGTTAAGGACAAATCCAGGACTAAAGGCTCTAATTTGGTGATGCCAAGGTACCTCAACATTATTTTTTTCTTTCCCAAGAAGATTATGTATAACAATTCAAAATATATTCATATTTTTAATAAATATTGGCTAATGTTTGGTGTTTAATAATCTTTCTATCTGACTCCAATAAATGACACAATTACAATCTCATACAGTTAGAAGTATTCCTAGTTGAGTTACAGAGCTAGTGAAATCATAAGGACTTAATAAAGAGCATAATTTTGTGTTCCTGTCCAGGTTAAATTTGCAGAACCAACATTACAGATAGGGAACTAAGTATAATTCTTTCTGTACTAAGTTTCTCCTAACTGGCTAATTCCAGTTTTGTTTTATTTTATTTTATGTGAGTGAGAAGAAAAAAATCCGATGTATGCAGAAACTACCAACAAAGCACTTGGTTTAATTGTAGAGTAAAATTAGTAATGCATTGAATAAACGTATTGACACAAATTTCATTTTTATTTCCCTCTAGTGATGTATTCCAGTGGATAATTATGTTTCTTTTATTAACTCTTAACATACCATCTGCCCATACTAACCACTCAGATGACCTTCAACTCTGCCATGT
The DNA here is from genome assembly GCF_030435805.1 of Mustela lutreola. Taxonomy (NCBI): domain Eukaryota; kingdom Metazoa; phylum Chordata; class Mammalia; order Carnivora; family Mustelidae; genus Mustela; species Mustela lutreola. The sequence goes on along the minus strand of NC_081297.1, from coordinate 20,881,311 downwards.
TCCTCATATAGTCATTTTTCCAATGGTATAATTTTTTACAGTACAAACTAGATCAATAATGGTCAAAATTAGAACATACATTTGCACTTATAACAATTTTGCTTATAATAGGATTGAAGTAAGAGGGTACTACTGTTGTTTAAAATAGGAGTGAATACAGATTTCTTTGGGTCATTAAGTGCTCCCCCATCAAAATCCCAATGTTCTTCTAGCCATACTGGTAAGAGTAACAGTGGAGATTTGGATTCCTTTAAATAAATAAGTTACCTCTCCTGAGGTTGTACCTCTGTATTATTGAACTAAAGATTTAAAATTCTATTCTAAGTTATAGTTCCTCATTGTTACACAACTGTTTATTTTAGCTCACTTCAAAGACACCATACTTGGGGTGAAGTGAAAACCCAAAAAGCAGATTGTCTTTTTCTTAATTTTCTGTCAGATTACCAACTGTTCACTTTAATGCATTTTTCAGTTTCACAGTATCCATTTGTGTTTTGGGCATCGATTTTAATTATCTGATAAAATTAACCATCTTGCCCTCTATTTCCTTAATATAATAATAATAGTTCCTTTGAAGTTTATGGCTGATAAGTAATATCTAGGTTTCCTGTGGGTCTCTTTCTATCATGTCTTTTTTATTTTTGGCTTTTCCTCTAGATTTTCATCCACTGGTCCCATCTCCTTGCATGCCAGATAATTTTTGCTCCAATGTTGGGCATTGTTTACAACCACTAAAAAGATACTTTGATTTTGTGGATGATGCTTTCTTCCTCCAATGACTGTTTGCTTTTTCTGTTTGGCAGGTAGAATAGAACAGATTATTTAATACTGCCATGGCTAAGCTCATTCAAAGTTGAGCATCAGTCCTTATAAAGACTGGTGTATTTCTGGTTAGCACTTACTCTTAGAAAGTAGTCCTTCAGGAACCTCCACCCAGGCCTGGGTTTTACTACAGGACCTTTTGCCTTAATGGCTCTCAACCCCTGTGTTTTCCTCAGCTTCACATCTGAAGTTCTGTTCAGTTTCTTAGTCTCTAAATCTTGCTTGTAAATTGCCAGATGCATTGATAGGAAGGTGGTATTGCATTCACTTCTGTGATTTCCTTTCTCTGGAATCTTGGCTTTTCAAGTCTTTGCTCTTTGATGGCCACCTGATGCCTTCAACAGGTGATTTCCATATGTTATTTGTCTTCCTGCTTGATCTCAGTAGGAGAAATGGTCTTTTACAAGTTTGTCTGCCATAGCCAGAAGTCCCATTCACTTTTAATAACCATCTCCTAATTTGATACGATCTAACATTTATTGAACTCTTCATACATGCCAGGCAGTGACCTAAGTGCTTAAAATTTATCTCATATTCCTCCTCTCTCTCTCTCTGCCTGCCTCTCTACCTACTTGTGATCTCTGTCTGTCAAATAAATAAACAAAATCTTTTTTAAAAATTTATCTCATATAATTCACACACACACACACACACATACACAAGAGGTAGTTGCTTTTATCATTTATAGAGAGAGGAACTGAAACACCCAGAGAGGTTCAGTAACTTTCTCAAATTATTAAACAAAGATTCATCCAAGGGAATATAACTCCAAAGCCTGTAGACCTAATCACTGTACTGTACTGCCTCCCTCTGAACTTCCTTTTCAAGAAATAACTAAACTGAGGGTACCTTGATGGTACAGTCAGTTAAGGATCTGACTGGGTTTTGGCCCAGGTCATGATCTCTAGATCCTGATCTCCAGGTCATGAGACTGAGCGCCCTGTTGAGACTTGTGTCAGGCACCATGCTCAGCGAGAAGTCTGCTTAAATTTCTCTCTCCTTCTCCCTTTACACCTCCCCCTCCTCTAGTGTACCCCCCCAAAATAAATAAATAAATCTTAAAAAAAAAAAAAAAACAGAAATGACTGAACTGCTTCACTCACTTCAATATCTTGGACAGTCTTTCCAAGCTAGTCATTATTATGCTATAACCCTCTTGAAGCACAGGAAAGAATGGTTTGCCTTTCCATAACATTTATTTTATTTATTTTACTAATATTTTTTTTAAAGATTTTATTTATTTATTTGACAAAGAGAGAGACAGCAGGAGCTGGAATATACGCAGGGGAGTGCAAGAGAGAGAAGCAGGCTTCCCACTGAGCAGGGAGCCTGATGCAGGGCTAGATCTCAGGACCTAGGGATCATGTCCTGAGCCAAAGGCACATGCTTAACGACTGAGCCACCCAGGTTCTCCTGTTTTATTAATATTTTAAAAAAAATGAAAAGAGGTTGTATGTAGTTTAAAAAAATAAAATAAAATAAAAAATAAAACATGCACCCTTTCTTAAACAATTAGAATTTGGAAAATCACCATTCCCATTTCCTATTCTGTTAATAACCAGCTGTGACCTAGAGCCCATATTCTTTATACTGTTTTTAGTTACTATTGAATAATGATGCTTGTTTGCTTGATTATGATAGATACAGACCTAAAAATTGGGACCGTTGATAATGTAACAAGGTATCTACCTAATCATAGATTTCATTCCAAAAACATTAGGAGTTTGAAATCAGATTTCTTACAATCCTGATGCTGTCTTTTGTAGTATACCATAATATTTCAGAAGTTATATTTCCTCGGATTTGTGTTTCTCTTTTTTATTTTGAATTTATCACATTATTTCTCCTCGTGTATTTTGAATTTAATGTTACTTTAGATACAAACTAGGGGAGGATGTGATTCTTTTTGTTTCTCTTGCAAATATGGTTATTTTCTTTTAACCAGCTCATGGGAGGGATAGGGTAGTCATCAATTTCAGACAGTGCAATTGAAAAAAAGTCATATAATCCTTCTATATGGCAGCAGGGGGAAATCATAGAAAATGTATACCCTACCTGTGAGTCAGCCTATTCTATCCATTTTCTTAGTTGAATACCTGACTGTATACTTTAGCAAATCTTAGAGGAGATCAGTATAGAAGAACTTTATTGTTTATTAAGTAAAATCACTTTCTAACCTATTTTATCATTTAAATATTTAAACTTAATGTACCTTAGTGTAACATTCACTGTAACATCTACTAACTTCCACTGTTTCTGTGGAAGAATGCATAGTTAATAAATCACCATAGCCAATTGGGTGTAGGTTTAAATGGCACCCTTAATACATTTTGAAAATTTCTTGTAAGACTATTTCTCTTATTTAAACTGTAATGAGTCTTCATTCATGGTAATCATCCTGTAAGTACTGAAAGATGAACACTTGCTGAGCTTGTAGAATTTATGGAAAAAAATAATTCAAGAGAATACTAGAAACCCAAAAGAACTGAGCAGTGAAACATTTGCCATTGAAATGAAGTTATTTGCCTTTATGGGTACTGCTCTGTGTGTGAGAACGTTGGACATGAGTTTATATAATACATATGCATCCAAAAAACTTTATAGCTGTGCCAGTAGAATTACTAGAATTACATATATATACACATATATGTTTGAGATATATACCTGTACATTATATATTTATATTCAAATAACATTTATTTAATAAATTTATGATTCAAGGTTGAGAAAACTTAGATGACATAAAATGCTGATTATAAACTCTTAAGAAGTCATTCTAAAGATGTAGACATAGAAGATTTTACATTATCATGTTGTCCATATTTTTAAATACATGAAATATAAAATGATATCTGCATACCTTTATTTAGAATCTAATTCATTTGCATTTGTGGGTATACTTTTTTTAGTTATATCACATATAAAAGGTCCTGATGTTTTAATTTCTTTTTACTTTTCACAGTGTAGGAAATGACAAATTGAACCACTTTCTCTTTATAATGTTCCAATAACAGGATCTACCTAGAAAAAACAGTTTTAAAAGGAGAAATTTGGGGGCACCTGGTGGCTTAGTAGGTTAAGCATACAACTCTTGATTTCGGCTTAGGTCGTGATCTCAGGGTCCTGGGATTGAGCCTCACATTGGACTCCACGCTTAGTGGGAACTCTGCTTGAAGATTCTCTCTCTCCCTCACCAACTTATGTGCGTGCTCTCTCTCTCTCTCTCCTCTCCCTTTCAAATAAATAAGTAAATCTTTAAAAAAAGAAAACAGAAACAGAAACTTACTGTAATGCGGGCCCTGCCCCTAGCTGTTGTTTTCTTGATGAATGTATTTCATCTTTGTGGTGCATTTTCTCCTTGAAGGCTTCCTCACTTTCATCCCTGAGAGGTCACTGGGAGGTTGCTCTTGCCGACATTAAGCCACATCCTATCCTCCTGCTCTCACGCTCCATGGCCCTAGAGCTCTTTTGTCTCTCCTTGAGGAGAAAGGACTGTGCATTCCTCTCGTCTTTCTAAGTAGTTTCCCAATCCCCACTCTTTTCCTCTTGTGTTTTATTCCCAGGCCACGGGTAGGCAAGCTCCCTCATCTACCTGTAAACCCAGATAGAGTTCCCAGCATGGCTTTACTGTCTTGAGCTCCGCTGCACAACCTTCTTCAGACAGTTGTCTGCCTCAGTGTCTTATTTTATATGAAGCTCCAACTCTAGTTGTTAGTTCATTTGGGGCACTCTTTAAATCAGAGCTCACAGTGATTGTGTGTGTGTGCATGCGTGAGTGTGTGTTTGCAAAATGGACATGTTGCCAACACATTTAAATATCAGAGGGTTTTAAATAAGAATACAGTTTCGTATTGCCCCCTTGAAAAATCAGAAGCCCTCGATCACTTGCTCTGCATTTCTATGTAACAATAGTTCACTGGGAAGTGGACTTAAGTTATGTTCCCTGCAGTCTCTCCCACGGCAGTTTCTTTGTTCTTACCCCAGGCCAGCACTAGTTTATATAAAGATTCAGCTTGAAACTCCTTATTTAATAGAGGGGCTGTCCTTACTTATTAGCCGTATGTTGTTATTCTGCTTCTAGATTCTCTATAGGCTGTGATTATGGAGATGGGGGAGAGAAGGCTGTTAAGAACATATCTCTAACTCTGAGAAACAAACTGAGGGTTTTGGAGGGGGGAGAGGCAAGGGGTTGGGTGAGCCTGGTGGTGGGTATTATGGAGGGCATGGATTGCATGAAGCATGGGTGTGGTGCATAAACAATGAATTTTGGAACACTGAAAAAAAATTAAATTAAAAACAACCAAAAAAGAACATATCTCTGGCTTATGGCTCTCCTTTGCTTTCATACCCAAGTGCTCAATACCTGGCATATGAAAGGAGTTCAGTAACTGTAAGCTAAAAAAAGACTAAAATAGTTGTGCAAAATGTTAACAATATGCAGGAAAGCAAGTGGATTTTTATATTGTCAAATTTAATTGAAAGCCTTTCTGTTCGAAAGGCAGTTTTCAGACAACCAAACACTAATACTGAGGACTTTATGTGTTGTTTTGATCATAATAAAGAAAAGCGTGACTCATTATAATTGGATGCCCTACTGAGTAACAGAGAAGCCAGATCTGACATTTAAAGGTGATGAGGTAGAAAGTTAAAGGCTGAATGCAGGTGAGAATGGGCAAAATAGTAAGCCTTCGGTTTTCTTCAGTGTATATATGTTAACCTGCTTGACGCCATGTTGCTAATTAGCAGGTGAACAAAAATGAGTTTAGGGTAATTCTTCTCCAGTGATAGGCATGTGATTCCTACTTTGGAAGGCACACTACGCAATCAAGCCCTTGCTGAGATGCTGTACCGCCTATTAGATAGATAGCTGGGTCCATAATGGAAACTAATGAATGTTTTGGTGAGGATTGCCATGCAGAAGAGAGATGAAAATAAAACCCCATTACCTCTGATTGAAGCAGCATGCTGTTACCTCCCTAACTGTTTTAGAGACAGAGGTAAAACTTCACGTTTTATGGGTCGTGTTGGGCCCCTGTGTCCTGGAGAATGACACCACAGCATGGAAGAAGACAACAGCTTTTGTCTCTGAACCTTCCCCTGCAGACCAGTGTGCTCCGCCCTACCTTGGCCTATCCCTAATATTTTTTTCCTGTCTTAATTTCATCTGCTTATTGCAGCTCCTTTCTGTGTCTATATACTTCATTTGCTTCTTACATCACTTAAAGAAAAATTTATACTTACTTAAATAATACACTTTTCTGTGTCCTGCAAAATGGAACGAAAATTAAAACACCTAAAAAATAAGAATTTATAAATGCTTGTGTAAGCTGAAATGGAAGCATATTTCAGCTGATGTTAATGTTCCTTTGCTATAACTATCCTGTGGAATGAATGTAATTGTAAAAGTTATTATCAGAAATTTATGATTCAATACAAATCATACAGAAGCTGAGAGAAAATTCAGCTTTGCTTCAAACATAAAAAGGCAGCTATTAGAGGCACTTGAAAATAATGAAGGTACATTTCTTTTCTTCTTAAAAAAAAAAAAGAAAGCTTCTATAGTTTAGAGTTGGTACTATTTCAGAATGGCTTCCTGAAAACCCTAGGAAGTAACTTAGGAAATATTTTTTTTTAAGATTTTATTATTTATTTGATAAAGACACAGCGAGAAAGGGAACACAAGCAGAGGGAGTGGGAGAGGGAGAAGCAGGCTTCCCACCAAGCAGGGAGCCCCATGTGGGGCTCCGTCCCAGGACCCTGGGATCATGAGCCAAGCCTAAGGCAGACGCTTAATGACTGAGCCATCCAGGCACCCCATTTAGGAAATATTTTGAGTATGACTGGAAATTTGTAGAAAGGATAAAAAAAAATACTTCTTCCCATAAAGCAAAATTTTTAGAGTGCCTGGACATCATCATTGGCCCTAGTTTCTCTGACTTGAGTACTTCATATCCTTGTACATAGAGAGTCTTCTATAGAATAGGTGACTTTTTTATGCTAATGAAAGACCAGACCCTCTCTTATGCTAATTTGTGCGATACTGACTATAATTCTAGATGGTTTATATACAGATACACACCCCACACACACAATTGCTCTGTTGCTATTAGTTAAAGTAATTCAAGTTCAATGTGACTTTTAACAGTCCTCCTGATTCATCCTAATGGTCCCTAAATTAAATACTCACATGGAATCCTGCAGACTGGTCTGACTTGCTCACAGAGAGCTGACACAGCCCGATTCCTTACCCACAGTAAGTGAGCAGATGAATGATCCTTTTAGAGAACAGCCCCATGCCTTTGATGTCTGGAAATAAAAAGATTACAGTCCAAAAAAGCAAGGTAAAAAGGATATATGACTATCTCAGGTGGAAAGAGACAGACTATTTCTGAAAGAAATCTATGAGAAAACTTGGAATTGTTCATCTTTTCCTCATTAATCTTTTACCATATAAAGCATTTAATTCACTTGTCAAAAATAGTGTTTTCAAAACCTTATGTGCAATTGTTTCATAAATGGCTTGGTGCCTTCTTGGAAAATGTAGGGAACCAAGAGCTTCTTGCACATTTTCTTTTAATATTTAATAAAATATATTTAAAAAGACCCCAGTTTTAGAAAATCTGTATTTGTATTCATGAACTCTGTAAAAGTATAAAGAAAAACATTTGAGGCCAGTGGTATTGCCATAAAATCATCCTTTTCCAAATCTTCTGCTTCTCACCTGTCCATCTCTAGACATCTCAGTACTCTTCTCCAGTGCTGCCCAGGTGGCCTCTTCTCATGGACAGAAAACTCCTTTCTCATGGCCTGCAGTCTGAAAGCACCCCCCAGGTGTACAACACAGTGACCCCAATGAAGACCTCAACACCATTCTTTCTTCTACTCAGACCAAGGCTATGGTGACATCATTGGCTCTCCTCTTTCTCACACCCTCCTCAAATCCGTGACCTGGCTTCATAGCAGTGCTTTCACAATTCATCTGGAATCCATCTTTCCATCACTTCCATCTCCTACATGCATCACTCTAGTGTAGTCCAAGCCACCCATCTCTTTTCCAGAAAACTGTGATACCTTCTTAATGAGCTTCTGCATCTCCCCTTATCCCCTACAGTCATGATCACACAGAAGCCAGGGTGATTGGTCTTTTTCAGATGTAAAAGAACATCCTTCCTCTGTTCAAAATCCTCTAAACCTTCACTCTACAACGTGAAATACACCTCAGTCATTGCCATAGCTTGTGGGAATGCATGCTCCCTATGATCTACCTCTACCACCGCTCATCTCCTTTGACAATCTTAGTAATTCCTCCTTCTCCAGTGATAACCTTTTAATTCTGAAAGACACCAAAAACAATTAAGTCAAAACCTTTGCCTGTACTGATCCTTCTACTCAGAGTTTTCCTCAAATATCCACATGGCAAGCTCATGACTACAGAAAAGTCATCTCATCACAGAAACTTTCTGTGACTCCTTCTTTTAAGGAAGGCCCAATTCCCTTCTCTCTCTTTACCACACTTTAGTTTCCTCCTTAACACTTTCTTAGGATACTCTAGTTTTTTACATTCACTTGTTTTTATGTCAATCTCTGCCCTATAGAATATACACTCAGGGATAGCAGGGTGTTTGTTCTAGTCTCTTCTATAATCCCTACAGTAATACATAAAATATTTAGCTAATATCTAATAAATGAGTGAATGAATTCTGGCTTATCAAAGAGCATCTAGAGTGTATATGCCTTTTAGGAAAAATAATTTTTTTAAAGATTTTATTCATTTATTTGAGAGAGAATGAGTGAGAGAGAGCATGAGAGAGGAGAAGGTCAGAGGTAGAAGCAGACTCCTCAAGGAGCTTGGAGCCCGATGCAGGACTCGATCCTGGAAGTCCGGGATCACGACCTGAGCTGAAAGCAGTCACTCAACCAACTGAGCCACCCAGGCACCAGGGAAAATTATTTTTGTATAGTAAATAATATTCTCAGAAATCGACTTCTACTTTATATTTCCACATTCTATTAAGATGCGTAATAGAAATGTTTATGGTAGTAGTGGTTTGTCAGACACAGCACTCAGAAGTTACTGCCCTATGAATAGGTATAACTAGAAAACTGGCAGTGAGTTAAAATGTTTCTCTTAGGAGCAGAGGATGATTTCTACCTACCTCAGTTGTCTTTACAGGTAGAGTATTTCACCCTACTTAACAATTTACTTGTTGAAGCTTGGAAAAGTCAAAATCATTCTATAGAGTGAAGCCATCGAACTGAGGCTTGAAAGCATCTTTCCAGGTCATCTACAACTATCTTCCTGAAGGGCTGGCCAATTTAGGTTGTTTTCAATGACAGAAAACTACCTACCTTGTTATGCTACCCATTTCGATAAGGATGGATTTTCCTTAGGTTAATGAGTCTAAATCTAGGTAACTTAGACACATTGGTCTTGAATTTTTGGAATCCAAAAGAAAAAGCATAAACTAGGAAATAAAGAGATATAGAAGAGTGAAAATAAAATGCAGAAAATGAAACTTTTCCACTGGAACATTCTCATCTTTCAAGTTTAATTGTACCTAGAAGTAAAGAAGGTATTTATCTGATTCCCTGAACCTAAGGAGGAAGAATCTTTTTCATTTTATGTAGAAATACCCAGAGCTATTTGCTATTGGATCTTGAATAGAAAATGTATTGCTTAGTATTACTGTGTAACAAATGACCCCAAAATGTAGTTTCTTAAAACAACTCCATTTCTTATTTCTCACAAGATACCTATGGATCACCTTGGCAGTTTTACTGATCTGGTTTGGACTTTGCTCATCTCAACAGTCTCATTCATGTGCCAGCTGTTAGCTGGTGGATTGGTTAGAGGCTACCTGGTCAAAGATGACCTCTGCTCAAAGGAAACATTCCTCCATGTGCCTCTCTCATATTTACAGCAGACCAACAGCATATATCATCATAGAACTGGCCAGGGTCCCAGAAAAGAGGTGGAAGTGTGCAAGTACATTTTCAATCTTCTCTTTTGCTTCACGTTTGCTGTCATCATCTTTTGCCATGTTACTGAGCCAGAGTCCAAGTGAGAAGGGACCAAAAGTGACAAGGCAAAGGGTATAGATACAAGGAGGCCATTGATGGAGGCCATTAGTACAATCAGTTCACCACAGATAAAAAGCACAAGAGGAGAGGGTTTGACTCACAGACAAAATATGAAGGAAGGGAGTGAAAGGATAGAAAGAGACCGAGCAAAGGAAATCGAAGTGGAACATAGCTAGGTGAGGAAAGAGATAAGGAAGAAAGACTAAAATGGTAGAATAGAAAATGTGTAAAGAAGGGAAAGCATAAGATACTAGGAGATCTGCGGGAACCCAAACATGTGACCCGAGAAACAAGCCCTTGTATAAAAATATAATATTTGTGGTAGTAGAATAGTATTTTCCAACTGATAGCAATACAAACTCAAGTTCCGCTTTGAGTATGGGAAAAGAAGAAATACAATCACTTACCACAGAATTATCTGTATAAAATATATCTCATCTTGCAGAGGGAAATTGCAGTCACAGATGTTGGAGAATGAAAGCAAGTGACGGATACAAGCTAGCAAAGATTTCATACTTAATCCTGATCAGGCATGTCTACATAATGCTACTTAGCAATTGTGACTTAGTGGTTATTAGGATATACAAAATATAACTGGAACTGGAAATATCGTCTATGTTTTTTTCTAATTTTTATCTTTTCTTCTTTAATTATATGTTTGTCTTTTTAAAAAGATTTTTATTTGAGAGAGAGAGAACAAAAAGCACCAGTAGGTGGGGAGAGGCAGAAGGAGGAGGGAAGCAATGGCCCCACTGAGCAGGGAGCCTGCTGGGGGGCTGGATCCCAGGACCCTGAGATCATGACCCCAGCCAGAGGCAGTCACTTAACCAATTAAGCCACCCAGGCAGCCCTATAAGTCTGTCTTAAATATAAATTACACTTATATTAGCACTTTTTCCTCAACATTGTGTATAAAACTGGGTAATATATAATGTCCACTAAGAAAAGGAGTTACGTATATTACTGAGTATGGCTTAGTAATCACTAAATAAAGTATGTCAGAGTTTCATTTAGCAAATGAACCTTTAGGGACAGAAATGTTGGTTTTGTTTGGTTTCTTCTGTCCAAATACCAGATTACTTCTTTAAAAAAGTGTATTTATTTTTATTTATTTATTTTAGAGAGAGAAAGAGAGCGAGAGAAGAGGGGAAGGAGGGAGAGGTACAAGCAGACTTCACACTGAGTGTGAGCCAGTTTCAGGGCTCAGTTTCACAACCCTGAGATCATGACCCAAGCCAAATCAAGAGTTGAACACTTAACTGTCTGACCCATCCAGGTACCCCATCAGAATATTCTTAATGCTGGTTAAGAACTGGACATACTGACATAAAATTGGCAATACTGTAACATTGTTTAAGAACAGACTAATTTAGTACATAAAGAGAAAATTTTGTCTTACATTTACTTGTTTGGAGATAATTCCATAAATTTCAGATACATTAAAATTTCCTCTTAATTGGTTAATATCAACAAAATAGCCCTTTTACAATTTCATCATGTCATGGACAAAAATGAGTAGTACAGCCCTTATTATAATTTCTGCCCAAGTTATTCTCCTGGCTTCTCATTTCTGTGCTGTTTATTATGTTTTGTACAAGGTCTGATCAAATATGGTCTTAAATGAATTATCCACAGATGCCCATGGTCTGCTTATTCCACCTTAAGATTTTTGGTACATTTATCCTTCCCTTGTTGTTTCTTGGCCCATTATTTATTACAGATGGTTTCATGCCCATTTTTATGTCTATAAAACTGGTAATGAAGATAGTAATCATATCTCCATTGATTCTTTTCTAAATCTAGAAAAATTGGCTTTAAGACTTTGTCTCTTTTGTTACTATTTCATATATTCTGAATGTTTTAATTTTTTTAAAACTGTAAATGTTAAAAATGTCTGTCATATTCAGATTTGGGTTCCACTGAGGTTTAAATTAGGAAATGTGACCTTGAGATGACCCATAATAATTCATAAGTTTTCCATATAGGTTTGAATCAGAATAGTGAAGTTCAGCATCCATCAACGCTTGCCAAGTTTCACTATGTATCAATCAACAGTGGTTTGTTAAATATATATTTAGCTGTGTACCTATTTGTCTTTCTCTAGGCATTGGATGTATAAGGCCCCTTGTAAACAAGGATTTTTTTAAAAAGCCATGAAAAGTAATATAAAGTATTTCAGGAAAGCAAATGATACAAGAAGAGTCTCAATTCCTGAAATGACAGCCAGCACTGAATGTATTCGTGGTGCGCCTATATGTGCGATGAGATTTGGCATTCGGCATCAGTTACTTTCCCTGAGAATCTACTTACTTTCATCCTCAAGCAGCTGTCTATAAGACCAGGAACTCTCTTGTCACTTTAGCTCATCTAAAGCACTAAACAGATGTTATGTTTTGCTATTGTCTGCCTTTCTTCTCTGATATTTCCCGCTCACTCTCTACCCGGTCCTTCATCTCCATCACCTACTTTTATCCAGTAAATAGGATGATCACACTCCCCGCCCCCACCCCTAAATGAAATTCAAATCTAACACATAGAAATCTGCTTTTTCTTTTCCAGATTCCTGTCTTGGTCACACAGATAAGTTCGACCAATCACCCAGTGAAGGTGGGGCTGTCTGATGCCTTTGTCGTTGTCCACAGGATCCAGCAAATTCCCAGTATGTAGAAGGGTAATTGCAAAATCTGAGCCTACTGTGGGGTAAATTTAAAGGAGACTGACTTCAGGCAGTTTTGATAGATTGAGTAACAGAATCACTTAACCAATTGCTGCTTGAAAATTATACTGTTTGGTTTATAACTCTTCTTTGGAGTTTGCTATCTCTTTGGTACTCTTCAACTAATAATATAGGTAAAGCAAAATTAAACAGCCAGGCCAACAGTGTGTAATTTTTTTTTTCTTTGGGATTATTAGCTTGGTGACATAGGTATATTTCTGTCATTAATAAGAAGAGCATAAAGGAATGACATTATTTGACTGATGGGCATATGAGTTTTATTGGGGGGGGGTTGGCTTTGTTTTTTTTGTTTTATCAGCAAAAGTGTAGCTTTATGCCATTTTTATGTCTCTCATGTTTGTATAGCCGTCTAAAGAAAGATAAAAGTATAAATTCAAGTAAGTAAAAGCTTTGGTTGAGCTATACCTACCAAAGAAGATAAGCATTTTGGTTGTTTAAGTCATTTTCACTTATCTAGTCTAGTTTCCATTTGTAGAAAAAAAGCATATGTGTTACTTGGGCAGCTGTTCATCATATTAGAAATTCAGATTATTAGAAATACAGAAAACCATTATTGGTAGTAGTTCTGATCATGTATTTAGCCATCTTTTGAAAATTTCTATTTTTTTAATTAACATATAATGTATTCTTTGCCCCAGGTGTCCAGGTCTGTGAATTGCCAGGTGTATATACTTCACAGCACTCACCATAGCACATACCTTCCCCAATTCCCATAACCCAACCACCCACTCCATACCCCCTCCCCACAGCAACCCTCAGTTTATTTTGTGAGATTAAGAGTCTCTTATGGTTTATCTCCCTCCTGATCCCATCTTGTTTCATTTTTTCCTTCCCTACCCCCCCAAAACCCCCACTCTATCTTTCAAATTCCTCATATCAGGGAGATCATATGATAATTGTCTTTCTCTGATTGACCTATTCTGCTCAGCATAATGCCCTCTAGTTCCATCCAAGTCATTGCAAATGGCAAGATTTCATTTCTTTTGATGGCTGCATAGTATTCCATTGTGTATATATATATATATACCACACCTTCTTTATCCATTCATCTGTTGATGGACATCTAGGTTCTTTCCATAGTTTGGCTATTGTGGATGTTGCTGCTATAAACATTCGGGTGCATGTGCCCCTTCGAATGACTACATTTGTATCTTTAGGGTAAATACCCCATAGTGCAATTGGTGGGTCGTACTGGTTATGGGTCTTTTCAGGCTTTCTATTTCTTCCTGGATCAGTTTTGGTAGTTTTTATGTCTCTAGGAATGCATCCATTTCTTCCAGATTCTCAAATTTGCTGACGTATAGTTGCTCATAATATGTTCTTAAAATTGTATTTCTTTGGTGTTGATTGTGATCTCTCCTATTTCATTCTTGATTTTATTTATTTGGGTCCTTTCTCTCTCTTTTTGATAAATCTGGCCAGGGGTTTATCAATCTTATCAATTCTTTCAAAGAACAAGCTCCTAGTTTTGTTGATATGTTCTACTGTTTTTTTGGTTTCAATTTTCATTGATTTCTGCTCTGATCTTTCTTTTTTCTCTTCTCCTGCTGGGGTTAGGCTTTCTTTGCTGTTCTTTCTCCAGCTCCTTTAAGTGTAGGGTTAGGTTGTGTATTTGAGACCTTTCTTGTTTCTTGAGAAAGGCTTGTTTGTATTGCTGTATACTTTCCTTTCTGGACTGCCTTTGCTGTGTCCCAAAGATTTTGAATGGTTGTATTTTCATTATCATTTGTTTCCATGAATTTTTTCAATTCATCTTTAATTTCCTGGTTGAGCATTTACTCTTTAGTAGAGTGCTCTTTAGCCTCCGTGTATTTAGGTCCTTTCCAAGTTTCCTCTTGTGATTGAGTTCTAGCTTCAGATCATTGTGGTCTGAAAATATGCAGGGAATGATCCCAATCATTTGGTACCAGTTAAAGACATGATTTGTGACCCAGGATGTGATCTATTGTGGAGAATGTTCCATGTGCACTAAAGAAGAATGTGCATTCTGTTGCTTTGGGATGGAATGTTCGGAATGTATCTGTGTTATCCATCTGGTCCAGTGTATCATTTAAGGCCTTTATTTCCTTGTTGATCTTTTGCTTGGATGATCTGTCCATTTCAGTGAGGGGAGGTGTTAAAGTCCCCTACTATTATTGTATTACTGTCGATGTGTTTCTTTGATTTTGTTATTAATTGGTTTATATAGTTGGCTGCTCCCACATTAGGGAAATAGATATTTAAATTTTTTAGATCTTCTTGCTTAAGAGACCCTTTGAGTATGGTTTAGTGCCCTTCCTCATCTCTTATAGTCTTTGGCTTAAAATCTAACTTATCTGATATAAGGATTGCCACCCCAGCTTTCTTTTCATACCCATTAGCATGGTAAATTGTTTTCCCACCTTCTCATTCTAAATCTGGAGGTGTCTTTATGTCTAAAATGATTTTCTTGTAGACAGCATATGAATGGGTTTTGTTTTTTTATACATTCTGATACCCTGTGTCTTTTGATTGGGGCATTTAGTCCATTTACATTCAGGGTAACTCTTGAGAGATATGAATTTAGTGCCATTGTATCGCCTGTAAGGTGACTGTTAACTGTATATTGTCTCTGTTCCATTCTGATCTACTACTTTTAGGCTCTCTCTTTGCTTAGAGGACCCCTTTCAATATTTCCTGTAGGGCTGGTTTGACGTTTATAAATTCTTTTAGTTTTTGTTTGTCCTGGAAGCTTTTTATCTCTCCTTCTATTTTAAATGATACCCTAGCTGGATATAGTATTCTTGGCTGCATGTTTTTCTCATTTAGTGCTCTGAATATATTATGCCAGTTCTTTCTGGCCTGCCTGGTCTCTGGATAAGTCTGCTGCCAATCTAATATTTTTACCATTTTATGTTACAGACTTCTTGTCCCAAGCTGCTTTCAGGATTTTCTCTCTGTCATTAAGACTTCTAAGTTTTACCATTAGATGATGGGGTTTGGACCTATTTTCATTGATTTTGAGGGGGGGGGCTCCCTGTGTCTCCCGAATTTGCATGCTTGTTCCTTTGCCATATTAAGAAATTTTCTACAGTAATTTGCTCCAATATACCTTCTGCACCTCTCTCTCTTTCTTCTTCTTATGGAATCCCATCTTATGGTATCACTTATCTCTTGAATTCTCCTCTCATGGTCCAGTAGTTGTTTGTCTCTGTTTTGCTCAGCTTCTTATTCTCCATTATTTGGTCTTTTATATCACTAACTCTCTCTTCTCCCTCATTTATCCTAGCAGTAAGAGCCTCCTTTTTTTTTTTTTTTTTATTGCACCTCATTAATAGCTTTTTAAATTTCAGCTTGGTTAGATTTTAGTTCTTTTATTTCTCCAGAAAGGGCTTTTATTTCCTCCAGACAGGGTTTCTCTAATATCTTCCATGCCTTTTTTGAGCCCTGCTAGCACCTTGATAAGCAATGGTTTTGAACTCTAGATCTGACATATTACCAATGTCTATATTGATTGGGTGCCTAGCCATCAGTATTATCTCTTGTTCTTTTTTTTGTGTTGAGTTTTTTGGCCTTGTCATTTTATCCAGATAAGAATATATGAATGAGAGTATAAAATACTAAAAGGATGGCAAAGACCCCAGAAAAATGTACTGTAACCAAATCAGAAGAGACCCCAAATCAGGGGGAGAAGAAAGGGGGTAAAAGGAAATTTTTAAAAAATTAAATATATATATATACACATACACACACACACACACACGACTGGTGAATAGAACAGAGCCACCCACTTGATTTTGGGTATATTTTGGTCTCTTAGAAGAAACTGCCTCCCAAAATTTTAAAGAAAGAAATACTTATATATATACGAAAGTAAGGGTAAACATGATGAAGGGATGGAATATGACTCTAAAGATGAAAATTTTTTTTAAAAATTCTAAAAAAGGAATTGGTAAGATATATTGGTTGGAAAAAGAAAGAAATCTAAAGTGAAGAGAATTTGCTCAGGCCAGAGACTAGATCAAAGCCCTGTGCTAGATTTAGGTTTCATTTTGATGTACTAGAAGAAATTGTATCCCAAACTTTTTTAGAAGGAAAAAACCCTATATGTGTACAAAAAATAAAAGTTAGATACAATGAGGGATAAAATATGAATATAATAATGGAGGTCTAAAACAAATTTTTTAGAAAGTTATAATGAAGGTTTAAAAATATTTTTTTAGAAAGGTATTGTTAAGATAAACTAGTTAAAAATATTAAAAGAGGAAAAGTTAAAAAAATTAGAATAAGAAAAAAATAAAGTTAAAAATTTTAATTAACTTTACAAGACTAAAGAATCATGGGGAGAAAGCCATGAATTGCATGCTTTGCTTTCCCCTCTTCTGGAATTCAGTTGTTCTCCTTGATCAATGAGCTTGATCTTGGCTGGATGTTCTTGCTGATCTTCTGGGGGAGGGGCCTGTTGTAATGATTCTCAAATGTCTTTGGCTAAGGCAGAATTGCATCACCCTTGCCAGGAGCTAGGCCAGGTAATCTGCTCGGAGATTTGTTGCCTGAACGCTTTCTGTAGAGCTCTGGAGGACGGGAATGAGAATGGTGGCCTCCCAATCTCTGGCCCAGAAGAGCCAAGAGCTGGGGGCCCCACTCCTCTGTGCACCCTTGGAGAAAAGCAGTCAATCACTCCCACGTCCCTGGTCTCCAGCCGAACTCCGTACTCACCCGGCCTGTGACCGAGCATTTCTATCTCTAGCACACATCCCCATCTGGAGTCTCCAAACCCAGCAGATTCCTGCCACTCTGCTCTTCTGGCAGATGAATCTGGGTGTACCTGGATCTGCCACTTGTGGGGTCCCTGCTCAAAGAGCAGTGGTCCATCTGTGCCACAGCTCACAGTTTAAAATAACCCCGAGATGAGAGCTCACTCCTTAGCTCTGTGTCTGTAGTTGGCTTCCCTTTTCTAATACCTGCAAGCTCTGCTACACTCAGACACCCCCACACCCCCCATCCTTCTGTGTACCCCGTGGAACTTGAGACCATACTGTCCCCACATGGGCTCCATCCCTGCTTAGCCTCTGGAGTAATGTCCCTCAGTGGAGCAGACTTCTAAAAGTTATAATTTTGTGCTCTGTTGTCCCGCTGCTTGCTGGGAGTCAGCCCCTCCCCACTCGGCCTATGTTCCTGTTGGTTCGGATTCACTTCTCCGCATGCCCTACCTTTCAGAAAGTGGTCAATTCTGTTTCTAGAATTGCTGCTCTTCTTTGCTTTGATCTCCTGTTGGGTTTGTAGGTGTTCAGAATGGTTTGATAACTATCTAGCTGAACTCCTGGGACCTGATGTCATCTCAGTCTGCTACTCCTCTGCCATCTTGACTCCTCAGTGTGAAAATTTCTATTTTTTTAAGCCTCTGTTTCAAGCAGACTCCTGAGGGATGCTTTAGTGTGTTAGTACTGAAGATGTTTGTGTCCTAGACATGCTTATTTAAAGCAAGAGATGATAATAAAATACATCTCATGCTTAGATCATTTCTTTTGGTTTTTTGTTCAGAGACCTTATATTTCACTGTAGGGATAGACCTAATTTATCACATGCCTATGCTATTCGGTCTTCCTTTGAACTAATTCTGTTTAAGTATGCCATCTCTCAAATACAGAAGGTAAATGGAATGGAAATTATTTAGACTTCAAATTCTAAGACTTTTTTGGATTGGCTGGAAATGTAGTAAGTATCTTACAAGTACGATTTAGAATGATGTTCATCTGTGGGAATAATGCTTCGTGAAGAATGTGAGTCTTCCATGGTAGTTTCTCCTTATTAGCTGAGAATTACTGGGAAGTAACATTCGAGGGAACTGTTAAATCAAGGCAGATTTTCTCAAAAAGGAATTATACTGTGAACAAAGCAAGGATATATTAGCATGTGGAGGCACATAAAGACATCCTCTTAAATAAGAGGCCATGTCCTGGGAGAGCCAGCTGATTCCCTTTTGAGGACAAGTGTTTTTCACATTCCTACTTTCAGAGATGTTAAATCAAGCATGACTTGAGTCAATTATTACACAAGTAAAACACTAGTTTTAGTTTGTGAGTGCTTTTCTTCTGAGAAAGTATGTTATTTTCAGCTTCTTCAAAAGACATCTTGGTCTACATTGATGTTCTGGTATACTATTGTTTAGGCCAGAAGACCCACACAAGTACAAAAGAAAAAAAAAATTTTACCAGTGTATTTTAACATGCAAATATTCTCTCAGAACTGAAGCATGGTAGACTTGTGCTTACACCGTAGAACCCAAATTGAAAATTTTCATCCCTTGTTATAATGTAATAAGATAACTGTTACATTTTGAGGAAAAATATCTTTCCCAAATATAAATTTTTTTGAATAAATTGGCAAAATGATGTCTGAAGTTGAGACTCCGCATTCATCTAAAAAAATTGCACAAGTTTAGGGAAAGGCTTCCCTCAGGCAAGCCGCCTGCTGAAATGCCATTTGCATTTCCTGTTGCCCTCACTGTTCCCCATCCTGAAGCAAGTAGCCAAGAAAGAATGGAAATTCTGAGTTTCAGGTCCACTCATCCCTGCTTTTAGAAGGGACCCTATTTCAGCCAGAAAACTAGAATTGATGTGTTCTATTTAAAAATCTTTTGGGGAACAGAAAAATTCAAATCTCCTTCAAAGTCTGTTCCCACATTTATAAGGTGTAACAGTGTCTGTTACATTAGCTTCTCTATAGAAGGAGAGATATGGTTGCATTGTATTCTCAGCCTTAAAAAAAAAAAAAAAAAAAAAAAAAGCATACTTATTTATGCCAGAGATTAGGTTAACCCAAAATGAGCATAATATGTTATACTTTTTCCTGAGGCTGTAAGATGATTCCTGGAGATTTGTGTGTTACCTATTTGTGCAGTCGGAATTTAGATAAATATTTAAATCCTTTTCAACATTCTGCTCTCTTATTTAAAAACCCTGATTTTAAGGAGTCATCCTCACAGGGAATTTAAATAGTTCATCTCTGTTCCCCCATTTTCTTCTCCTGAGTGAATTTAGGGAAAAACTGATCATTATCCTAAATAATGAGCGGTTTCGTTTCTTCTTTATTGCAAGGTGCATTACATAGGACCCTGTTCTCATAAGATCAATTTTCTGTTCTTTTCATCATTTCGGTTACACGGGTTATAGAGCCTAGATCCTCAGCTTAATTTACCCATGGCAACATGGGAATGTAAGCTATAACCTTGAGAATAAGTTTTCCCAGTGGGACCACATTTGCTATACCATTCTTATCAGTTGGTGAAAGTTTGATAAAGCATTTGAATAGCTGGTAGGTAGGTTTTACTTATTTATTATGAAGTTTTCTCCAACCATTCCATAATAATGTCAACAACAAAAAACTCTTTTTTCAGTTTTTTAAAAACTTCTAAATAGTAAATGCTTTCAGTGCAACTTTCAAGCATAGTTTATTACTCTAGTCTTTACCTTTCAAAAAAAAATCAGGTGATCTCATAGTTTAAAATATCAAAGGGAATTCAGGCATTGTTAGTAAATTTGTAAACACTTCTGAGGTTACAAAGGAAATTCCTTTGCTCCTTCCAAAAAGAAGAAAAAAAAGAAAGAAAAATCCACATGGTGAAATCAACCCTTATCTAAAAAATAAAATAAAAGATAAAAATTAGTTAACAGTCCAGAAAGAATAAGGGATACTGTAGTGGGAACACTAATCATGAGGCCGTGAGCATCTTATTTAATTCTTATAACTTAACAAGCAAGATGGTCATCTTAATACCTATGATGCAAAGCATACGTAGCATAAGTGTTTGGCACCAAGTAAGCACTGTGTTTGTGTCCTTATGTACCGTTCCTTTATCAGCATCAGCATTGTCACAGGGTGCCTGGGTGGCTCAGTCGGTTAAGCTTCTTTCTACCTTCTGCTCAGGTGGTGATCCTGGGGTCCTTGGATCGAGTACCACATCGGGCTCCCTGCTCAGTAGAGAGCCTTCTTCTCCCTCTCCCTCTGCCTGCTGCTCCCCCTGCTTGTATGCTGTCTCCCTATCTCTCGCTATCAAATAAGTAAATAAATCTTTTTTAAAAACCCCAAAACAAAAAACATTGTCACTTTAGAAAGATAGTGATGCTTGCTAAGATGACCACATCTAGAACAAATGTTCATGAGAATGGGTCTACAGGGGATTTCCACAGAAAACACCTCGGCACCCTCGCTCTGACCTCATCCTTTCGTTTTTGTTTCTGTTTTTTTTTTTTTTTTAAAGATTTTATGTATTTATTTGACAGACAGAGATCACAAGTAGGCAGAGAGGCAGGCAGAGAGAGAGGAGGAAGCAGGCTCCTCACTGAGCAGAGAGCCCGATGCGGGGCTCAATCCCAGGACCCTGAGATCATGACCTGAGCCGAAGGCAGAGGCTTAACCCACTGAGCCACCCAGGCACCCTGAAACTCATCCTTTCTAAGTATCATATGGTTTTTGACTTCTCAGTGTGTCTGTCTGTCTATCACCTTCCATTTTTCATAAAATATTTTATAGAATTTTAGAAAGAAAAAGAACACAGATCAGCTGTTTCAGTCTCCACAGGTACAGATCTGAAAGACAGGTCTACGTACAATGACTTCAATTATTCATTACAGAAATCCAGATGTAATAACGTACTTGTGATGATAAGCATAGTGCACATTAATTCAGAGAAATTTGTAAAATAATAACGAATACAAAGGAGAAAATTTAATTGGTCTGTAAATCTACCCCAGAGAGATAGATACCAATAATGTTTCCCTGTATCTGCATCCAGACTCGTGTTTATAGTAGACACACACGCAAACACAGGCACTTTAAGAAAATTGGCATTGGAGACGCCTGGGTGGCTCAGTTGGTTAAGCAGCTGCCTTCGGCTCAGGTCATGATCCCAGCGTCCTGGGATCGAGTCCCACATCGGGCTCCTTGCTCAGCAGGGAGCCTGCTTCTCCCTCTGCCTCTGCCTGCCATTCTGTCTGCCTGTGCTCGCTCTCTCCCCCTCTCTCTCTCTGATAAATAAATAAAATCTTTAAAAAAAAAAAAAAGAAAGAAAATTGGCATTGGGCTATAAATATTTTTCACCGAATATATATAACACATCTCTTTCTGCACTGCTAAATACCTGTCTAAAATGTGGCCATTAATAGCTGCAACAAATTCCTTTATTTCATAATTTATGTGACATGTCTGAACACTGGTTTGTCATATTGGTTGCTTTTCATATTAATTATCAGTAAAACGGTGCTGAACATCTTTGTTTATAAATGTTGACACAACTCTTTAAAAATGAATATGTGTCCATTGGCGGTTAATAGTTCTTTTGTGTGTACTTTGACAAATTGCTTTCTCTAAAGGTTGTCCCAATTTATTTCCCCACAAGCTTTTTATTAGATATCCCGTTTCCCCAGATGCTCCCAGATGCTATTATCATTTTTAAACATTGCAAATTTGATCAGCAGAACATGATATTTCATTGTTGCTTCAATATTCTTTTGATTACCAGAAAGTTTTCACATTGTCATATATTCATAGGTCATGTGTCATTTCCATAATTTCTTGTTAAATAGCTTTATTAAGCAATTCTCAGCTTCTGCTTATGTCCCTCCAAATTCTTTTCCTCAGCGTGCAGAGATCTTCCCGGATAAACATACAGTTCTCACTAGCACCATTCATACTTGTTGGTTTCTCTCTGCTCCAACTTCAACACTGAATTTCCATCTGAATCTCTAGGCTGCTGACCTTCTTCATCACGCCTCACCTTTTCTGTGCCTTCAGAGCTTAAAGAGCATAACATTTCCAGCAAGAAAACCCAGAAAATCCGTTCCTGCTTTCTCAGTTCTTTTATTTGGGAACATAAGGCAACGCCGTCTTAGAAATATGAAAGTTAGTTTTACACACACGCAGAATTCTTGTCCAAGAAACCACACAGGAAACCTGCCGACCTAACCGGAAATGGTTCTTCTCTAAGTTAACAATAACGGCTACTTCTGAGACCTTGAGAACACTCTGCTTTATTCTTCTCACTATCCCTACATTATCTGCTTCTTTCTCATCAGCCTCTGCTGTCTTCAATTTATTGACGCTGTTCCTGCTACAACTTGCCTTCTCTTTGTTCGTTGTTACTACTGTTCACAGCTCAATAAGAAATGTTAGCATTTTCAATGGTAAAAGTCACAGCTAATTGGGAGAGTCAATATATTTTACACAGTCAGAGATTCAGTGAACTCTTAGAGGACGTTGTATATAGTTTGTCATATGTGGTCTCCTTATAAGCTTTATAGGCCAGGTAGCAATTTTTCAAAGAATTTGACCAAAATTATGTTTACAGACTTAAAAAAAAAAAAAAGAACCTTAACAAACAAAAGGATAGATGATTTGTTTTTTACTCCTCAGAATGTCTTAAGTTTTAATTGTCAGAGAACATAATAGCATAGACCAGTACTGTCTAATGGAACTTTCTGCACTGATAAAATATTCTAAATTTAAACTGTTCAATATTGGTCTTACTGGTCTGTGTGGCTACCAGCACTTGAAATGTGGATAGTGACATTTGGGAATTGAATTTTTAATTTTCTTTCCTCAATTAATTTTAATTTAAAGAGATACATGTGACTAGTGGTTACCATATTGGACAGGGTAATAATAGGCCATATAAGCATATTTAAATAAAATATTATATTGCAGATGTATTATTTAAAGAACATATATTTTATTTCTTCCTTGCCTTGAAAAAACCTTAGAACTTTTGATATGATTAAATAATACATTTTCAAATATAAATATTTCATTATAACTGATCTTCCCCCGAATAAAACCATTTGTAATTTTGATTGGCTAGTAGGACTCCTCCATTATAATTACTTAGGAACTGTAATTTAAAAAAAAAAAGTCATGTTGACGACTATGGAGGAAATAAATAATCTGGATAAAACTGAAGATATTTTTTCTTTCATAACTCAATTAAATCTCTTTTAGAAGAACTGAGCCTCTCTTGTTATTCTCAAAGTTACCAGGTTCTTTTCATTCATTTAAGACACACTGATCCACAAATCCTTTAGTAAATTGGGTCATCTTTCCTTCTTGGTCCTCAAAATGGAAAGCTCTTCAAAATTATTCGTTTTACAGCAGATAAAATTGCTTCTCTTTCCAGCCCAGCTTCCTCAGGTGCTTTGGTTCCCACATAAGCTTTTGCCCACTCAAACCTCAACAAAAGGAGAAAGAAATCATGACATTTTCCCCATAAAATATCCTCTCATAAAACTCTTCCAAGATAGAAAGTGTTATGCAAAGTGATGTTCTATTGTTTAATACATCATTGCAAACATACCCTATTTGGTATTCTTGATTTTTTTTTTTAAAAGAAGCAAGTATTTAAGAATTTTCTGGATGTTAGAAATCACTGATTAGTTTATTTAACATATTTTAGAATGTTTTTTAGAATCTATGAACAAAACAGAATTCTTTCAGGGACTTGTGGCTAAACTGTGTGTGTGTGTGTGTGTGTGTGTGTGTGTGTGTGTGTGTGTTAAATCTTTTCATTCATTTATTCTTTGCCTTTTTATCCTATACCAATATCAGGTAAAATAAAATTTTACCAATACAGAGATGGTGTCTCTCAATTTAACCAGTCATTTCTAATGTAAAATACTAAAAGTCACAGAAAGGACTTCAATACATTACTAAAAATTCAAGACATTTAAACATTTATGTATTTAGGGACACCTGGGTGGCTCAGTGGGTTAACCCTCTGCCTTCAGCTCAGGTCATGATCTCAGGGTCCTGGGATCAAGCCCAGCATTGGACTCTCTGCTCAGCAGGGAACCTGCTTCACCCCCTCTCTCTGCCTACTTGTGATCTCCGTCAAATAAATAAATAAATAAAATCTTTTTAAAAATTTTTGTTGTATTTTATAAATATCTATTGAGTACCTATTAGGCTAGGATTTATTGGTCTAGGGAAGAGAAACCCAACTTAATGTACTTTTATGTCATTCAGTAAAGAGAATCAAAAGCTCATTTTTGCAGTGGTTACCTTACTATGGAAGGAATAAGAAAGTAGTCAAAATAGTTCTAAAAAATAATCTGAATAGAAAAATCTAATTTTTATATCAAGGTTATCTGCCTTTTTAATTTTAAATTATGGCCTCAGATTCAATTTTCTTCTTTTCTCTATCATGTTTGCCTTCAAATTTATACTTTCCTTTGCCTTAATTATTTCTCATTTTTTCCCTATTACATAATGATTATTTCTATTTAATTTACACTTCCCTACTACACAGAGAATTTTTCCATTTTTAACTAACACTGGTTGGATACCTTTATAAACATGTCCAAATGTTAATTTTTCCAGTTGGATTTTTTATAGGAAGTTTAGTTTCTTGGAAATGTAGGCAATTTTTCTTACATAAGTGCCAAACATCTGCATGATTTAGCACTAAAAGCTTTTAAAAACTTGATTTTAAAAATGAGAAATCTTACTGCATTTCACCCAATTGGATTGAAGAAAGTCATGATATTACCAATGTACATTATAAAATCTCCCCATAAGTCTCAGGAATAAAGAGGTATGTTCCCCTAGAGGAAGCACCATGTTCCTAGGTCGGTGGGAACCATGATATTGAGCCTGCCATCCACAGATTATACAAGCCCCCTCAGATAATGCTTGACCACTTACTGTCCCAGTGTTCATTCGGGTTCTCTTCTTGCACAGAGGGATTACTAAAGTCAGAACATGCATCTTGTTTAAGTTCTTAGTAAATATACGTGGAAGGAGGAGAAAAGTGAAGATTGGTTTTAGATGACATTTCTGATTTTCTTTATGCTTGTTTAAGTAACTTATGAAATCTAGCCATTTGGGTTTTAGTAGTGGCCTGAAACTTCACAAGCAGTAAGGAAAGATAAGAAGAAAATCTAAGAGGCACAGATTAATACTCCATGACCCTCTAAATTTTATGTTGTCTTAGATGAAATTAATTACATTATTATTTAATAGAATTTGAAGTACAAAAGGAATAAAGAAATGTTTGAAGCAAAGCATCTTCTTGATGCTTGATGTAATGACACCAACCTACTATTTTGGATAGTGGATTACATTTTTGTAAATCACTGTTGTAATGGTCTTTCTCTCTCTCTCTCTTTTTTCTCAAAAGTCTCTCTCTCTCTCTTTTTTTTTTCCCCATATCATCATGATGGGAATGAACTTGTATTTGCACAGTACATACTCTTTACATTAAAGAATTCTCACTGAATGGTGCTGTGTTGTGGTCTCATTTGGAACTTGAAAAGAAATAACCATTTGGGACCAGTCACAAAGAATTGGCAATGCATAAGTAAGGCCATGCTAGCAAATCATTTACTTGACAGTTCAGACAATATTAAAATATTTATATAAATGGAAGAATCTGCCAATTTAGGAAATTACTCATACATTCTCTATGTGAATGTTAGCTTTAAAGACGGGCAAATAAACTAGATCATGGTTAACCAGGCCACAGGATACTCATTAAATTGTGTTCATTTCGGCCAGAGTGAATATTGATTGGGAGAGGATTCCTGGTGTTTCCACATGATTACTCTGTTCTCTCCTGTTAATATTGCTTGGAATTTCTAAAAAATGTAATTCATTAGTTATACTTTGAATCATATCACCTTAAGATTTTGGATACTAAACTTTATTCTCTACATGTTAGTCTGCTCAGAGATTTAGTTTCTTTTATTATTATTATTTTTTTTTTATTTTTAAAAGCCCCTAACGGGTATTATAGTCAAACTTGGTTTTGTAAAGTTATAAGAAAACAGCTATACTACTAAGTACTACTAAGACTGAGTTTTTGGTACAGAATTATTTTGGCTGACTTTCTAAAGAAGACAGATGAGCTAAATACATTTCTGGAATCAAATGAAAGCTTCTAGTATTGGCAGGAGCTACCAGTAAATACATTCCTAATTACTTGTTTCTGATAGGGGTATCTCTGAAATACAACAAAAATGACCATTTGGAAGCTGTCATTAATTGGCAGGTCATCAAACAAAAATCATTCTCATTAAATTTAGTTTTGTTAAACTCATTTCATCCCCATAGTTGGAGGGGTCTGAGCAGGTGATAGAATTAGCATAGCAAAAAAGGTCACCTTCCCTTAACCCAATATGCATAATCAATAATTAACTTCCAGAGGCCTCACAGTCATTATGTCAGTAGTTTGAGATTTTCAAAGTATAATATGAAATGAAGAGAAAACCAGTATTTTAAGCACCTACAAATATGATAGAGCAAACTTGAGTATGAGGTACTTAAAAAAACCCTACCCCAGTGATCTCATGACAAAGCTATGTTATTTTGTGTTATTTCCAAGAATAAAATTATTTAGTGAAATACAAGGGAAAGCAGTATATAGCAAGGTGTATTATTTAGACAAAGTAGAACATGGGTAATCCTTTTATGTGCCTTAAAACTTTAAAAAAAAAAAGTGTGCCTCAAGAAACCTAATAAATACCATGAAATTAATATTTTCTCTAATGTTGATAAACTTTATACCTTGAAAATTATATATGCACCTTTCCCTTATACCAAAAAGAAATGAATTAGATTATGGTTCTTAAGCAGTGTTTTCCAATCTGATAAACCTGAAAATGTATTTGGCAAATGGCTCTAGAACCTCTCCAACCCCCTTGGGGCCACCCTTCTTCCTCTTTGGGAGTAGAATTTCATAGTGAATCATCAGAAATGAGTGAAAAGCTATGAAAGGATAAAAGTAAAGATATGTGTAGGTTATAAGTAGATATTTAACTTTGCTCCTGGATGTGTAGGTATATCTACATTTCCTGAACACTTTTAATAAAAGACACCTCACTATCTCCTGGACACCATATTCTTGCTCTATGTCCTAGGAGAGATCACTGTTGGGTCAATTGACCTTAGTCAAAATTTTAATTCTTAAAGCTAATGTCGAAGACAATTTTTGGAAACCTTATTTCCAAGCCTTCGTGCGTCTTCAGTGAGTTTAGGTCTATAGAAATAGACCATTACACACAGCATGTGACTAGCGTGATGTATGGTTGACCTACTGAACATGTATTGAGCAGTTGCGGTATGAAAGGGATTGTCCTAACCAATTTGCATTTATTATCTCATTTTAGTTGTCAAAATGACTCAGTGGTATAGGTACTATTACCTCTATTTCATGGATGAGGGAACTGAGATACAGAGAGGCTGGCAAAGGATCCCAGGGTCACACAGATACCAATTTAGCAGCAATGCTAGCATTTGAACCACCCAACACTGTTCAAGAATGTGTACTATCAACCATGATGACATATGACATCCCAAGATTAGAGACCATGATATTTTTCTCAATAAACTTATAGCTTCCCGAATAATTCCTGAGAGATATGATAGTATTCAGGAAATGGCTTACGGTCATCACAGGCATTTCAAGAGCTAAATAAAATGCTGATAACAGGGACGCCTGGGTGGCTCAGTTGGTTAAGCAGCTGCCTTCGGCTCAGGTCATGATCCCAGCGTCCTGGGATCGAGTCCCACATTGGGCTCCTTGCTCAGCAGGGAGCCTGCTTCTCCCTCTGCCTCTGCCTGCCATTCTGTCTGCCTGTGCTTACTCCCTCTCTCTCTCTGATAAATAAATAAAATCTTAAAAAAAAATGCTGATAACATTATTTTTCCACTTCTATTTACCAAGCTCGGACATACTCATTAGCATAAAACTCAGGTCTTTTTTTAATAGGAGATTTTAAGTATATTTCATCAAGTCTTGATTATAATAAAATGTTTGCCATATTTATCTGACATTTAATTATTAAACCTTGTGTCAGAATCTCTCATCTAGCCTTTTCCTCAGGGATACTGTTGAATTTGCTGTTGAATGATTATAAATTCATTCATGCAATATAATTATTAATTATTAACTAATTATTATTAGTTAACTTTCCTCAGATATGATATTATATATTTAATAAATATTAGCACTAAATTTTTAAGGTGATTTAAGTTCTGTTTTTCTCTTATTAAATTTCCTTCTAAACCTTTAAAGCACTTGGACTCATCTTCTCATAAAAAGTAATTTTATTTAGGCTGTGATTTTTTTTTTCAGTATATCATAGGTAATAATGGTTTGGAGTACCTGTTAGTTAAGTGAGGTATCTGAGACCATAATCAACATTTCAGCTTCAATGATTAAAAAAAGACTTCCAGATATACCAGCACATGATTTTCAGGTTTTTTTCTTATAATCAGTCTCTTCACAGGGATTGATTATTTTAAATCTTCATTTTAAAATCAGCTTGGGTAGAAAGTATATCATTCTACATTCATTATCAGTTGTTGTTTTAGAGGCAAAGACATCTTGAAAGACTTTATTCTGTTTTTGTTTTTACAGATGTCCGAAGAAGAACAATTTATGAATACCACCGAGTAGAGCTACAGATGTCAAAAATTACCAACATTTCAGCTGTGGAGATGACGCCATTACCTAGTAAGTTCCACGTGACCAGAGCTAGGTGGAAAGTTTAATGATCTGATCTGTTTATGGATGAGTATCTTTCTCTTGTGTGTCTGTGTGGGGTAGGTGGGTGATTTTAATTTTGGTTGAACCATCCTTTTTTTTTTTTTTTTTCCTCCATGCTGCCAATTAGTCTTGATAAACCTCTTCTGTCCTGTTTCCTAGCATGCCTCCAGTTCAATGGTTGTGGCCCCTGTGTATCCTCTCAGATTGGCTTCAACTGCAGTTGGTGTAGTAAACTTCAAAGGTAAAAAAGAATAATACAGAAAACTTAAAAATTTTACAAAGATTTGTTGTTTCTATCTTTTCCATTGAATTTTAGATGTTTCAGGTGTGTTGATTAGGTATATATGAACAAATGTATATAAGTTTAAAAAAAAAAAAAACATGACCAAAAAGCAAAAATTGCTTTGATTACTCAAAATTACCAAAAACCTTCTCAGTCAATAAAATAGTTATCTGATATACATTTATTATCTCTGTAAGGCTTAAACTAGATGGTGGACTGATAGGTCTATAAATTGATGCTCTTGGCCCATATTCTTCAGAAAACATGGTATGACATATCATTACTATAACAAGGACAGTGTATGCATGGTCACATGCAAATTCTTAGTAAATTCCAGTGAATATCGCAAAGATTACTAGCAAAGGTTAGAGATATGGTCTAAAGTTAGGAAATAAAGTGACCCTAACCGACCTCTACATAAACAGAATGCGTGGTCTGATTTTTCATGAATCAGAAAGAGGAGTTTCTAGTCCTCAGAGGTTTTCAGAGAGTGAATGATCATTTGTTGGAAATATGGAGCAAAGACTTAACTGTGTTTTGTTATTTACTCAACCATTTTGTGCATCAGTTATATTCCAAGCACTGGGAAAGTAGCAGCAAATAATACTGGTGTGGTCCCTACCTGCCCACCCTCCCACTCCCCCCCACCAGAGAGTTTACAGTCTGTCTGGGTGTAAGTCCCTGTCCACCTTCAAAGTCTATGAAGAGTTCTCCCCACTGGTAAAGAACTGAGTCTTCAGGCTCTTCCTGTGTGCTTGTGCGTCAGAGCTTCTTATAGGAACAGCCTTTGTCTTATCATCTTGCTGCAGCATTTGCTCTAATGATAGAGACATGGTCGGGAACACTTTCAGTGCTATTGGAGTATAAAGAATAGAACGCCAAGCCCTTGATAACAAGCTTTCAGAAACATGTTTAACTTGCTAACTTTGGGGCAACCAGTACAGTATTGTGGCTAGAACATTATTTATTATAACCTCGTTTTGTTTTCAGTGCAACCTGTTCCTGTAATTTCCTTTGTGCCGTGAATATCAAATAACGAAAAAGCAAGCAGGAAATTAACATTCTTCAAAGTAGATTTTAACTTTCCTATATCTCCAGAGTGAAAAGAACTGCCTTACAATTAAGAGTTTGTGGACATTTGTATTCATATATTGTTGACATTCCATAAAGATTATATGCACATTGGAAGTTAGTCAAAATTGGGTTAGATGACAGCCAAAACACATCTCAGGAGATGGCACTTTAATATGTTCAGTAAAGTAGCACTGAGCTCACCCATAAAATACTCCCAAAAGAATTAGTAGAAGGCCCTGGCTTGACGTGCACCTAATTCAAGTTCCAGCTCAGTGCTCACCCCCTTTGAGAGGTCTCCCTAAACCACAGTCTGCGTGAGGTGCCCAACCCCAGTGTTTCTCAGACATCTGGGAGAAACTCCATCATCAGCAGTCACCTTAGTTCTCATGGACTCTTTCTTGTTAGTTAGTCTGTCGCCTCTGCTAGGCTATGACTGTATTAAGGGTGATTGGTCTTTATATCTCCAGAACCTAAGAATGTACCTGGTACTGCAGAAAGTGAATAAATGAGTCAAGGAATGAATGAATGAATGATCATTAGGTTCCAAATGAAGGAATCATGATTAGATTTGTCTGGGAACTGGGGTGCCTGGGTGGCTCAGTGGGTTAAGCCCCTGCCTTTGGCTCAGGTCATGATCTCAGGGTCCTGGGATCAAGCCCCACATCGGACTCTCTGCTCAGCAGGGAGCCTGCTTCCTCTCTTTCTGCCTGCCTCTCTGCCTACTTGTAATCTGTCTGTCAAATAAATTAAAAAAAAAAAAAAAAAGATTTGTCTGGAAACTAAGGGTTTCTGAAGATGAGAGACTGTCAGTGCTGAAGCTAGGAAAGTCAAAGGAAAACCAGGAATGGTAGCCACCCCAGCCAGATTACCATTAGGATAATTCTCAACTGAAATAATATCATTGTAGTTGAAGGTTTGGGACACTAGTGTAGAAACCTATCTCCCAGCAACCATTTCATTATTTTTTAAAGAATATTTTTGGTGAAAATATAGGTATGTTTTTATCTATCTGTCCGTCAATCAATCTGTGTTTAAATATATGTTCAAAGTTCCAAAACAAGCAATTTTGCATTGTTGCAAATGGCATTATATTAATACTTCTGTTTTATTGAGAGATTTCTCTGCCAGACATAGTATCAAAGAGTTTTCAGATGTATTTAGTTTGTGCAGACTTCTTACAGTGGAGGCAATCGAGGCTTACAGGAGCCAGTTGTTTTTGCAGGGTCTTCTAGTTTATAAGTGGTAAGTTGGGACTAAAACTACATCTGTGTGACTCCCAGCCTGTGGTCTTGACCCCTCACCTGCCTTGCCTCCCACCTGCCAGGATGCAGATGAACTAAGCGAGTTAATCTTCATTACTTCCTGAAAAGTAGCAGACATAATACTGGAAAATAAATATTTTTGTCACTGAGGCTGCAGGAAAATCTCATGGCTTTGCAACTGGCATAAGAAGAAGGCAAAAGAGAATCGAGCAAAGCATAAGACTTTCGTGCATTATTGAAAGCATCATGGTTGCTTTAAAAAGATTAATTGAAAAAGGGAAAGTGGTGATGCATGTGAATAAGGAAGGAATTCATCAAAGAACACTGCTTTAAAAACTACAAGTTTTCTGCATGTTACCATTTGGTGTTTTGCTGAATACCAAACACTGGTTTAAAAATCTAGGATTTATTTTTAATTCTTCAACAACTCAGTTATATACATATCAAGACCTGCTTAATTAATTGGTTTAACTATGGCTCATTGCACTTTTGTTCAATTTAATTTCCCCACTGCATTTTATTAATTTCTCCTTAGACTTGTGAGCTTCAAAACTTTGCTCTTGCTGCCCGGAAGCATTTCCCCAGACTTTAGAGCTTTTATTAACAAGTTCAATAAAACAAGAGAAGTCTTATCCTAAGCAGCACAAAAATAGCCTCTCAGATTTTTTTCTTCCATTCTTTTTACTTTCTCCTTTGTGCTCATTTACCCCTGAATGATAATCAGTTGGTGGTGATTATTGAACTCTCAAGTCGGGCTTGCTCCGAAAAGATAAGATATTTTTAATTGGCTTGTTTATGTCCTTTAATTCCTGTTTTTCAGGAAGCAAAAACTAAAGTAAAATGTTTGTATTGGCTTTCTCCAAGGTCTAAAGGAATTTGAGTTATAGAACATTTAATGAGATCCATGATCAAAAATGTTTACTTATAATAGGTGGCCCATTACTTGTAGGTGAGAATGCTTTTGTTTCTTCACTGAAAACTGAGAAGACCTGAATCAACCATTTTCAACCATATCTCCTATTTTCACTCCTTCAACAAAAATTTCCAAGTGTCTTTGTGTTCAGGTTAATATCCTAAATTATGACTCCAGGGGTAAACAAACTTTCCTCCTGGAGCTTACATTTTTAGTATGAAGAGAAAGCATTTAAGCAAACAGACGTGCAAAAAATAGAGTTGGCAGTGATGAGTGCTATACAAAAACAATAAACAGAACATTATAAGGGAAAATATAGCAAAATAAGTAAGAATAACAAGAGTTTATTTGTTGATAACATGCTAAGCAACTTAACCTTTTGAAGGGACGTTGGTTTCATTAGCCTTCATCATCTGAACGTCTCGCTTGAGGACAAGTTCAGTTTGAGATGTCTATCAGACTTCAAGTGGAAATGTTGAGTAAGTGGGAACATATAAGCCAGAAATTTAGGGAAGAGGTTGTGGCCGGACATTAAACTGGAGAGTCATTATCATATAGATAGTATTTAAATTCATGGAGCTGAGTGAGATCAGCTATGGAGAGAGTGTAAATTGAAAATAGAAGAGATTCCAGGAGCTAGTTTCTGGCATGGCATAATGAGGTATGATGCTAATATTTCATTATATAAAACTATTTTAAAATAGATTTGTATACATGTCTGTATAGACAGAGAATACCTCTGAAAAAGATACATAAGAGATTGATAACAATGTTTGTCTCTGGAGACAAGCATGAGGATGAGTATTACTTTTTATTCTGATTATGTACTCTTGTGTATAATTTGAATTTTTGCCACGTGGAGTTGAAGACAAAAGGAGGAATCAACAAAGGAGAAATGACAGAACATAAATTCAAGGGCAGAAATGCAGCTTTCCTCATTTTAGTGTCTTCCACAGCACCTAACACCATACCTAGACTAATATAGCAATCCATGGACTGATCATGCAGATGATCAAGGCCAGAAATTTGCACTTTCATGAGAATTCTAATTGGTCACGTTGGCTGTTCCCATACATTGGCTTTGTCAATATCAACCATATGGCTACCATAAGGACTAAGCTGATGTTTAGCATAAAATGTCAGTATTTATAATTAAGCAGATTAAGAACTGAGGAATTAGTCTCTTGGTGTCTCCGTTTTAAAGAATTTTCTTCATTTTATTTACTTAGCTTGGATCAAAGTCATAGGACTACAGGTCCTATTTATTTGGGAATAAATAATTTCCATGATTCCACCCATCAAAAGAATAAATAGAACAAGTGAACCCCTACTAATGATAATGACATGTAGCTACTGAATACTAATATCACATGTTTACTTAAGAAGATATATGAGATGAGGGAAAAATCTTTTTGAATAACTCTATATTTGTTTCGACCTGTTATTTCTATTGCATTTCCTTGAACATACTATGGCACTGGCTGTTATTTTCCCCGAATGAACTGGATTTCTTTGCAGTAACAAAAAGAATAATGGGGGGAAAAAAGTATCATGTATAGTATATTTCAAAAATTTTGAAATGTGTAAAGTCAGAGATAGTGGCCAATAATTCATTAATGATAGAAAATGTATCATCAACCTAAATTAATTAAAGATGAAAAACTCTATAGAGGCACAACTAATTTTTTGAAAATAGAATGTACTCATTACCATGCTCGTTTAGCTTACAGAAATTAAACTACCTAGGTTTGAGAGAAGAGAGAAATGGAGAGAACAAATTTAAATAATGCAGCCAATTCAACCTTTCCCCAATCAGTAATCTTAACGCTTCTGAATAGGAGCACCAAGGAGACTTGAATATACCTATCTCCTTTGGTTTTATTTTGATGTACCCCTAAACACATAGGCACATTTGCAGGATTGAGTGTGACTTTAGGGTTTAAGGAAACAACAGATATTTTTCACACCACATGATCCTAAAATAAAGCCAACAAACTTCATCTAGGATCAGCCAAAATCCAACAGTGCATACTGACTTTAGAGGAAGAAGTAGTTTTATGAAAAGAGTGGCAGGCTCCTGAACGGACTGTACTAAGGGAATTTCAATCATGTTTTGACTCAGTATGATTTCTGCCTACTTACTCACTGCCATATCTAGCCTTCAAGTAAGGTGCAACTCCACTGTAATCCTCAGAGGGCCATATAAAGCATTCTGTTAGTCTGATTTAGTTTTAATCAATTTAGTCCAAGATTTCAAGATTAAAAAGAGAGGATCAAAACACCCACAATTGTTGAAAGACATTCCAGGTATTCTTAGGATATATGGCCCACTCTGAACTTTATACAATTAAGATTAATCAGCAGGGTATAATTATGCCTGTCTAAATGGACCTTTTATATCCCGGGCAAAGCCTGTAACCATTTTGAGAGTATGGTTGAAGTTCATATTCAAGGCTACTAGTATATTACACATTTACATGATTCTTTCACATAAGGACATCCATTGGCTTTGGTGACCAAGTGTGAAGTCCACACCTAACTTGGGAAGTCCAGCAGCCCTGGTCCAAAATTAATTATGACTCTAGGCTTATTACTCTGGATTGGGGTAAAATAAATTTCTACTCTGAAATGCCCTGAATTTCAGATGGACATTTAGAATTCACCAAGCTTTAAGAATTTGCAGTAAACGTTTGTTGATCTGTGTTTCAATATGCTGACTTTCTTTCAAGTTGAAATCACCTCCATCTGCTTATTGGAATTATAGATTAGTAATATTTTGGTAGCTGAAAATGTTACCATTTTCAATAAACTGTATGTTAGGTTTAAATACAAAATATGAAGTTATTTATAACTAACATAATCTATTTTTGCCTTTGAAGGAAAGTTATGTCCTTACTGAAATATCAGATCCAACAAAATTATTTAATTGATGACAAATTAATTAGAACCCTTTATTGTCATGCTGCCTAGTCATGATAGACAGGAAGAAGAGAATGCTATCATTTCTGACTGATGTCAGAAATGACTGAAGTCCTCAGAGAAACAGTAATCTTTCATTCTATACTCAGCAGCAGTGAATAAGGTCTGAAACGGTCTGAAAACTGGGCTTAAAGTGGTGAGCCCAGTAGCCCACATCTAGGCCAGATGAGATTCTTGTTCTTGAGTGAGTTCTTATCAAGAATATTGGACTTTCTGTGTCTGGGAGAACCAGCCAGCCAAAGTTCAGGAGGAGCCCAGAAGTGAGGAAGCATTCCTGCTTTACTCAAAAGGAATCAAAATTCCCCCCAAATGTATAGTAGAGAGGCAGTCTTGTTTTGTTGTCCTAAGTGGATTAGATTGAATGTCTGAATTCCTAATGGCCCAGCCAATGTTAGCTGATTGATCTTGGACAAATCAATAAACTCTTTGACTTTACATCTTGAAATGTGGAATGCATTAACTCATCTAGACATATTTGATTCTAGTATTCTTTAATTCTGAGTGGCTGTAGGTTCAGTAGTTCTCAATTATTAGTACAGTTACAATTGCCCCAGGAGCCTGTTAAAATGCAGATTTCTCTGAATCTTAGCAAGGGATTCCTATTCAGTAGGTCCAGAGTGGAGTCCAGGAATTGAACTTTTTAATAAAGCTCTTCTGGGGACCCTAAGTAATCTGAGACGATCACAGTGGAAATTCTGATCTTGTACAAATGGGCTGAGAGTCTCGTAAGCCTTCAGCGGTTACACAGAAGTGGTGTGGAAACACTTATTCTTACTTTGGAAAAGAGACGTATAGAAAAAAATATTTGAAGATAAAAATACTTGTTTTTAAAATCCATTAGGAGTTAATGAAATAAGTGTTGATAAAAGAAAGCAAGAAGTTTTTGGATAAGTACAGTGTACATAATAAATAATTCAGGAGATTGGGAACATTGTTAGCTAGTTAAAATCACTGGAACATCTTTGCTTTCTGAATTTTTATTAAATCACTGCTACTAAAGGAGAAATTCACTGTTCTAAGGTGAATTCTAGAAATTCCATACTGCCAAGATAATTTTTAGATGTGCAGTGTTCATAAGAGGTAAACTGAATTTGAATTTATTTTAGTGCCATTTATAATCCTTTCAAATTCAAATAAAGGATCTTAGCATTTCAATTAATTACCTTGTTTTGAAAAACGAAATTGTGTTTTAAGAATACACAATTCTTTAAAAGATTTTTTTTTTTATTCATTTGATAGAGATCATAAGTAGACAGAGAGGCAGGCAGAGGGGGAGGGGAAAGCCAGCTCCCCACTGAGCAGAGAGCTGATGCGGGACTCGATCCCAGGACTCTGAGATCATGATCTAAGCCAAATGCAGAGGCTTTAACTCACTGAGCCACCCAGGCACCCCAAGAATACAAAATTAAAGTTTTTTTGTTCTTTTCAGCATTCCAAACCTAGCTTTAACAAAAGTGTACTAGTTCTCTTTGTGTGAATTAATTGTAACAGTGTAATAAGCTATAATGTTATTTTATTCATGACATGAAAGGATTTTGAAGGATGCTCTGATAGAATCATTTTGAAAAGATCTATAAGATAACCAGTAACAGAGTTGACCTTTGGGGAAATTGCCATGAATTGAAAATTAGCATAAAGAGAGATTATTACCATCTCATCATATTTCCTTTTGTAGAGTTTGAATTTTAATCACATGTACATATTACCTATACTGAATGAATCAATCAACAAACAAATACATATTTTTAAAACAAAGAAAAGAAATGTATGTGTTAAAATATACTAGGAAATTTTGGATATTCTTTCAGAAAATTCTGAAGCTAAAGAAACTTTCAGAGGCAGACAATTATAATTCTTTTTTTTTTCTTAAGATTTATTTATTTATTTTGAGAGGGAGAGAGAGAGACCCATGCATGTGTGCAGGGGTTGGGTGGCAGGGAGAGGGAATCTTCAGCAGACTCCCTCCTGAGCATGGAACCCAACATAGGGCTTGATCACCACCTGTGGGCTCAGGACCCAAGAGTTTACAACCTAAGCCAGAATCAAGAGTTGGACACTTAATTGACTGAGTCACCCAGGTGCCCCTTATCAATTCTGAATATATAGGCTACATTTCTTTTCTCTGAAGAGATGCCACTGGATTTATTAGCCTTTTGGATATATAATGCATGTAATTCTATTTATTTATTTTAGAAGTATTGAACTGTGGTTTTGTCTATCATTTCTTCTATTTATCAATCCTCTATTTTGCATTTTGGTCTCTCTCTCCTTTTGCCATGGCCATCTGCCAGTCCCTGAAGATGGTTGTGAATACAGAATAGGCACCAACTTCGTTTTTTCCAAACTCAAAAGCAACAGGTGCTTGAGCCACGTCTCCTGATAACCAAGTCCCACCTGAAATATCAAGGCATTCTTTTAAGTTGTCTTTGATTTTCCCGCCAGTGAATGCTGTGTTTTCATTCCATCTGAGCACCATTTGGCAAGCTAGAAATAAAATCTGTAGAATTATTTAGTATCACATCTGTTTATAGCTGCTTTTTCAAGATAAACCAAGTGATTTTAAAGTCTTACTTATGTTTTAACCAGCTGTGGTGACTACATTTTCTATGGTTATAATTTGGAAAATTAAACATCAACAAATGCAACCTAAAAACATATATGGAGTATCTAAAAATAGGACGTTTCAGTGCTACACTACATATTCCAGTCCCTTAACTTGCTTGCACTAATGTAGTAATGAGTTCCCCTGGAAATAATTGAGAGTTAATTGTCCAAGAGTGAGATTGATTTTGTTCAAGTGAAAAACAATAAGTGCTGTATTATGATGAAAAAAAAATATCTGTAAAGGACAAGGAAATAAAAATTTAAAAGCAAAAAACAAAATTCACAGTTTCTGTTAAAAAAAGAATTGACATGACTATTGAGTATCCAGGAGCCTCAGATTAATATTCAGATTGAAAAGACTGACACTATGGTGAAAAAGAAAAAAAATTAATAAGTAGTTTATGGTTTAATTACTTGTTTTGCCAGGAATACAATGTGAAAGTATAGAAAGACTTTCAAAATACAATGTTTGTTGTCCAGCCAGGTCTTTAGAGACCTATGTAAGAAAATGATTAAAATGTCAGTGGGATAGTTTCTGATTTTTTTTTGCTTTCTGCTAAAATCTAACCCCTAGAAAAGTTGAAATATGACTATGTCTTATTTCTTGATATGAAAATACTACTTAAGATATTTATGAAATTTTCTTAATGCTAAAGAGCTTATTTACTGTCACGTCCTGAGTCAGAGATCTAACCTTACCCTGCCCAGAATTTTCAGAGAAATTTTATGATAGGAATCCTGTCTTTGGTGGAAGAGTGCAGAAAATCCAGTAATTCAACAATGTGTAGAATAGTCCAGTTATTTCTTTTTTTTTTTTAAGATTTTATTTATTTATTATGAGAGACAGAGGCAGAGGGAGGAACCAGCTCTCCAAAGACTTGAACCTAGGACTGTAGGATCACGACCTGAGTCAAAGGCAGACACATAACTGACTGAGCCACACAGGCATCCCTATTTCTTTGGTTCTAAGAACATCTAGAATAGCACTACTCTAAAAATGTATCTTTTTATATAAGTTTAGGGCAAGCCGACTTAAGCTCTTACCGATTATTAGGGAAAGCAAAAGAAGGATGTTTCAGGATAAAATAAGATTTATTGGTTGAACAAGATTAGCTTTCAAATTTTCCTTTTCTGAGCTACTGTGAAGGGAATTTGCCAATTCTGGATAGTGAGATTCATTTTTCTTCTCCTTCCTTGAGAGCCACTCCCCCCCCCCCCCAATCTCTAGAATGTTTCCTTCAGTGACAATTCACAGTCAAGGGGGAATAGTACTCTCCAAGAATCGTGATGTTGGCTGCAATGATAGTCTGTCCTAAAAACACACAGGTTTTATAGTCCTAAAATAACATCACTGACCACCAGGTAAGACCTCTGTATTGACCCGTGCCCTGAGCAGAATTCGTCTTTCCCTCCGCTGCACTTCGCTAGCGC
The DNA here is from genome assembly GCF_030435805.1 of Mustela lutreola. Taxonomy (NCBI): domain Eukaryota; kingdom Metazoa; phylum Chordata; class Mammalia; order Carnivora; family Mustelidae; genus Mustela; species Mustela lutreola. The sequence continues at coordinate 20,841,630 of NC_081297.1, read as the reverse complement.
ACAAGTTTATTTTATCGTTGCCCAGATTTTCTGCCACTGCTGCTGTCCAACCACATGAGCTTCGAAAGCAAGGACAGGGAATTTGTTTTAAGTGTGAGAATGCTTTACATAGAGAGGTGCTTAACATAATTCTAATAGCTACCTTTTATTCTGTATTTACTAAGTGTCAGGCATCACATGAAAACCATCATTTCCACTAACCTCTTTTAATTCACTGATCTCATCCTATCCTTGGTCTGTAAAGGACCATCCAGAGGTAAGTGTTCAGGTCCCTGTTTCATCGATTTAGGAAATGAGAAATGAGGAAGGTTAAGGAGCTTAGCCCAGGTCACAAAGCTAGAAACTGGTTTAAATTTTGGTGGAGCCATGATTTAAAGTAATTTTTTTTTTTTTTTTTTTTTTTTTAAGACAGAAGGTTAGAGAGATGGAGAGAAAAAAAAAAAGAAATGCTAGGGTTGAAATTTTTCTTAAATCTCTCATGCCTAACGTTAGCACATGTAACTTTGCTAAGTAATCTAAAGCCAATATTCATCAGGAAAGGGGAAAAGACCCTTCCCTTGCCTACCAAATGGGTCTTATTAGCTAATTTACACTAACCTCTTTCAAAATTTATTTTAATAGTTTGTTGTAAAAGATATATACGAAGTTTCCTTTAACAATAATTGAGATTATATTTGTGCAAAGTGCACAATTGGCAAGAAAGAGTCCTCAGGAAAAAAAAAATAAAAACTAGGAATTGGGAAAAAATAATAAAAATAGCACATAATGTTCTAAGGGGGGGGGATTTGTGAATAATCCATTAAAATTGCATCCAGCAAAAATGGCGTATAAAGGGTTTATTCTCAGAGGAGAATTAGTCCTGTATCGCTTTTTTCTGTGTCAAGTTTTCTACTCATATATCAAAGATGGAGTGTAAGTAGACCTCTGCACACCTCAGACTCATGCACTCGGCGTATGAAAAGAGACAGTAATCCTTGATGCCATATTTCAAAGGCATGGGTATAAAATACTTCAGAGACTCAAATTTTAGTATGCAAGCTTAAACTTGGGTTGTCTAAAATAACCAAGTGAGCAAGAACATGCCCATGAAAGGAGAGAAATATACAAGAAAATTGACCAAAAGGCCTGACTGTAGTCGAACACAGTATTTGTAAATAGAGATGCCTGAGACGTGTGTCCACATGCCCGGTTTTTTCGGGACAGGTGGGTGTAGGCCTGTTGTCCCCAGGCCCGTTTCTTTCTGTCTCCTCCCCCCACTCTCAAAAGTGTAGTGGTTGCCCTCCTCCCTAATATCGCCCTGAGAATCCTTCTAACTGCATTTGTATATTGGGACCTGAGGCAGAGCTAGAATCCCTACGTAAGTTCCACTCTCCTCCACAAAGGAATTCCTGTGACACAGACCATAGGGCCCCACAAGCCTGAACTATTTACTATCTAACCTTTTGTAGGAAAAGTTTCCCAGATCAATGGAGGACATATAACAAACACAATTAATGGGAAAAAAGCAAAATATGTATTCTCAATAAATTACCTTAGAAGCAAACATTGACTATCTGGTTATGTCACTGAAGTAACAGCGACACTGGGATAAATCGGGTAATTCTAATGATTATCACCTAAGGAAACTCTGGGCAGTTACTGAAGGACCTCATCAGACTAACATGATAGTGTGTAAGAATAAATACTAAAAAAAGATTTTGAAGACCGAATTGATGGATCTTGTGAGCTGGGAGAATAATATGACGATTCAGGTCTACATATCATTCTGCATATGTCTATATAGCTTTTGCTATAAATATATATATATTTTTTTAATCTGGCTTAAAGGGGTGTGCTCTGAAATACTAAGTCAGTTTCATGAAAAGCAAATTTGAAGAGATAAACCACGTATCCAAGGAGGTTTCTGTTAACATAAGGTGACACTAACTGTATTTTATGAAGCAGAAAATTGCTTCACACCCAAATTCTTAAAATCCTTCTCTCTTTTTTTGCTGCCTTTAATAAGACATAGAACATTTGTACACATGAGCTGCATAAAACTCTAATAGAATTAGCATTTAGTAATTTGGTATTTTATATGCCTGGCATATCTGATGTAGAATAAAGCAAGGAAATAAGGAAGCAGAACACTGTTTTATGACCAGAATCATTCCCTAAAGTGGAATGAGTTTACTAATACATTAGTAGTAGTCTGCAGAAAGAACCAGGGCAATCTTAGAACAGACCCTTCCAGTGGAGCTCACAGATTTGTAAGGAGAGAATAATAAAAACTGAAAAAGAAGACAAAGTTTTATATACTAAAAGCCACTGCTAAAAATATACATAGTATTTTCTTAAGCATTGATATTACAACTCACACTTCAAGAGGCAACTTGAACTCAGCTACGTAGATATGCATATTATGTATCTCAAAATTGTCTCACATGTAGTTTTAAAATAATAAGAAAACCATTGCAGCAAACTCTAAAAGTCTTGGAAGTGTTTCCACCAAAATCAATTTACTTTTACTTGGCATTATCACACTTAAGACTTTAGAAGATGACACTGAATTTATCACGAGCTGAAGATACAAATGGAGAAATATGATGTTCTTTAATCAGAATAAACTAATGAAAGGGAACAATGACTCTTCAAGGTTGAATGATTAATATAAACGAATATGGACCACTACAAGTATATAAAAGGTATTCTATTTTAACTCAGATCCTAGAAAAGTTATTTCACAAATATAATATCTTTTGAAGAATAAATGTGCATTATCAAAAAATCATTAAACAAATATCTTTTAAGAAACAGTGCTCTGCTGGTCAGGTGTTATTATCTGACATTATAATGCCTTAAATTACATTTTCTTGGCAATACAGAGAGAAAAAGAAAAAAATGCTTCTTTTCTTGGAGTTCCTGTCAATGTTATATTATCATATTTTAAATGAGCTCATAGTACTTGTCTGAAAGATTTAGTTACATTGTAAAATATAGCAATAACAAGCCTAGATTAATTAATGGGGTGAGGTGTACAAATGATTTAATATCATGATTTCCAACCTTTTTCTTCTCAAGCTAGAGAAACATTTTTGAAAAATGAAACTCCAAATACAAAACAGATAAAATTAGATCCGGCTGGAGGTTCATAGCCATGCCCTCCCATCTCCTTCTCGCCCAGGACATCAGTCATTGAAGGCCTCTGCGACAGCAAATGCTGAACTCTGGGCAAAGCTTGAAAATCTGTGATTAATGCAGGTTTTCCTGGTTAGAAATACCAACCTTCCTAAAGCAACCTCTTTCTGAAGACTATTTGCAAGGACCCAAACCTACTGAGATTAGAAACACTTAATCTCTTTAGCAATGAGAGAGACAGAAGAGAGAGAGGCCTGCTGCTGTCTGCATCCATTTATTGGTTACTCTTCCCGAAAAGATGGTAACAAATGTAATGGTCTCTTGTATCCCTTATAGTTCTTTGCTAAATGTTTATGGTTCAAATGGGGGTAAAGTTCATGCTTTGGTTCTCTAAGAGACGAGAAAGGCCATCTTTTTTTTTTTTTAAGATTTTATTTATTTATTTGACAGACAGAGATCACAAGTAGGCAGAGAGGCAGGCAGAGAGAGAGGAGGAAGCAGGCTCCCCGCTGAGCAGAGAGCCCGATGTGGGACTCGATCCCAGGACGCTGGGATCATGACCCGAGCTGAAGGCAGAGGCTTTATCCCACTGAGCCACCCAGGCGCCCCTAGAAAGGCCATCTTTATCCGTTTCTCTGCAGATTTCAGCCTTCTAAGGAAAATTCTGAAGCTATATATCAGAACTTAAATTAGGACAAAGACCCTTTTTTTTTGGGGGGGGGGATGAGACTATTGGCTCATCAGAGGGATTTCTAGTTCCTTGCCCGAGTCTAACTTTGTTATTTTGGCAGAACAGAGGTAACTTAATTCATGCATCGTAGATGTTCCTCAGGAAGGCAGACAACACTGAAAGACCAGCAGCCATTAATCTGAGCTCCATGGAATTAAAGTTTATTGGTGAAAGGAGTCTTTATATTTCTTTTTCTCAGCCAACCTCAAAGTAAAAGTCACTGCTCTGTCCACTTTTATGCATTGGAAGGTTCCATTTAAGTATAACACTTGATATGAAGCCAAGAGAGTTGAAGAAAGGGTGTCAAAAATTGGAATCTTGAAACCTCCAGTAGTTTCATTTGTGACTGTTAACTTCAATAGCTCACAGCCATGAGGAGCAAATTTTTTTTTTCCTTTCCCACAAGATTCAACTCTCACTTCTGTTGTACCAAGATAGCGAAGTGGAATGCTTGGCAAGAATGTTTAGATTCTGAAAATTCATTCATCAAAAAGAGAATATTTCTCCTCTTTGTTTAAGATCCTTTGCTTTTGTGGCTAATGAAGCTAGCTGTGTCAGGGCTTGCAGAATATCATACATTTTTGGTTATAGATTAGGTTATTTTTTTCAGTAAACACTCGTGACCAGTGCTAAGGGCCATGGAGGATAAAAAAGCATAAAATAGCTCACATTTATTGAGCACTTACTATGTCAAACACCGAAAGGCACTTTGTCTATATTATCCTGTTTAGTTCTCACCAAAACACAGGGAAGGTTGATTTCACAATCTCCATTTTACAGAAACTGAATCTCCAATAATAACTTGCCATGGCTCACAGAGTCAAGACCTGAATCCAGTCTTATGTATTCGATTTTAAACTCAAGTTCTTTCCATGGAAGTAATAAAGCCTTCAGTTTCTGCAGTAGTCAGATGCAAATAATCCTGAGGAATATTGCCTGGCTGAGCTGAGAATTACTTAACTAACCGTCTTTAAACACATGTCAACTATTAACTTGCTCCAACACTTTCCGTAACCTTGACTTCCTTCCCTTTCTTTTCCCCAGATTCCCATATTAAAGGAGACAGCATTTTGTTTTGTTTTTCTGAAAATGCCCCAGTAGCATGTTGAAAATTACTAAGCCAGTGATTAATTATTAATTCACGTCTAGAGAATCCATTATTCTTAGTGCCCGGTTTCTGAAAAGGAGTCGCGTGTGGCAGGGGAAGTTTTCTTCTCTAACGTGAGACAAGGAGCTGTGCTCTCAGTTTCTTCAGGATGTGCTAATATGATGCCTGGATAAAAGACCTCAGAGTTGCACATTTAGTTAGGTGGAAAATAACATTGTTTTTTGACTGGAATTCTCACATTAGAACCACACATTCTAAAAGCTATAAGATTATTAATTTCACTCTTAGAAAAAAGTACCAATGATATAATCTTCCTTTCCTAAAATAAAAACTCTGTGGCATCTTACTGATGTATATATATTTGGAAGACACAAAATAAAACTATTTAATTGTCTTAGCAGTCTTTCTTCAATTACCATTCCTCAGCCTCAGATTTTCATTTATCTTCTTTAAAAGTTATAGTGTTTTAAAGGAGTTGGAAATCTTTCATAAATAAGGAACCAAATTGTTAAAACGTGTTTTCAGCCAGACTCAGAGTAGTTGCCAAAGACATATTTAAGATCAGTGAAGAAATATTGTCTTCATAATGTTGGGATAACAAGTTTGATCTTAAATGGTAATAGCCCCTAGTAAACTGAAGACTTCATCTCTCACTGTATAACTTTTATTGGATAACAAATGTTGTGTCCTCAGGTGAAGTGCTGTAACCTTGATCGGGAGTTGCACTCGGGGGAAGAAGGATAAACCTCCATCGTGGCACTTCCTTCAGAAGGCAGTGTCGGTTAGATCTCATAGAAGGGAAAGCACCAAGGAAACCCAACAGCTACTCTCCTCTTCAAATCCTAGAGCAGATTAGTTCTGAAACTGACTATGCTGACAGATGCTTTATGACCTGGTTTCGTGCGGTAATATGTACCATCCCAGGGTTTTATAAAGGGAAATCCCTCAACTTTAATATTTTTGGTAGCCTTCAATTTCCACCCCACTCAAAAAGTTTATCCACTTAAGTCTAAACATTTAACTCTAAGATATCCTTTTGGTTTTTGCTGACTTTTTCATTCTAGTTGTAAAATCATTACTTTTCAATCTTCTGAAATCATAATGAATATTACTTTGTGTCTCTGATGAGGGTCGTTATGAGACTCAGCTGTTCACTAATTCTTCTGTAATCTGGTATGGCTGCCTTCTTTTTGCCACTTAATCAAGGTATGAGTTAACTTCTCATTTTATTTTGCATTCATATAGGAAAGACCCAAGACAGGAAGCAATTACGGATTTGATTTGACGGTCTCCAAAAACTTCACTTTTCGGATTCTGGCTTCTCCTTGCCTCTTCAGTTGTGTAGTACCTTGTTGATTAGAAGTGATGAGAGTAGACATTTTGTCTTGTCTCTGATCTTGGGAAGAAAGCATTCACTCTTTCATGATTACATGTGATGTTAGCTGTAGATTACGCATAGATATCCTGTATTATTTAAGAGTATAGAATTTTGAAAACCCCAATAGTTAGGAATCAAAAACCACAGAATTGAAATAATTAAAATGTGGCCAAATAATAAATTGTATGGTTTAAAGAAATATTTTAATGCAATTAATAGAACTGGTAGCTTTAGAGGGAAAAATATTTGATAAAATCTAACATTTTTTTCTAAGTAAAAAAGCAGATTGAGACAGAAGGAAGTATATTAACATAACAATAAGTATTACTTAACAAAAATGGAAAAAAAATATACTGAACATTGACGCTCCAGAGACATTCCAATTAAAATAAAGAAGAAAGGAAAAATATGATTACTGTGTAGTAGAATTCTGTATTTCTGGTTAAAGCACAGGGAGAAGAAAGTTAAATATAACACGACTGTTGGAAAGGAGAAGCAACATTATTATTTGTAAATAAAGGTACCAGTTACAAAATAACTACAAAATAACTACACAAAAATCAATAACTATAAAATAACTACATAAAAATCAATAACTTTCTATGTCAGAAATAACCATTAGAAAACACAATGATTGAAACTCCTTAATAATAGCAGAAATAGATAAAGTAATTACTAACAGATTTATTGTGTAGGCCCTATATAAAGGAAACAATTAAAGTTTGATGAGGCACTTAAAAGAACACCTGAAAAAACATTTTAATAGATGGAAAGCTAGAATGTAGTAAGATGTCAGTTATTTCCACATTCTATCAAATTCACAATAGGACTGTTATTTGGAACATCAAAATGTGATTGTAAAAATCACAGAAAAGAATAAATGAGTGAAACTACTCAAGAAAAAATTTAAAATAAGATCAATGAAGGAAGACTTAAAAACTAGGTATTAAATCATGTTATAAAAAACTATAAACTATATATAAACTATAAAAACTATAAAAAACTAGGTTTTAAATGATGAAACCATTATAGGAATTATACAAGAAGGAACAAAGCAATTAATGAAAGAGTGTGTAATTTAAGAAATTTAAGAAATAGAGCTTAGCATATGAGTTTATTATGTAAGAAAACAGGCAGTTCCAAACAATGGATAAAGATCTATTCAACAGGGGCCCCTGGGTGGCTCAGTCAGTAAGCATCTGCCTTGGGCTCAGGTCATGATCACAGGGCTCTGGGATCCATGCCCTCAAGCCCCAAGTTGATTAAGCCCCTAGAGCCCCCAATTAGTTGAATCCCTTGAGCCCTGTGTTGGTTGGTTGGCTGGTCGGGTTATAAAATTATGTAAAATTTCATAATTTGTCCCACAATATTATCTCTGTAATACAATACTGTTTAGTTAGGTTCATCTGCTATTCCTAGAGCTCTATCCAATGAGTGGTTCAGGCATGAAAATTCTGGAGAATTTTAAGATCCGGTTTCTCAATTTTAGAAGTAGACTCATCTATTTCATGTCTGAGCCCAATTGGGAAAAACAGGAATGCCCTATAAGGGAAATAAGAATTCTTTAACTTATTTTTTATTAAGAACAATTATTATAATCAATATTCTAAATTTTATGAACATCTTTCCAATTAAATTTTTTAGTATTTTAAGACAAAATTATTTCCTCATATCTTACAGTTTCATACTACCTATCACCTATTTTACCCAATGATAAAATGTGTTATTAGTTATAATCATGGCTGGTTATCATTATATATCATCATACTCGTTTCTCATCTAAAATACTTCTGCTTCTTTTTAAAGCATCTTTCCATTTCGTTGATGCTGTAGGATCATATTTCTGCAGACTATGAAATTTACTAAATGAACAATTGACTTTTACATTAAGATAACACACCTTGTTAAATACACATAAGGACCATTTAAATCATGAGACACCTTGATAAGGTATTTGCCCTCGTCTTAGAATTTTACAGGTCTCTATTTTTTATATAATAATACAAAACAGAGGCCAGCAAATTACCGGAAGTGGACCAAATTTAACCCACTTCCTGTTTTTGTAAGTAAAATTTTATTGGAATATAGCCACACGCATTTCTTAGGAATTTGTGGCTGCTTTTGACCTGTAATGGCAGGGGTGAGTAGGTAGAACAGAAACTATACAGCCTGCAAAGCCTAAAATATTTACTGCCTGGTCCTTTTTCAGAAAACATTTGCTGACTCCTGATTTAGAACTAATTCCTAACCAAGTCTTAAGATTCTGTGACATTTCTTTCCTAACTTCTCTTTTGCAGATGTTTCATCTCAATGGTAAAATGACATGTGTTTAATTGTGCAGTACAAGATGCACTTTATGTCTAACCCTTATGTATGTATTTTAACTTACTCTACTTCCTTCACCTGAATATATTACCCTTGCAAAATAAGTCATATTTCTGAAACCCTTTCTACAGAACTAAAATAAGTTAGAGAAGAGACAAAATTTACACTTTAATCTCTCGATTGGATAGATGCTGCAAACCAGGAGAGTATTCTTTGTTTTCTAGGCTGACTTAATGAATGGGGTTCACTTAACATGGCTCCTGGGGACTATGAAATCAACACCCCATTGAAACTGAGGGGAGAACACTATGATTAATTTGAAGTACAGCTCTCTATCAATTTGTTTTGGAAATAGGTAATGCTGAGATGAAGGGAATAACTTGAAATTTTTTTAAAAAAATGGAAACCTATCATACTTAGGAGTTCAGACTTCATTGAAATGAATTTTTGAGGAATATTTACAAAACCACGTACTCTCTGTGTGTCTATAAATATTGCATAAATATTTGACCTGTGTTTGAAAGCAACTTAGACTTTCTCTCCTACAATTCTGTAATACTAAGTCCCAAATGCGATGATAAAGGACTTTACATATAGAACACATTTCACATTAGTATGGTACACAGAATTAATTCCTAGATAATTAATAAATAATAAAAATAATACATAATAAACAATAATAAATAATGTTGTCTCTAAAATGAAAATCTCACTCATTTTCAACAGTTGTCAATCTTGCTACACATATACTACAAAAACATATAGCAGTATTAAAAACAGCTGATATTTACTAAATGTTGACTATGTACCAAACACTATTTTAGTCCTTGCATAACCTCCCTTACCTCATTTTACAGATGAGGAAACAAGCTTAGATAGGAAAAATAACTTGCCTAAGATCTCATTCTTGTTTTTTTCCCAAGCCAAAATTTCAACTCTAGTGGTTTGACTCTAACCCCCCTTTGAACCATGTACTGCCAAGTCTAAAATAAGCTAAAAACAACCAATCAGAGTGTAATAATAGACCCTAGCACTTGATATAAGGGGCTGGGGGTCACTGAGAAGGGGTTGCTGACTCTTAGTGGGAAAAAAGAAGATGCTCCTTAGAAGAGACAGACTGGAGTTGAACTGGATTTACTAACTAGAGACAAAGAAGGTATTCCAGAAGTAAGTAATAGCGAGTTCAAAGGCAGAGATGAAAGAGCACAGCACATTCGGGCAGGGGCGCTAAGGGGCAGGAGAACAGGTCTTAGAGGATGGACAGGAGCATTGGCAAGGGGCCTGCCAGTGGACATTTCAAACCGGAAATCAGTGAATTCAGTGTGGTAAGAATCACCTGGGGTGCCTTGTTTACAATGAAAATTGCTGGACCGAACCTACCAGAGAATCTTACTCAGCTACATTCATGAATTTGCTTTCAACAGCAATACAAGGTGATTCCGGTGTAGGAGAGAGCCTCTTTGCTAACTAACAGTGTTAAGAATGTCAGGAAATCAATATGCTGGAGCATAATATGGCTAATATCATTGGGTCTTAGGAAAAACAATGCAGCAGCTCAGTGGAGAGAGGAAAGTGTTTTTAAAGAGGATATTTGAGGGTTTTTTTAGAATTCAGAGATAATAGAAAGGCGATTTTTCTTAGAGGCTTGTAACACACTCACACACACACCCTTTTGTTTATAATTGCTTTCAGATACAATATAGATTACTAGGTTAGAAAAGAGACCAAAAATTCCGCGTCCAGTTGTGTTAATTTTCTAAATTACAAAAATGTGAGTTTTAAAAAAATGTATGCGTTTTCAAATCATATGTTTTAATGTTTTGCCATTCTTAGTCCTTCATGCCCTAGCAATTAGTAAACTGTAGATCAGTTAATAGGGAATCAATTGTGAATAAATGAATGAATTACTTAATAGAATCAGGTATTTTCAGGGGAACCTAATTTCACACAATATAACTCGGGGCTTATATAATAAATCAAGCAAAATGCACTGTTTCTGTACTTTTCCTAGGATTAATTTAACAACCTAAAGGGCTAATTGCTTAAGGTGAAATTTTGGCTGACCCGTAAATTTAAGATATGGTACTGTCTCATTAAAATATAAAAGTTACTAATTCCCACTGGCTTTGAATATAACCGGAATAGAGCGACATAGTGAAAACAAACTGCGTTTAAAACAAACAAACAAACAAACTGCGTTTTAAACATTATCTGTTCCATTTATTTACTTGTAGCTCTCAAAATGACTTGTGATTAGGTCCCTCCCAAAATATATTTTTTTAGAAAATCGATATATCCCCATTGCAAAAGGGAATGTCAATACATGTTTCAATATTTAAACAAGCTTGAAAGGACAAAAAGGGGAAGAGGGACCAGCCATCTACCTCATCTGGAATTAAACAGGCTCCAAATGTTAGAATCTCTTTAGGTAACCAGAGAGGGCCTTGACCAACTGGGGATTCTCAAACTTGGGATGCCAGATCACACACTGATGTTTATTCCACACTTAAGTTTATTCAACACAGATGGTAGGCATAAAAGAGCAGAGCTCTAATGGATCATGTCTGGGCAAAATGATAGATATGGTCTTCTTTGTTGACAGTAGAGATGTTTTCACATTCCAATTGAATTAAATTATGCTCATCCATGCCATGGTACATAATCTCTGGCGAGTGTTCTTAGAAAAAGTCATCATCGTGTAGACTCATTGCAAAACAAGTGAAAAAAAGTTGCGAAGTAGTACTATAAGAAAACATAAGACAAAAGTTGAATGACCTCCATGAATTTTGAAAAATATATAGTATCTATATTAACATTCATAAATATAGATTTTTATATCATATATAAATATATACTTCGATATTAAAATTCAGGGGTTATGTAAATCCTTAATTTTAACAGAATAGTAAAAATATTTTTAATTTCTAATATGAAAAAGAAATCATATGTTAGATCATGTGTTAGGTATGATTTTATATGATTCAGTCCTAACTTTAAAATGTTCCTAATCAGGGCACCTGTATGTCTCAGTTGATTGAGCGCCTGCCTTCAGCCTGGTTCATGATCCCGGGGTCCTGGGATTGAGCCCCATGTCAGGGTCCCTGCTTAGGAGGGAGCCTGCTTTGCCCTCTCCCTCTGCTTCTCCCCCTGCTTGTGCTCTCTCTCTCTCAAATAAAATCTTATAAAAGATTTTTTTAATATTCACAATCAAGTTTGGTAAATAAGACATATGCACGTGAAGTTTTATATAAAAGGGAAAGTTAAATAGTAAAATCAGATGTGATCAGAGCAGTTATGAAGCTTTATCAAAATGGACTCTAGGTAGTAATTTCTGGGTCTTAAAAATATAAATGGACCATATAACTGGTTAGATAAGGAGGGCAGAAAATTATTCCAATCAAGGAAGAGAGTAGGACTAAACAAAATCTTATTAAGCCAATGTTTGTTGATTTAGACCATTTAGAGATAACATAGGCATACTGATGTTAGGAGTTTACGAACACACATTTGGATTCACTGATTCACTAGAAGGACTCACAGAACTCCAAAAAGCTGTTTAACTCAAGGTGGCCATTTGTTACAGCAAAAGGATACAGATTAAAAATCAGTAAAAGTGAAAAGTACGTAAGGTAGAGTCCATAAGAAACCAGGCACAAGCTTCCAATTGTCTTCTCCCAGTAGAGCTGTAGAGACAGCACTTATGTCCCCCAACAGCAATTTGAGAAAACACACCAAGTGTCGCCAACCAAGGAAGCCTACTCATGCTTTTTGTGTCCAGGGTTTTTATTGAGGGGCAGTCAGATAGGGATGAATTTCTCTATGACTATTCTCATCTCTAGTCCCCAGTCCCTCCAAGAGGTCAAACTGATACAGTATGATCCCAGTACCCAGGTGCATAAAAACAGCCATTCAGCATAAAGCATATTATTAGCATAAACTATCTTGCATAGCCCAACACCCAAGATACACAAAGTCAATCTTATCAGGTGAGATATCCCAAGGGCTTGGAGGTTATCTATAGGCAGCCAGAAAAGGATCAGTTTCTTCTTTGAAATAGGAGAGTTTGAACACCTCAACCTGCTGAGTTAACCCTTTCCTTCACAGTAGAGAGTTTGAGTGACTATGGGTCTTAAAAAAAAATTAAGGAAAACAAAGAGCTCTGAAATCCTAAAAAATGATACCTGCAAAACATTTGTCTATATCCATTTGTTTTGGTAATGAGAAAGAAAATGTATAACTAAAAAGAAAACCAACTTCATAGAATAACAACTGGCCTGGGTCTTGGGGACCCAGGTGTTCTGCATGGTGTACAGGACATCAGTGGAATAATCTGTGGCCATGAGTAATCCTAATAGCATGACTATCTAAGGAGTGAGCTGTTACTCACCATGCTATAAATATTTCACTGCTGCTCCAGTTAACAGTTCTAGAAAAGAAAGTTTATGTTGTGCTAAACTGAAAATTTGAGAATGAACTACTTACCAATCTTTTTCTTTTCATTTCTTCCCCCCTGCCCTGCCCCTTGTGCACCCCTTTACTTTCTTTTCTGAACTGCAATGTGTCCTCTCTGAAGATGTTCCAGTGGATTCGATCGCCATCGGCAGGACTGGGTGGACAGTGGATGCCCTGAAGAGGTACACATGCTTTTTCATGACAAGATTCCTAGGGCCCAGCTGTCATATAGAGTTGCTACATCTTAATGAAAATGACATCTAATTTAACAAAAATATCCAGGAATTATCAAGCCCTTAATATGTGCCACATATTGGGCTTAACTCTTTACCTGTATTATCTCGATTTAGTCTTATATCCTTCCTTAGACCTGGGAGTGTTATTGACTCATATTATCAAGAGGAGAAGAGGAAGGGGAGAGGGGAGATGGTGGGGATGGGGGCAACAAAGGGTAGCAGAGTTAGATGTATGGCTAGGAAATAGAACCGGAATCCAAATCTTATAAGCCAAAGGTAGCTCTCTTAAACACTTGCTGCTTTTTAAGATCTCGGAAACTGTTGTTCATCTCTTTAGCTCAAAGTAACAAAACCAACAGTACGGATGAAGAGACTACTTTTGCAAATTGATGTAAAATCAGTCAGAAATGGTATAACAAGGAAACAGTAACCCCGAGACAAACGTGATGGAGACAGTGATGCAGGTTTTCTCATTTAGCGAAAGCAAATCATGTCAAAGTGCTCTCTTTAAAACTAGTGGGAGACCAATGGTTATTAGAACCTTTCTTAAAAATTAAGTTTTTATTTATGATGTCCTATAAATATCTTGAGGAAGAACATCATCGAGAATATACTTGAATTTTAAGTGCAGAATTGACTATGCAGCTTTAATCAACTTTTTGACATTCATTTGGGGGATTATAGTGATATATACTAATCTATTTCACTTCACTTATGGAACAACATCATTTAAAATGAAAATATACTGCTGTAAATGTGGTTGTGTTTTCAGATTGATGTTTCTTTCATGTAATCACATTTACTTCAATGAAAATGTTGAAATTGAATAGCTATATTGTGTAAAGATCAAGAGTATAATTCAGACATCTTAATTTTCTTGCCCACCAAGAACCAAGGAAATAAAGAAGCCATCATATTTTAAACCTTCCTAAATTTATCTCTGGAGAATTTACCATGTTCTGTGGAATGTGCTGAACACTGAAATTATACATTTTTTTCAAATTACCCCCTGTTCTCAAGGAGTTCAAAGTCAAGTATCTTCAATATTCAGTGTTTCCTTTTAATTTTGTAATTAAATTGTCAATATTAATGGCTTTACAGTGAGCATTTATATTCTTCTAATACAATAAAGTCACCAACTCTCGTCCATCTTCTGTGCCTAAAAGTAGGGTTAAATTTTCTATCCGATCCTGTGAGATGAATTTTCTCCATAAGTGCAGATCCTAATATGAGCACTTATTATGTAGTATTCTAAGCACCAAAAGCATAAAAATGGAAGAAGTATGTTCAGCAGGTGGATAGACCACTGAGGCATATAGAGAAAGCCATGGCGGAGAGTAATGGTAAGGACGTGGTCTGGTTAAGTAGCTTAAGGGGAGGTTTGCTTGAGGAGAAGATATCTGAGATGATGGCTGAAAGGGTAACTGGAGCTGAGGAGAGGAGTCATGAGAACTGGGACTGGTGGGCTAACAAAGTCCTAAACATGGAAAGTTGAAGGAGTTTGGGCTTCATCCTAAAGACAAGGGAAGAAAGGAGTTTCCTCAGAAAATAAAAATTGAACTACCATATGATCCCACAGTTCCACTTCCAGGTATTTATGCCAATGAAAATGAAATACTCAAAAAGATAACAGCACCCCCATGTTCATTGCATGACTCACTACAGCCAAGATAAGGAAATATCCTAAGTGTTCATTGGTGGGTGAATGGATAAAGAAAATGTGGCGTATATGGATTAATGTACACACACACACACACACACACACTCTGAAGATTATTTAGTCATATAAAGAAAGAAATCTTGCCAGTTGTCACAATATGGATGGATTGTGAGGGCATTATGCTAAGTAAAATATGTCAGACAGAAAAGACAATACTGTATGATCTCACTTATATGTGGAATCGAAGCAAAACAAAACACAAAAAAGCAAAACCCAAATTCAAAGATAGAGAACAGATGGGTGGTTGTGGTGGGTGAAACTACAGAAGGGGCTCAAAAGGTACAAACTTCCAGTTATAAAATAAATAAGTCCTGAGGATTTAATGTACAGCATGGTGACTGTACATAAGAATAATGTGTTGCATATTTGAAAACTGTTGAAAGTAAACCTTAAAAATTCTCATCACAACAACAACAAAAAACCTTTTTGCAATTACGTTTGGTGACAGATGTAAGGTAGACTTATGGTGGTGATCATTTTGCAATGTACAGAAATATCAAATCATTATGTTATACACCTGAAACTAATTTACTGCTATGTATATATATCATTCCTCAATTAAAAAGTAACAAAGGCAAGGGAAAGGCTTTTAATCAGGGCCTTTGGAAGAATCACCCAGGCTACGGGTGAATAACAGGTTATGAGGCAAGAACCCAAGAAGTTAACTATGGATATAACCCAGGCCAAAGATGCTGGCAATCTGGGCTGCATCAGTGGGTAGAGTAGTGGTGATCACAGAGAGGGTGAGGGAAGGATTAGTAAGTAAGTGGCTGAATGGAAATGAGGACCGTGAAAGTCCTCTTTTATATCATCTATCTTTTTATTTTCCTGTGTTGCATCGTGGGAAATTTCTTCAGATCAATTTGCCAGTTTATTAATTCTGTCGTCATCTTGTTTAATGCACTGTTTAACATATCCATTGAAGTAGTGATTTCAAAAAATGTATTTTTTATTTCTGAAATTTAATTTTTTTTTTAGAATATGAAACTTGTATTTTTTTAATTTTTTTTTATTTTTTATAAACATATAGTATATTTTTATCCCCCGGGGTACAGGTATGTGAATCACCAGTTTTATACACTTCACAGCCCTCACCATAGCATATACCTTCCTCAATGTCCATAACCCAACCCCACTTCCCCCAATCCACCTCCCCCCAGCAATACTCAGTTTGTTTTGTGAGATTAAGAGTCACTTATGGTTTGTCTCCCTCCCAATCCCATCTTGCTTCATTTATTCTTCTCCGACCCCCTTAACCTCCCTTGTTGCATCTCCACTTCCTCATGTCAGGGAGATCATATGATAGTTGTCTTTCTCCGCTTGACTTATTTCTCTAAGCATGATACCCTCAAGTTCCATTCACGTAGTCACAAATGGCAAGATTTCATTTCCTTTGATGGCTGCATAGTATTCCATTGTGTATATATACCACATCTTCTTGATCCATTCATCTGTTGATGGACATCTAGGTTCTTTCCATAGTTTGGCTATTGTGGACATTGCTGCTATAAACATTCAGGTGCACTTGCCCCTTCGGATCACTATGTTTGTATCTTTAGGGTAAATACCCAGTAGTGCAATTCCTGGGTCGTAGGGTAGTTTTATTTTCAACATTTTGAGGAACCTCCATGCTGTTTTCCAGAGTGGTTGCACCAGCCTGCATTCCCTCAACAGTGTAGGAGGGTTCCCCTTTCTCCACATCCTCTCCAGCATCTGTCATTTCCTGACTTGTTAATTTTAGCCATTCTGACTGGTATGAGGTAATATCTCATTGTGGTTTTGATTTGTATTTTCCTGATGCCAAGTGATTTGAAGCACTTTTTCATGTCTCTGTTGGCCATCTGGATGTCTTTGCAGAAATGTCTGTGCATGTCCTCTGCCCATTTCTTGATTGGATTATTTGTTCTTTTGGTGTTGAGTTTGCTAAGCTCTTTAGAGATTTTGGACACTAGCCCTTTATCTGATATGTTGTTTGCAAATATCTTCTCCCATTCTGTCAGTTGTCTTTTGGTTTTGTTAACTGTTTCCATTGCTGTGCAAAAGCTTTTGATCTTGATAAAATCCCAGTAGTTCATTTTTGCCCTTGCTTCCCTTGCCTTTGGTGATGTTCCTAGGAAAATGTTGCTGCAGCCGAGGTCGAAGAGGTTGCTGCCTGTGTTCTCCTCAAGGATTTTGATGGATTCCTTTCTCACATTGAGGTCCTTCATCCATTTTTGTCTATTTTCATGTGTGGTATAAGGAAATGGTCCAATTTCATTTTTCTGCACGTGGCTGTCCAATTTTCCCAACACCATTTATTGAAGAGGCTGTCTTTTTTCCATTGGACATTCTTTCCTGCTTTGTCGAAAATTAGTTGACCATAGAGTTGAGGGTCTATTTCTGGGCTCTCTTTTCTGTTCCATTGATCTATGTGTCTGTTTTTGTGCCAGTACCATGCTGTCTTAATGATGACAGCTTTGTAGTAGAGCTTAAAGTTCGGAATTGTGATGCCACCAACTTTGGCTTTCTTTTTCAATATCCCTTTGGCTATTCGAGGTCTTTTCTGGTTCCATATAAATTTTAGGATTATTTGTTCCATTTCTTTGAAAAAGATGGATGGTACTTTGATAGGAATTGCATTAAATGTGTAGATTGCTTTATATAGCATAGACATTTTCACAATGTTTATTCTTCCAATCCAGGAGCATGGAACATTTTTCCATTTCTTTCTGTCTTCCTCAATTTCTTTCATGAGTACTTTATACTTTTCTGAGTGTAATTCTTTGCCTCTTTGGTTAGGTTTATTCCTAGGTATCTTGTGGTTTGGGGTGCAATTGTAAATGGGATGGACTCCTTAATTTCTCTTTCTTCTGTCTTGTTGTTGGTGTAGAGAAATGCAACTGATTTATGTGCATTGATTTTATCTCCTGGCACTTTACTGAATTCCTGTACAAGTTCTAGCAGTTTTGGAGTGGAGTCTTTTGGGTTTTCCACATATAGTCTCATATCATCTGCAAAGAGTGATAGTTTGACTTCTTCTTTGCCGATATGGATGCAAATCCAAATGCCCTCTATCCCTACACTTTAAGGAGTTTTGATCAGGAAGGGATGCTGTACTTTGTCAAATGCTTTTTCAGCATCTATTGAGAGTATCATATGGTTCTTCTTTGTCTTTTATTGATGTGTTGTATCACACTGATTGATTTGCGGATGTTGAACCAACCTTGCAGCCCTGGAATAAATCCCTCGTGGTCGTGGCGAATAATCCTTTTAATGTACTGTTGAATCCTATTGGCTAGTATTTTGGTGAGAATTTTTGCATCTGTGTTCATCAAGGATATTGGTCTGTAGTTCTCTTTTTTGTTGGGATCCTTGTCTGGTTTTGGGATCAAGGTGATGCTGGCCTCATAAAATGAGTTTGGAAGTTTTCCTTCCATTTCTATTTTTTGGAACAGTTTCAGGAGAATAGGAATTAGTTCTTCTTTAGATATTTGGTAGAATTCCCCCGGGAAGCCGTCTGGCCCTGGGCTTTTGTTTGTTTGGAGATTTTTAATGACTGTTTCAATATCCTTACTGGTTAGGGGCCTGTTCAGGCTTTCTATTTATTCCTGGTTCAGTTGTGGTAGTTTGTATATCTCTAGGAATGCATCCATTTCTTCCAGATTGTCAAATTTGTTGGCATAGAGTTGCTCATAGTATGTTCTTATAATGGTCTGTATTTCTTGGGTGTTAGTTGTAATCTCTCCTCTTTCATTCATGATTTTATTTATTTGGGTCCTTTATCTTTTCTTTTTGATAAGTCTGGCCAGTGGTTTATCAATTTTATTAATTCTTTCAAAGAACCAGCTCCTAGTTTCGTTGATGTGTTCTATTGTTTTTTTGGTTTCTATTTCATTGATTTCTGCTCTGATCTTTCTTATTTCTCTTCTCCTGCTGGGCTTAGGGTTTCTTTCTTGTTCTTTCTCCAGCTCCTTTAAGTGTAGGGTTAGGTTGTGTACTTGAGACCTTTCTTGTTTCTTGAGAAAGGCTTGTACCGCTATATATTTTCCTCTCAGGACTGCCTTTTTTGTGTCCCACAGATTTTGAACCATTGTGTTTTCATTATCATTTGTTTCCATGAATTTTTTCAATTTTTCTTTAATTTCCTGGTTGACCCATTCATTCTTTAGAAGGATGCTCTTTAGTCTCCATGTATTTGGGTTCTTTCCAAATTTCCTCTTGTGATTGAGTTCTAGATTCAGAGCATTGTGGTCTGAAAATATGCAGGGAATGATCCCAATCTTTTGATACCTGTTGAGACCTGATTTAGGACCCAGGATGTGATCTATTCTGGAGAATGTTCCATGTGCACTAGAGAAGAATGTGTATTCTGTTGCTTTGGGATGAAATGTTCTGAATATATCTGTGATGTCCATCTGGTCCCGTGTGTCATTTAAGGCCTTTATTTCCTTGTTGATCTTTTGCTTGGATGATCTGTCCATTTCAGTGAGGGGAGTGTTAAATTCCCCTACTATTATTGTATTATTGTTGATGTGTTTCTTTGATTTTGTTATTAATTGGTTTATATAGTTGGCTGTTACCACGTTGGGGGCATAGATATTTAAAATTGTTAGATCTTCTTGTTGGACAGATCTTTTGAGTATGATATAGTGTCCTTCCTCATCTCTTATTATAGTCTTTGGCTTAAAATCTAATTGATCTGATATAAGGATTGCCACTCCTGCTTTCTTCTGATGTCCATTAGCATGGTATATTATTTTCCACCCCCTCACTTTAAATCTGGAGGTGACTTCAGGTTTAAAATGAGTTTCCTGTAGGCAACATATAGATAGGTTTTGTTTTTTTATCCATTCTGATGCCCTGTGTCTTTTGATTGGGGCATTTAGCCCATTAATATTCAGGGTAACTATTGAGAGATATGAGCTTAGTGCCATTGTATTGCCTCTAAGGTGACTGTTACTATATATTGTCTCTGTTCCTTTCTGATCTACTACTTTTAGGCTCTCTCTTTCCTTAGAGGACCCCTTTCAATATTTCCTGTAGAGTTGGTTTGGTGTTTGCAAATTCTTTCAGTTTTTGTTTGTCTTGGAAGCTTTTAATCTCTCCTTCTATTTTCAATGATAGCCTAGCTGGTTATAGTATTCTTGGCTGCATGTTTTTCTTGTTTAGTGCTCTGAATATATCATGCCAGCTCTTTCTGGCCTGCCGGGTCTCGGTGGATAAGTCTGCTGCCAATCTAATATTTTTATCATTGTATGTTACAGACTTCTTTTCCCGGTCTGCTTTCAGGATTTTCTCTTTGTCATTGAGACTTTTAACTTTTACTATTAGGTGATGGGGTGTGGACCTATTCTTATTGATTTTGAGGGGGGTTCTCTGCACCTCCTGGATTTTGATGCTTGTCCCCTTTGCCATATTGGGAAAATTCTCTCCAATAATTCTCTCCAGTATACCTTCTTCTCCCCTCTCTCTTTCTTCTTCTTCTGGAATCCCAATTATTCTAATGTTGTTTCGTCTTATGGTGTCACTTATCTCTCGAATTCTCCCCTCGTGATCCAGTAGTTGTTTGTCCCTCTTTTGCTCAGTTTCTTTATTCTCTGTCATTTGGTCTTCTATGTCACTAATTCTTTCTTCTGCCTCATTTATCCTAGCAGTGAGAGTCTCCATTTTTGATTGCACCTCATTAATAGATTTTTTTATTTCAACTTGGTTAGATTTTAGTTCTTTTATTTCTCCCGAAAGGGCTTTTATATCTCCCGAGAGGGTTTCTCTAATATCTTCCATGCCTTTTTTGAGCCCGGCTAGAATCTTGAGAAATGTCATTATGAACTCTAGATCTGACATATTATCAATATCTGTATTGATTAGGTCCCTAGCCTTCGGTATTGCCTCTTATTCTTTTTTTTTCTTTTTGTGGTGAATTTTTCCGCCTTGTCATTTTGTCCAGATAAGAGTATATGAAGGATCAAGTAAATACTCAAAGGGTGGCAACAACTCCAGGAAAATCTGCTTTAACCAAATCAGAAGAGATCCGAAATCGTGAGGGGGGAGAAAGGGGATAAAAAGAGGTTCAGAAAGAAAGAAAGAAAAATAAAAAACAAAGAAAAGAAACAATTAAAAAAGAAGACGAATAAAGAAAAAGTATAAAAAAGAAAATATATATATATTAGATAAACTAGTTAAAAAACATTAAAAAACAAAAGCGTAAAAGTTAAAAATATTTAGCAGAAGAAGAGAAAAAAATTGAAAAAGAAAAAAACATTAAATTAACTGCAAGACTAAAGAATCATGGGGAGAAAGCCATGACTTCGTGCTTTGCTTTCTCCTCCTCTGGAATTCTGCTGTTCTCCTTGGTATTAAAACTGCACTCCTTGGTAGGTGAACTTGGTCCTGGCTGGATTTCTTGTTGATCTTCTGGTGGAGGGGCCTGGTGTAGTGATTCTCAAGTGTCTTTGCCCCAGGCGGAATTGCACCACCCTTACCAGGGGCCGGGCTGAGTAATCCTCTGGGGTTTGCTTTTGGGAGCTTTTGTTCCCTGAGCGCTTTCCGTAGAGTTCCGGAGCACGGGAATACAAATGGCGGCCTCCTGGTCTCTGGCCCGGAGGAGTTGAGAGCCTGGGGCCCCACTCCTCAGTGCGCCCTCAGAGAACTGCACCCAATTACTCCCGTTTCCGTGGCCTCTGGCCGCGCTCCAAGCTCACCGAGCCTGCGACCGGTTCAAGGTAACCCGAGCTGTGAGCTTACTGTTGGCTCTGTCTCTGTAGCTGGCTTCCCCGTTCTAATACCTGTAAGCTCTGTGACACTCAGACACCCACGATCCTTCTGTGACCCTGCGGGACCTGCAGCCACGCTGACCCCACCTGGGCTTCACCCCGGTTTAGCCTCTGGAGCGATGTCCCTCAGCAGAACAGACTTTTAAAAGTTCTGATTTTGTGCTCTGTTGCTCTGCCGCTTGCCGGGAGCCGGCCCTTCCCCCTGAGGTCTATTTTCCCGTCGCTTTGGATTCACTTCTCTGCCAGTCCTACCTTTCAGAAAGTGGTTTATTTTCTGTTCTAGAATTGCTGTTCTTCTTCTCTTCAATCCGCTGTTGTATTTGTAGGTATTTGCAATCTTTAGATAAGCTATCTAGCTGATCTCCTTCTAGCTGAAGTATTCTCAGCCTGCTACTTCTCCGCCATCTTGACTCCTCCTCTGAAATTTAAATTTTATACGTTATTAAATCTGCTAAGACATTTTTGTAGTCTACGTTACTAGTTCATTTTTATATTTTGCCTTTCATTTCTTTAAATATTTCATATATAAATTTTTGTGCATCTTATATTAGATGATCACAGTATCTAAAGATTTTGGGAGTTTAAATATGTTGTTCATTGTTTTTGCTGACTTTGTCAGTGTTTTGTTTTCTTTTTGTGTTTTTATATTGTGTCCTTTAATTAGAATTGCATTTTTATTTTATCCTATTCCTTGGGAACCCCAAGGATCTAAATAGATGGTACTTTCCACCAAAGAATGTTTGATGAAGAGCACCTAAGAATTTTAGGGGACACCATATGTCCCTATTTAGTATGGAGAGGAGAGGTATAAATTTATCTCCCCCATCTACTGCTGGCACAGGCTTGAATTCCTTGAAGCAATATTGATTTTTAACATTGCTTGCCCTCTGGGAAAATCCTGCATTTTTCCTTTGTTTACTGCATATGACTCCTACTACATAGTCTACAGCTTTAGCTTTGTTTTGTTTTGGGGGAGAGACAATAGAAAGGTACCCTTGGAGATTTTTTTTCCTTCCTGCAAATCCTAGTAATACTTTAAAATTCAAATTTTATCCAGAAGCTACTTGGTTTTGCAGAAGGAGGCCCATTTAGAGTCTTTAATCTGCTGTTACTGCTGTAAGCTAACAAGTCCAGGATATTAGGTTAAACAATCAGGTATTTGCTAATACTGGTCTTTGACAATAGAAAAACAGAAGGAAAATAATTTGTGATGAGTTCCATTGGAGACTTATTGAGTTTGAGATGTCTGTGACACCCACATGCATAAGTTAAGTCAATAGATGAATATTTGGGTCAGAAATCCGAGAGATATGTGTATTGTTGGTATCGATTTATGTAAATCGACATAAACATGTGAATTGAAATCACGGGTATGGTGGAAATTGCTGGTGAGAATGCATATAACAAAAAGAGTAGTCAAAAAAGATCTATAAGAACTACCAACACATAACAGAGAGAGAAATAAAAAGGAGTTGTAAAAAGCTATCAGAAAATTTGTGCAAGTATGTGTCATAAAAGCCAAAACTAGAGAGTGCACAGCTAGCTGGGCCCCATGCTGTGAGATGTGAAGAATATAGATGATTTTGGGCATAAGGAGGTATTAGAACCACCAGCATAAGAAATTTCAATTAACTTGTATTGGATAACAAAGAGATTTTCCTAAGTAGGAAAAGTGGGAGTCTGTGAAGACCAGAGCAGACCTGTCTCTGGAAGTATGACTGAATGGAAGGAAAAGTAGGGGAATGTCAGAAGAGGAGAAGAAGGACTGAGGAGAAGAGGGAGGACTGAACATTTAAAATAAGACTGGACATGCTTGAGTGCGTTTAAGTGCTAATGGGAACAAAGCAGAGGAAAACCTGAGATTGAAAACATTTTGAAGAGAAAGAATGGTATTAAATGAGCAAGTTCACAAAAACCTGACAAAGTGGACTGAGTTGGGCCAAAGTAGAGGTTGAGAGAGTAGCTATAAATACTGGGCTCCCTCCATGATTACAGAAAGAAAGAGGGACAGGTCTATACAGATTCAAGCATGAATCCTGATTGGTAAAGACATGCAGAGAAATCTTGCTGATGACTCTTATCAAGGAAATAAAAGGTGAGCCCATGGGGTAAGGTTAGGAGAGGCATTATGGGATTAGAGTTTTCAGTAGAGTGGAGAGGGTTTGCAGTTGATAATGGAGGATAGAGGGAGAGGAGACCAGGAAACAGGACAGTGTTGCCAAGCAGCTCAGAAGGCCCACTGAGGCCGCCCAGAGGTGGTAACCCTATGGAGTTCCAAGCCTGGGTTGTGTGATTGTTCTCCAGCTTCTTCTAGCTTTGTTATAGGGCAGGGAGAAGGCAGGTGGGATTTTTGGTTTGTTTTTTGGATGTTGTTTTTACTCCATTTGGTTTTGGGGATTTTCTGAAAAGGCAGAAAAACAAAACAGGGCAAGATGAAGGAATTGGAAAGAGAGGTTGAAGTAATGAGGGGAAAGGGGGTTGAAGGGAGAAAATCATTGTACTTGGGCTTTCAGTGTCATCAAAGGAGAAACAGAGTCTGAGTGAAAAGATTCTTGGAAAGACTGAAAAGAGGACAACTGGATCTGTGATCTCAGAACAAAAGCATCTCCAACTGCCTGTGAGGTCCAGGCTGGGGGGTTGGAGGGGAAGGGTGGTACCTGACATAGAGTCAGCAAGATCATTAGACCACTGGGCTGAGAAAATGTGGGATCCTTTACCTTTATTCCCATAGGATATTGGGAGTTGAAATGGGGAAGAAACTTGTATCATATTCCATTAATGAGAAAGAAGCCATCTCAGGAGTTCTTGCTGAACTAGTAATAAGTGCATTGTACTTTGTTAATGACAAGAGAAGTTGGAGAAAGAAATTTACTTAATAATAATTTTCAGAAGTGAGATGAGTACCTCCCAGGTGCATACTAGTTATTTTCTAAAACCTACCAGAAGGATGGGGTCCTTTGAAGAGCAAAGAGGTAGGGAGAAACACCAGCTTCTAAACCATAAAAGTTTGGATGTTGGAGATTGTTGCTGGTGAAGGTCAGAGGATTTATATTTGTGGTCTGTAAATAAAAAATAAAATATGCATCTTTTCCTGGTGTCTTTGAAAATCTAGTTGTGATAAGGAGAAATGGGCTAAGGGATTATAGGAGGGTCATTCAATCTTTTGCTCGGCTGATTTTGAATATTTCATAAAAGAAAACAAAAATTTTAAATATTCTTTCTACCTGTGGTAGATTGTTTCTGAAACAATAAAGTAATATGGAGCATTTTACCAAATATTTAGAATTTAGCATTACCGATTTGAAATGCGTTCTTTCTCCACATCTCTAACCATGTTTTAAATCTTATCTTTTTGCACACGTTTTTCTTCTTGTATGAACTTCTCCCTTTTGACATTATGTCTTTTATAAATCACTATAAAATTTAAGGCAAGATAAAAAGTAGTATGAAAGGTTAACCACAAAAATAATGAAATCCGAATATCTAAAGGTGAAAACGCTTTACTAATATCCCATTTTATTTCTCATCTATTTTGTATACTTTGTAAATTACTATAATCTACAAATATTGTCCTATTCAAAAATAACTGATTCCTCATCTTGATCTGAGAGTAATTTGTGCTTCACAGCTCAGCTTCTTTCTTGTAATTTTTTAAAATGCATATACGATCTTTCTTAAATTGTTTTCCCATTTTTTTCTCTTGTTAGTCCAAAGAGAAGATGTGTGAGAACACAGAGCCAATGGAAAGTTCTTCTCAAACCACCACAACCGTACAAGCAACAACCACAAAATTCAGGGTCCTAACGACCACCAGAAGAGCAGTGACATCCCAGCTGCCCACCAGCCTGCCCACAGAAGGTACTCTCGATATTTCTGCTTTCTTTCTTAGAAGTGTGTTTTTTATAGTGATTTTATTTATTTATTTGAGAGAGAGAGAGAAAGCAAGCATGAGTGGAGAAATGTCAGCAGGAGAAGCAGGGAGCCTAATGCGGGACTCAATTCTGGTACTCCAGGATCATGACCTGAGCTGAAGGCAGTCGCTTAACCAACTGAGCTACCCAGGTGACCCTTGCCTTTTTTCTTAAGGAAGAGATAGTCACTGTGTTGACATGAACTGGAGTAGCTCTCTAGAGGGAAAGCTATCCGTTGGCAAACTGGACTTCTAAAGGATTTCTAAAGGGGAAAAGACAAAATTATTATGGAACAAAAAGATGTGTTAATATTCTTTTAATATATGGTGACTATTATTAAGATTGAGCTTTTTATAATATCCTGGCTACCTGTGCTCCCTAAAAAGGAAATACAGACTTGCTTTTATATTGCTAAATTTTGTGGTACCTGAATTCAGTATTTCAGTCACAGGAGAGAAAGGCAAAAGGCATAGAGAGAAAATAGATAATTCTACTTATATGCTGTTCTAATATTTACCTAAATACAGACAATAAAATCTGTTGGTCTATAATCTATAGAGAGGCACTGTGTCTTGAAAAACATTTCTTCTGCCAGAGAAGACAAAAATACTAGAAAATATTGATGTATGGGCACAACTCATTGGGGGAAGAAAGTATATCAGCTAAAATAGAATCATATATTCTGAATGGTACCACTAGGGAGAAATGTGAGACTAATTGGCCAAGAGTGAGCTTTGGGGGGGGAAATGATCTTACTTATTTATAGTCATCAAACTTGCTTTCATTTGAATAATAAATTAAACTTGAAACTTTTGCTTTTAATTGAAATTTAATTGGATAGTAAAGGTTAACTCGAGGCACACCCGGATGGCTCAGTCAGTTGAGCATCTAACTCTTGATGTTGGCTCAGGTCATGATCTCGGAGTGGTGGGATCAAGCCCCAAGTCAGGCTCTGTGCTCAGTGTGAAGTCTGCTGGAGAGTCTCTCTCCCTGTCCCTCTACCCCCTCCCCTCACTCAAGCTCTCTCTTGCTCTAAAATAAATAAATAAATCCTTTAAAAAAGATAACTAGAGTAAAGCTATAAAATGAGATGAGGACAGCTGCTAAATACATCTTATTGCTTTTAAAGCCAGTGTTGTATTTTAATCCATATTTGGGGTTGTTATACAGCCTGTAAAATATTTTTATAGTTCGAATTCTACCCCATGAAAATACTACTTCAATTTGAATCCTATGCTTTAGAATAAAATATAACCACTTAAACAAGAGGAAAGAAAAGGCATGTTTATTTGTTTATTTTGTTCATTATGGGCAAGATCTTTTCATTTATGATTTTGGTCATATTTATTAGCAGTGGATAAGCACCTAAACTTTGAAGTTAAATTCATAAATATTTTAGAATTTCCTGATCTTTTTTTTTTAAATGAATAATGAAGGCCATCACTATAGAGTCTAATTACAATAAGTCATTTTCAAAGATTAAAAATAAGTGAACTTTAAGTTAAAATTATAACTATAATTTTCTCAAGATCTTAAGAATCTTATGTTTTACTGAAGTTTTGATCTTAAAATCTTAGTAAGAAATTGTAGTATTACCTGTGTAAACTAGCACTTCACTCTCATTGCACTAAGAAATTCACTAAGATTTTGAAATCTATTAATGTTATAATTAAGGCATTGGTAGACTATTGGTCATCAGATTAATGCATCATTAAAATTTTTTTGGTTACAATAACTTCGAATTTCTCTTCCAGATGATACCAAGATAGCACTGCATCTAAAAGATAATGGAGGTAGGAATTGATTTTTTTCTTTTTTAAATACCTTTAGATACTAATTCATTTCATTCATTTAAATATGAGAAAGGATTTGTGGGCTTCTAATATAGAGTGAAGTTATATTTCAATCTCTGTTGGTATTTAACTTGGGAAGAATTTATTGTTCGGCTTGAAAATCGAAACGGTTTCAATAGTGGAATGAAATTCTAATCCACATGTTTGCCTATAAAAAACTACAGGACACCAATGAACAATTATAAAGTGAAAATTTATCCACAGATCTTTTTCTTCTTTTTGTGCTATTCTTTGGTTTGATTGTATATTGAGTATCTACATGGTGGAGGTATTGGGTTCAAATGGGTTTTTTTCCCCCTCTAAGTTGACTATTCAACATTCTCTATAAATAAAATTGAGAAACAGACCAATACAGAAATATACTTTATAGGCGTTTTATGTTTTAGGTGAAGCTAGGGACAAAAATTAGACGTGCAAAAAGAACATCTTGGTAGTTTCATACTTCACATTTTCCTAAGAAAATTTAGCAATATCTGTAATGGCCCTTGAAAATTTGGAAGAAAATTTTACCGAAATTAAGACTGTGAAAGATATTGCCTACATTTTAAAAAATAGTTGTTTTTTTATTAAACTGTGTTGGCTCCTATGTGCTTCTCTATCAGTTTCCTGGCTTTTGATAAAAGAGATTTTTTTTTTCAGTAACTGTTTATTCAGCTCAAGATGGGGAGGTGTTTCTCTTAGGAGCTTCTCTTACGTAAATGGGGCCACCCTGTGACTTGGATCTTTACTTTTGCAGCCCCAGCTGATTGTGGAAGTCAAATTCCAATGTGTACCTTGTTAGGGTTTCTTTTTTTCTTTTAGCAACTGTAGGGAATAGTTTCTAAATTACTCAGTGGACATTAAGTAACAAGTACTTTGATGTTTTCTTAGGTTGACTCTATGGTAAGGTATATATTGTAGCATCGTTAAATTTCATATCAATCAATTTGAAAGATAAGCTGCTTATTAGCCTGTTCATGTAATCATTATTAACATCAATTATCCATTGTCTTTGGTCTGTATCATAGTGTTTTATTTCATTCATTCTTTTCTTATTAATATATTAATAGTGTGAGCAGATAGCTTTACAGATGACCATTTGCAACATATATACAAGCTAGAAATAGGTTAAAATCTTAGCACTGGAGGGGGTAATAACAATTCCCCAGTTCAGAACTTCTCAGAGCAGGATGCTACTTAGCTTCATGTGAACATAAGTCTTAAAGTTGGTGTTACCTTATGAAACGGAGGACTGCTCCCCAAGAGGCTTCTGTTGTATTTGTTGTACTTAATTCTTAATATGGGTAGTGGTTTCGTTTCTATGCTTTCTTTTCTCTCTCTCTCTTTTTTTAATATTCTAAACATTTAGAATAAATATTCCATAATGCTAACAGAAAAAAAAAAAAGATTACTGTGATTAAATAGGTATGAGATACTCTGGATGAAAGAAAATTAAAAGAGGTTTCTTTGCTAGAGAGCTGTTCAAAGCTTTTATATTCATTTGCTTATTCATTAATTCCTGCTGAATGCCTAAGTGCAGGGCACTGTTACAGGCTTGGGGCCATGATAAGTGAACAAGATGTTGCCAAATTCTCTGCTTTCGAGAAGCATGTATTCTTTTTTTTTATTTTAATTAATATGCAATGTATTATTTGCTTCAGGGGTACAGATCTGTGGATCATCAGGCTTACACAATTTACAGCACTCACCATAGTACATACCCTCCCCAATGTCCATAACCCAGCCACTCTATCTCTATCCCTCCCCCTCAATCCCTCAGGAACCCTCAGTTTGCTTCCTGAGATTGAGTCCTTATGGTTTATCTCCCTCCCTGGTCCCATCTTGTTTCATTTTTTTCCCTCCCTACCCGCTACAACTCCCGGCCTTGCCTCTCAAGTTCCTCATATTAGAGAGATCATATAATAATTGTCTTTTCCTGATTGATTTTTTTTCACTTATTCTAAAGAAATTTCAAGTTGGAAATAAAGAATTAGTGTTGGGCATTTCTCCACGATTTGGTCATAAAACTTTTCTGTAAGTTGCATCTCATGAACTGAATGTTTTGTGAAATGTACTTTGGGAAATAGCACCCCAGAATATTACCAGTTATCCCAAGGAAAATCCTTAGTTTTGTTTAGTGCAGCAAGGAATCTGAAAACATTGAAGATTTTCTTAATGCAGTGCATAAAACTGCCTTATGAAGTTGAGAAATCAAGTGAAGTAAATTCCTGATGCAAATGGAAGACGTTTTTTTTCTTTTTTGTTATACTAGAAAAGTTGACTGTTGGATTTTCAGATGATGGTTAATGTGCAGCATGTATCCCCCAGAATTCCAAAATATCACACTTTAACTGTGTCTATATACAGGAACTCTTTTCATGCCTGAGGTTGTTTATTAAGCACTTTTTCTTTTTTTCTTTTTTTAAGATTTTATTTATTTATCAGAGATCACAAATAGGCAGAAAGGCAGGTGGGGGGTGGGAGGGAAGCAGGCTCCCTGCTGAGCAGAGAGCCCGATGCAGGGCTCGATCCCAGGACTCTGGGATCATGACCTGAGCCGAAGGCAGAGGCTTTAACCCACTGAACCACCCAGGCGCCCCTAAAGCACTTTTTCTAAAAGTACAGTTAGAGCAGACCAAACTGACCAGTATTAAGATAAATATTCCTTCAAAACAGTACTTAAGGGAAATTACACATTATTTTTTATAACATCTTCATTAAGATATCATTCTTTCATTGTTTTTTATCTCATGGAATTTGAAGATGGAGGAGAGATTGCCAATTTAAATCTAACTTGATTAGTTGATTAAACATGTTGAAAACAAAATTCAGAACTATTCTCCCCTTTCCCATCCCAGGTAAAGATTTTTGCAAGATGGAGCTAATAATGAAAAAGGTTGCCTAATGTAAACATTTTCTCACATTTATTGAGAATTTTTTAAAAGCAAACTAATAAATTTTTCTAAATTGCTATGTATTGTTGCAAAGAAATTTAGCATATTCTATTTCTTTACTTAATTTCATTTAATTGGCTGCTTCTAAAAGCATTTTAATTTAGAGGCCTCTACATTCCTGAAAAAGAAGGTGACATTTTTTCAAAATAGTCAATATGTAGCTAGAAACTAATGATGCTGCCTTTAGATATTGGATTACCTTGCCTCTGAGTCTTTCTGGGACATTGCTTTGTGTTAAAAGAGTTGATTTCTAGTGGAATCTACAGCTGGCGTGATTATACATTACTTTCCAGGACGTTTTCCTTCATCTTTGATATGAAAGTAGAAAATACTTCTGAGCAGCTGGACACCAAAGGCACACAACAGGGCTTCTCCTTCACAGGACCCAAACTGAGTTACAGTCTGCTAAATCACTCTTGATGAATCTTCAATTGTGATTTGAGGTTCCTGCCACCTTTAGAGTAGGACTATGTAGAACTTCTGGAAGTTTCAGGATAATTTTTGGGTTGGGGAAGTTTTATTCACCTTAAGGGTTGAATGGAAATTCTAAGACCAATTCTAAGAGCAATTTGGAGATAAGAATGTGAAAAAATATAAACAAAGAGAATGATATCTACTGGGTACAGACCCCTTCAGTGATGTATAGTGTTGATTAATGGTGAATGGTGGAATACAAAACTCAGAAGAGCCAATATAAAGGTAGAGTTTTATGTCCATCTGTACAACTATCTCTGAATAGTTGGAGGAAGATGTAAAGGAGAAAGATGTAAAGGAGAAAAAGAAAAAGAAGAAAAAATATCTGTGCTGAGTGTTTACTATGTTCCTGGGACCTTTCTAAATGCTGTCATGTGTAGTTAGGTCATTTAATCCAGGCATCACCCCTGTGAGTTGGTCCTGCTATTATTCTCATTTTATAGCTGAGGAAATGAAGGGACAGAAAGGTTAGGTTATCTGACTAGTATGTGGCAGACCTGGTTTCTATTGGTATGTTTTTATTAGTATGTGGCAGACCAGTGTTTCTATTTAATAATACAAATTCCTTAATACAGATTCCAAGTCCTGACAACCTCTCAGTATTACTGTTTTCTTACAATACAGAGCTCCTACAATCAAACTTCGAATAGAAAATGCCACCATAAAGGATTTTACTTATTCCTACTATATTATTTTTCCTTTTCTATAACAGCTGATGATACTTCTAAGTGTTTGGAAATGAAATTTTCTTTTCCATGTACTGATGCAGTAGTTTCCATTTTATCCTTTCTATGAAAATCACGACAAGTTCATTCTCCTGTGGAACTCAGCAGCGGTCTCAATCATGGGCAGGTGTTCTCCAAACTACAGGGCAACTCTTTGTTTATGTTCAAAATCCAATTTAAAATTCTTTCAGCCTTCTTGGTTTCTCTAGAAATTCAGGTTTAATTCACCATGAAAGGGTTTCTAGAATGTGTTTTTTAAATGTATGTATTTCTGTGAATAGTGGTTATAAGCATTTAAAATCACATCTTCTTTGGGTTTTCAAATCCTGGCAAAAGCTTACTAGAGGAGTTACATTTCTAAGGAATGACCTAGCTATATATTATAGTAGGTCAAACTATTAAATGCCTTCTTTGACATTTGATTAGGTTGCTTCCAGATGACACTTACCACCTACATGGAAACGTAAATGTCTTCAGGATTAGACCCGGATAAAATTATATCCAGAGCTGAAGGAAGTTTGCAAGTTGAATCAATGGCAGGGTCCTTTAATTAAGAAGTAAAATCTTCAACCAGATTCAACTCAATTGGGCAAAATGAATTGTACCATTCTGCTACAGTGCAGATGTTAAAATTATTTTAAGGTCTAAAATCCTTGATTTGATTTTATTATTTAAAATGTTATGACTGGGAGCACCTGGGTGGCTCAATCATTAAACATCTGCCTTCAGCTCAGGTTCTGATCCCGGGGTCCTGGGATTGAGGCCCCCATGGGTCTCCCTGCTCAGGAGGTCTCTTGCTGAGACCTCCTTCTCCCTCTCCCACTCCCCCCTGCTTGTGTGCCCTCTCTCCCTGTCTCTCTTCTGTCAAATAAATAAATAAAACCTTAAAAAAGTAAGATGTGTTGACTTAGGGGCACCTGGGTGGCTCAGTTGGTTAAGCGTCCAACTCTTGATTTCGGCTCTGGTCATGAGCTCAGGATTGTGAGACAGAGCCCCACACTGGGGCTCCACGATGATCACAGAGCCTACTTAAGATTCTCTCTCTCCCTCTCCTTCTGCCACTCTCCCATCTCCTAAAAAAAAAGAAAAAAAAAGTGTTGACTGAGAATGATCAAAGTACCAAAACTACATTTGCTCTTGGTTCCTCCAAATGTTCTTCCTTTGGATAAGTGTCTTTTTAAAAACATATTTGAATATGAGTTCTTAATTGTTAATAATATTTAAAGTAACAGCACTCCAGAGAGCATTGATGTATTATGCAGGTGGCACTGTGCTTGTCATTTCTTCTTATTGCTAGGAATTTTGCTACACCTGGTTTCTGAAAGGCTGCATTCTTGAGTCAGAAGGTATGTCCCCATCAAAGAGATGCTGGATTAGCTACATTATTCAGTTTGCAGAACATGATCAAGTTAATTCTGAGGTACAAATCTGCAAAGTGGTTGATTTCCAGAATCAAATACAGATCTACTTTCAATGAGCTGCTATGAAATGGCGAGTCTAAATTCTGATTCTTCTGTGTTTAGTTTCTTATTTCTGAACATAACCTAAGACTCTTCACCCAAAGATAAAATGTTAGAACATTATTCTGATTTTTTTCACTAGAATACTTCTAAGGTTATATTTTTATTATCTAGTCTGTAGTGACAGATCAAGTGTCTGGTGTTTCATTTATCATTCAGTCGAATTGTTTTTTTACTTTAATACATAAATCATCAAAGTAACATATCTTTCATTTTCCCCCCACCTTCTCTTGCCTTTTGTTTCGTCTATTTCTTTCACACAGATCACAGTCTTGTACGGAAAGGGAAGCTTATTTTCTTTTGACGGCTATTGATTATCTTTCACTTTCTATTTCTAAAAACTGTAAAATATCTTGACATTCGGTTTTATCCTTTGCTTTGTTTGGCTACTTTTCATGGTAGCACTAACTCTACTCTAAGTATATGTGTGCCATGACGTGAAAATGTCTTATGCTACCGAATGTGATTTTGAATATCCCCTAGGATTAAGAATTTCTCTCCTAAAATTTCATCCAGAGTAGTGGTTCTTAACTTTTTCTGTGCATTAGAATAATCTGGCTATTCTCATCCAATGTTATTATTCCAGCTTATAAAAACCCCAGTGGTCAGACTGTTCTTCCCACCAATTAAATCCACCTCTGGAGCTGGGACTCAGGCATCCATGTGTTTTAACCCCTCAGGGAATCCCATGTAAAGCTGAGTTGTGAGCAAGTGGTCTGATGCAATGCCACATAAATATTAAGTTGCATCAGAATTACTGGGCGAAGAGGGAGTCTTGTAAAATGCATTTTTTGCTAGAGTCATTTTAGGATAGAACCCAAACCTTAGCATTGCTTTTCCAACAAGCTCTCAGACTATGCCAACACCATCAGTTCACAGACAGCACTTTGGGTATCAGGAGTTGAGTGAATTCTTGATTTATTTATGCCACAGTCCCCAAAATAAGAGTGACATATCTTACTCTGAATCCATGCACTGGTCCTCACCTATACGTCATGACTCCCATAAAACAACGTTTTCATTGATGACAACAACAAATTACCTCTGTTTCCATGGAGAGAACACATCTTGTGCAGCAGAGATAGGGGACCCTAAAGCATATGTCTGTTATGTCATTAATAGAAAATTAGACCATTTTAGTTATTGCAAAATTATTTTAGTAAAGACCATTACACTTTCTGTATTTTGTTGAACCAATGAAATTGCTTTTTTTTTTTTTTTTTTTTTTTACCAAATTTGACCTACAAAAATTGCATTTAATAGTTTAAAAAATCACTATCCAGTATAGGAAAAGAAAAAGAAATCACTTTGGAATATACTTTTCCCTCTTTATGTTGGTTTGTAGGAATTACAGTTTGTGCTGATGATAGGATGTAGAATGAAATGATGTAGCAGAACATCTCAGGAAATACACATCCATGACTTTCAAAAGGTTTTAAGAGGTACTTTTAGATATATTTTCCATTTGCCGTTGGCAAAATGTCTTCCTACATATTTTCTCTGACTGATACCTTCCTTCTTTTCTGTGCTCATCTCTTTTATCTGTCTGCCCTCTTTTATCTGTCTTCCCAACACCTGGTGTTGGGAATCGCCTGTTAGAAGAAATAAACTCCCATATATCATTACATTTTGGAACCAGTGATTTACAAGAGGCCTCAGGAGCAGTATTACCCCCCACCCAATATTTTTTTTTACTCTTCTTGGGGCAAGCATGTGTAAAGTTATAATTTTTTTTTTAGCATGACATATCTAGTGATCATAGTAACTTGCCTTGTGCTGCTAAAATAATATATATGTCACCAGACAATTATCTTTTATGTTCATTTGATTTGACTTGATTTCATTTATTCAGGGAACATTTCTTACACTGCTAGTGCATTAGTAAATGATGGAGATACGAAGGTAAATGAGGTCTGGTAATCGCCATAAAGAAGCAAGTGTACAAGTGGGATGACATAAAGAAATTAACCAATGATTAAATGTGGTGTGAAAAGTACAATGATAGACTCGGGAAAAACTATGAAGGCAGAGAAAAATCATCTGAATAAAACTGAAATAATGAGAAAGATTCTCAGAAGAGATACTTAATCCAAGTTTTGAAGTATATGAAGGATTTATGCAGAAAAGGAACAGAAGAATGACATTTCGGCAGAGGGACCAGCAAAGACAGAAGCTGAGTAGCATGAGACATCAAGATCTATTTGGGTAACTACAGGGTGACCACATTTTATTTGGCTGGGGTAAAGATGTACACGGGTGGTGGTGGATGGTGAGGTTGGGAGGTAAGTAGGGGCTTTAGCACTCATAACCTTTTATGCCAGTCAAGGGAGTTGATTAAATTTACACAAAGACATTGGGAGCCATTGAAATCAGCTAGACAGGGGAATGCCATGAAAAGCTTCACATATTTAGTGGGTCATTCTTGAGGGATTGTGGGGAACAGAGGGAAAGGAGTAAACCTGAGGCCAACAAAACTACGTAGGAGATTGTACTAGTAATCCATAAAAGAAATGCTGAGAGGCGAGAATAGTGGCTGACAGTAGGAATAAAGAAGAGAAACCAGACATGAGAAACACTTTTTAATGAAGTGAAGCTACATAACTAATATCTGATTGGATGTGTTATTTATGAGGTAGAAAGTGACCAAGGTGGCTCCCAGGACTTCAGCTTAGTTATCTAAATGGGTGATGATTATGTTTAATAGAGGTTACCAGAAGAGGACAAGTTTTGAGGGTAGGCAATGCACTTAATTTAACCTCATTGGCTTTGAAGTATCCAAATGAAGATGTCCAGTGAGCATTTTTCTCTTCAAATTTAAAATTCACTTGAGAAATACAAGCAAAAGATGTAAATGTAGGCCTCATCAGCGTAGAAATGACAGTTGAAGTTATGAGAGTAAATGAGATCACAGAAAGAAGGTATAAAAATGAGAATGGCACAGAACTAAATGGAGAACACAAAGGTTTGTTTAGAAAACGGCAAAGAGAGTTAAAGAGATAGCAAGAAAACCAGTAGAGTCTGCTATCACAAAAACCAAAGAGAAAAACATTTCAAGGAGGAAGTAGTGAAAAATGTCAATGTCAATGCTATAGACAGGCTAAGCGGGGAAAAAAAAAGAAAAAGAGAGAGAGAGAGAGAGAAAGGAAGGAGAAAAGAAAAGAAAAAAGAAAGAAAAAGTGATCATTAATTTAGGTAATACTTAACATTTGTCAGACAGTTCTGCAATGCACAGTAGCCCAGTTCCCAGAAAGAATCTGAGAAGTCCATGGGCAAAAAGGAAATTGAAGTCAACAGGGCCAGGCTACTTTTTCAAGAAGTTCAGTGAAAAAGAAAGTAGTGATTTCTGTAGCTAATGATGTTGTTTTATTTTAGGAGCCTATTTGCATATTATAGATGTTGAGTACAAAGAAGACATAAAGAAAGGAATTAAAAGATGACCAGTAGTGTTTTCATATTGGCAAGTAGGGACAGGAGGAGAAGAAATAGGTGGGAGAGAGAAGGAAGGAATTTCATCTGAGCATCCTGCTTCCTCAGTGTAGTAGGAGACAAAGTAATATGGGGAGAGTAAGTGTGAGAGGTCAGAGTGTGGGGTCTAGGAGCTGAGAGAACCCATGAAACATTTCCAAGGGGAATGGAACAAGAGGCCTTCTATTAATGTGTAAAGGGCATGCCAAAGTGTATTTGGGGCCCACAAAGTTTGGCAACTGTTCTTAAGGTTTGCGACTTAAATACTAATTTTTTTCATGTGTGTTTCTGTCACCAATACATGTATATCATGTAATATGCTGATCTAACTGAAGAAAGAAGGAGTGAAGGAAGGAGGGAAGAAAGGGAGAAAGGAAAAAAGACAGGAGAAGGAAGGGAGAAAGAAAGATGGAGAGAAAAGATACGCTATTTTTAAAAAGACATAGTGATTAAAGAAAGTAGTTTAATCCATTAGATGGTAAATTTAGTTTAATCTTTTTCAACAGGTAGATTTTCAATGACTTGCTATTCCATTAAGACTAATTTTCACCTTAGTTTTATTCTGCATGCTCAAGTAATACCGTGCAAGATTTTAAATGTATAGTGAATAGTAAGGATGAAGTTCTTATTTAACATCAATTCATAATATTGCTACAAATTTCTGTGACCAAATGTTATTATTTCAATTACAAAATTATATAGACTTTCAACCATAAGTGGCTTTAATATATGTTAACATTAAGTTCAACAATCACTAAAGAAAAAGTACAAAATAGTTAGAGCTAAATTTAAATGGAATTTTAAGAAGTATTTGTTTAGGCTGAAGACAAAAGAGGAGGAAAATGGATCACATAATGGATGGACACAAAGAAGAAAAATAGGGAGAAAAAACCCAGCTTTACCAATAATTATATTAAAAGTAAAGAGAATACACACTCCAATTAAAAGGATAGATTATCAGACTGACTTTAAAAAAGCAAGAGACTCAATACCATGATGTTCCCATGACAATATCTAAAACTAAAAAGACAAAACACTAAGCCTGATAAGGCTTTGGTGCACCAGAAATCTGTTACATTGCTAATCAGAATGTGCTATAGTACAATCCCTTTGGAAAAATAACAAATTTTATAAAGCTAATCACATATCTTCCTTTTGATCCAGAAATTCCACTTCTATGTATTTATCCAAGAGAAAACATATCCACAAAAGTATTCACAAGAATATTTCTAGAAACTTTATTCATCATTGCCAATAACTGAAAATAGTTCACATGTTTGTCAATAGAAAAATAAACAAATTGAGTATATTCATACAGTGGATTACTATTCA
The DNA here is from genome assembly GCF_030435805.1 of Mustela lutreola. Lineage (NCBI taxonomy): Eukaryota > Metazoa > Chordata > Mammalia > Carnivora > Mustelidae > Mustela > Mustela lutreola. Next base: position 20,803,599 of record NC_081297.1, on the reverse strand, counting down.
GCACAAATAAAGAACAAACCAGTGATACATACAATGATGCAGATACATTTTTAAAACATCATGTTAGGCAAAAAGAACCAGGCACTAGAGCGTACAAACAGTATTATTCGGTTTGTGAAATTCATTACGGGCAAAATCAATCTACTATAATAGAAATCAGTTTCGTGGCTGCCCATCATGAGGTGGAGTGGGATGGGGTGTGGTTAGAATTGACTGGAAAAGAGAAACGGAAAGTTCAGGGGACATGGAAATTTTTAAAATATGTTATATTGTACACATAAGATCTGTGATTTTCTAGGCTGCAAGTTTTATCTCCTTTAAAAGAAAAGAGAGAAATTTTAACGAGTTTCTCATAAACTAGATAGAGTTTTTTGAAAAATCCCATGAATAAATTCTTCCAAGCCTCTTGAAATTCTCAACTAAAGAAAGGAAAAATGCATACCCTTAGCAAACGAGCTTCTCAAATTAGTAGATGTAAAATTTAACACTTCTGATTATGTGATTCATATTTTACTTTAAATTATTCTTGGAGCCTTCCCATGTAGTTGCTAATAATGATAAAATTATCTACTGAAGATTGGGCTGTTTCTGTATACCAGGCACTTTTCTAAGGGTTTTGTATGTTAGCTCATTTCTAAGGGTTTTGTATATTAGCTCATTGAATTTTTACTGCACCGTATGAAGAAACTACTGTCGTAATCCCATTCTACACACAAGGCAGTGGAAACCCTGGGATTTCTGTAATCTGTCTAGGGTCCCATGGTTGGTAAAGAATGCAGCTGGGTTTTACCACCAATGATCTCGTGTCAGAGCATGTGCTGTGCTTCCCAATGCCATCCTGTCCTGCAGGGAGGATTGCTCCAAATGCTGCAGTCAGCAAAGTAGCTATTTGTCTGCCATTTCCCCCTGGTTAAAGATATCTAGCATCTCAGCAAACAGAACCAACTGTCACATCAACATCACAATGAGCATGGTGGCTCCTGGACCCTCAACACTTTGAGACCAAGGTCCTTGCAACCGTAAGATTCATGGGAGTATCACATACGACTTGTGGGGCCATTTTACAAAGCTTATTTGGTGGAAAAGATTAGAAACTCACCTTCCAGACTGACCATGTTCTATCTCACATTCAACCCTTGGAACTTTGTATTTCAGGTAACGTGATATTCTAGAACCTCAGGGCAGGCAATTATGATAAACACAGTTTCTCTCTTCTCAAGCAAGTGACCTGATTCTGTCCTTGCTAGGGATGTTATCTGAGCTAAGTTTTGTCCGTATCAATGCAAAGCAGTAAACTATAAATATTCTGCAAAACTGGTTCTCAGTTGTTTTAATTTTTTCTTCCTACCCTTGAGAGTAGGCACTCTTTATTCAATCTGGTAACACAAATTAAAATGAAATTCCAGACCCAAATCATTTTTTTTTTCTGAGTTTCTGATTCTCTCTCTGTATGAAGCATAGCACATGCATGTCGTCCTGCCCATTTACCCTCCCGGAGGACAGTATATATCAAACCACAATAAATAACAAAAGAGTCGTATGGTTGTTGAGAACATGAAGGACTGAGGTTTCGATTGTAAGGCATACATAGAGACCATAATGATATCTTTGGCAACTAAATTAAGCCATGCTTTCTTAGGAAACCCAAAGGTTTTCATTAATATTGAGCATAAATTCAAATGTCAAAGAACTTGGGGTTGATTTAATAATACAGATTTAATATTCAGCACTTTTCAAAAGAAGTTGCATATGGATAATCACTGCAAGGTTGATTTAATTTTGATAGTTTACTGCACCTCAGCAGCTGGGCTTTTTGTTTTTTCAAATAATGGCTATAGGTTCTATCTTGCATGTCCCATGGTCCAGCTCCTGCTGTGGTCTGGGGGTGAACACTTAAAGGGCCTCACTGGCCTGTTTTCCTAATGGTGGGTATACATGTGAAATAGAGCTTGATCTCTCCACTGGAAAAACTGTTTATGAGAGAGATGCCCTTAGGTTCATGCACTTCAGCTGCAGTGAGAGAATGGATCCAATCTCCTTGAATAATTTTAAGAACACCTGCTAATGACCCAGCAGTGATGCCATGATTACTAAGAGTGGAAATACTAAGGGTCTATGTTAGCTAAGTGGTTTGGACATACCTTTCTCTTTACCCACTTACAGGAGCAAGGTAAAGACGGTTCTTCCTCCATGTTGAGAAAACCTGGTAGATTTGGTAGGGAAGTAGAAATTCATTATGATACCCATAGGTTTTTGTATAAATGACCTGCCAACATAGGTGACTTCATTCTGGAATGGGTGGGATTAAATGGTTTGAGGAGTCACTCTATTCTGAACCCCCAATCTTAAAAGTACTGTCATCAGCCTTATTTTTGGTATTCCATATTCACTGTGAATATAGTCATTAAGAAAATCTACTTTTTTTTCTGTGCTTTAAAACCCTGATTTCTTAGGGTTGGACTTGGCCAAGGACTTGGCCTGAAATTAAAAGAGCAAACTATTTCTGTGAAACTCTGTAGTTTAATATTTGGCTGGGCAATTTAGATGCTAAGATTCCTTTTCTTTGTGTTATTTTATAGAAGTAGAGACACAACTTATTTTTCAAAAATAAATTTTAAATATATTTTTAGGTGGAGAAGTCAACTGTATTCAAGGACAGCTTTATATATAGAAAGCTAATGTTAAGAAAAGTTTTAAAGTTAGGTCTTAATAAAGATCTTGGCTGCTGAAAATATTAAATGCGTGTGTAGACTATAAAAAGTAGTACATACACAGGGCACGTATGTGGCTCTCTGGGTTAGGCATCTGACTCTTGATTTTGGCTCAGGTTTGTGAGATCAAGCCCCACATCGGGCTCTGTGCTCAGTGGGGAGTCTGCTTGAGATTCTCTCCCCCCCCCTCCTCTTTTCCTCTCTCTCTCCCTCCTTCTGTCTCTCTCTCTCAAATCTTAAAAAAAATAGTATATACACATAAGAAGTGAAAAATGATAATGGGTTGTTCCAGAGATCTACTTTGGGTCTTATGCCTGCTGTATGCACTGTCAATCCCTCTTTTTCGATGCTCACACATGTGCCTACTCTGAAGCACCAATCACATAACGAAGCTAGAAGTGGCTGGGTAGTGACTGCTATCCAAAATCCCTCATTTTGATGGAATCAAGCATTTTTTAAAATCTGATTTCACAGAAATCTTATTTAGCTTCATTTTTCTAAGATAAAAGGTAACGGATTATTGTTAAAAAGGATTGTCATCCCCTAAGCTCTTTTAGCCCAGAATGTTCTCTTATGTTTCCCTGAACGGAATTTCACAGCTGCCCTGTTGTAGCCCAGGCTGCAGGAGAGAAGCTGGGCCAGCTGTCCCTGCCAGATATTGTTCCCACCACACATAATGCACTTAGCAGGGCTTTGTGCACCCATTTTCATATCTTTTCACAGTACTTACCCTAATCTTTCCTATGGAGATTTCATAATGTGAATTATGAATGTATTGTCACAGTGACATGTATTGTGGATTAGGTATAGCTTGTATAATAGTTCCGAGGGACCCTTAAAAACTGAATATTGACAGATTGGCAAGCATCAAAAAAACAGAAACACCAGAAGCAACTCAGAATGAAGTCAAGGTCATGATCACGAATGTAGAAATTTAAAAGCGCTAAGGGGAAAAATAGATGAGCAACAAGATGAGATCAGTTACAAGGGAAACTTCCAAAGGAAATCAATTTAACTAAAAATGTTATTATCACTTGATTTTCTTCCATTACATGGTTTAGTTTATAAATGGATTAGATAATATTCCACAGGGAAAGTCGTGTGTCTGTGTGTGTTTTTAATCTGAGAATGGAAGACTAACACTAAGTACTCATAGTTTAACTTCATTCTGAAGCTTTAAAAAGGAACATTTTGACATCATGTGTATAAGATTTATGAATTTTGTACAGATTAGTGCAAGACTTTGTCCAACCCATGAGCCTCTTGGGCCCCCAAAGGATATTAATACATTGTGGAATTTATGGGCTGTAGTGTTTCATTTTAAAGCCAAGAGAAGAGTGAGTTCTAAAGTGAATAAAATTTCAGATGAGGCATATTTCTATTTTAGTTTTACTTTATTTCTGGACTTTAATTACTGGCAAAATTTAATAGTGGGTACAGATCACTTTAGCAATGTATTAAAATCTTTTTAACATATTGAAGAACTATACTTCTAAACACCAAATATCAGTATCACCTGATTTTCTGATATAAATCCTGATAAGAATACTGGTCTTAGAAAGAGCAAGGAGACGTAGAGGTTTAAAATCGAACATGATACTTTGAAGAAACAACCTGTCAAATTGTTCCTCCTCTTTCCTCTTATCTTCTATGTCCTTATTTCTTTCATTTTTCCTCTTACCAATAGGTCATAAACTTTCTTGGAGTGCAGCAAATGAAACCATTTGCCTGAGGTCTAGAGTATTTTTTAATACATATTTAAAATAACTTTTAAAAGTTTGTTGTCTTTACTATCATGGTAGCTAAAACTTACCCCAAAATAGCAGATTGCTTAGATATATTTGAAAATTCTCCTAGCCTTTTCTATGTCTAAATATTGATTTGCATTTTATAAAGTATTAAAAAGCTAGGAACTTGTGGGTCATTCAGTGGATCAGAGGAGAGTATATTCTCATTGGTACTATTGATTTTCTGTGTTTCATTTATGTTTTAAAATGTATCTTCAACAGAGTAGCCAAAAAAATGGCCTTGATTTGATAGGCTTTTCTCATATCTATTTACCTCCTTTTGGGGGCTTTGAGGCTCTGTTTTAAGGTATCTTACTATCATTCATCATTAATTCCTCTCATTTGGATGCACGATATAAGGTTAAAAAAAAAAAAAAAAGCTAAAGATTTGAATTGTCCTGTGCACAATACTATATTTGCTTGAGGATTGTTGTTTGACTTTTGTTCACTTTTGGACATGAATGAGAGAGTATAAGATACTTCTAAGACTAGAGTAAGAGTCTGAGTCTTTGGACTAGGTTACTCGTCATCTTTGGGAACTCCTCATGGACTTTCATGAGCTTAAGTTTGTGCCAGAAATAGGCTTAAGTTTTTCTGACCCAGTTCTGTATGCCCATCTCTAAGAACAATCAGTCGAACCACAGGAATGAATGACTGTTTCCAAAATTGACATTTTTGTTCACGGTCTTTTCTGAAGGATTGAAATCAGTTTGAGCTGTCCACCCTCGAGGTGAATGAACTTAATTTCAATGATGAAAATCAATAGCACTTGTTTACACTTTTTAAATTCTGATTTTGTGTTTGAGGTGGTCATCTTTTTAACGCGGGTGATCTCCCAAATTCTGTTTGCAGGTAGCCGTGAGTGTGCAAACCCTGTACCATTTAATGGGACAGCGATACCAACCTGCAAACAAATAGTGAAAGAATTTAAAATTAAAGCACATGAATAGAGCAATCACTTCATTTCCAGATTCAACAACCTTTTATATGCTATCATAATACTTGTTAGTAGAGAAGGCAGCTAGAGTAGAGATGCAGAAAACTTGCTTAAGTAATATGAAAATGGAAAAATGGGCTCTCCAGAAATATTTGTGTAATTTTGGCCACTCCATCCAGATGACCATTCGAAGCATTTGGAAATAGCACTCGCTTGGGACACAAGGATCCCTCTGTAATATTTTGGAATTGAATTTGTTGTATTTCTCCTTAAATGGTCTGCCCTAATTACAACGCAGAGTAAAGTCATATGCACAGTCGTAGATCCCTCAATATTTATTTTGTCTCCTGGTTAGCACTATTCTGAATCTATGGAGATTGTTTATTTTGTTAAAATCATCATCCAGAAATGTCATTAAATACTTATTTGACCAGCAACAAACCAGACTCTGTACAGACTTCATTAGACATGAAATGGTATCTTCACATCCACACCCACACTGCAAAGTAGTGTTTTAGAAAGGAGATAGTATAACTAAGCCACTATTGAAAATATAAATAAGTAATAAGTGAGAAAGTAAACATTTATGCCTAAATGAAGGCAGTGAGTGAGGTTTCCAAGGTATAAATCCGGTTATGATTTTATGTTCTAAAGATTGGCAATTTACATCCTACAAGTCGGGGATAATTTTACTGACCGATGCTTTTACTGAATAAAACATGTTTCTGGCTCTCTTGCTTCTCCCTGGGAAGGACAGCTTTTTAAAAGCCTGTTGCTTCCTCAACAGGTTCTGGTTCACTTGGGAAGTGGCAGCCTGAGGCTAACTCAAAAGTGTCTTCTTGTTCTTCTCCCAATTTGCGTGCGCACGTACACACACACACACACACACACACACACAGCTTCAGTGAAGCTGAAACTTGACATGCTGCCTATAAAAGACTACTCATCCCAGGGACAGAACCAGATGCTGTTTAGATGGATGGATCTGGGGATAGGTGAGGAGAGGAATAGGAGGATGGATGAATGGAATTACACATAGGATTTGAAGAAAAAGTCAAGGCTTCCCCTCTTGACCTGAGGAGATTTTTTTCTGCCACTTTTTCTCCAAAGCAACATTTTAAAGTAATCCCATTTTCCCATGACAGTAATGTATCACACTCTTAAAAATAAGAAAAAAAAAAAAAAAACGCCAATTGCACAAAGTACAATGATACAAACATACTTAAGAATAAAGCCAAACTTTAAAAGTAACAAATCTTAAGGGCAAAAACATAGTTTATGTGCTGTCATGAATTGGACACCATCATTTGCCTCAAACTGCCTCATAGTAGAAGTAATAATATTAATACAATGGCTACATTAATTAAGTGCTTACTCTCCCGAGTATTTTATGTGTTCAATGGTGATTCTCACAGCACCTCTCTGGGAGAGTTACTGTTACTGACTCCATTGCAGAGAAAAGGTAACTGAAGACCAGATAAAGTAATCTGCTGTAAACTTTATTTGATTTTTATTGGAGAAATGGCCATTCCAAGAGCTGCAACCCATTTTCAACAGATTTTTTCTTTTTTTCTTCCTCCTCTCTCTCTCCTTCCCTCCTTACAAACATGGATTGTCAGTGCATATGAAAGTAGACATAGTCTGACAGAAGTGACAGATCAGACACAGCCCCTACCCTCTTGAAAGCACAATGTTAATCCTTTAACCATATTTAAGTTAATTTTTCTTCATTTGAAATTACCAAAGATGTTTCAGAATTCTTTGCCAGAATTGATAATATGAACTAAGGAGAAATAGCAGTAAATACAGTTTACTATCAGCTGTGGGGTTAGTGATCAGAGGCTCAGGGTCCAGACTCTGAGGCTAGACTGGCTAGTGTGTGAGTCCCCATTTTGTTTTTTCAAAGAACCAATTTCATTAATTTTCTTTATTATTTTTTTATTCTTTATTTTGCTTCTCTCTGCTCTCATCTTGTTTATTTTCTTACTTCTGCTAATTTGGGGTTTAATTTGTTCTTTTCCTTCTAGTTTCTTAACTTGTAAAGTTAGGTTGTTGATTCAAGATCTTTCTTGTTTTTAACGTGAATATTAACAGCTATAAATTCCCTCCTTAGCCCTGCTTTTGTGGTAGCTCCTACGTTTTGGTTTTTGTGTTTTTGCTTTCATTTATATATCTAATTTCCCTTATGATTTCATGACAATACTTTGATTGGTCAAGTTTGTTGCTTAATTTCCACAAATTTGTGAATTTCCAGTTTGATTTCTGTTACTGATTTCTTAACTCCATCCCACTGTGGATGGAGAAACTTCTTTGTATGATATCTATTTTTTACACCTGTTGACACTTAATTTGTGACTGAACATATGGTCTACCCTAAAAGATCTTACATGCGCACTTGAGAAGAATGTGTATGTTGTCATTGGGTAGAATGTTCTGTATATGTCTATTCAAGCTATTGGTTTATTGTGGGAAGTCCTCTTTCTTTACTTATCTTCTGTCTAGTTCTTTCCAATATTGAAAGTGGATATTGAAATTTCCCACTATTATTATAGAAATGTCTGTTTCTCCCTTTGATTCATCAGTTTTTGCTTTATATTTTTTGGTGGTTTGTCATTAGCTAGATAAATGTTTGTAATTATTATATCTTCTTATTGTATTGAAACTTTTTGTTACTACATGATGTCCTTTGTCTCATAACTTCTTTTTTTTTAAGATTTTATTTATTTATTTGACAGACAGAAATCACAAGTAAGCAGAGAGGCAGGCAGAGAGAGAGTAGGAAGCAGGCTCCCTGCGGAGCAGAGAGCCTGATGTGGAGATCGATCCCAGGGCCCTGGGATCATGACCCGAGCCGAAGGCAGAGGCTTTAACCCAGGCGCCCCATGTCTCATGACTTTTTGAATTGAAAATCTACTAGTCTGACATTAGTATAGTTACCTCTGCTGACTTTTAATTACTATTTATATGGAATATCATTTTCCATGCTTGCACTTTCAACCCATTTGTGTCTTTGGATCTGAAGTTAGTATTGTATAGACAGCGTATAGTTGGATCATGTGTTTTTATTCTTTCTGACAATCTGTGTTTTTTTTATTGGAGTCTTTAATCCACTAAAATGTAAAACAATTACTGATAAGGAGGGGCTTTTTCCATCATTTTTGCTACTTGTGTCTATGTGCCTCCAGCATTACTGTCTTCTTTTGTGTTTAGTTGATTTTTTTGGTAGGGAATGATTAAACTCATTGGCTCTTTTGCTCTCTCTGTAATAAATAAAATAAACAGGGATGGCTATGTGGCTCAGTTAGTAAAATGTTCAACTCTTGATTGTGGCTCGGATCAGATCTCACAGTGTAGTGAGGTCAAGCCCCGCATCAGGCTCCATGCTCAGTGTGGAGTCTGCCTGAGATTCTCTCTGTCCCTCTTACCAGCCCTCCACTCTCTTGCTCTCTCTTAAATAAATGAGTGAATTAATATTCCTTGCTTGTTGTCTGTATTATTGCTATTTTCTTTTTTTTTTTTAACTTTTAAAAATTAACATATAATGTATTATTTGGATCAAGGGTAATGTATTATTTGGACCAGGTCTGTGAATCATCAGTCTTACACACTTCACAGCACACACCATAGCACATACCCTCCCCAGTGTCCATAACCCAACTACCCCATCCCTACCCTCCTCGCCCCGAGAACTCTCAGTTTGTTTTCTGAGATTAAGAGTCTCGTATGTTTTGTCTCCCTCCTGGTCCCAACTTGTTTCATTTTTTTCCCTCCCTACCCCCCATGACCCCACCCCCTGCCTCTCAATTTACTCATATCAGAGAGATCATATGATAATTGTCTTTCTCTGATGGACTTATTTTGCTTAGCATAATACCTTCTAGTTCCATCCATGTCATTGCTAATGGCAAGGTTTTAGAATTTTTGATGGCTGCATAGTATTCCAGTGTGTGTGTGTGTGTGTGTGTGTGTGTGTGTGTGTGTGTGTGTAAAATGGCTAATGGCAAGGTTTTAGAATTTTTGATGGCTGCATAGTATTCCTGTGTGTGTATGTGTGTGTGTGTATACATACCACATCCTCTTTATCTATTCATCTGTTGATTGACATCTAGGCCCTTTCCATAGTTTGGCTATTGTGGACATTGCTGCTATAAACATTCAGGTGCATGTGCCCCTTCAGATCACTACATTTGTATCTTTAGGGTAAATACCCTGTAGTGTGATTGCTGAATCATAGGATAGCTCTATTTTCAATGTTTTGAGGTGTCTCCATACTGTTTTCCAGAGTGGCTGGACCAGCCTGCATTCCCACCAAAAGTATGGGAGGGTTCTGCTTTCTCCATATCCTTGCCAACATCTGTCGTTTCCTGACTTGTTAATTTTAGCCATTCTGATTTGTGTGAGGTGGTATCTCATTGTGGTTTTGGTTTGTATTTCCTTGGTACTGAGTGATGTTGAGCACTTTTTCATGTGTCTGCTGGCCATTTGGGTGTCTTCTTTGTAGAAATACCTGTTCATGTCTTCTTCCCATTTCTTGATTGGATTATTTGTTCTTTGGGTATTGAGTTTGATAAGTTCTTTATAGATTTTGGATACTGCTCCTTATCTGATATGTCATTTGCAAACATCTTCTCCCATTCTGTCAATTTTCTTTTGGTTTTGTTGACTGTTCCCTTTACTGTGCAAAAGCTTTTAATCTTGATGGGAGTCCCAATAGTTCATTTTTGCCCTTGCTTTCCTTGCCTTTGGCAATGTTTCTTGGAAGGAGGTGTTGCAGCTAAGGTTGAAGAGGTTGCTGCCTGTGTTCTCCTTAAGGATTTTGATGGATTCCTGCCTCGCATTGAGGTCTCTCATCCATTTTGAGTCTATTTTTGTGTGTGGTATAAGGAAATGATCCAGTTTCGTTCTTCTGCATGTGACTGTTCCATTATCCCAACACCATTTGTTGAAGAGGCTGCTTTTTTTCTGTTGGACATTCTTTCCTGTTTTGTTGAAGATTAGTTGACCATAGAGTTGAGAGTCCATTTCTGGGCTCTCCATTTTCTTCCATTTATCTATGTGTCTGTTTTTGTGCCACTACTATACTGCCTTGATTAATTACAACTTTGTAATAGAGCTTGAAGTCTGGAATTATGATGCTGTCAACTTTGGCTTTCTTTTTCAACATTCCTCTGGCTCTCTGGGGTCTTTTCTGGTTTCACATAAATTTTAGGATTATTTGTTGCATTTCTTTGAAAAACATTTATGGTATTTTGATAGAGATTGCATTAAATGTGTAAATTGCATTAGTTAGCATAGACATTTTCACAGTATTTGTTCTTCCAATCCATGAGCATGGAACATTTTTCCATTTCTTTGTGTCTTCCTCTATTTCTTTCATGAGTACTTTATAGTTTTCGAGTACAGATTCTTTGCCTCTTTGGTTAGGTTTATTTCTAGGTATGTTATGGTTTTGGGTGCAATTGTAAGTGGGATCAACTCCTTAATTTTTCTTTTCTGTCTTGCTGTTGGTGTACAGAAATGCAGCTGATTTCTGTGCATTGATTTTATATTCTGACACTTTACTAAATTCCTGTATGAATTTTAGCACTACTGGTCTTGGGTTTTCCATACAAAGTATCATATCATCTGCAAAGGGTGAGAGTTTGACTTCTTTGTGGATTCAGATGCATTCTATTTCTTTTGTTGTCTGATTGCTGAGGCTAGGATTTCTAGTACTATGTCGAATAGCAGTGGTGATAGTGGATATCCCTGCTGTGTTCCTGACCTTAGGGGAAAAGCTCTGTTTTTCCCCATTAAGAACGATATTCACTGTGGGTTTTTCATAGATGGTTTTGATGATACAGAAGTATGTACCCTCTGTGCCTACACTATGAAGAGTTTTGATCAGGAAAGGATGCTGTACTTTGTCAAATGCTTTTTTCAACATCTATGAAGAGTATCATATAGTTCTTGTTTTTTCTTTTATTAATGTATTATGTCACATTGATTGATTTGTGAGTGTTGAACCAATCTTGCAGCCCAGGAATAAATCCACATTGTCGTGATGAATAGTCCTTTTTTTTTTTTTTTTTTTTTTTTTTTTTTTTATTTTTTTTATTTTTTTATTTTTTTTTTATTTTTTTTTTATTTTTTATTTTTTTTTTTTTTTATAAACATATATTTTTTATATACATATATTTTTATCCCCAGGTCTGTGAATCACCAGGTTTACACACTTCACAGCACTCACCAAATCACATCCTTTTAATGTACTATTGGATCCTATTAGCTAATATTTCAGTGAGAATTTTTGCAACCATATTCATCAGGGATATTGATCTGTAATTCTCCTTTTTGATGGGTTATTTGTCTGGTTTTAGGATCATGGTAATGCTGGCCTCATAAAATAAGTTTGGAAGTTTTCCTTCCATTTCTATTTTTTGGAACATTTTTCAGGAGAATATGTATTAATTCTTCTTTAAATGTTTGGTAGAATTCCCCTGGGAAGCTGTCTGGCCCTGGGCTTTTGTTTGTTGGAAGACTTTTGATATCTGCTTCAATCTCCTTACTGGTTGTGGGTCTGTTCAGGTTTTTTATTTCTTCCTGGTTCAGCTCTGGTATTTTATATGTCTCTAGGAATGCATCCATTTCTTCCAGATTTTCAAATTTGCTGGCATATAGTTGCTCATATGTTCTTATAATTGTTTGTATTTCTATGGTGTTGGTTGTGATCTCTCCTCTTTAGTTCATGATTTTATTTCTTTGGGTCCTTTCTCTTTTCTTTTTGATAAGTCTGGCCAGAGGCTTATCAATCTTATAAATTCTTTCAAAGAACCAGCTCTTAGTTTTATTTGTTCTGTTAGTCTTTTGGTTTCTATTTCATTGATTTCTGCTCTGATCTTTATGATTTCTCTTCTCGTGCTGGGTTTAGGCTTTCTTTGCTGTTCTTTCTCCAGCTCCTTTAGGTATAGGATTAGGCTGTGTACTTGAGACTTTTCTTTTTTCTTGAGCAAGGATTGTATCACTACATACTTTCCTCTCAGGACCACCTTTGCTGTGTCCCAAAGATTTTGAACAGTTGTGTTTCATTTTAATTTGTTTCCATAAATTTTTTTAATTCTTCTTTAATTTCCTGGTTGAGCCATTTATTCTTTAATAAGATGCTCTTTAGCCTCCATGTATTTGAGTTCTTTCCAGCTTTCCTCTTGTAACTGAATTCTAGCTTCAGAGCATTGTGGTCTGAAAATATGCAGGGAATGATCCCCAATCTTTTGGTAGCAGTTGAGACCTGATTTGTGACCCAGGTTGAGAATGTTCTGTGTGCACTAGAGAAGAATGTGTATTCTGTTGTTTGGGGATAGAATGTTCTAAGTGTATCTGTGATGTCCATCTGATCCAGCATGTCATTTAAAGCCTTATTTCCTTATTGATTTGCTAAGATGTTCTGTCCATTTCAGTAAGGAGAGAGTTAAAATCCCCTACTATTATTGTATTCCATGCTTTTTTTGAGCCCAGCTAGCGCCTTGATAATCGTCATTCTGAACTCTAGTTCTGACATGTTACTAATGCCCATATTGATTAGATCCCTAGCCATCGGTACTGCTTCTTATTCTTTCTTTTTCTTTCTCTCTTTTTTATTTTTTTTTGTGTTGGATTTCTACCTTGTCAATTTATCCAGATAAAAATAGATGAATGAGAGAACAAATACTAAAAGAGTAGCAATGACCCCAGAAAAATAAACACTAATCAAACCAGAAGAGACCCAAAACCTGGGGGTAAAAAGAAAAACATATATATTAATATTTTGTGTGTGTGTGTGTGTGTATATGTCTGGTGAATAGAACAGAGCCATGAATTCTATGTTGCTTTCCCCTAGCTCTGGAGTTCCATAGTTCTCATTGATCCATGAACTTGGTCTTGGCTGGATTTTCTTGCTGATCTTGTGTAGGGAAGGGTCTGTTGCAGTGATTTTCACATGTCTTTGCCTGAGGCAGAATTGCTCCACCCTTGTCAGGGACCAGACTAAGTAATCTGTGCAGGTTCACTCTCGGGAGCTTTTGTTTCCTGAATACATTCCATACTGCTTTGGAGGAGGAGAATGAAAATGGTGGCCTCCCAATCTCCAGCCCCCTAGGAGTCAAGTGCTCAGGGCCCCATTCCTCAGTGCGCCCTCAGAGAAAAGCAGTCAATCCCTCCCATCTCCCTGGTCTCTGGCTATGCTCTGAGCTTACCAGGCCCATGACCAGGTGTTTCTATCTCTGTTGCATGTCCCCGTTTGGAGTCTCCAAACCTAGCAGATTGCTGCAGTGCACTGCCATGCCACTCCTCCCGGAGGAGGAAAGTGGGGGTGGGGTGAGTCTGTCCGGATTTGCCACTTGTGGGGTCCCTGCTAGAAGAGCAGTGGTACAACTGTGCCTTGGATCACAGTTTAAGGTAACCCCGAGCTGAGAGCACCCTTGCTCTGCTCTGTCTCTGCAGCTGGCTTCTCTGCTCTGATACATGGCAGCTCTGCCACACTCAGGCACCCCTGGTCTTTTTGTGTTCCAGCAGGTCCTGAGACCACACTGTCCCTGGGAGGGCTCTACCACCCGCTAAGCCTTGGGAGCAACTTCCCTCAGTGGAGCTGACTTCTAAAATTTCCAATTTTGTGCTCCAGTGCTCTTTTACTTGCTGGGAGCTGGCCCCTCCTTCCACAGTCTCTCTTCCCACCTATTGTCTCGGATTAAATTTTCCGCATGTCCTACCTTCCAGAAAGTGGTTGCTTTTCTGATCCTACAATTGCTGCTTTTTTTTTTTTTTTTTTCTGTCTCCTATTGAGTTTGTAGATGTTCAAAATGGTTTGATAAATACCGAGCTGAACTCCTGGGACCTGGATCTTTCAGTCTCCTACTCCTCCACCATCTTTCTCTTTCTTCACTCTTTTCTTTTTTGTTATCTTAGGAATTCTCTCTTTGACTTTGATTTTCAAAACTTTGGTCATAATGAATCTCAGTGTGGGTCATTTTGAGTTCATCTTACTTGAGTCCCTTGAGCTTCGTGGATGTTTATATTCATGTCTTTTATCAAATCTGGGAAGTTTGGGGGCATTATTTCTTAAAATATTCTCTCTGCCCCCTCTCTGTCCCTCCTTTCTGGACTCCTGCAATGTGCATGTTGATCTACTTGATGGCCCCTCAGCTCTTTTTCTTTCTGTCCCTCAAAGTCAGTGATTTCCACTGTCCTGTCTTCCAAGTCCACTGGTTCTTTGTTCTGCCTGCTCATTTCTGCCTTTGAATCCCTCTGGTGAATTTTTCATTTCAGTTACTGTATATATTCAGCTCCAGAATTTCTTTCTGCTTTTTTCCGTTTTCTATCTCTGTGTTAATATTTCATTTTGTTCACACATTGTTTTCCGGACTTTCTCCCCATCTTCTTTTGGTTCTTTGGGCATCTTCAAGACAATTATTTTAAACTCTATTATACTGCTGTCAGTTCTTTTTCAGGAATGGTTTCTGTTGATTTATTTTTTCCTTTGAATGAACAATACTTTTTGTTTCTTTGCATGTTTTGTGAATTTTTGCTAAAAACTGGACATTTGAATCTAATAATGTGGTAACTCTGGAAATCAGATTCTCCCCCTCCCCTTCCCCATAGCTTGCTGCTTTTTGATATTATTTTTGTTTATTGTTGATTGCCTTATATGTTGTTATTGTTGTTGCAGACTGTTTCTAGCTGAGGATCAGCCTGAGGTGTAATCTTAATGTCTTTTCAGGTCTTTTCTGAGCCATTTCCTAGTCATGTGCCCTCACTATCTATTTTAACTCCATACATGCAGTTGTTTTTGAATGTCCTAGTCTTTACTGTCTAGCTCCCAAAAGAGGAAAAAGAGAAAAATGAAGTGGAAGAGGGTGAAAAGAGCCCTGACTCTCTAAATCTCTTGTAAATTACTTCAGCCAGAGGGGGAAGGGTTTGCAACAATGGAGGAAGGTACAAGAAACCAATGGCTACATCTTTGTGCCTCTGTGATGAGAAGCACCAATTAGTGGTCAGAACACAGATCCCTGATCTCTGGAGGACAGGGTGCTTTTTGCCTGCCCTGGTTCCTGTATGCTATTTCAGGAACACGTGTGCAGCTGCCTGCCACATAACTGAGGGGTGGACGATGGGTAGCCACTACTGTGCTAAGAGCTGAAATTGAAATTAACCGTAATTTGCAATCCAAGCCTTTCTCCTGAAAGTTGCAAGGCTTTGATAAGAGTCCAGAGTGCCAAGATAGTTGTCAGACACATTCTGCCAGTATACTTATTGTCTACAAAGGGAGACAGATCCCTGATATTTATACTCTTCCTTCTTCCCCAAATCCTCTCTTTTTATATAATGAATTACTGTTTAAACTGTATTTTCTTTCAACAATAAATTTTAGTTATGTAAGGGAAAGCTTTAGGATATTGATCTTTATTAGATTTGGAGAAAAATTACCAAACACCTACCATGGGTCTCAAGCAGATAATAAACAAACAATAACAACAAAAATTTAAAGGGTGGAGAGGAATAATAGGGAAGTCATGTTTCTTTGCTTTATCTGGAATTCTGTTACTACACATTGACCACACATTCTGGGAGGGAGTCATGTTTGCTTTTTATTAGCAAAAAATCTAAAATAAGAGAAATAAATCAGTGCTTATTAAATGAGGTTCAATAGACAAAAATAATATTTAAAACAAAGATGCAAATTAGTAATGAAAATATTAGGAATCTAGGGGTACCTGGGTGGCTCAGTGGGTTAAAGCCTCTGCCTTCAGCTCAGGTCTTGATCCCAGGATGCTGGGATCAAGCCCTGCATCAGGCTCTCTGCTCAGCAGGGAGCAGGGAGCCTGCTTCCTCCTCTCTCTATGCCTGCCTCTCTGCCTACTTGTGATCTCTGTCTGTCAAATAAATAATAAATTTAAAAATCTTAAAAAAAAAAACGATTAGGAATCTACTGCTGTAGAGCTTTTATGAATATTAAGCAATTTTTCTAATGGTTCAAAATAATCAGTCATAGTGTGCACATAAACAGTTACCTGCTACATATAATTTAAGATCTTTAAATACCTGAGTAGTCATCAAAGATTGCAGAATTTTAGAACAAGAGAAGACTTTAGAGATTAGCTTTATTTGGTTGACTGACTTTGGGTTGGTAATTATTACTTTAGAAATTTAATTTCTTTTTCCTGATTCTGTGAAAATGGGTGTTACAGTGGAAAACATCTCAGTAAAAGTCAGACCAAATGATATTGGTTTGTGGCATAGTGGAATATTTTGATATTCTGTGTGTTCTCTTGAGATGGTGATAAAACTATCTGAGGGTCATTTAGCGTCCATCTGTTACTCTTTTAAAGAGAATTTCAGTTTAAAAAAGATTTTGAAAATTAGCTTTTGAACTCATGCACAGACTTTTGAAAATGCACAGACTTTCTAGCCCATCAAAAGAAGCATTAAACTGCAATATAAAATTTCCAGAAGAAGATGAGAGAGGAACTTTCAAACAGTAATCAATTTTTCCATAGGTAAAAGTGGCAGTGGTTTAATGAGAAAAATCAAAGTTAAATTTATTATATAGTTAATTAGAGTTTTAGATTCTCCACAGTACTTTTAGAATAAAGGCTATTAATTTTGTTTATTGCACTATAAATTAAAACACAACTATAAATGTATTTTTAATCATGAATAGCATGGATTTTACATTGCCCAAATAAAGAGCATCAGACTTCTAAAACTGGTGTCATGGAAAGGAAGAGATGTACAGAAAGTAAAAGAAAAAGTTCTAATGGTATTTTATTGAAACTATAAACACCTCCTCTAATGAAAATGCAAACCTGAAAGCACACACATGAACGTTGTGACAGCTGTGCTGTTCTTTCAGCTTCTACAGATGACAGCGCAGCCGAGAAGAAAGGGGGCACCCTTCATGCTGGCCTCATTGTTGGAATTCTCATCCTGGTCCTCATTATAGTCGCAGCCATTCTCGTGACCGTCTATATGTATCACCATCCAACGTCAGCAGCCAGCATTTTCTTTATTGAGGTAAGTGTCGGGCATGACACATGAAATCCAAGCTGGTGGATGAACTCCACGTATTTGCTAACACCACCTGTATTTAATATGCAGCACCTGACTTCTGCATTTTGCAGTCGCAAGCAGACGGGTTTCACACATGCGTGCACACACAAGCATATTGATAGATTGCTTTCATGTGATAAGTTCACTTATCTCAGGAGTTTTTAAAGAAATAAGCTAAGCTATCTTGCCTTTCGCAGTTCTGAAGAAAAATAGAAACCATAATGTTTTTGTCCTGTTAGACCAGCTGTTCACCTGATCATAGAAAGAAATTCAGCAGGTACTGGAGGCTGCAGGACTTGGCTTGGATGTTTTTTTGAGTATTGAGTATTGGCTGGATTCATAATACAATATGGTGGACGTGCTGTCAACCATTTAGGAAAAATAGAGCTTTCACTACAAAATAACAATAAGATGTAACAGGTATAACAAAAATATAAGGGTATGTGCCATCACCATTTTGTGTAATGTGTGTATATTTATATGTTTATATATGAATGTGCCTGCACATGTGGGCACACCCGCACACTCAGCTACAGAGAGAGCACTGTGCTGAAGTGGTGTTCTCTTTTCATGTACAAAATGCAGATTTAGTGCTAGTTCCCGAGAACAATCAGGGAGGAAGACTAGGGGCTGTGCTAAAGGATCTAAAGCGAAGCCTTGATGTCCAAAAGGCCTGAAATTAGGATGCTGGGAGGGCACTGGATAAAGTTCATGTCCCATTCTATGCCCCGGTCAGTTGGAATTCCTGGGACATCATGTGTGCAGCTTTCATTCCAACATCTTAATAGGGCTACTGCTCTTCCAACCCCAAAGAAATAGTAAAGCAATAGAGGAAATCTTCCCCCCCGCCTTAGATTTTCAAAACTATAAATCTGAAATCTTTTCCAACTCATTGGGTGACATACAGAAAGGTGGATTTGAATTTTGTTCACTTGTTGAATGAGAAATCATCATGAATTTTAAACTACAGAATTACCTTTGTTCCTTTTAAGAGGGAGAGATGAGAGCTAATCAGTTAAATAATTGCTCAAAAGTCCTATATGGTTCTCAGATGTCTGTAGACTAAAATGCAGTCTCCTTAGGTTGGCATTCAAGGCCTTGGGGTCTAGATCTTGTCCATCATTTTGATCTTTATCCCATACATCTTCCACCACATTTCCCTTTTTACTTTTCTCTATACATGCTCCAAATTTTCCATGCCATCAAGACTTTGTTTATTCTGTTTCCTCCACCAACAAAGCCCTCTCTTGCCATCCCAGTTCTTGATTCAGGATCTGAACACCTTCGATGCCATGTGTCCCCTAAGCTTCCCTGAACCATCTCTGTCTGGAAGCTGGACATGATCTCTCTTCCTCCTCTGAAATTCTATCCATTATAATTCATCCATGTCTTTCTATGGCATTTACCTTTCTGTTTCACATTAGAATTAACTATAAACCTGATTCATCCCCCTCCTACTGACTTAAAAGTCCCTTAATATTTGGATTAAACAATAAAGCTTCCTTTAAATAAGAGGTACTCTATCAATATTTTCTGGGAAAAAAAAAAATTCTTTGAGATTTTGAGCTTCCATTAAAATTTCACATAGGTATTCTGGAAATGGCATCCTCATTTAAAATCAAAATAATTGTGAAATTATCAAGCATTTCATTTAGTTGGAAAGCTGTTTTTTAGGTTTTGCCAAGTTTCTTCCTTTCATGGAAGAAAGTAGGAAAGTTTCCTGGGTCATGAATGCATTCCTCAAACAGTTGACAAGTGACAAGCTACAAGGCTTCGGTGACTAAGCAGACATCAAGCTGCTGCTATAACCCCTTACTTATTGAAGCCTTTAATGCACCATGCAGTCTATTTTCTGACACTGTAAAAATGAAGACACTGTGAAATATCTGATGGTGATGGAATCGGCCATTTGCACGGTGCAGAGGACCCAGTTCACATCGGTACATAGCAATCCCTGTGGAAATACAAAGTGAGACTGAAGAATAGTGAAAGTTTTTTTTTATTTTTGTGTTTGTTTCTTGTTTTTTGTGGGTTTAGGGGTGGTTTTTTTTGGCATTCATCTTAGAGATAGTTTTGTTCTGTGCCGCCATTACACAAAGGAAGAGACTGGTCTCAGAGTGGTGGAATGGTTTCTCCAAGGTCAAAGAGCCACAGTTGGAGAAAGATTTCTCTTATCTTTCTACACTCAAGTAAACAGAATCATTCTGCAGGTTCCCGAGCTTTTCTTCCCTTTGCCTTTTTCCTTCCCATTGGGTCGACAGCCAATTTCTACATAAATCACTTCCTCCTTGAAACCCTGCTTGCTATCCCCATGTAGCTCACTGTAGCTGGTCAGCAGGTGATTTTTTGAAGATGATAATCTTAGCTTTACTATTATTAAAGCTGACCCATGTTGACAAATTCAAAACACAGACCCGTCATGACTTCACAGTAACTGACATACTAGACCCAGGAATTTGAAGGTTTTGAATTACTAATTAAATTAGAGTCATTGGTGTATAAAAAGATTGAATTTACCAATATTATGTAAATTGCTTTTCATGTGCCTCATTATACTGCTGTCTGCTTTTTAAATGAAATTGATGTGCTTTCTCCCATTATGAAAACAATACCTGCTCGTTATAGAAAATTTGCAGAAATGTAAAGAAGAAAAAGTAGAGTCAGCTTTATAGGGTCAACATATGGAAACAATCACTATCACTATTTTAATTTATTTTTTACTGGAATTTTTGTATGCAGAATTTGGTGTTTGCCCAGTTAGTTAACTGTGATTTCCCCAAAATGTAAACTGTTATTTTTTTAAATAACATTTTTTCATTTGTAAACATTTTGATGGTGTATAATATTCAATTCAGTATTTAGTCAGTAGCCTTTATTGATTGTCTCTTATGCTGTCAGGTGGTATTCAGAAAGTACTAACATTTCCTAGAAGTAGAAAAGAGCCTTACTTGACTATATATTAGGTTCCTATTGCTGCTGTAACAAATTACCACAAATCCAGGAGCTTAAAACAATACATACTTATTATCTTAACAGATTTAGAGGTCAGAAGTCCAGATTTAGTCTCACTGGTGTAATTAGTCTCACTGGAGGTCAGAAGTGTAGAATTAGTCAAGGTGTTAGCAAGCCTGGTTCCTTCTAGAGATTTCAGAAGATGTTTACTGTTTTCAGCTGCTAGAGTTTGCATGCATTTCTTGACTCCTGGCCCTTCTAATCATCCCCAACTCTGCTTCTGCATCATATCAACTAAAACTCTAAATCCCTTTGCCTCCTTCTTGCAAGACCCCCTTGCAAGGGCTCATTTGGACAATCCACAATAATCTCCCCATCTCAAACTCCTTAATTTAATCCCATCTACAAAGTTCCTTTTCCTGTAGAAGGTAGCATTGGCAGATTTTAGCTATTCGGACACACATATCTTTGGAAGGTTATCCTTCTGCCAACCACAAACTGCATCAAATGTGAGATGCATTACACTCTACCCATTACACTGTGACAGGCCCTTGACCGTAATACACATTGCATTTTTGTGATATTAAAATGTTAACCCAGTGTGTATCTTGTGTGTTTTTCATAATGAAATTCAGATTGCATTGAATGCTTATAGGTCTTAGTTCCTGTGCTACACAGTGTATATACTGTGATGAGATGTAATGGCTTTGCCCTTGAATGAATAGACCAGAGTTTATGCAACCAATCTCATATTATGGTGCACTGGGGTTCTTCCTTATTCTTGTTGTTGTTATTTTTGCCATTATAGTTAGCCCTGTTATGACAGTAATGACGGTAATAGTGAACATTAAGGAATTCACCTAGTGGAAGTGATTTATACTTACTACCTCATTTAATCCTCACAAAGACCATAGGGTAAATAAAGGTTATCTTTTTATTTCATATCATAGATGATGAAACTGAGACACAACATTTAAGTAACTTGCTCAACATCATGAATTTAGCCTAGTGGTGGAGTCAGAATTTGAGCCCTGGCTCTCCAGAGACCATATCTTCAAGCACTGGGCCATGCTGCCTCTTTGTGTGTAGAGGGCTTTCCTCAGGTGCTGTGTAAAAACATAGAAGGATATAGATTATGTCCTCAGAATAGATTCTTAAAAGTAAAATCAAAAGAAGGCAATAAGCCATTTAATGGCACTGAAATATTGCCAAAGATCATTGTCTGGATTTGTAACCAACTTGTGTAGCTCTTGTTGCTCTTGTCTCCTTTTAGTGAAGGGAATGACAGTGGCTGTTATCTGTGTTTTGTTCTCACAGAAAATATATACCAGTTATTTATGGACACAAACCCTCTCCCTCATACAAAGTACTTAAATGGGCTTTATCCTTTTTTTTTTTTTTTTAAGATTTTATTTATTTATTGAGAGAGAGAGAGAGCGAGCATGAGGAGAGGGGCAGAAGGAGAAGAGAAAAAGCAGACTCCTCGCTAAGCAGGGAGCCTGACATGGAGCTCCATCCCAGGACCCTGGAATCATGACCTGAGCCAAGGGCAGATGCTTAACAGATGGAGACACCCAGGTGTCCCTGGGCTTTAGTTTTTAAACGTCATATTTAATAGGGGAAAAATGGGATAAAATGGGAATTAAAATCTAGAAATACATCCTTAAATGGGATACTAAGTGAATGTGACAAAAGGCAATAAAATAACTAAAATGAAGGGAAAACTAGATGAAAGTCAAGAAGTCCTTGTGATAAAGCAGGTCAGCACCTTGTATATTGTGCAATTAAACAATTAAATTGTTCATATCCTCTGTCGTCATATACGGGGTCATATGTAACTTTCTTTCTCCTAAGACATTCAGTGTTTACTCAGTCTGGCAGACTAGTCTATTTTTCCTGAACTTATCTTCTATTCCTCCATCATCCTCTTCACATTTTATGCTGAATATTTTCTTTAACTTTTTACTAGATGACTTCCATTTTGTGTTTACCTGACTTTTCTCACTAATTTTCAAAAAGACACCTGATTTTGACCAAAACCCATCATATTACACAAGAATGACTAATGTACTTTAAAATCTTTTTTTAAAATTAAGTTTATTATCTTGAAACAAAATAGCAGAGAACAAATATTCAAATAATCGCATGCACCTTAATTTTTAACAGATTTTAATAAAACTACTGTCTCTTTGGAAGAATTAAATATGCCTTAGATTCTACATTAGTGTTTGCTGAACATTTCGAGGCATAGATTCTGTGATTTATAATAAATTTCATTGTTGCATGAATATGGGTTACAGAGATAAATGTTTACACTGTTACTTAAACATATCACAATTTAAGATTTCGAACTAAGATGCATAAAATAAATCTAGCTGAAGGTCAAGAAAATAATATTCTACAGTAGAAATCACATGAAAAAGAATCCCCACGAAAGAATTCTGTGTGGACTATAAACAAATTGCTTTGGAATTTATGTTGAATACTGCCCTTGATTTTTCTTAGTCTTTTAAACAATGGCTAATATTTATGTCCAGATTTGATTGTTTTCTATTAATAAAAATGAAGATAAATGAATAAGACCCTAATGATAAAGGTGACCGATATCTTGGAAAGTAGATTCTATGAGTAAAATATTAAAGTTTTTTTTTTTTTTGTAAAGCAAAACTAAGAATACTACATCATGCTGATGATGCTGTAAAGTACTACTGAACACACCCTCATGGAGAAAGCAATCTGAACAAAGGGCTCATTTAAAGATGATAGGGAAGAAAGCAAAAATTATAGGCACAATGCCTCTCACGAGGACACTAAGATAATGCAGAGCAATGAGGCTTACCTTTATATAGAATATAATTCTTATCCTGAGGATTAGAGAAAAGAAGGGTATAGAGCTGAGCTGTCAGTGTGGTAGCCACTAGCCCTAAGTGGCAATTGAGCACTTGAAATGTGTCTGGGGTGCTTGGGTGGCTCAGTGGGTTAAAGCCTCTGCCTTCGACTCAGGTCATGATCCCAGGGTCCTGGGATCGAGCCCCACATCAGGCTCTCTGCTCAACAGAGAGCCTGCCTCCCCCTCTCTCTGTACCTGCCTCTCTGCCTACTTGCGATTTCTGTCTGTCAAATAAATAAATAAAATCTTTAAAAAAAAAAAAAGAAATGTGACTCGTTTGAACTGGGGTACATATAAAATACTCACCAGATTTGAAGTTTATGAGAAAAGAATGTATAGGAGCTCATTAATAATTTCTATATTAATTACATGTTAAAATGAAAATATCTTTGGCATATTGGGTTAACTAAAATATATTATTAAAATTGACTTGGGGGGTGGTCCAAGATAGCAGCACAGAAGTATCCTGGACTCATCTCCTCCCACGGACACCCTGAACCTGTAGAACAATTCTCTATGAAAAAGACCTGGAAAACTGTGAACAGCTCCTTCACAACAAATTATAAAGGCACCATATGGAGACAGGTAGACAAGGAAAAGCCATGTTTACCAAAAGCCCTACCCCCAACATGGCGACTTACAGTCAGGAGAGATCTCACAAATCCAGAACTTCTTTAGGAGCTAGGGGTCTGTGCCCCGTATCAGGCACCCTAACCCTTGAGATCTGCATCATAAAGATGAATTCCTAAAACATCTGTCTTTGAAAACCAATAGGGCTGCCATCCAGGAGACCTAAAAGTCTATAGGGAACTAACATACTGATCTTAAAAGGCTCACACACAGACCTGTACCCCTGGGGATAAAAATATATGTTTATAAAAAATAAAAAATTTAAAAAAAAAAGGCTCACACACAGACTGATCACTGCAGGGCCCACCATAGTAGCAGCAGTTTGAAAAGCACCTAAACTATATGTGAAAGAGATTCATTTTCCCATCTGAAAGCATTGAAGGTGTTTTTGGGACTCCCTCCAGAAATGGTAGTGCTGGTAAGCACCATTTTTGCACCCTCTCAATACCTTATTGGTGCCGGAGGGGCACACAGTCCCTGCACTGCCTCATTCCCCTTCCAAAGCAGCAGGCATGCCCCAGCCCCTCCCACTGCCTTGCTAAAGCCAGTGGGCATCCCCAAGCCCTACACTTTCTTGCTGCCCCACTAAAGCCAGTAGATATGCCTGACACTTGCACTCTCCCACAAAGCCTCAATAAATGACTGGAAAAATCATGAGTAAGTGAAGTTTAAACAACATCTGCTGAAAAACCAAAGGGGCAGTGGCGAAATTTAAAAAAAAAAAAAATTGAGACAAATGAAAATGGAAGTACAACACACTAAAATCTAAAATCTATGGGATGCAGCAAAGCAGTTCTAAGAGGGAATTCTAAGTTCATAGTAAAACAAGCCTAACTCAAAAAAAAAAAAAAAAAAAGAAAAAGAAAAAGAAAAAATCTCAAATAAACAGTGTACCTTTACACCTAAAGGAAATAGAAAAAGAAAAACCAACAGAGCCTAAAGTTAGTAGAATGGAAGAAATAACAATAGCGCAAATATGAAGTAGAGACTAAAATGACAGAAGAAAGGATCAATAAGCTGGTACTTTGAAAAGATAAATAGATTTGACAAACCTTTAGCTAGACTTACCAAGAGAGCTCAAGTAAATCAGAAATAAAAGAAGAGAAGTTACAACTGATACCACAGAAATAAAAGGGATGATAAGACACTACTATGAACAATTATACACCAGCTTAGAAGCATGGATAAATTCCTAGAAGCATACAATCCTCAAATACTGAATCATGAAGAATTACACAATCTGAATAGACTAATTACTAGTTAAGAAGATTGAATCAGCAACCAAAAATCTTACTACAAACCAAATTTCAGGTTAAGACAATTTCACTGGTAAATTCTACTAAATATTTTAAGAAGACTTAATACATATCCTTCTTAAACTCTTGCAAAAAATTAAAGAGGGAATGCTTCCAAACTCATTTACAAAGCTAGGATTACTGTGATATCAGAAGCAGACAAAGACACCACAGAAAAGGAAAATCCTGGGCCAATGCTCCAGTGAATATTGATGCAAAAAATCCTCAACAACATATTAGCAAACCAAATTCAACAATACATTAAAGCAATCATACACCATGATGAGGTAGAATTTGTTCCAGAGATATAACGATGGTTCAGCATTTGCAAATCAATCAACATTATACACCACATTAAACAAAATGAGGGAAAAAATCATACCATCTCAAGAGATGCAGGAAAAAGTATTTGACCAAATCCAACATCTGTTTATGATAAAAACTCTCCAAAAAATGGCTATAAAGGGAACATACTTCAACATAATAAAGGCCATATATGACAATCCCGTAGTTAACATCACATTCAACATGGAAAGCTGAAAGCTTTTCATCTAAGACCAGGAATAAGAGAAGGATGCCCATTCTTGCCACATTTATCCAATATAGTATCAAAAATCCTAGCCAGAGCAATTAGACAAGAAAAAGAAATAAGAGGCATACATATTGGAAAGGAAGAAGTAAAATGGTCACCAGTTGTGGATGACATGATCTTATACATAGAAAACCCTAAAGATTCCACCAAAAAACTGTTATAATAAACAAATTCAGTAAAGTTGTAGGATAATCTATACACAAATATATGTTGTGCTTGTGTTCACTAACTGCGAACTCTCAGAAAAGGAAATTAAGAAGACAATTCCATTTACAATTGCATTAAAAGTAATAAAATTCCTAAGAAAAAAATTAACCAATGAGATGAAATACCTGTATGCTAATGATTATAAGATACTGACGAAAAAAATTAAAGACACAAATAAATGGATAAATACTATGCACTCATGGATTAAGAGAATAAATTATAGTAAAAAGTCCATATCACTCAAAACAATCTAGAGGTTCAATGCAATCCCTATTCAATGTCAATTCTCCAGCATTTTTTACAGAAATAAAACAAACAATCCTAAAATTCTTATGGAATAGCAAAAGATCCTAAATAGTGAAAACAATCTTGAAAGAGAAGAGCAAAGCTGAAGGCATCATGTTCCTGGCTTGAAATAATGATATTATATAGCTATAGCAATCAAACTATTGATATAAAAACAGACACCAATGGAATAGAATAGCGAGCCCAGAAAAGTTAAACTCATGCATATGTAGTCAATTAGTTTACATCGAAAGAGGCAAAATACACAATAGTGAAAGGACAGTCTCTTCAGTAAATGGTATCAAGAAAACTGGACACCCACATACAAAAGAATGAAACTAGACTGCTATCTTATGATACACAAAAAATTAACTCAAAAATATCGACTTGAATATAAGACCTAAAACCAAAGAATGTCTAGAAGACAGGTGGTAAGCTCCTTGACATCAGTTGTGGTGATGACTTTTTGAAACTGACCCCAAAAACAAAGGCAATAAAAGCAAAAATAAACAAGTGAAACTACAACAAACTAAAAAGAAGAAGCACACCAAAGGAAGCCATCAACAAAATGAAAAGACAACCTATTGTGAGTGGGAAAAAATATTTACAGATCATATATCCACTAAGGGGTTAATATCCAAAATATATAAAGAGCTCATATACTTCAGTAGCAAAACAAAAACAGATAGTCTGATTAATAGTGAATAGGCATTTTCCCAGAGAAACCATGTAGATAACCAAGAGGCCCAGGAAAAGATGCTCATCGTCACTAATTAGGGAACAATTAGATATCACCTCATACTTGTCAGAATGGCTATTATCAAAAAGACAAGAAATAACAGTTATTGGCCAGGATGTAGAAAAAACAGGACACTTGTGTGCTGTTGCTGGGAATGTAAATTGGTGCAGCCACTGTGCAAAATAGTACGGAGTTTTTTCAAAAAAATTTTCCTCAAAAAATTAAATTGAAATACCATATTATTTAGAAATTCTGCTTCTGGGTATTTATCCAAAGAAAATGAAAATACTCATTTGAAATGATACACACATCCCTACATTCACTGCAGCATCATTTCTAATAACCAAGAAATGGAAATAAGTTAACATAAGAGTCCACTGATGAGTGAATAGATAAGGAGGAATTATGTGTGTGGGTATGTATGTATATACACATATACATATATATGCACAATAGAATACTACTCAACTATAAAAATTAAAATCTTGCCATTTGTGATAACATGGTTGGACCTTGGGGTATTAGGCTAAGTGACATAGATCAGACAGAGAAAGACAAATTTCCATATGATTTCACTTATATGTAGAATTTAAAAAACAAATGAACAAACAAAACTCATAGATACAGAGAACATAAAGATAGTTGCCAGAGGGGAGGGAAGTTGAGATGTGGATAAAATGGGTGAAGGGGGTCAAGAGATACAAACTTCCAGTTGGAAAATAAATAAGTCATAGGGATATAATGTACAGCAGGGTGAGTATAGTCTGTAATATTGTCATGTATATTTGAAAATTGCCAGAAGAGTAAATCTTAAAAGTTATTATCACAAGAGTTAAGATTTTGTAACTTTGTATGGTTTCAGACAGTAACTAGACTTACTATGATCATTTAACAATAAACACAAATATTGAATCATTATATAATACACTTCAAGCTAATACGTTATTTGTCATTTATACCTCAACTAAAATTAATTTCACTTAGTTTTACTTTTTAACGTGGCTACAGATAGTTCTAACATTATGTAAGTGGCAAACAGTTTTTCTATTGGACAATGCTGGCTTTAGAGAAAACCTTGCAGAAAGAAGAGCAGATTGGAAAGTCTGATTCTCTCCACATTTTTTGAAAATAAAAAAACCAAGTAATCTTTAGCACCAGGGAGAGGAAATTGGAAGCTTGAGGAGGGAAATGCTGACAAAGCAATTTGATAAGTTGTCCATTCATTCATTCATTCATTCAAATTCATTGATCTATTATGTGCCAAGTACCCAAGTTACAGAGAAAAACAAAAAGGACAAGAGACAATCTTTGCCCTCATGAGCTTACATTCTACTGGCTAGAGAAAGATTATAAACATATTTTAATCAAGGTGTGGCTTTCAAATTGAATGTTGAGTTTTACAAAAGAGGCAATGCTCTACCTTTGCCCCCCCTCATGCTCACCTGTTCTCTCTCTCTCTTTTTCTCTAAAAAATGAAATCTTGTGGGCACCTGTGTGGCTCAGTGGGTTAAGCTTCGGCCTTCAGCTCAGGTCATGATCTCAGGGTCCTGGGATCGAGACTTGCATCTGACTCTCTGCTCAGCGGGGAGCCTGCTTCGCCCCTCTCTCTCTGCCTGCCTCTCTGCCTACTTGCAATCTCTCTGTCTGTCAAATAAATAAATAAAATCTTTTTTAAAAAAAATGAAATCTTGTTTTAAAAAAATTATTTGACCCAACTTGCCACCAAAGTTAACATTCTGAAGGATGATTCTTATCTCTTCACCCCAGTCGCATAGCTCTCAATACTATAAAATCCATATTAATCAAAACCACCCCAAATCATCCGTTCCTGGAACCTAAGTGGAAAGTGTCCTTTCTACACCTTTATTACAGTCAGGCTCAGTGTAGAAATAGAAACCCAGGAGAGTGAAATAGTGTCCTGGGGTCACTTGAAGTCTAGTTTCAGAGCTGAGACTTGAACTCAGGACTCCCTGTCCTGGGCTGAGGGCTGTGCCGCCTACAGCAGCAGTATAACAATGGTCTTTTAAGCAGGCTTGCCACTCAAGGGATTCCCCATTCCAACAAATATTTGTGCATAACAAGGACCAGTGGAGAATATGATTAAAGGAAGACAGGCAGCTGTGGCCCTCAACTTTTCCTGGCAATCGATAGTGCCTCCAGGAAAGAAGCCAGAGGACAGGAGCCAGGCAAGGATTCAAAGGCCACTGCTGGGGAAGAAAAAAGTGTTTACTCAGAGTTTGGCATCTTGCTTTGCAGCTGCTAGATGCATAACCCTTGGGCATTGGGAAGACATGATCCGTTGGATAATCTATATAATAAATAGATGGTTTCATAGACTCACGAGTCTTTTTTTAATCTGGAAGTCACATGTTTTTTATAATGAAGTTTTACCTACAAGGTATTCCTTAATCTTAATCGGTCTTAAAGGAAACTAAAAAATGTTGAAAGAAAAAAAAAAAAGTGAAGATGGCTTTCACTTTTGATGAGTAGCTGGGAGGGAAGAAAGATGAAGGAAAACTTGAGATGGTTTGATGCTCTCATTAAAAAGCCACCTTATTAAATGACATATTTCCAGAAAAAAAAAATAGCAAAATATAGGGGAGAATCAGTGAAAGTTGTTTGCTTTTTTTTTTTTTCAAGATTTATTTATGTTAGAGTACCATGAGTGGGAGGGGCAGAAGGAGCAGGAGAGAGAATCTCAAGTAGACTCCATGCTGAGCAAGGAGCCTGAAGTGGGGCTCGATCTTAAGACGCTGAGATCATGACCTGAGCTGAACCCAGCAGTCAGACGCTTAACTGACTGTGCCACCCAGACGCCGCTGAAACTAGTTTGCTTTAAAATAAAAAAAGAAAAGAAAAGAAAAGAAAAATTAGGCAGTGTTAGTAGTCTGTGGTTTTCTTTTCTCACTTTCTGTTCTGAAACACTGAAATTTTCTTCCTGTGCCTCACTGAATGTTTTTGAGATATCAGTTCAAATTCATGGTGATTCCCTTGTATAACTAGTCACCAAAATAAAGATTTTTTTAATAGCTGCCTGTCTATAATTTAATCTTCTGGGTAACATTTTAATTTAAATTCCTAAAGCTAAAATAGCATTTCTAATTTAGTGAAATATTTTCTTCCCTTCACTGGGAAGAATTATTAAAAAAAAAAACAAAAAAAAAAAAACCCTGAATAAAATGTTTTCTACTGCCCTGAATTCTCTGCTCAAATTCCTTCTTAATTACCATCCCCTAAGTTATTTCAAATGGTGCAGAAGGCCATGAAATAAATGATATATGTGTATATATTTATTTTTACATATAACATCTCCACAGGGAAGCTCTTAATATTTGAAAGTATGAAATTAATAAATAAAACCTGCAGAGCTGAAATTCAGATGGGCAGCTATAAACCTAAATTATGTCATTGTGGGTACATGATATATGTATTAGGTAATCTAGTCCTCTCCTGTTAACTCTTTAAAAGATTACTTACAGTACCAACTGTTGAGTAATTACTTCCTGGTGACTTTGGTAACTGTTCTTTGTTAAAATAAATGCTTAAATCTTTTCAAATTCTAGAGGCTGAAAATAGAAATTTTAAATTTAGCAATAATTATTGCTTCACAATAATAATGAATTTATTCAAATATAAGATTTCCCCCACCAATTCTACATAGTATTTTTTTTCTGAATAAAATACAAAATTAAATTACATAAGTTGATTATTGTAACATGCTTTAGTATATAAATAATACAGGAATGATTTGTGATTGTAAGAAAATTAAAATTTTAAATTTGAGTTAGGACATTAAAAATATTTAGAATCTAGGGAATACAAATGTAAAGAAATGTATTTATTTTAAATAATAGAAATAATCATGTTCTTTGTTATTCTATTAGAAGTGATTAGCCAAAGGTAATTATAATTTGCAAATGAGTTAGATTATTTTGCTCTAACAAACTTTCTTAACATAAATGAAATAATTTTTAATTTAAAATTAAAAGAACTTTCCCTACATCCCATAATAAGAGAATATAGAGTCAGAATAATTCTGTTTCTACCTTCTCTACTCTCAGTTAATTACAATATTTATATGTTAATGAGAAAGCCAGTTTAAAAAAAACACAGTTTTTAGTGAACACTGACTCTGTGCCAAGTATTATCCTTGGCACAAACTTTGAAAGAGAAATGATATTTGTTTTATTCAAAGGAGAAAACTTTTTCTTCTATAACAAAAATAAATTTGTGATAATTATTCAAATCTCCATGCAACATAAAATACTAGGGTTTTAGTTAGGGCTAATATCCTAATTGTGTGACAGAGTTTTTTGTTTTATATTTAAATTTAAGTCACATATCGTTTTTTCCCTTGTTTTTCAAGTTTTCCTTGCTGTTGACCTTGAAATATCTGTGATTCATTAGCTTGTAATTGGACTTGAATCTTGAATATGTACAAGTTTAAAATGGAGACTGATGAAGCATGAGGTTAAGTAAAGAACAATGAATTATAATGAAAAGGAGTCTCAAAATTTATCATTTATAGTAGGTGGCTGTCGATCTAAAAAGGCATGTTGTATGAAAAGCAGGCTGACTTCTCACCAAACATGGTAGACTTCATTCTGCACCTTATACTTGTAGAGGATCATGGTCAGCGTAAAATGTGTTCAGAGGAGATGGAAGGATAATATTAAGGACGTGAAATTCATGCCAGGAATGAATGAAGGAAAGAGATGTTCTAGCTGAGAAAGTAGAGAAAGAAAAGCATTCCAGCTCGCCACCAGTATTAATAAGCTGTTCTGTAAATGACATATCTGACTTATTCTTAGTGGTTCTGGAGAATGGATATGGAGATAGTTAGGGAGAATCTATGAAGATAGAAGTATAGACCCAATCTAAACACCTTTTAATAATCGCAGGTACTCAAAAATGTACTCAAAGGCTCCTGAGTGATGAGCTGTTCACCACCACATATATTTAAGCATTCAAGATGGTCCTTTGTTGAGGACTTACTAGAGGTGATCCAAGTATTTGAATAAGTGGTTAAGCTAGAATGAATTTAAAATTCATTCTGTCCTTGTAAGTGAGAGATGTTCTGGCTTCCTCCCACCCCCCAAAATTGCATACATTTCAGTACAAAAATAGCAAAGTAAACTAAAAGGTGTGATGGTGGATACTTACAGTTTTTGAAGACATCTCATTTTTTGAGTAACCCAAAATAAAAAAGTAAGATACATACCCACACAACAACACCAAAGTTCTTCTGTTCAGGGAATGTAACTCTTTAGGAAGTAATACTTGTGGGGGGAACCCATTAACTTTTCATCTTTTAAGGGAGTTCATAGTATTGAGTGATGCCTTGGATTTGATGTTCCTGTCACTACAGGACAAGCAATTCATAGGTTTGTCTTTAAAAGTCTGCATAAAAACAAAGGAATTTGTCAGAAAAGTAACAGCTTTTGTGAAGTGCTTTAAACAACTCTTTCCCGGTAAGGGGTTACTTGAAACAGAAGAAAGTAACAAAGAGCCAGAGATCCAAAGTGCTATTCTTTGCTTTCTCTGATAGTCCTCTTTGCAAACACATTTCTTAAATTTTACCAAGAAGAGAAGTTGACAGTTAAATATGTATGCTTTCTTTAAATAGGTAGGAAAAGCAAAGCATACTTGACATTTTCTACTTATAAATCAATCTTTTTGTGTTTTTCTATCTCCCTCTTTTTCTAACTTTCTCTGCAGACTAAGATTATTCTGAGAGCTTTTGGTATAATGTGTAAGCTCCCAGCCACTCAAAATCACTTCTGTTGTTCCTTCCCTTCCCTCTCACATTCTGCCAAGCAGCCTAAGGAAGTTTTTCAATATTCACATTCAAAAAAGTTTCTGAAATTTAAACTGGCATTTTTCACATTCCTATTTTATTTGAATCTGTGATCATTTGTATCTTTATATTATAATCACTGCTGATGGACAAAATGCTTTTTTCTTCTCACCCATTCTTTTAGCTAGAGCAAACACAGACTTCAAATTGAAAGCCCCATGTTTCCATAAAGAACGAAGTTGAGTCAAATTCCAGACAGGTGCAGATTTGTTTCCCTGACATAGAGCAGAGTATAAATCCATACTCTGGATCAGGAGAAGCTAGGAGGAGACTAAGCAGCTACTTAGTTAGCTCTTCTCCACCATGTATCTCCACTTAAGGAAATATATCATGATCTCCTATTGATCTCCAAATAATAAAGAGATACATAAATCTCTGCCTTGCCTTACTGCCTTTACAAACCTACAATATTTATATATTCATTCATTTATTCATCTCAACCCATAGTACAATTGTTTATGTTTTATCTTCTTTTTCAATGAAAATAGGTATAATACTAAAAATTCTCAGTAATATTTTCACTCAAATCAATTTGGTAACAGATTTTTATAGCAATAAATGATGCAATTTAATAGTAAATGCAAAAAGACTCCTTTAGATCTCAAAAGTCAGTACTAATGGAACTTTCCAGGAAATTATAATGGTGGTAGAAGCATAAATTTTTTTCTTTTAAAATATCCAGATAAAAACAGAACAAACTGGATATCAAAACCAAAAACCTGTGGACAGCATTTACACAAGAAAATAACAAACCACCAATATCCACAGATCTGAATGTTGTCAGAACATTGCCTATGTGAGAGAAGGCAAAAGGTGAGAAAACAAGTTGCCCAGCACACCTGGATATATAGCACACCTGGATATATATTAGACATTGACTGGAAAATACAGCAAGTGAATTATAAGGACAGTAGCAGAAAACAGGAAGGGCATGGGCCAACTTCAGCTGCAGGTGAGTACAAGTGACATGCGTAAGAGTTTCTAAAGAGGCTAGAGTCCAAGGAACTCTCAGCACTGACTTCCAGGGTCATCTTCCATGATTGTGCCCACACTAGGAGAAAACTCTGGGAGTAGAATCAAAATAGAGTAGGATAAGGACAACAGACATTTAAAAAATAATAATAATAATAATAATAAAGAGGTTCACATAAAAGTTGGAGAAGGAAATTATCAGGAAATTTCAGAAAGCAAACCCCATCCCATGTTTTTAACACCATTGAAGAGAAACAGAAGAGGGAACTCTGAAACTGTAAGTGTTACTTGAACCGGCCCACTTTCTAAAAGGTTAGGAAACTAAATTCACATAAAAATGAGCAAAAACAGATTTTGGAGGTAGAAATTCAGTGAAAAAATGCTATAATTTAAAAAGAACAAAGAGCAGAATAATATTCTTACAAACAATGAAAACACATCAAAAAGACATGCTGTAGAAATCTAATAAAAATTCTAAAGTACTATTTCAAAACGAGGTAGAAAGCATTAAGAAAATAATGCAAAACGGAAAAGAACAACCCAAGTTGGTGCTAAAGAAACTTGGAAAAACTATGGTGAGCACCAAACTATCATTTTGGGAAAAACACTAGAATAACATGAAGAGCAAACACACACAATTCTTACTGACTAAGGATAAGTGAAAGGTTAAAAGAGAAATCTTTTTTAGTTGAAAAGAATTAAAGAAGGAGATAAAAAAAAAATTTGAGAATGTCAATGGAGACAAAGAGTCTGTAAAACATCAAAAAGTGTTTATTTTGGGGTCATAGGGGTTGCAATCCAGAAGACAGAATTGACCTAAATCAAAAGTGTGCTCCAAATTGAATTGCAAGACAGTGCGGGCTTATAAAAGCAAAAACTGCAAGGTTACATAACTTGTTTTGAAAGAATTATGATTGGTGCTGGCAGAATTTAAACTGATTATCTAATACAGGATTGGCCATTTAGCTAACAAGTGTTACATTATCCCTATTTCAGTCCAAAGTAGAAGGATGTGTTCCAGAAGGTGGTCAGTTTGCAATTGACAAAAGTCAAAAGTTCATGATGTTCCAGGAATTGCAAACAAGAGATGTACGTAGGCCCTACTTCCTCAGTATCTTTTCAACTCTATGAGTGATCTCTTATCAATGCTTAC
This sequence comes from Mustela lutreola, assembly GCF_030435805.1. Lineage (NCBI taxonomy): Eukaryota > Metazoa > Chordata > Mammalia > Carnivora > Mustelidae > Mustela > Mustela lutreola. The sequence goes on along the minus strand of NC_081297.1, from coordinate 20,768,532 downwards.
TTCATTTTGGATCTTCTTTCACAAGAGATAATGACAAATATTGAAGATTTGCAAAGAAGATCCAACATGTGAATAATAGGAATCCCTAAGGAAGAAAATCAAAGCAGTCAATCAATCAGTACCACAAACTATAATTTTTTACAAACTTCTTGAATTTTAAAAAAGTCCAAGTGTTGAAAGAACTCACTAGGTACCTGAGATGACTGACCAAAAAACCACCACTACTAAGATTTATTCTAGTAAAATCAGTGAATTTTTTTTTAAAAGAATGAAAATCCTTTGTGCCCTTCGACAAATAGAACATCTGATTTATAAAGGAATATTAATTAGATCATCATCAACTTTGTGTGTGAGAGGAAAATGGGATAAAAATATTAAAGCAGGACTGTGCAGACCAAGGCTTTATAATCAATAAAACCAACTGTCAAGTATAAAGGGCACTATAAACTATTACCAACATGCAAGAACTCTGGCAATATTGTTTTTATGAGCCCTTCCTGAGAAAGCTAGGGAATTTTAGGTAAACATAATGACCACAGATATATCAAACAAGACCTGGTAAACTGAGTTCAGCCTTCAGGCACCACTCAGAATACATCTAGAGACTTCCCGCAGTGACTGGTCCTTGTGCATTTGAAGGTGGCCATCGCTATAACACACTCCATTGTTTCAACTGGCTTCATGTGTCAACAAACATCTTGGAAATCTTCACAAAATGTATTTTTCTGCATGTCATTGCATTTATATTTGTTAAATGCAATTGCTAATATACCAGTAATATAATGTTGTATCAATTATACCTCAGTTAAAAAGTAAATGCAATTGTTAGTTTTTGTATGCACATTATAATTTATGTTATATGTATATGTTTTATAATAATGTGCATAATTATATGTGCACACTTAAGTTCCCCTTTATTGAGTGTTAAAATATAATAATGTTAAAAGTAATAATATTAGATATAATTTATTTATTATTTCTTTAGATCTGGCATATATTGTACTAAGTGTCTTATATTTGTTAATCTCTGAATCTCATATAAACCATTAAAATGAGGTGAGTATGTATAGTGTAGACACCTAACTATTCACCATAATTCATGTTCCCAAAAGGTAAGTAATTACACAATTTAAAATTAATTTTCATATTCTGTCTTACATTAGAGTATGGCTATGACCAACAAAAAGTGGTTTGTGCCATTTTTAAGTCAAAGCTTTTATTAATTTTACACATTCTTCCTCCTGTTTCATCACTGGATACACATAATCTCTAGGGAATTGAGAAGTAAAATGTGTGGATGGATTGCCTGTCTATAAGAACAATTGTCTTGGATTATTATGTGAGCAAGAAAATGACTTCAGATTAGTAAGCCATTTAATAAAAAAAAATTAAAAGAAGGAGTATTAATAGAGAAAATAATTAAATTTAAAATCTTTATATTTTATATAATATATGTGTGTGTATATATATATACACATACTTTATATATATTGTGTAGTATATGCTTGTAGTTATATTATTATATAATATATAAAATATAAAAACATGTAAGAAGTTCATTAGAACAATGAAAAATCTGGGAAAATCACTGAGCTGGGTGTGTTCTGACAAATAATAAAATTGCATTAGAATTTGCTTAGAACACAAAGGAGCTAGATGGATTAAAAACCATTGAGGGTGTTGAATAAACCCAAATCAAAGGAAAACTGAGATCATAAAACCACTGAGGTTGTTGAACAAATCCAAAAGAAATGAAATTGTTAGGGGAGAAACCATATTGACAGAAAGGTATATAAGAAAAAAAAAAAAAAGAAAGATATTCTTTATCAAAAAATTACAGGAGCATGGAAGGGAAAAGGCAAAATAAAATATATTTTAAAAACTAAACAATTATTATTTTTTGGATTTAAAGTTTTATTAACCAGCTGCAAAATGTGTTTAATAGAATACATTTGGATAATTGGAAAATTTAGTATGTATCTATTCCTTCTCTCCTCCCTTCCTTTCTTCCTCCCTCCTTCCTTCCCTCCCTCCCTTTTTTCAAAGCAAGAGTGCACAAGTGGGATAGGGATGGTTAGAGGGAGAGGAAGAGAATCTTTTTTTTTTTTTTTTAAGATTTTATTTATTTATCTGACAGAAAGAGAGAGATCACAAGTAGGCAGAGAGGCAGGCAGAGAGAGAGGGGAAAGCAGGCTCCCCGCTGAGCAGAGAGCCCGATGTGGGACTTGATCCCAGGACCCTGAGATCATGACCTGAGCCAAAGACAGAGTCCTAATCCACTGAGCCACCCAGGCACCCCAAGGAAGAGACTCTGAAGCAAGCTCCATGCTCAGCACAGAGCCCAACTCAGGGCTCGGTCTCATAACCATGAAGTTATGACCTAAGCTGAAATCAAGAGTTGGACACTTCACTGACTGAGCCACCCAGGTGCCCCACTATATTTCTGTTTTTCAAATGAAATGATTTCTGGTATTTCAGTGGAACAGATCAGTAACCAGAGATTGAGATTTAAAGTTCTATTAACTCTGGTTAATAGGTAGAACTGACCAATCAGTTCTTTCAGGGGACTGACTATAACACAAAATCAGATTTTTCTCATTGTATTGTTTTATTTTACTTCTTGGGGGAACTTTAATAACGATGTGGGAGCTCCAGGGCACAGTATATTTGTCTTATTTATTGTTTTTGTCCTGAAGGAGAAACACAATGCTTAGTAAATATTTGCTGAATAGTCTCATCTAAAATAATCCAAGTGGAACTTCAATAAACAGATCATGAAATGATAGAAAGTTGAAAGTAGCAGGAAACTTAAGGAAAAATCAAATGTACAAAAGTCAAGTTCACAATTATTTGCAATCATACATCTCACCTAAAGAGAAATTAAACTCCATTTTCCTGGAAAACACACTTTTAGGCTTTGAAAATATGAGCAGATTTTTAAATTGCAACTTTGATGTTATAAGATTTGACAAATTCAGATATTTTTAGTGCAAATCTTATTGGAATATTATAGTTTAGTCATTCATAATATGTTTTAAAGGCATAAAATAACATCATTGATTTAAAAAATTGTCCTTTTTAAAAAGTATTGACACATATTTACCAGGGGTTAAGACAGAGTGGAAGCTGTATGCTCAGACTAAGCAGAGAACCTGTGTTAGGTGGCTTTCTCATTTTATACATGAGGACATGGATAACAAGAGATGAGAAGTGATTTGCTTAAGACTTTGGTGTTTATGGTAATGGAACAAAGGTGAAGTAGCAAGAGTATAGTACAAAGGGGGCAGACCTTCTATAAATTCCAGGTTTTAACTTAGTCACTTTGTGAATTTTAGTCAACTCCACAACCCCTCAACTCCTAACCCAACCAGGAATTGAAACCATATTTTGGTGACTCCCAGATATCTTTCATCAGCATTATGCTACAAGCACTATTTTAAAAAATAGTCATTAGTCACTGTACATTAATAATTATACTGGAGTTTTAAAAATAAAGGAAAGAAAAAATTAAATAGTCATTTGTTTCAGCCAAAAGTTGTATGAGTACCATTTATTTCTGTCCCCTACTCTTGTATTTATTGGAAGGCTCATTATTTCACACACCTACCTTCTTTTCTTATGCAAATATTGGTGGGTTACCCAAATAAAGAGAAAGAGAACAAATCTCCTAAATAATTCACAAACCATATTATCCCAACTCCTGGATATAATATCAGTTATGCAATAACTGTATATACTGTTCTATAGGTTCTAAATCATATATCTCAGATATCTTTTTTTATTTCTAACTTTTAAGATACTGTATGGATTGGAGTTCCTTCTAGGATTATAACCTGATTCATTTAATATCAATAGAATGGTTAGCAGTGTTTACACAGGATGAATGTCTTGCTCTCTCAACCAAATTTTTGTGGAAATTACTTGAATCTTAGTAAAGGACAGTGAACATTGCTGGAGGCCCTAAGTAAAGGATTAAACACTGATATTAGTCAGTTATAACATTGTTTATAGACATCATTATGAAGACATCTACAATACCTTTATAATTCATCTTCTAGAGCACACATTCCTTAACTTTTATTTTTCTGCCATACTAATGCTCTGTTGTTCCCTTTCTCAGGATCGTAAGTATTTTTTAACTTCAATTTCTGAATTGGTTTGACAAGTGATAGTACGTACCCAAAATTCCAATATAAATAGGTCAAGCTTCTCAAATTTAAAAAAGATACCTCATTATGGATCTCTGGTTTTCAATGTGGTACCTTAAATAGGTAAAAAGTATGCTATCTGCCCTTTAAATTTTATCTAAAACTTTTAATTTCATTTAAACAATTTGAAATGAAAAATGAAAGTGAAAAAAAAAAGGAAAACAATTTTTTTTTTCATTTAAAAATTGGTGCAAGTCATGAAATACCAGCAAAACATTATGGTTCTATTGTTGCCCTGGTTTGATTGAAAAGCATTACTCTAAATTGTCAAATGAATGGCATCCATTCTTGGGTCATTCTTTTGGGTTGTTGCCTAATCTTGTGATTAAATGCAGATTAAAGTACACGCCCCTTTAGGGCAGAAAACAGCTCACTATTTACCAAACCTAAAGTCACCATTAATTAGAACTTAATTTACTTGCTTTCCTTTCACTTTGCTCAGAAACACAGTGATGCTCCAGAAACAAGTAACTTTATGGGAGCAACCCCTTGAGGAACACAGCCAGGCTTATTGTTGTTCAGAGTGGCACTAACTCACATTCCACTTTTATTAGAACATTTATGACCAGAGCAGCACTATCTTGTCTTTTAACCAAGTCACTGTGCAGCAGTGAACTGGCCTACTTTCACACTCACTGTAACTTGCTGTCCTCAGAGTGAAGGACAAATAGCAAGGACTAATAGCAAATTATTACTCTATTTTAGTAGAAAACAACCACTTGTAGCCATGTAGTTCAGAAAAATCAAGAGATACTGTCAAATGCAGTATCATTATATATATTATATATGTATAATATATAAAATATATATTATATATAATAAATATTTTATATATTATATCTATATATTGTATAGATATAATATATAAATATTATTTATATATTATCTAAAATAACATAATATATAAAATATATATAATATATAATATATAAAATATATTATATAGATAGAGAAATACTATATAATATATAATATATATAATATATATTATATAGTATTTATATATTATATCTAGATATAATATATAAAATATATATTATATAGATAGAGATATTATCTATAGATATATATATATATATATCACTGAGGGGTATAACTAGGATAAACATCCATCCCAGTCTGCATAGAACTGTCCTAGTTTATGTCTATGGTCTGATGTAATTGTTAGTAGTACTCCGTTCACTCTCAGAAGTGTCCTAATTTGGACAGTAAGCCCATCATATGATCACCCTATGTATATTCATATTCCTTGTTTATTATTTATGTAGAGATATAAAATATATAGAGATATAGAATGTAAAAATCTTAAAGGCCAGTCACATATGAATTCAATAATAATAAAAGGAATAACAGAGGTATGAAATAGCTGAATAAAGGGTGCAGCCAAGTACTATAAAATCCATAAGAAAGAGAGGGAGATTAATTGGGGCAATTTTATCAAAGAGGTAGAATTTGAGTAGAGGGCTGAAAAAAAAATGCTATACTAGGCCTAAGCAAAGAGAAGATGGCATTCCATATAGAAGAGAGGTAGGTATGTTCTGATTTTTTAGAAGCATTAAATCATGAAAGGGCAAGAAAAATGAACTCACTCGACTCTGTATTGATATCTATGGATTGGTATGGGAATGGCTTTAACATAGATGCAGGTTAGATGTGACAGGTTTAAAGAACTATGTAATCTGGACTTCATTCTATAAGCAATGAGAATCGATGATGTAACAAACAAGTAAAAGTTGGGGACACCTGGGTGGCTCAGTCATTTAAGCATCTGACTCTTGCTTTTAGCTCAGATCATGATCTTGGGGTCATGGGATCAAGCTTTGCATCAGGCATTGAGCATGATGAAGATTCTCTCTCTCCCTCACCCTCTGCACCTCCCCCGACACTTTCTCTCTCTCTTTATATCTATTAAAAAAAAAGGAAGAGGGAGGAGGAGGAGGAGAAGAAGAAGGAGAAATAACACTTGAAAGTGGGGCTAGAGAAAGCAAGAAGAGTAGAAGACCTCTCAGGAGAGTTCAAGGCTATGTCAGCAGTCCATGAGCAAATGATAGCTGGGAGCAGAATTAGGATACGGTGGGCAGGCTGGAATGGGGCTAACGCAAGAGCCACATGGAGGAAGAAGATAGAATTTAGCTATTTTCATTTGCATAAATCTTTGTGTCAGAAAGTGTTTTCAAACAATGATCTTTGATTGTCCGTACTTTCTAATGAGGTCCACAAATGGGAGGCATTGTTATATCCCTATTTTACAGACAAGGTAACTGAGATTCCAAGAAATTAAGCAATTGTCAAAACTCCTACAGCTGACTAGTGGTGAGTGGGGAGGATATCCTGATTCTTTGCAGTGAATGTGGAAGAAAGAAGAAAGGATTACAGAAAACCCCGAAGTACAAAATCTGAGCAACTGGGAAATTACATTTTTTAGTGACAGAATTAGAAATGTCAGGAGATAAAATTAATTTAAGAAGGAAAATGAGGGGATGAACCTGAAGCATGTTTGCTTTGAGCTGGTGGTCCAATTTCAGTTGACCGTCTCAGAAAAAGCAGCTAAAGAAAAGGAATGGATTGAGATAAAGCAGTCAGGTGAGAAAAAATGGAAGTTACTGAAGTAGAAATTGAAACTCAAGAACATAAAGTAGAATGCCATGGGGAATAGAGAGATTACAATATTCCTAGCTAAACCTTAGGCCACGTTAACAGTTAGTGTTTATAAACCAGGAAAGACGTGTTTAAGAGGGCGAAAAGGTACACAAGACGCAAGAGAATGTGCCATGATGGAAAGCCCACAAAAGAAAGAAGGTCAAAAATGAAAGGGAGCCAGCAGTTTAAAGTGCTCTAAAGAAGTCACAGAATAAGGGGAAAAAAAAGAGAGAGAGAGCATTAAGTTGGCAATCAGGTCATTTATAACACGAGACAAGGCAGATCCAGGGAAGAGAGCAGGCACCAGACCGAAGGATGTGAAATATGGTTTTGTAATGTGAAGGCAGTGGATCCAGCCAGACATTCAAGAGAGGTATAGGACTGCGGTTACAAAGAAACATCAAATAAAGGGCTTTTTGATGTGAAGTGTAGGCATTAGCCAAAGAAACAAAGAAAGGAGTGTTTTAAGGTGCTGGAAGAGGAGGGAGGAATGGAGCAACTTCATAGCACAGATAGGATTGAGTAGGAGAGGCAATTATGCAGCAGCAAAAGAATGTCTTTTTATTTCAGATAAGAAGGAAGGATGAGTAGCTATAAAGGCATTAATGAAGAGAAAGGGGAAAGGATTAGCATCTTCCTAAGGGCTTAGCCTTCTAGGGGAAAATGGGTGATGATACACAAGACTGACAGAGGGCAGCATGGGGTTGGCTGGAGTTTGAATGTATCATAAGGATTTAACAAGAAGAGAAGTAATCACTGACTTCCCAGTTGCAAGCGTGTCATTCTTTGCAGCTGGGTTAACCTGAATCTGTGACGCTCTTCTATTAGCTGGAACTGCTTAGCGTCTGGAATAGGAAAATAAAGAGGCAAGGATTTCTGAGGAAGAGGGCAGCACTTACCCAGGATTGGTTGTCAGAGGAGGGAACAGACAGGGAGGTGATTGGCAGGCTGCCATGGAATTCAGGCTGGCAGAAGTCGGATCTAGCTTGGGTGACACCAATGGAAGGCAGGGACCCACAATCCAAAAGACTGAGAGGCCAGGCTGCGGAGGTGGCTCTTTCGAGACGAGTAAATGAGCAACATGGAAGACATAGAAGTGGGTATTTTCAAAATGATCCAGGAGGCCCCCCAGAGAAGAGAATGTTAAAGTCATTAAAGTTGCCAGAGGGGATAAAGTAGAGGGGAGAAAAACAAAGCACACAAGCCAGTGGTTTATTCTGCTCTTTTTTGTTTGTTTGTTTAAAGAGAGAGAAATAATGTGTGCTTATGTGTGAGCTGGAGCTGAGATGGGGAGGTCACGGGGGGCGGAGAGAGAGACTCTTAAGCAGGCTCCATGCCCAGCAAGGAGCCCAACACGGGGCTTGATCCCACAACCCTGAGATCATGACCTGAGCCAAAACGAAGAGTTGAATGCTTAATGGACTGAACTACTCAGGTGCCCCACTGCTCTCTGTCTTTATATTCAGTGTGCCCACAAAAGCATCATGACTCAAATTCTAGAAGTGCTCTTTCCTCAAAACTCATAGAATTCCTTGTCAAATACTTGCAGCAGATACTTCATTTCAAACCTATTGTCTGTGCATTTTTAGCCTGTACTCTTGGTTAGCTCCTATTCAAGGTTTTGCAGGCAAGCCCCTGATTTTTCTTAAATATGCTGTAAATGTCTTGAATTCAGTGCTGTGTTTTACACATAGTGCTTAAATAGTAATTTTCTTGAGTGACTGAATGCATTTTTACCCACGTGAATTAACTAATAGTCACTATCACCCATCATTGTCATTTGGGCAACAAAATAACCAATAATGAGCTGAAGTCAAAAAAGGAAGAAAGAAAGTCAGGAAGAAAATTTGTTACCCAAGAATCTGGATGCTTGTACCCCTCATGAGGCATAAACTATAGAATGCCAGTAGATGCAAATACTTACTGTGAGTCTCCTTGTGTACAGCAAGGCAACCAAGGGGGCACTGAGAGCAACCAGGTACAGGTAATATGGGGGTGCATTGTCTCTAGAGAATGGTGTAATTATAATAAACCTGTCCAAAATAAGGTCAGCATTTTATTATCTCTCTGTGCCTGGAATTCTAAATTGTGTCCGAAACTTTTGCTAATCTAAGCTCTAAAAGTTGATTCAGTCACAATTGAGTTTTGCTACCATAATATATGTACAAACTTCCACTTAGTGCAGTTGTTTTACTTGTCCTTTAGGAAACATTGTCCTCTACAGTGAAGTTAATTCAAGAATTCCCAGTTACACACAGGGCACCTGACCACAGACTCAGCTGCATACATTCATTTAGGAAGTAAATTCCTAAGAATCTGGAGTCCTTTGTACTTGTTCAGGCTCAGCGGGTCTCCAGCTCATATAGTATGATGTATGTATGTGTTAAAACAGTAGATTCTCAGTCATTTAGCGTCTGCCTTCGGCTTAGGTCATGATCCCAGAGTCCTGGGATCGAACCCTACATCAGGCTCCCTGCTCAGTGGGAAGTCTTCTCCCTCTCTCACTCACTCCCCTTGCTTGTGTTCCCTCTCTTGCTGTCTCTCCTTCTGTCAAATAAGTAAATAAAAGTAAAAATAAAAAACAACAACAGTAGATTCTCATTCAAATAAAAACTTTAAAAAAGAAAAAAATAAAAACACAAAAAGATAAAATAGTAGGTTCCTAAGTAAAGAATGATAGCATCATGGTTGTGAAGATGATGAAACAGAACTTGAGTCGCTTCAATTCTGTCATCACAATGTACAAATTACAATATGAATATTGTGGAATTGACTCATTTAGCAGAATTCCTCATGTGTCTTTTTTTTAAAATTTTATTTATTTATTTGACAGACAGAGATCACAAGTAGTCAGAGAAGCAGGCAGAAAGAGAGGAGGAAGCAGGGTCCCTGCAGAGAAGCCCAGTGTGGGGCTTGATCCCAAGACCCTGAGATCATGACCTGAGCCGAAGGTAGAGGCTTAACCCACTGAGCCACCCAGGTGCCCCCTCATGTGTCTTTTTTGAAAAAAAAAAAATAGCCAAATTATGAAAAGAGTCCAGATGTCTACAATGGAATATTACTCAACCATCAAGAAGAATGAAATCTTGCCATTTGCAACAACATAGATGGGGCTAGAGAGTATTATGCTAAGCAAAATAAGTCAGAAAAGACAAAAACCATATAATTTCACTCATATGTGGAATTTAAGAAACAGAACAGATGAACATAGGGGAAGGAAGTTAAAAAAAGAGGGAGGTAACCCATAAGAGACTTTTAAAGATAGAGAACAAAGTGAGGGGTGATGGAGGGAGGGATGTGGGGGATGGGCTAGACAGTGATGGGGATTACAGAGGGCACTTGTTCAGATGAGCACTGGGTGTTGTATATAAGTGATGAATCACTGTATTCTACTCCTGAAACCAATACTTAGTTATGTTAACTAACTAGAATTTAAATAAAAACTTGAAAAGAAAATAAGATGGTAAATTTTTGTTAAAACCATGACTATTTTTAAATGAAGTAAATTTAAATGCAGGTCAAAAAATACATTAAGCCAGTCTAATTTTCCCTTTTCATGGTACTATTTATTTTATTTTTCATCTGTAATATTTTTTGCTGGCATGATTATATCTATGAAGTTTAAAACAGGAAGATTTTTCACTGCATTTCTTTTTTGGTAATTATTATTATTCATTTCATTTCATGACTACTACCAAAAATAATGTTTTCAAGAAGAGGCAGATGTCACTTAATATTTATTTTAAGAATACTTTAGGGACGCCTGGGTGGCTCAGTTGGTTGGGCGGCTGCCTTCAGCTCAGGTCATGATCCCAGCGTCATGGGATCGAGTCCCACATCTGGCTCCTTGCTCCGCAGGGAGCCTGCTTCTCCCTCTGACTCTGCCTGTGCTCGCTCATGCTCGCTCTCTCTCTGACAAATAAATAAATAAAATCTTTAAAAAAAAAAAAAAGAATACTTTAGCTTTAGGAAAATCAGATGAAAAATATGATGATTTTGTTAATCCCAGTATTTGGCTGTTCTCTATGTGCATTGAGATCATTTTCATCTTGGACATGTACCAGCTATGATGATATCAACTGAATTTTCAACATCATCCATAGGACAGTTCTAGAATGAAGGCCATATACCCGTGGTTGTAGGTTGGAGAAGAGGCAACTGCGGGATGATAAAGAGCTCTCACATGAGAAAAGCAATTAAAATAAGATGAGTTAAAAATGTGTTAAAGAACACCCAGGCTTTGCTTGACACAAGAGATATTGCTTGGAATTCTTGACTACACCAGAAGACAAACCAATCAATTTGAGTTACTCTTTTTAAGGAAAAAGTGACCTACAATTCCTGATGCAAAGAGTTACAGCCACAAATAGGAGTAGTATATTTTAATTAGATTGCAAATTTGACTGGCCCAGGGCCCAAAGCCATTATGTTTTCCTGTGGTTAGGGTTGCCAAATAAAATACAGGACACTTAGATAAATTTTTATTTCAAATAATAAGTGAGAAAAAAATGTTTTAGTATACGTATGTCCAATGAAGTATAGTTTTGAGAAATTATTCACTGTTTATCTGAAACTCAAATTTAACTGGTGTTTTGCATGTTAATTTGCCAAATCTGGCAACCCAGATATTTATAACTTAACATAACTTATGTTGAAATAATATTCAACACAAAATAAAAGGCACAGAGAATAATTTGTATTTAGAAGTAATGAAAAAGTGAAAAAAAAAAATCCTTCCCTCTGGACAGTTCAGTTTTATCAAAGCTAAATATGGAAAGATTGACCCAGTTGTTTGAACACATGTTCAGTTCCCACAAAGGTCCACTGGAGTCACAGGGAAGGTCAAAGAGGAAATTTTTTCTACTACCTACTTCTAAAGAATGTTCCTGTTTGAAGACACTGTAGAGAATCATTACACTTCCTATTCAAAGTGTGCTGTGTGATAAGATGCCACCTCACAGCAGTCAAAATGACTAAGATTAACCGGTCAGGAAACAGATGTTGGTGAGAATGCAGAGAAAGGGGACCCCTCCTACACTGTTGGTGGGGATGCAAGCTGGTGCCACAGCCACTCTGGAAAACAGTGTGGAGGTTCCTGAACAAGTTAAAAATAGAGCTTCCCTATGACCCAGTAATTGCACTATTAGGTATTTACCCCAAAGATACAGATGTAGTGATCCGAAGGGTCAGATGCACCCCAATGTTCGTAGCAGCAATGTCCACAGTAGTCAAACTATGGAAAGAGTGCTAATATCCATTGACAGATGAATGGATAAAGATGTGGTTCATATATACAATGGAATATTACTCAGCCATCAGAAAGGATGAATACTTTCCATTTGCATCAACATGGATGGAACTGGAGGGAATTATGCTGAGTGAAAGTAGTCAATCAGAGAAAGACAATTATCATATGGTTTCACTCATGTGGAATATAAGAAACAACACAGAGGATCATAGCGGAAGGGAGGGAAACTGAATGGGAAGTTATAGAGAGAGAGACAAACCATGAGAGACTATTGACTATAGGAAACAAATTGAGAGGGCACCTGCATGACTCAGTGGGTTAAAGCCTCTGCCTTCGGCTCAGGTCATGATCCCAGGGTTCTGGGATTGAGCCCTGCATTGCGCTCTCTGCTCAGCAGGGAGCCTGCTTCCTCCTCTCTCTCTCTCTCTCTCTCTCTCTCTCTGCCTGCCTTCTGCCTACTTGTGATCTCTATCTGTCAAATAAATTTTAAAAATCTTAAAAAAAAAAAAAAAAGGAAACAAACAGGGTTGCTGGAGGGGAGGTGGGTGTGAGGGAATGGGGTAGTTGAGTGACGGGCATTAGGAGGGCATGTGATATGTTGAGCAACTGATAAATTATTGAGCTCTGCATCTGAAACTAATGATGTACTATATGTTGGCTGATTTTTTTTCCAAGTATATACTGTCACCTAGAAACTCACTTTTTTATTTTTATTTTTTAATTGTGCTGTGTAGACCAGCAGCAGCAGTATCACCTAGGACCCTGTTGGAAATGCAGAGTTCCAGACCTCCTTCCAGACCTACTGAATCAGAATCTGCATTTTAACGAGATCCCTTGTGATTTCTATACACAGCTAAGTGTGAGAAAAGCAGATTTGTTTCTAGAGTTGCCAGAATGTGCTCTGAGATAGTGTGGGATCCATAGGTTGTCCCAGGACTTGGGGAGAGTGTGTGAGCATCACAAGGAGAAACCTATTCTCCTCGATCCTGTTGAGGCTTCCAGGTAATATTTCACTGGAACAAAGGGTCCATGGCTTAAACTATTTTTTTTAATTAAAAAAGAAGAATTTGAAAAACAATATTCTAGATCATTCGATTTTCCAAATGGAAAACACATGACTTAGCGTAAGTGCTGTGCTGGGAAGTGACAGGTCCATGACGCTGTCTGAGCCTTATGATTCCAGCCTCTTCCCTCTCCCCCACCATTCACTGAAGGAAACAGCACAAAACATCAGAAATTTTGGAACAACTGCTTGTCAGGTGCCATCATGCACTACTGGTGTCTTCTAGCTGGGCTTTGCATTTCAAAATTCACCCCTTTCCTTTAATGCTCACACCTGATAATTTCCTTTCAAGGGCTCATCTAACCCACAAAAAACCCTCTCTGCTCTGCTCTCCAAGCTTGCAGAGAAATCTCTAGCTGTGGTTTTGTGTACACTGCTAACAGAGGGTACCCTGCAGGTTTGTTTGTGGATATTTCAGCTAATTATCTTGCCACAGACCACTGAGACAGATCTGGATGACTGTTCAATTAATAGTTCTGAAGGAGTAATTACGGAAAATACCTGTTTGCACAGCCCACCCCAGTGCCAACATATCTATGTGAACATATACTTCTGAATGTGATTAATCACATAAATAATTCTCAGAAATGAAATTAGGGATCACCCACGCATTACACTCAGCAGTGTTTTAAGGCATTACATCCTGAATCTCTGTAATGAATTAACATTACAGTCTGGTTTGAATTTTTCAATTTTCAGCATACATCCGGCTCTGTTAGCAAGTGACCCCATGGCCCCTATCAGTTTCTCTAACAATTTGAATTAACCATTCTAAAAAGAACACAGATTTGGACATATTTAAGCCTCGAGAAAGAAGTATAAATGCCAGGTTGAGAACCATCACACTCCGTGGCAGAGCCAGACATCATGCCCAAGTTTCTAGACATCCTTATCTTCTGGATGGATGCCTCATATTCTACCGCCAATGTTCAAGATTCTTCTATAAGAACTAAATCTTCACTGATTCCATTATGGTCATAGAACTGCTCCATTTTTTTTTTTTTTTCATTCATAATGAGATCTCTGAACTGGGGACTGATATAGAAAAGCAATTTCAGTTAGAACTAATTTGTATAGATTTCCTGTAAATCTAGAAATCCTTAAAGTTAGCAGAGGGAGACAAGAGGGACAATGATAGAAGAACTTGAAAAGTTTTTCAGATCATTATCATCCCCCCAGTGGTAAAGTCCATTATCTCACGCAAGCAGGTATAAGGATCCTACAATGTTAGTGGACAAACCCTCAGAAATTAATTTCCACATGAGGAAATAAAGTGATTTATTTTTTAAAAAACTTTATTTTTTCTCTGTTCCAAGATTCATTGTTTATGCATCACACCCAGTGCTCCATGCAGTTCGTGCCCTCCTTAATACCCACCACCAAGCTCACCCAACCACCCACCACTCTCCCCTCCAAAACCCTCAGTTTGTTTCTCAGAGTCCACAGTCCCTCATGGTTTGTCTCCCCTTCTGATTTCCCCCAAGTCCCTTCTCATTTCCTTCTCCCAATGTCTTCCATGTTATTCCTTATACTCCACAAGTAAGTGAAACCATATAACTGACTGTCTCTGCTTGACTTATTTCACTCAGCATAATCTTTTCCAGTCCCATCCATGTTGATATAAAAGTGGGGTATTCATCCTTTCTGATGGAGGCATAATACTACATTGTATATATGGACCGTATCTTCTTTAACTATTCTTCTGTTGAAGGGCATCTTGACTCTTTCCACAGTTTGGTGACCATGGACATTGCTGCTATGAACATTGGGGTACAGATGGCCCTTCTTTTCACTATATTTGTATCTTTGGGGTAAATACCCAGTAGTACAATTTCAGAGTGGGTAGCTCTATTTTTAATTTCCTAAGGTATCTCCACACTGTTTTCCTAAGTGGCTGCACCAACTTACATTCCCACCAACAGTGTGAGAGGGTTCCTCTTTCTCCACATCCTCTCAAACACTTGTTGTTTACTGTCCTGTTAACTTTGGCCATTCTTACTGGTGTAAGATGGTAACTCAATGTGGTTTTGATTTGAATTTCCCTGATGGCTAATGATGATGAACATTTATTCATGCATCTGTTAGCCATTTGCATGTCTTTTTTGGAGAAGTGTCTGTTCATATATTCTGCCCATTTTTTGACATGATTATCTGCTTTCAAGTGTTGAGGTTGAGGAGTTCTTTATAGATCTTGGATATCAGCCCTTTGTCCATAGTGCCATTGGCGAATATCTTCTCCCATTCCATGGGTAGCCTCTTTGTTTTGTTGACTGTTTCCTTTGCTGTACAGAAGCTTTTGATCTTGGTGAAGTCCCAAAAGTTCATTTTCGCTTTTGTTTCCTTTGCCTTTGGAGTCATGTCTTGAAAGAAGTTGCTATGGCCGATGTCAAAGAGGTTACTGCCTATGTTCTCCTCTAGAATTTTGATAGATTCCTGCCTCAAGTTGAGGTCTTTTATCCATTTCGAGTTCATCTTTGTGTATGATGTAAGAGAATGGTCAAGCTTCATTCTTCTATATATTGCTGTCCAATTTTCCCAGCACCATTTATTGGAGAGACTTTTTTCCACTGTATATTTTTTCCTGCTTTGTCAAAGATTATTTGGCCATAGAGTTGTGGGTCCATATCTGGGCTCTCTACTCTGTTCCACTGATCTATATGTCTGTTTTTCTGCCAGTACCATGCTGTCTTGGTGGTCACAGCTTTGCAGTAAAGCTTGAAATCAGGCAACATAATGCCCCCAATTTTGTTTTTCTTTTTCAACAATTCCTTAGCAATTCAGGGTCTCTTCTGGTTCCCTACAAATTTTAGAATTATTTGTTCCAGCTCTTTGAAAAATGCTAGTGGAATTTTGATTGGGATGGCTTTGAAATTATAGACTGCTCTAGGCAGTACAGACATTTTAACAATGTTTATTCTTCTGATCCATGAGCATGGAATGGTCTTCCATCTTTTTGTGTCTTCTTGTTTTTTTCATGGGTGTTCTGTAGTTCCTCAAGTACAGATCCTTTACCTCATTAGTTAGGTTTATTCCCAGGTATCTTATGGTTCTTGGTGCTATAGCAAATGGAATCAATTCTCTAATTTCCCTTTCTGTATTTTCATTGTTAGTTTATAAGAAAGCAACTGATTTCCGTACATTGATTTTGTACCCTGCCACATTACTTAATTGTTGTATGAGTTCTAGTAGTTTGGGGTTGGAGCCTTTTGGGTTTTCCATATAAAGTATCATGTCATCTGCGAAGAGAAAGAGGTTGACTTCTTCTTTGCCAATTTGAATACTTTTTATTTCTTTTTGTTTTCTGATGCTGTTGCTAGGACTTCTAGTACTATGTTGAACAACAGTGGTGAGAGTGGACATCTTTGTTGTGTTCCTGATCTCAAAGGGAAGACTGTCAGCTTTTTCCCATTGAGAGTGATATTTGCTGTGGGTTTTTCATAGATTTTAGGCAGTTGAGGAATGTTCCCTCTATCCCTATACTTTAAAGCATTTTAATCTGGAACAGATGCTGTATCTTGTCAAATGCTTTTTCTGGATCAATTGAGAGGACCATGTGGTTCTTCTCTCTTCTTTTATTGATTTGTTCTATCACATTGATTGATTTGTGAATGCTGAACCACCCCTACATCCCATGGATAAATCCCATCTGGTCATGGTGGATAATCTTTTTTTTTTTTTTTTAAGATTTTATTTATTTATTTGACAGACAGAGATCACAAGGAGGCAGAGAGACAGGCAGAGAGAGAGGAGGAAGCAGGCTCCCTGCTGAGCAGAGAGCCCGATGCGGGGCTCGATCCCAGGACCCTGGGATCATGACCTGAGCCGAAGGCAGAGGCTTTAACCCACTGAGCCACCCAGGCGCCCCATGGATAATCTTTTTAATGTACTGTTGGATCCTATTAGCTAGGATCTTGTTGAGAATCTTAGCATCCTAATTCATCAGGGATATTGGTCTGAAATTCTCCTTCTTGATGGGGTCTTTGCCTGGTTTGGGGATCAGGGTAATACTGGCTTCATAGAGTGAGTCTGGGAATTTATCTTCTGTTTCTATCTTTTGAAACAGCTTCAGGTGAATAGGTATTATTTCTTCTTTAAATGTTTGGTAGAATTCCCCAGGGAATCCATCAGGTCCTGGGCTCTTGTTTTGGGGGAGGTTTTTGATCACTGCTTCAATCTCGTTACTAGATATGGGTCTATTCAGGTTGTCAGTTTCTTCCTGATTCAGTTTTGGAAGTTTATAGGTTTCTAGGAATGCATCCATTTCATCTAGGTTGCTTAACTTATTGGCATATAACTGTTGATAATAATTTCTGATGATTACTTCCATTTCCTTGGTGTTAGGCATGCTCTCTCCCCTTTCATTCATAATTTTATTAATTTGGGTCTTCTCCCTTTTCTTTTGGATTAGTTTGGCCAGTGTTTAGCCATCTTATTGATTCTTTCAAAGAACCAGCTTCTAGTTTCATTGATGTATTCTGCTGTATCTCTAGTTTCTATCTCATTGATCTCTGCTCCAATCTTGATTATTTCCCTTCTTGTGCATGGGGTTGGCTTAATTTGGTGTTGATTTTCCAGTTCTTTAAGGTGTAAGGAGAGCCAGTGTATCCTAGATTTTTCAGCTTTTTTGAGGGAGGCTTGGATAGCTATATATTCCCCCTTAGGACCGTCATTGCCATATCCCATAGGTTTTGAACTGATCTGTTTATATTCTCATTGGTTTCTATGAATTGTTTAAGTTCTTCTTTGATTTCCTGGTTGATCTAAACATTCTTAAGCAAGGTGGTCTTTAGCTTTCAAGTGTTAGAATTCCTTCCAAACTTTTTCTTGTGATTCAGTTCCAGTTTCAAAGCATTGTGGTCTGAGACTACATAGGGAATAATCTCAACCTTTTGGTATCGGTTGAGCCCTGATTTGTGACCCAGTATGTTGTCTATTCTGGAGAAAGTTCCGTGTGTGCTCAAGAATGAATATTCGGCTGTTTTAGGGTGGAATATTTATCTATGAGGTCCATCTGGTCCAATGTGTCATTCAAAGCTCTTGTTTCTTTATTGATTTCCTTCTTGGATGATCTATTACTGAGAGTGGCATGTTAAGATCCTCTACTATTAATGTATTCATATCAATATGATTCTATCTTGATTAACAGTTGTCTTATGTAGTTGGCTACTCCCATATTGGGGGCATAAATATTTACAATTGTTAGATCTTCTTGGTAGATAGACCCTTTAAGAATGATGTAGTGTCCTTCTTTATCTCTGACTACAGTCTTTAGTTTAAAATCTAATTTATCTGATATGAGAATCACTGCCCCAGCTTTCTTTTGAGGCCCATCAGCATGAAAGATGCTTCTCCATCCCTTCACTTTCAGTCTGGATATATCCTTAAGTTCAAAATGAGTCTTTTGTAGACAACATATGGATGGGTCCTGTCATTTTATCCAGTCTGCAACCCTGTGCTGTTTTATGAGAGCATTTAGGCTTGAAAGTGATTATTGAAAGATACATTTTTATCGACATTATGTTGCCTGTGAAGTCCTTGTTTCTATAGATTGTCTCTGTAAATTTCTGTTCTATGACACTCTTGGGCTCTTTCTTCTTTTATAGAACTCCCCCCCTTAATATTTCTTGTAGTCCCAGCTTGATGGTCACATACTCTTTTAA
This sequence comes from Mustela lutreola, assembly GCF_030435805.1. Lineage (NCBI taxonomy): Eukaryota > Metazoa > Chordata > Mammalia > Carnivora > Mustelidae > Mustela > Mustela lutreola. Next base: position 20,749,713 of record NC_081297.1, on the reverse strand, counting down.
ACCTTGCTGGTCTTAGAAGCTCTTTATCTCTCCATCCATTTTGAATGTCAGCCTTGCTGGATAAAGTATTCTTGGCTGCATGTTCTTTTCATTTAGTGCCCCGAATATGTCTTGCCAGCCTTCTGTGGACAGGTCTGATGTTATTCTGGTATACTTAAGGAATCTCTTCTCCCGAGCTGCCCTCAAAGACTCTTGTCTAAAATTAGGATCCATGGGTGCCTGGGTGGCTCAGTCGTTAAGCGACTGCCTTCAGCTCAGGTCAAGATCCCAGGGTCCTAGGATCGAGCCCCACATTGGGCTCCCTGCTTGGCGGGAAGCCTGCTTCTCTCTCTCCCATCCGCCCTGCTTGTGTTCCCTCTTTCCCTGTCAAATAAAATCTTTAAAAAAATAAAATAAGGATCCATGAGTTTCACAATTAAGTGTCTTGATGTCTTTTTAGATTCTTTGATTTTGGTGGGTGTTCTTTCTGCCTCTAGGACACGAACACTTGTTCTAGTCTCCAGATTGGGAAAATTTTCATTCACAATTTATTCAACTATATCTTCTAGTCTTCTCTCTTTCTCCACCCCCTCAGGGATCCCAATAGTTCTGACGTTGAAATGTTACATGGCGTCATTTATTTCCTTATTTCTGTTTTCGTGACTTCTAAGCTGTTTGTTCCAGGCCTCCTCCTCCTCCTCCTGATCCCTTTTCTCTATCAGTTTCTCCTCTAAATCACTAATTCTATCTTCTGCCTCAGTTACCCTAGCTGTTACTTAGATTAGATTGGATCTCATCGATAGCATTTTTAGCTTCTACCAGGTCGCCTCTCCCTTCTGCCTTTAGAGATTCTGTGTTGTCACTAATGGTTTTCTCCAACCTAGCCATTGCCTGAATAATTGTTACCCTGAGTTCCCTTCCAACATACTGTTTATGTCCATATCCAATAGTTCTGATGAAGAGGACACAGTCTCTGAATTTTTCCTCTGTTGGGTGTTCCTCCTCCTAGTCATTTTGGTGAGAAGTGGTTGAGGGGATGTATAGCTGAATATATATATCAACCACGATCCAGGCAAGGTGCACCCTGGAATACTTCAGAGCAATCAGAAGTCACCACCAAAAAGAAAAAAAAAGAAAAAAGAAAAAAAAAAAAGAGAGAGAGAGAAAAAGAAAACTCAGCCAGATTGAGCTCCAAAAGTAAGATTTATATGGTATATAAACAAAAATGGACAAAGAGACTGACAGAAGTAAATGACAAGGAAAAAAAAAAAAAGAACCCAGCCAAAATGAACCCCAAGAATAGATTTATATAATACCAGAACAAAACATACACAGAAACACTGACAGAAGGAAAAGATGGGAAGGTGGTTATAAATCCTCGGTGTGGGCAAGGTAGGATATTTTGGTTCTTCCTGGGTATATCTGGGTATCTTTGTTAAAGGATTCAACTTTTCAGATAAAGGGAGATTAAAACTGGTTTTTATATAAGGGTAGTATTGATTAGGGAAAAAGGATTACCTTGAAGCTTGTATCTACATGTATATTAAAAAGAAAAAAGAAAAACAGGTATATGTATGCAAAAAGTTCAAGTTAAAAGTTTATTATGGAATGAATATGTTGTGTTAAACCTCTAGTTGTAATGGTAAGTAGGTTAAAAAAATTATAACAAGAATCATGAGAACAAATTTAAAAAAAATAGTTGTATCTATGAAATATATAGGTTTTAGGACAATATTGTGAGTTTAATGTATTTTTTCCCCCTGATCTTGGGGTTGTACAGTTTTATGGGGACCTTGTGGTGGTTGTCCTCTCGTTTTTTTGGCTAGCTTTCTGGGAGAGGTGCCTGCTTCATGTTTTTCAGTCAGTCTTGCTTGGGTTGAGTCCTCCTACTCCCTATGAAGGGGCTGGGCTCTGTTGAAAGCAGTTTTTCAGGCTTTTGCTCTCTAGAGGTTCTGTTCTTTGGCGGTATTTTGCGGCTTTTTGGAGGTTTAGTGGAAAGCAAACTGTGCCCAGACCTCTGTCTCAGAGGGAAGCCTCAGTCTGCTCCCCTCTGGGTGGTCCCAAACACACAGACTCCCACTCTGCAAACTCTGCTGAGCCATCCATCTTCCACAGGCAGTGCACGGCCCTAGCGACAGTCTCAGGGGTCGCCCAAAGCACCCACTTGTCTCTGCACCCCCGCCCCTAAAACCACAAGCGATATTGGTCCAAGGAGCCCACTTCTGGTGGCTACCTTTGCTGGGACTGCTGTCTGGGGTCCAGGCCCACTCAGGGTGTGCTCAGACCCCACTATCAAGCAGGTCTTGGAAGGCCACCACCAAGGGATCCCGACAGAGATCGTGAAGGGTTCCCTCTTGTGTGGGCTGGGAGTGTCCCTTCCCTGGGTGGGTCCTAGAGACCTCCAGCTATGCACACACCAGGCTATCTCAGGCACAGGCGGGGAGTACACTCTGAACAGTGCACGCAGAGCACAAAAGGTTCTAGAGAGCATCGAGTGGCGCCCACACCAGACTCTCCCACACACAGGCAGGAATGCGTCCAGCTGAGCGGTGACTCTGTGCCCAGCGCAAAGCTGGGGGCTCAAGGACCAGGAACTGAAGGCTCCACCACACTCTCTCTGGCATGTGTGTTCACCGGCAGTCCGTGGGCATAGGCCCGTACCTGTGACCAGGTGCCCCTTAAGATCTTTTGCTCTTTTTGAATGATTTTTTTTTTTTTTTTATTCAGACTCCAAGTTAATGCTGCTCGCCAACCACAGGGCACTTTCATATTGGGGTATTACTTTCCAGTGGCTCCCTTCCCCTTCTGTTTATCTTCTGATATCAGTCTGAGCATCTCCACTCTGCTTTACCTCTCCACTGGCATCTTCTAACCCCCATAGAGATCCAGAAGTGTATAATCCTACATCTCAGGCTGGTTTCATGGGTGTTCAGAGTGTTCTGGTAGATATGTAGCTCACTTTAGGGGACCGGTTGAAACAGGTTTTCCTATTTCCCTGCCATCTTGCCCCTCCTCCTCCAAAGTGATTTATTTAAGATCATTAGTTGATTTGTGATATGTGAAAGCATTTTAGAAAAGAAGCATAATTTGGGTAAAGTTATTACTCTTTCTTCGGCATTTTTAGGGCTAAGATTGAGGTATCAAGGAATTGTTAAAGAGGATAAAATCACATCAAATTCTTAAGAACCCAGGGCATGGTATTTGCTAGATTTTTAAATAAATTTTAAGGTATTATTATGGGGGGAGTAATGCCCTTTTAATGTAGTCAAAATCTAAAGAGGTAATTTTTTTTTTTTTTACTTTTGCACAAATAACATAGTGTTGAATTAACTGTGTAGTGAGATTATGCCTATTCTACTTCACTTGTCTTTAGAATCTTTGACACCTATATTAATTCTTCAATGCATTTTCTCACCTTTGCAATCTACATTGAAAATCCCTTTCTCCAGAAATGGTTTTATCTTCCATGTGGAAACCACGTTCTATACCTTTTTTTGGTCATGTGTCTTTCAACACAACATCTGGTACCATACTAGAAATTTCAAGTGTTTAGTAAATAATTTGTGTGTCCTCTTTTGGCCCACTAATTCCACCTCTGAGAGTTTATAAAAGGAGCTGACTGGAGATATTCCCATCAAGTTATCAGCAAAGGTATTCATTGTAGAGTTATTTATATTGTCAAAAAATTGGGAAAAAAAACCTCTGAATCTATATAAATCACGATTTAATTATGAAGACATTTAAAAAAAAATATTTAAAATAATTTTGTACAGAGATAGTTCATAAATTTTTTCACTGTGTCCTTAAGTGCAAAAAAAAAAAAAAAGAATTTATAAAGCAGTATATACAGTGATTTAATGTTCCTAGAAATGTATATGAGTGATGTCCACTGATAGCTGAACCAAAGTATGTGTAAATGACGAGGTCTCTAGTCATTTTAAATCTTGGGGTATTTTTTTTTTTCCTACAATAAGTAGTAATAAATCAAGAGATATTTTCCTTAAGGATATGCAGTTAATTCAGAAAATAAATTTGTATCTTGTTAGAAAGCTTCACTACCCAACATTTTTGTACTTTCTATTTTGAGTACCTCTGCTATGAGCTCACAAAATCCATGATAAACATTACCAGTAATCCGCCAATCTTTCATCTAAGACAGAAAATTATTAGTTAGTAATTCTGACTTACTAACAGATAACTGAAGTTGCTAGTTGTATTTTTAAGACTGAAATAAAATTAGAACCATGTTCACAAATTTCAAGAGTCGTACACAAACCACAGAATTTTAAGAACCAATTTTTATAGTAAGGAGAATTAACTTTGGAAGTAAGTAGATCTCATTTTAAATCTTGGCTCTGCCACTTGTTAGCTTTATGGGTTTGTGCAAAATGTAAATGATTGGCTTGTGCATTTTAATGGGATTATATATGTAAAGCGCCTGGTATAAAACATGAAATACAGCTAAGAGCTTAATAAAATACAACTTTCACATGTAGCAGCAACAGCAATATTCTCATCAATTATGCTCCTTTTTATTTGAAACAAATGCTTTAATTGGATAAATTTGACCTGTAACCCTGTATAAATTTAAGTTATACACACATTACTTTGATACATTGATATAATAAGGTTGCAACATTATCACTTTATATACTTATTGTACAATAGTACTGTCTATATTCAATATACTGTACATTAGATCTCTGTGGCTCAATACTCATTTTGTGTCTGTATCCTGAAACACCATTCATTTTATCCCTCCAGCCCCCATCTCCTGTTAACCACCATTTTTTTAAAAAACATGTTTGACCTTTTAGATTGTACATATAAGTGCTATCATATAGTACTTGTCTTTCTCTGACTTATCTCGCTTAGTATAATATGCTCAAGGTCCGGCCATATTGTTGCAAATGGCAGAATATCCTCCTTTTTCATGGCTGAGTAACTTTCCATTGTACAGCTCTTTTATTTCTTTCGACAGAAATAATCCATTGATTGGCATTTGGGTTGTTTCCACATCTTAGCTATTGTGAAGAATGCTGTGTCTAATGCTGCGATAAACACGGGGCAGGGGGTGCAAAGATCTCAGCAAATTCGTTTTCATTTCCCTTGGGCATATGCCCAGAATTAGAACTGCTGGATCATATGGCAGATCTGTTTTTAACTTTGTGACGAGCCTCCACATGTTTCCCATAGTCGCTGGACTAATCTACATTCCCACCAACAGTGAATGAGGCTTCCCTTTTCACCATATCCTCGGCAGCACCTGTTGTCCCTTACAATGATAATCTGTGCACCTTTTTAAGTCCCTGACAGCACCATGTCTTTATGTGCTGCGTTGTCAGTTAGGGCTACTTCCCAGGGCCATACTTGCCAGCTGGACGGCAGGCAAGGTGGAGATTCAGTGCAAAGATTTGGTGGTGCTACTTGACTCAGAGAAGGACTAGGGCAGCTCTGCCTTCAAAAGTCCAAATGAGAAGTAACTGAAACCGAAGTGGAAGTTCCAAATAGTGAGCACAGTGGCAGTCCGGCCTTTTTCCACTGACAGGAACGATCATGCGTTATAGTGTCCTGCTCCCTAAACATGGTCAGTGTATTTCCATCCATGATGAGCTTTAGTTCCACCAAAGACACACTATTTGCTATTTAGCCCTCTCTTTGTTTTAACTTCATTTCCTGGAAAATAAGGATAATTCAGTTTCTCACATACACCATGGGACTTAACTAATGAATATAAAGCATTCTGACCACATCATATTATATAGGCATAAATAATATTATTAATAGGCAGAATGTAATTGACTCAGTAGATATTTTCCCAGAAAGCAGAGCTCATACTCATTCCTACCTGATGTGAAAACTCTTCTACGCCCATTAATCATTGCCTGTGGAATGGAATTAGCAAATCTAGAAAGCTGCCGAACACCAGGATCTCTACACTGATATTTAACATTTTGCCCATTAAAATTCTTTCGACAGAAATAAACTTCAGATAGAAAGAAACGTCCTTCAGCACTCATTGTCTCATCTACTCCAGAACTGCAGAGACTCTGATCAATGAAACAATAGTTTCTAGTGTCCCTGGAGCCATGAAATGCGTTTTTGTGTCTCTTGCTGCTGTAACTTAGTAATTCATATCAGCACTTGTATTTATAAATCACAGAAGGTTTGTCTGATGGCCAGAGTGCTGGGGAGAAGGGCGCACCTTTTGTCAGAATCAATAACCTATATTTTAGGACCCAATATCTCCTTGTGCCATTATTTAGTTCCTAGGCTGGAGATTGCCTCTGCCCTCTGATGTTCAGTTCAGTTTTCAGGCCATGATATCTGTTCATTTTCAAGTGCAAAAAAGTCCTCTATGGTAAGCCTCAGCTTAATAAATAATTTCTTAAGATAGTAAATGATTTTCTTTCAGTGTGTTTACTAAAAGGTATAGCACCTGATTTGAGACAGACTTCTAAGAACTGTACAGAATTGTATGGCCTTTTGCTTTTGAGCTAATTAATAAATAAAATGAGGTGATTGATTTTCTAGAGAAGAGGAAATGTCAGTGTCTATATATTCAGAAGACTTATTTTTTACTAAATTCATTTTTTCCAAGTTAGACACTTACAGAATCTCTTAGACAAAAGTATTTTGCAAAAGGCACAAACTGTGACTTTGAGAAGCTCTCGCTCCTATGGGGCAGCTCCAGCAAACAGACAGTCGCCAGAGAGGGGCTAATAAGACCATAATGAAGATGCAAATGTGGAGCTTTGAGCATGGGTAATTCCACCTGTGGTAGCAATGTGGGATAATGTATTACTAAATTTAATTCGGAAGTTAATCTAAAATATTTGGGAAATACCATGAGACCTGGGTAGCTCAGTGGGTTGGGCAATGGACTCTTGGTTTTGGCTCAGGTCATGATCTCAAGGTCATGGGATCCAGCCCCATATCGGGCTCCTCCCTTCGCACAGAGTCTGCTGGAGAATTCCCTTTCCCTCTCCCTGTGCCTTGCCACCCACCCCCCGCCACCACCACTCATACTGACTCTCTCTTCCAAACAAGTAGATGAAGGCAGATATGTTCTTTAATTATATGACCGTCACCCTGGCAGTCATTATTTTTGCATTTTCTGTTTCAGAGACGCCCAAGCAGATGGCCTGCGATGAAGTTTCGAAGAGGTTCGGGTCATCCTGCCTATGCTGAAGTTGAACCAGTTGGAGAGAAAGAAGGTTTCATTGTCTCAGAGCAGTGCTAAAATTTCTAGGACAGAACAGCACCAGTGCTGGCTTACAGGTGTTAAGACTAAAAATTTGCCTATATCTTTAAGATGTGCACACACACCACACACACACACACACACACACACACACACACACACACAGGAGCCCTAAGCTGCTATAGCCTAAAGGAGATGAGATTTCTGGACAAGCCCAGCCCTGGAAAGGTAAAAGAAAAACTAAAACCTATACAAGGTACCACTGACCATTGAACACAGAATTCCCTAGTGGGATGACATTTTATAGTTCACTCAGAACATCTCCTGTGGACTTACCAGAAGTACAAGATGACAGTGCTGTTGGCTTAGGTGCAGGGTTGCAAAGGGATAGAGAAAAAGACAATAATAATAAAGCTTTAGTTCATGAGGGATCTCTACCTTTGGTTCAAATATTCTTCTCTGATGTCTCAAAGATAACTGTGTTCCAAAGCCTGAACCCTTCCTCTCAAAAGAGCAATGATGAATGTTTCAAGATTGCTAAGAGAAACAGCTTGTGCAGGAGCAAAAAACAAACCTAAAATAAGAGGTTTTTCTATCTTTCCACCAGACATGTGGCAAAAGGATTTTGTTTTTCTGGTCTAGATCCACTTGTTCGGACAAGTTCATTATTTTGCAGAATGAATCTTTTATCTGTGCCTACCTCTCCCTTGTTAATGAGTGTCCTTTCTATGCGCTGCCCTTTCTGTGGCTGCCAAGCCCTTGGCTAAGGGTTAGGAGAGAGGGAGTGGCACAGGAGATTTTCGGTTCTCCTGCCTTGGAATAAAACACTTCATTTGGTTTTTAAGATACATTGCCTACGTTTTCCCAACTATCAAATCCTATGAAGCCACAGTTGCTCTTGGCTGAAGGAAACAATACCAAGAGTCCCTTCATCATTTTGGAAGCAAAAACATTAAGGGATTCTAAACATATTGGCGGGGGGGAGGGGGTTGGGTTTTTGGTTTTTTTCCTCCTTACTTTGTGCTGTTTCAGGACTTCAGACCCATGCCATTGTTGATTCCTGTCTACGAAGCCATTCAAGTCGGCATATCCCTGGTGATAAAAAAGAATGAAAGAACCCTGCTGAATCATACAGTAATTTTCTTTAAAGCACATAGTAGTTACATAAATATATATATAAATATATTTTTGTTTATAACTAACACAAGGCAGGCTCTTGTGACTCAGAGTGCGTTTGTCATCAAGACAAAAACAAACGCGAAACGCGTTACTGCATACTTCCATAGAGTTGTAAAATAATCCTTAATATTAGAATATTTTTATGTCACTTAGCAAAAGTGGTTCAATTAGTCGCAGTGCCGATCGTTCTCCTGCCTAGTTGAGCCGCTTTTTCATTCCTATAAAACCCTTCCCTCCCTGGCTAAATAATGCAGGTGCAAAATGCTCTTTAGATGGAGTTGACATTTTGCCCCGATGATCATAATCCAGATTTCAAAACTTCTCCACGAATGAGGAAAGCAAAGGCATTGCTTGAGGAGGAAAGTGGTTAATATGTACACTGAGCTCCCAGCGTTTAAATTCAGGTCCTGTGTGTACAATTCCGCAACATCTCGACCCACGAAACTGACATCCTGTGCCAAGACTCTGTAGATTCTTCTAGGGGACGGTGTCCAACATTTGCAGATTCAGGTATCAAGCAGCAGAGATGTCTCATAAGCAACTCTTTACTAACAGCTCAGCATCTGTATACAGTGTTCGCACAGCACACCATCGGTCTACGAACAGTATCCGATTTTATCTTCACAGTCGTCTGACATAAACTAGTGCCGTCTTCCATCACGTATATTTTGCTTTACATTTTTAAATACCTGATGAGGTTAGTAATTTTTTCCTAACCTACTTAGTTAATAATATCAAAAAAGGACAAAAAAAAAAAAAGAAAAAAACCTGACAAGGCGATTGAAGGATGTGATGACAATCTCTCTGCTGTATCTGCATCCAGTTTGTATGAAGTATCCCAACTTATTTCTTGTGGAGTAGGTTTGGTCAGATTAGCAATAACCAAATGACTTGCCAATGTAACTGGTGCAACTGGTATTCTACAAAGACATAAAGAACACATAGACGATTCCTTTTAGGATAAGATGACGCTTCTTCCACTAGCTCTTGTGATAGGTGTGGCTTCCAATAGCAGTAGATTGACAGCTATATAAATCTTATGTATATATCCAACTCCTTACACAATTCTTTGAAGTTGTAATGTTGTCTTTCTTTCTTCAGAGCTCATCTTCCATTTTCTATTAAAAGAATTGGCAATTCTGGAAATGAATAAACAAGAAAGACATAAAATTGAATTGTTCAGTGAACTAAAAGCACCTAGAAATGGGGAAAACTTTTTGGAAGTGTGAGAACCCTTCCTAATGAAAGTAGGAGTCAAAGGTGGTAAAAAGTTTCTGCTGTCTATGAATCTTTTAGTGGTAAGGGGAAAGGCTGGCTAATCCCTTTTTTTTTTTTCATGAAATTTTTATTCTATTTTATATTTCTCATTTGTTCCTGGTGGCCATTTACTGCAAAGGAGGAGCAAATGTACATCTTGTTTCTAGAAATTCGGAATGGACATTGATGCTTTGGACTTTACATACATTACATATTAGAAAGGGTACATCTGTTCATTACTTAAATACTATGAACATAGTAGAGAATAACAGTTTTAAAAATTAAGAATAGCAAAGGAACACATACAGACTTCTGAAAAAATCTGATACACAGTGCTACAGAGGAAATAACATTTGGTATAAAGGTCAAGAAAAATGTCTTAAGCCAACCAGATAGCACTGACCACAATGTTGGTTTGGTTTTAAAGTGTTTAGACTTTAAGATAGACTAACAAACAGAAAACTAAAAATAAATAATAAAGTACAGTTTACCTCCATTATTATTTTAGTTTGAGATACCTAGAGCATTTACTGATCTCTCTCACATGGAGCTTCTAGAGTTGTGCCATCCAGTATCCTTTCCACAAGCCAAATTTGGCTCTTTAAATTAAAATTAATTAAAATTAAATTTTTTAAAAAGCCACTGAGTTCTTCAATCACTAGTCACATTTCAAATGCTCAATAACCACATGTGGCTTGTTGGCTTCCATATTGGACAACACAGCACATTCCCGTCATTGCAGAAAATTCTGTTATACAGGGCTGTAGAGTAGAGGTCTTTCAATTCCCTGTCCTTGAACAAAAGGGAGAAGGAAGAAAAAGAAGATTTGGTAGTTCTTGGGTATATCCAAGAGTTTTTGATCTCAAAGAGGCAACATGCTCTAATGAAAAGAATATCAGCTGACACAGCTTTGACTCTCCACTACGTTATCTTGGGAAAATCACTTTAACTTCCATGACTCTCAATTTACAATTTTGGAAAATAAAAATATTTTTGCTCTGTCTTCTTTGCAAGGTTATTATTATGCAGATTAACTAAATGTACAGATGTATAGGCTTTTAAAACCTTCCATCACTGTAACCCATATAAAGCCCAGCCTTGGTCCACTCTCAGCACAAATTTGCATTCAGAGGAAGAAAAGTCCATCAATCCTAAAAGCATTCAAAGACAAATCAATAAAAAATTTTCTTGAGAAAATGCCAAAGGAGAAATTGCTCGATTTTCCCCCATCTTAATATTTTCTCTTAATATTTCCCCTCTGTCATGTCTCTCCCAACTTTGACTCCACCACCATGACAGAGTCCCTATGTTTATGCTACTTCTAGTTCAATTCCTTATTGTGTAGAGTCACTTAGACTCTCTAGTTTCTTGTAATTTCCCAGTTAACTCTTCACAGCAAAGGCAAGCCCAGGGGCTGACCAGGAGGCTTCTCTTTAGAAGGAAATACCTCTAACATAAATAACTTCAAATATTTATCTCTGCAACACAAATATAAAGGCCCACTATACTAAGATATAAAAATACAAAAATACATGGAACTCAATTTCTAAACTATAAAAGTTTACAAATGCAAATGAAAGGATTACTATTCTTTTAGACTATACTAATATGCAGATAATACATAATGTAATTAGTATAATTTATTAGTTTCTGCGGCCAAAAGTTCTTACATTATTACCTTTCCTGCAGGAGTGTAAACGTGGTTATGTCCTCAAGTGTCTGTTGCCCATTTGAGAAAACGTTTGCCAGAATCCAGACCTTGATTCAAGAAACTTTCCTTCCATGATAAGAAATTAATATTTAAATAAGACTAAATGAGAAATAGATCCTATCATTATGGTTATTCCTCCTGTGAAATGTTATTTTGCTTGGTATTTCTTCGGGCATTTTTCAGATATTTTATTACAGTAAGCTTTACTAATTCCCAAAGATTACTCTAGCTCTTACTTTTCCAACCCGCCCCATATTTTGGTATCAACATTCATATGCCAGAATCACGGCGAGTCATCTAATCCAAGCTCTTCATGTTACAGATCAGAAAACTGACTCCCAGAAAGATATGGTTATTTTTCCAGCGTCAGAATTGGGTCTTGAACTTAAAACTTCCTTCTGGTAATTTCTGTTACCATTTTTCTTGCCTATACCCCTTCATCACTTAAGACCAACCAAGTAGCTTAGAAGACACAGTCTTAATAAGGCTAACTTTATCTGTAGTATTGACTCTTCTTAATATAGAATAATATAGAACTTTGGACCAATCTTCCTCTGTCATGTTCATAAGAATAGTACCATTTTTTTTTATATAAGTTTTATCTCAACTTTTTTTTTCCTAAATTTTTTTTTAAAGAGTTTATTTATTTATTTGACAGACAGAGATCACAAGTAGGCAGAGAGACAGGCAGAGAGAGAGAGGAGGAAGCAGGCTCTCCGCGGAGCAGACAGCCCAATGCGGGGCTTGATCCCAGGACCCTGGGATCATGACCTGAGCCGAAGGCAGAGGCTTTAACCCACTGAGCCACCCAGGCGCCCCTCTTTTTTTTTTTTTTTTAAGATTTCATTTATTTATTTGACAGAGAGAGATCACAAGCAGACGGAAAGGCAGGCAGAGAGAGAGGGGGAAGCAGGCTCCTTGCTGAGCAGAGAGCCCGATGCAGGACTCGATCCCAGGACCCTGAGATCATGACCTGAGCCGAAGGCAGCAGCTTAACCCACTGAACCACCCAGGCACCCCAGAATAGTAACATCTTTATGACAAACAGTGATTTCAAGTTCTAGCCATTACAGTGTCTTTATTTGGTTTTGCATGCCCTTCTCACACCTACCTGTGGTCATCTGTCAGCAACACTATTTTTTGTCATTTAAGATCATTATACATTTGTTTCAATTCTTCCCAAATTCATCTGAAAACTAAGAATCTTCATAGTATATTTTCTTACAACATATATAATCCCAATTTTTGTTTTTTAAACCATTTGAACTTTTTTGCCATAGGAAGGTTTTTTGAGCAAATAGTATGAGGTCTGTGGCATTACCTATTCATATTATGTTGTGTTTATAAAGCACTTTACCTTTTGTGGAGCACTTTGATTCATCCCTTTATTTGTTCACTCATTCAGCCACTCAGTTTACTTAAATATTTATTGAGCACCTGCTGGAACCAAGTTCTCATGCTGGACCTATGGTGTATAGTGATAAATACAAACAGTGAGAGATCAGGCACATTGAATGATAATTGTAACATGATGGAATCCTCAAGCACAACTTCGCAAGTAGGGTCAGATCAATATTACTCTATCCAACTTCCAATTCCAATTGTCTATTATCCTTATATAGGGAACTATCAGGTATTTGCCTGAAGAATGTTTCAGAAATATGACATATTGTTGGGTACCAGTTCTGTTTGCTCTATTTTTAAATGGTTTGTAAGTTTCATTCATGAGAACAAAAAGTGACTCATCCAAAGTTGTCCCCGACCCAGGAGGACTTCCCAGGTCACTTGAACTTTTTCTGACTAGATGTGACCATTCGCTTTCTTGTGCCAGTATTCTCTGAATGTTCAACATCATAGTTTTCAGGTATTCCAAAAACACCAATATATCAAAGAAGCATTTGCACTTTAAGTGTGTGTGATCATCATGTCGCTAATTAGACTGCCTCAGCCATTCTCAACCTCAGCACTGTTGACATTTTGGGTCCCCTAATTCTTTGTGGGGTGGGAGGGTAGGGTGGAAATAGCCCCATGTGTTATAGGGCACATATGAGAGCTTCTAGGCATCTTCTGTTGGTTTTATGCCAGTAACGCGCGCACGCTCTCTCTCTCTCTCATTCTCTCTCTCTCTCTCTCTCTCACACACACACACACACACACACACGGACAACTAAAGAGGTCTCCAGATATTTCCAAATGTCCCCAGATTGGGATTGGGAAAACTGCTGAATTATCTAATAAGCAAAATATATCAGGAGAAAAAAAAAAAGAAATGTTTCTCTTTCACTTGTCACTTAAACTTTAGGGTAGTTCGTTTTTTGTTTTTTATTTATAGTAAGACTTGGAATCATAAACTGTTTGAATTAGAAAGGACGTAAAAGTCACTACTTCAGTTACAAGCCAACATCATCCTTATCTATTTCCCCATCTCTCAGGTTAACAAATTTATTGAGAGAAAATCAGAAGATTGGTTATCTCTGGAAACTTGGAAATTGGTTTTTTTCATAGCAAGAGATAAGGCTGTTGGGTAATTATGTTTTGCTGCTATAATAGTAGGTGCTGTGATGTTAGCTTCAGTGTGGGGACTCGGGGTCATACAACTTCAGTATCACAGGCTCTGTTTTGAGGAGTTTCCTATCTGTCATATCACACAGCTCCAAATCTTGGTCCTTCATCTTTGCCTTCAACATGCACATAGAAGTTGAAGTTTGGTACATTGAATTTTAAGTATATCTGGAATGAGCTTTCTATGTCTGATATTCTGTTATTTCTATTTCTATACCTGTTTTTTTTTTTATGGTCCCTCTAGAATAAAAAATTACCATCTTGAGCTATTGAAAATTGGAAATTTCCAAGTGGTGATATTGAAATCTGTCAAGCCCAAGTTCCTAATGATTTGATGTGCCTTATGTCAGTTCTCCTGTGAGATCAGTGATTTTCTGGGGTTAACTGTGCATCAAGTGAGTCACACTTGTTTCTATACTGCACCAGTTGGAAAGCTTGGTGGAGTTTTACAAAGAGAGCCACTCAAGAATATATTCCTAGAAATAACAGCAAACCCTTAATTAAGGGCCTCCCCTTAATCCCTTTGCTAACCAGACTTTGGGAGCATCATAACCATTTACTACAAGTTGCTACTATGCCGACACAATGGAAAGCCTTGATTACAAAGCCTAAAGAATATTGAGGAGCTCACACAGAAAGCACTGTTGAAAGACAATCCTAGAAACCAGAAAGTTTCAGCCGAGGAGACCCTCAGTGTGTCTTCTCTACCATGGTCCTATCAGACAGTTTGATGTCACGTAACATTTTGATTAAGCTGATCTAATTTCGGCGGAAATTGGAATGCATCTGCCTGCTTGTAACCGGACATAACTTTTAAACCATCCAACTGCCACTGCTCTCCTAGTGATGATTCCAAAGAAGATGGTAATTTTTGTAAGATAGTAATTATTAAAGTAAAATCGCATTATTTCTTGAATCACTTCTCCCCGACACGTTTATGAAGTACATCATCTTTGACTTCTCAGTAGTGCATTTATTATGAATGACTGAATTATGTCTAGAGAAATAAATACTCAAAACTCGTTATTATAAGTGAATTTCCAGATCACTGTTGACACTAAATAAAAGATTCTGTGATTTTAAATCCAGAATATAAGACTGGGGATGGGGAATAATATAAATCATATACTGGTCCTCATCTTTTTCTAATTTCTAAAATTTACTAACATTTGAGGATTATGAAAAAAAAATCTAATGGAATAAAGCAAAAATTTTTAAACTGGCAAATAGTGATATATTTGTTTTGATTCTGGTTGAAAATCTCAGTGATTTCTCTCATTCCCAATGATATGTTATTTTTTAAAAAAGAGAGTCTCTCTCTTCCCTAGCATTACAAAAACAATATTTTCATGACCAAAATATCACTTACTGATGATGCAGCTATAAACCTTTGTGCCTGTTGCATAGATACGTAGCATGAAACCTATTTTAGAAGTTTGCTATGTAGGGAGAGGTATAAACATAGGAATGGGTGGGTGAATATGAGCCACAAGAAAATTAAAGATTGACGTATGCTATCGAGCAAAAGTTTCACCTTCTTCAGAGCAATGTACAGATCAATAGTAGACAAAGATCAGCTCATAATTAGGTCATTCAGACATTCAGACACTGGAGCACAGATCTTGCCCATTAGCCTAGAACACAGGTCATATACAGAAAGTCAAGGATGTCTCCAATTAATCTGAAACTCAACCATCATCCACCTGTACTTCTTCTATGGCACAATCCTAAAATCATGAAGGCCCCTGCTCTCGGAAACTGGGTTACTTACAGTCAATTAAGGGCCAAAAAGAGGCATTTCCATTTAGTTCCATCTGACTTACAAGTCATGTTCTTTGGTTCCCTTGTGCCAGAGACCATGAGATAGCCAACCACACAGAGGCAATAAAATGCACTAAAAAGAAAATAAATTTTCCTGAGGAAAGGAGAAGAAAGGATACTTTCACCTGTGGACCCAGAGCTGAATCTCTGTGACGTTTGACCATCTCGGGACCTTCTTGTACTATCAACTAGACACATAGTCAAGTCCAAGCAACCATTTTTAAGGCGGTTTGAACAAAAACACGCTCAGACTGTCATATTTATAGCGGAGAAATAAAAACCCAAATTCAGTGTCCTCCACGAGACTACTCTGAAAATACCCTCAAAGTGAAGTCAGAGCTTTCCTTGCTGAGACCTGTTAAAATCATTTTAGGGCAATGAAATAAGGTTCTTTAGACACAGACATTTTGTGTACATTGTAGCTCACTCTCAGAGCCCTAGCTGAGAAGGGGAAAGTCTTTTCATAGGCTGGTCAAAACAAATCTCTCATTGGCCTCATTTGAGACATTTGGACAGTGCCTGGGAAGTACATTATTTTCAGGGGGAAAAAAAGAGACAGCCTTTTTTGCATGCCAGCTGGGATCATGGGAACTTCCAATGCCAGGAATTTACTACTGTTTCTGGTAATTCTGCTTGTAGTCATCTGCAATGTTGAAGTGTGAAAAGAGAAGAAGCTAGGCACCCTGGGGGCTGTCTGTGTTTTATGCCAGTTGCACCAGTGCAGGGAATATTTTTAAATGCATTTTGAAGTGGGTAGAATTGTACCCTTTGTCAGAATCACAAGGCTCACTGTTGTGCTCCTGAAAGAGAACACTGGGGGGAAATCTGACCCTCTAAACCCAGTCAGCCCCTACAAAAGGAAAGACTGCGTGGGAGAGCACAGCACATGGCAAGTTTGTTTCTCACTGTTTTTCCAAAGCCCCATACTCACATCGAGGACGTGTCTTTCAGGTGAAGGTGAATCTTGCAGAGGTTTTCCAGAATTTTGCTTTAATCCAGGGTTTAGAAAACTGAGCACTTTAAATTTACTCCAGTCTCTGGGCGTCTTTCCTATTTCCTCTGCCATGTCAGTGAGACATTCTGAGCCTACATTCTTCCATGGCCGAATAACGTACACATACTTCCTGATGACCTCACGCTTGACGTACCTGAACCTGCAAATGTAGAATGATTGTACATGAATTTGCACTAATGGTGTCTGATAGCAGACGAGGTGTGACCTTTACTGAAACCGATGGTTTAAATTCAAGAACTCAGATGCTCTGTACTTCTGCAAGCTTCCTGATTATTATCACTGTAAGATTAATTATCTAAGTTTGAATGTATTTCCTTAGAGTTCATTAATTTGCCATCTCTTTTACCTGGGGATCATTATGATTGCAATAAGTCATTAATGTTTTCCTCACACAGCTACTTAAACCAAGTTTTTCTGCAACTCTGGTTCTGCTCACAGTATGTGGGAAATCTTCATTTTTTTTTCCTAGTAAAAATTTTGTAAGAAAGCCGGTGTATCGATGGCCATGGTGACACAGTTCATCTTAAAAAGGTTTGGAAGCTGGTGGTGACCAAATGTTATCTGTGTTGTCTCTGTTGATTGCTATTTTCAGAATTAAACTCTGTTTTTCACTTACAGTTGGAGTCAACAAATTGGGGATTTTAGAAGGGGAGAAGGGAACAATTTGTGTAATACTGCTGTCATATTTGACTACATATTAAAAATAATAAATGATCATTTTGTTTTAATTTCTTAAATACTTTTATCCTGGTCTTTCAACGTACTTATGTTTCCTTTCCACTACTAGTTTTGGAACATTTTACTTACAGAAGAAATTTTGCTGTGTCCAGAGGCACGGGCTAAGGACAAGGTAGAAAATCCTCTTGATTCTAACCTGCCTTGATACCAGCTAGAGCAAGCTGGAGAAAAGGAAGGACCTAGAACATCATAGTGCGCAGCTGGGTGGAGGCTTGGTTCCTGCCTCTGCCCCTCAAAGTACAGAGGCCCTGGTTGATTTCTAGATAGACAGGTGGGACCTACCTGCCTGTTGAACTCTAAGTCCTAGAATCAGTCAAGGTGCTTCCACTGAGCTCCTGACCTTGTCACTAGTCTTCGTTTGGGAGCTCCAGTGGTTTTCCAAATGTATTACTAAAGGTTCTCTCTTATTCCATCCCCCTTGTTCTGAACTAGAAATGATGGTACCTCTTGCTCCAGGGGCTTTTGAATGTGTGCCCCAGCTAATTTATGCAGAACATCTGAAGAGAAATGTTCTGAGCTCCAAAGATCCTTTCCCTGGTTTGTCACCCATCATTCCTGGACCATCCTTTGCACAACCCCAGGTGTGCACTGACCTGAACCCAGGACTGGGAAGCAAATGCTGGAAGCTGCTGTGGGGGCTCCCAGTCAGTCCCAGGCATTTCTCCAGCCATTGCTCAGGGCAATTCAATAATGGTTTTTCAAGTCTTACCTCTGTATGGGTCTTTTGGGCTATATCGATGAAGCTTTGATAACATGGAGTAAATTCAGAACTGCGATTTTAAGTGGTGTAAATTGGCTATAGGTTGCCAAAAGGGAAAAATTACTCGTGCAAATCACGCAACTTTCCCTAATAAGAGAAAAACATCTAAACCGGTGTTTATAGTGTGCCATTTTCTTGGAAAGTAAAAATGTTAAAGAAAAAATGCTCCTGATGATCATACAGCATTTAAATTAGCTATAGATACATATCACTTATAACTCGAGAGAGCAGGTTTTCTCCTTAGGGATCCTTATTCCAAACCACTCTTTCCAGAATCTAAGCCTTCTGACAGGCAGTTGGGAAATTTTCTGCCTCAGTTGATCTTAACAAATATTTGTTAATGTCTAATCTATGCTATGCAGTGGATTGATTCCAGAGCTACCAAAACAAACAAACAAACAAAAACCAACATCCCTGCTTTTAATTAGTCCACAGCCTAGTGGGGGAGGCAAACATCTACACAAATAGGCAAATTAAGTATTTTAGGTCTCAGAATAGAACTATTTCCGCAGTATGCTGCAGTCCCGGGCACGGGGGGTGGGGGTGCGGTGCAGAAGAGTTCATTATGGATGAAAAGAGGTCAGGAGAACTTCCGTAGAGCCAGTGATATCTGAACGTGGTCCAGAAAGGGCAGAAGGCTTTCACCAGGGGACAGCATGAGCATACCAGAGGGTGGCTCTGAGCAAACGGGCGGGCCAGGGCAGAGAGGCGGCTGGGGAGGAGGCAGAGGCCAGAGACTTAAAGCCCTCAATGATGTCCACAGGACCTCACAGGGTATCTTCAGAGCAATAGGTGCACTTGAAAATTTTGAGGCAGAAGAGCCATATAAACCAAACTTTTTTAGAAAGATCACCCAACAGGCAAAGTCATGGGTGAATTGCAGGGGAGAACACTGAGAGACCATTCTGGAGACAACTGCTCAGTTCTGGCTACCGTTCTATGACTACTGTTCTTTCTTAGTTTTCAGATCTTAGCCTCCATGTCTTTGGTCCTCTCCTAATAAAACCCAAGCCCACCAGCAAGTATGAAATGCCCCCCTCCCCTGCAGCTACCTGTTCCAGCAAATTACACGTTCCCGTTCTCCCAAGGAAGTAGCACAATACAATCTGACACATTTTCCCATGAAATCAGCAGGAACCGCCTGGGTGTACCCAACTCTTTCAACAACAAGAACTCCCTTCTCCATCTTCTAAAAGTCCCAGGCAATCCAGACAACCAAGACTGCCTGAGGTGGAGGTTAAGCTTCCCCCACGATGACGGTAACATGGGAAATTGACAGATATAGTCAATTTCCTTATAGTTGAGATAGACTTATTAATTGAAGTATTTGAAGTTTGACTTTAAGCTGCTGTCCCTAAAATAAATGAACAAATGATTTTTTAAAAGATTTATTTATTTGAGAGAGTGAGAGAGTAAGAGAGAGAAAGAGAGAGCGTGCACGCATGATAGGGGGAAGGGCAGAGGGAGAAGGAGAGAGAGCCTCAAGCGGACTCTGCACTGAGCACAGAGCCCAATGTGGGGCTTGATCTCATAACCTCAAGATCATGACAAGATTCAGATGCTTAACTAAACCACTCAGGCACCCCAAGTGATTTTTTTTTAATGTTAATAGTAACCCATGGAGTTGTCCTTAGAATTAACGAGTTAGTAAATGCTCAGTCAGGACTATCTGTTGTTCCTACAAAGCTCAGCAAATCCAAATTACAGAAAGGAACTGGAAAGATCAAATGATTTCTGAGGCCAGTGGGGATACGAGGCACGATGAAGCTTCCAGCGTGGTTACAGTCAAATGTCAGTAAAGGGTAGAACTGGATCTCAGATCCAGTGGGGAAACAATGAAGTCAAGATTGACAGAAACTACCGACAAAGCCTCAGAGATCTGAAGTAGTCCACAGTAAGATGATTTCAAAGCAAACTGCTTCTGGATAATTTGAGAGTCAGTTGAAGTATTTCAGAGCTCTTCGAGAAAGCAGATGAACACCTGATTTAGTCATCGGGGAGACTGAAGATACCGTCCTATAGAAGGCTCTGCATTTAGAGAGCTTGGCTTTCCTGCTTAAGTGCTGTCTCATTACAGCGCAGTGGAGCTTGGGCCTTGGAGGTGGAAGGAGCTGGGAAGGCAGAAGGCAAGTTTTGAGATACTCCTCTATGCCTCCGGTTTATAGCCAGCCACATTTCACACACACACCCTACTGCCTCCACTGGCTTAGCAGGAATCCAAGAAGGGCAGATGAGAGTGCAGGACAGAGAAAAGATAAAGTTTCTGACTAGAACCCACTGCCTTCACTGGTTCCGATTTCCCCGAACCAGACATTAAGAAATGTCATCTGTACTCCTGTGTCTTCAAATCTAAATGAAGGGTCCTTACGGTTTTTGGAAATTTCAAAAATGTGTCCAAGAGAGAAAACCAATGAGAGTCCCATATAGAGTCTGCAAATCTAGGCCCTGTAGGCAATGCCCCTCCTCACCCCAACCAGGACTGGGTTTATTCGCAGCCTGGAGTTGTTAGCACTTTAAAGTCACAGGGAAATGTGCTTGGCCTCCCAGAGTAAATACACTTCACAAAGGCCAGCATCTCTTGATAAATGTTAATCGACCCCTTTTTAGTGTGCATTACTCTTGATAGCGGCAACAAACTTTCCTTACAGCCTTTGAACTTCTACCAGATATACTCCTGACATTTTTCTTGGTGAGCTTTACAACCATTTTGGAGTTGCACAATAACATTGGGCTATTTTTCTCCCCAGATTTCTTTTTACAATTGCAATTTAGATTTCCTTCCAAAATGATTCAATGTGGTGCGAGCCTTGATAGAATGTGAACTGCATCTCCTGCTGCAGTCTGGCTGTAAGCCTCGAGGATGGGATACATAAATTATTTTAAATGCCATAGAACCTTGCATCTTACTTCTTTCTTCAATGTTTTAAATCCACATCAGGATGCCTTGAAGTGAGATCCTGAACATGCAAGAGCACATCGCCAGAAGGACAAATGGTGACTTGCAAAAAGGGAACCATCCCTTTCATAAAATGGTGTCTTTTGAAATTTAATGAGAAGTCCTTTTCTTGAGGAAAGCTACATTATTTGGACAAAACTAGTGGGTTAAACAGTAGTAAGGTGAAGCAGAAAGGAGCACAGCTGTTAGAACAGTGGGAACAAGAGCTTGGCTATCGCAGGAGACTCCCCAGTGGACCCTACACAGTAGCGGGCAGAAAGGATGTGCCTGGAGGGGGAGGGGAGGGGGTACCCGCGCGGACTTTCTATTGTTTTAGTTTACGGCCTGATATGAAGCTTTATTGAGGCGCTGGGGTGGGAGTTCACTTACTTCAGACAGAGGGCTGCAGTCCAGTTTGATTTCCTTGAGATAAAACCACAACTGATAAGTGACCTGGCAGCCAGGGCTCAAAGGCATGAAAACATTCAGTCCCTGCTAAGACAGGAAGGGAAGTCCGGTGGTGACTGCTTTTTGCCCTTCTGAGAAATGTCAAACCAGGATCCCCGCATCATCGAGAGCTCACTGGGGAGCATGGATTGGGTTTACATATGTCCGTTTCCTGAGACAAGTCTTCTCTCTGCGCCCCTAATAGGAGAGCTCGGGTCCGTGGATACCTGCCCATGTAGCAATTAAGGGGACAAGGTCTGTGACGTCACATGGCTGACCTCTCTGGGGCCGGATACCTTCATCTACAAAGAGAGGATTAAAATAGTCCTGACTTCCTAAGATTATTGTAACAAACAAACGTTTCACTAAAACGTTTCACTTCGTGTTATGCTGTAACACTCAATAAAACTTAGTTATCACTGTTGCTTATGAAAGATACATTGATTTTGTCACAAAAATGCTGCCTTAGTCCTTAGGACCTAGTCCTTAGTCCTAAACATTGTGCCTTAAAGGGACAATCACCTGGGAAGAGAAACGGGGAAATAAGCCTTTCAAACTAGAAATTGCATGGGAGGAAAGCTACGCGCCTTTGACTCTTCCTACTTATTCTCCCTGAAAAGTCTCATTTCTCCCCAGGTCTAGGGCAGTCTCTTCCCTGCCCTGTTCCAAGAGACTTACCAGAGTGAAAAGGACGGAGCTTTCAATGTGAGTGATGAAAAATAAAATATTAAATAGGAAAATACAATACCTAGGGGAAGACCGTTTGCTTATAAAATTTAAAAAGGTACCTGTCTTTTAAAAAATGTATTCATTTGCTTATTGACAATTTTACAGAAAAATCAAGACCTCTGTTACTCAAAAAACTATTTTTAGATGTCTGCTTCTAAGCAAAATGAGAAACGCATTTCCAACATATCTCAAGGTAGTTTCAAATGTAATTCCTAAGAAGCAACACGTTTTAAGCTTGTGAGAACCTGCTTCATACTGATAGACTAAGGCACGGCTTCCTGCCTGTTTCTATCCACAGATCACTTCTGACAGCAAATGTGTCGTCGCTTGGTTTGTTTCCCATACCAACCAACTCCCAACGTCCTGGACACCAACTGAGTGTCCTACAATTCAGTTCAGTCCTGATACTAACTGCTGGAAGTTAGTGCAGACCCCAAAGTTTTGTTTTTTGGTTTTCGGGGTTTTTTAAATATATATTTTTAATAAACATATAATGTATTATTAGCCCCAGGTGAATCGCCAGGTTTACATACTTCACAGCACTCACCAAAGCACATACCCTCCCCAATGTCCATAACCCAACCACCCTCTCCCGACCCCCCTACCCCCAGCAACCCTCAGTTTGTTTGGTGAGATTAAGAGTCTCTTATGGTTTGTCTCCCTCCCAATCCCATCTTGTTTCATTGATTCTTCTCCTACCCCCTTAACCCCCCACGTTGCCTCTCCACTTCCTCATATCAGGGAGATCATATGATAGTTCAGACCCCAAAGTTTAAGGGCTCAGCCCTACCAGACTGTTCCCACACCAGACACCAACAGAAAATCCTGGACCACCCAAACTTCTGATAAACCAACTGTAAATCTACAACCACTCCTTGGGTTCGATAATTTGCGAGAGTGGTCCCAAAGCTCAGGGAAAACAGACTACTTACTATTACCAGTTTATCATGAAGAATTCATCTCAGGAATAGCCAGTGGGAGAGATGCCCGGGGTAAGGTATAGGGTTCAGAGCTTCCGTGCCCTCTCTGGATACACCACACTTCCAGGGCTCCCTGAAGCCCATTGTTTAGGAGTTCTCAGGGAGATTCCATTACAATTGGCACCATTGATTAAATCATTGGCCATTACTGATTAACCTAATTTCCAGGTGCTTTGCTCTACCTGGAGATGGGGGGGGGGGGTTGGGGGGTAGGAGGTTAAAAGTTCTAATCTTCTCATCCTACCTTGGTCTTTCTGGTGACCGGCCCCTGTCCCGAAGCTATCAAAGCGTCCACTAAGAGTCTCCCCCTAGAATAAAAGACAATCCTAGCAATTTTATCACTCAGGAAATTCCAAAGGATTTAGGAGCTCGGTGCCAGGAAACAGGGACAGATCAAATATATATTTCTTGTGGTTCTTCTCAGGCCTTGTGAGTCAGAGACTTCTGCCAATCCTCTCTTCCCCCTTCTGCGACATGCATCTCCTGCTTGCCACAATAAGAATGTTTCTGCACAAAGACGCCTAGTACTCAGGAAGCTTCTCACAGCAGATGTCCCTTTGTAATGTGATAGTAGGCCCACCTGGGTATAGCAAACAAAACACATTCATAGCACACCCTTGCACTGAAGAACTGGATTTCCATTTGCTGTGTATTTTGAGGATTTATTCAATGACTATTTACTGCTCACCCCACCAAGAGCTACACGTTATTTTGTGTGCTGGAAATTCAGCAATATTATTTGTTTTACAAATATTCACATACTGCTTTTCTTATGCCAGGAACTGATCTAAACATCTTACAAATATTAAATTATTGAAATCTTATTATCCCACTTAGGCAGGCATTCTCTTGTGCTAGACGCTGAATGTCTATGTCCCCTTAGAAATCACAGGTTGAAACCTAAATCCCAAATGTGATAGTATTTGAAAGTGGGGATTTAGGTGATGAGGTCATGAGGATGGAGCTCACATGAATGGGATTAGTGCCCTTATCAAAGAAACCCCAGAGGCACCTGGGTGGCTCAGCCAGTTGAGCACCTGCCTTTTGGCTCAGGCCATAATCCTGCAGTCCTGGGATCGAGTCCCCTGTTGGACTTTCTGCTCAGCGAGGAGTCTGCTTCTCTCTCTGCCCTGCTTGTGTTCTCTCACACTCTCTCAAATAAACAAAATCATTAAAAAAGAAGAAAAAGAAGAAGAGACCCCAGAGAGCTCCCTTGCTCCTCCCACCCCATGTGATGGCAGAGCTAGAAAACAGCCTTCTGTGAGCAGGGGAGGAAGGTTCTCACCAGACACCAAATCTGTTGGCACCTTGATCTTGGACTCCCCAGCCTCCAGAACTGTGAGAAATAAATGTTTGTTCATAAGCCACCAATCTATACTATTTTGTTACAGCACTTGGAACTGATTAAGATACTGTGTTACAGAAGAGGAAGTGGAGGAACTTAGTGGTGGAGCAATCAGTCCAGAGTTATCCAGCAAGTAAGAGGCAGAGACCAGATGCAACACTTGGGGGCAGTATTCTTTGCCACTACTCTGGGCTGCCTTTGACACAGAAGAAAACAATAAAGATCCCTTGTCCTTATGTGCTTATGTTCTAAGGGGGCAAGGCAGACAATAAAACAACATCTAGATAAGGGAGGAGCAAGATGGTGGAGAGTAGAGACCTAGTATAATTGGGTCCCAGGAGTTCAGGTAGACCGTCATCAAACCATTCTGAACACCTACAAACTCAACGGGAGGTAGAAGAGAAGAAGAGCAGCAATTCTAGGAACAGAAAAGTGACCACTTTCTCTGGATTTTGTAAGAAATCCAGAGAAGTGAATCCGAAGCAACAGATGGGAAGAGAGACCATGGGGGGAGGGGCAGCTCCTGGCAAAGAGTAGAACAGCAGAGCACAAAATCCGAACTTTCAGAAGTCGGCTCCACTGAGGGACAGTGCTCCAGAGGCTAAGCAGGGGTGGAGACCTCATGGGGACAGAGTGGTCTCAGGAACTGCGGGGTCACAGGAAGACTGGGGGCATCTGAGTGTGGCGGAGTCCCCAGGTATTAGAATGGGGAAGCCAGCAGCAGAGACCGAGCCGGGGAGTGAGCTTTCAGCTCAGGGTTACCTTAAACCACAATCCCAGGCACTGTCAGACCCCTGCTCTTCGATCAGGGACCCCACAAGCGGCAGGTCCAGGGAGACTCCCCTTCTTCCCAGGGAGGAGCGGCGGGAACAAGCTGCAGGAATCTGCTGGGTTTGGAGACTCCAAACGGGACCGTGAGCCAGAGATAGAAATGCTTGGTCACAGGCCGGGTGAGCACAGAGCTTGGCTGGAGACGAGGGAGATGGGAGAGATTGACTGTTTTTCTCCGAGGGTGCACTGAGGAGTGGGGCCCCGAGCTCTCTGCTCCTCCAGCCAGAGACTGGGAAGCCGCCATTTTCACTCCCATCCTCCAGAACTCTATGGAAAGCGCTCAGGGAACAAAAGCTCCCAAGAGCAAACTGCGCAGAGTGCTTAGCCCGGCCCCTGGCAAGGGCGGTGCAATTCCGCCTCGGGCAGAGACAGTGGAGAATCAGTGCAACAGGTCCCTTCTGGAGAAGATCAGCCAGAAATCCAGCCAAGACCAAGTTCACAGAACAATGAGAACTGCAGAATTGCAGAGCTAGGGAAATGAAACGCATAGAATTCATGGCTTTTCCCCCCATGATTCTTTAGTCTTTAAATTATTAAAATCTTCATTATTTTTTTTTCTTTCCTATTTTTTTAATGTTTCCTCTTTCCTATTTTAACATATTTTAACTATTTTATCCTATCAGTGCCTTTTCAAAAATCTTTTACTTTTCATTTTTATAGTCATATTCTATCCCTTCATTGTATTTAACCTGACTTTTTTTTATACATTTAAGTTTTTCTTTCTTTAAAATTTTGGGATACAGTTTCTTCTAACAGACTAAAATACACCCTAAATCTAGCATATGGCTGTCTCCAGCCTGATCACATTCTTGTCTCCAGCCTGATCACATTCTCTCCTTTTTTTCCCCTTCTTTAACCAACTTCTTATCAACTCCTTTTTTAGAATATTTTTAAAATTTTTATCTTTACAGTCATATTCCATCCTTTCATCATGTGTACCCTTATTTATATACATATTTATATATATATAAATTTTTTCTTTCCTTAAAATTTTAGGAGGTAATTTCTTTTAACAGACCAAAACACATCCAAAATCAAGTGTGTGCCTCTGTTCTATTCATCAGCTTAATCATACTTTTTTTTTTCCCCCCTTTCTTTTCCCCCCGGTTTTGGGTCTCTTCTGATTTGGTTAATGTATATTTTTCTGGGGTCACTGTTACCCTTTTAGCATTTTGTTCTCTCCTTCATCTATTCTTCCCTGGACAAAATGACAAGGCAGAAAAACTCACCTCAGAAAAAAGACCAAGAGGCAGTAGCAACTACTGGGGACTTAATCAATATGGACATTAGTAAGATGTCAGAACTAGAGTTCTGAGTTATAAAGATGTTAGCTGGGCTTGAGAAAAGTGTAGAAAATACTAGAGAATCCCTTTCTGGAGAAATAAAATCCCTTTCTGCAGAAATAAAAGAACTATAATCTAACAAAGTTGAAATTTAAAAAAGCTATTAATGAGGTACAATAAAAAAAATGGAGGCTCTTACTGCTAGGATAAATGAGACAGAAAAGAGAATTAGTGATATAGAAGGCCCAATGATGGAGAATAAAGAGGATCAGAAAAAGATAGATAAATGACTTACTGGATCACATGGGGAGAATTCGAGTTATAAGTGATACCATAAAATGAAACAATATTAGAACAATGGGGATCCAGAAGAAGAAAAGAGAAGGAGGTTGTGATCTCTTCTCTTTAATTCATGATTTTATTAATTTGGGTCCTTTCTCTTTTCTTTTTGATAAGTCTGGCCAGGAGCTTATCAATCTTATTAATTCTTTCAAAGAACCAGCTCCTAGTTTCATTGATCTGTTCTACTGTTCTTTTGGTTTCTATTTCATTGATTTCTGCTCTGATCTTTCTTATTTCTCTTCCCCTGCTGGGTTGAGACTTTCTTTGCTGTTCTTTCTCCACCTCCTTTAGGTGTAGGGTTAGGCTATGTACTTGAGACCTTTCTTGTTTCTTGAGAAAGGCTTGTATCACTATATACTTTCCTCTCAGGACCGCCTTTGCTGTGTCCTAAATATTTTGAACAGCTGTGTTTCCATTATCATTTGTTTCCATGAATTTTTAAATTCTTCTTTAATTTCCTGGTTGAGCCATTCATTCTTTAGTAGGATTCTCTTTAGTCTCCATGTATTTGAATTCTTTCCAACTTTTCTCTTGTGGTTGAGTTCCAGTTTCAAAGCATTGTGGTCTGAAAATATGCAAGGAATGATCCCAATCTTTTGGTACCAGGTGAAACCTGATTTGTGACCCAGGATGTAATCTATTCTGGAAAATGTTCCATGTGCAATAAAGAGGAATGTGTATTATTTTGCTTTGGGATGGAATGTTCTGAATATATCTATGATGTCCATCTGGTCTGCTGTGTCATTTAAAGCCTTTATTTCCTGTTGATCTTTTGCTTGGATGATCACTTCAGTGATGGGGGTGTTAAAATCCCCTCCATTCTTGTATTATGTCAAAAGTTTCTTTAATTTTGTTATTAATTGGTTTATATAGTGGGTTGCTCCCATGTTAGAGGCATAGATAATTAAAATTGTTAGATCTTCTTGTTGGATAGACCTTTTAAGTATGATATAATATCCTTCCTCATCTCTTATTATAGTCTTTGGCTTAAAAATTTAATTTATCTGATATAAAGATTGCCCAGGGAAATCAGGGCAGAGCCCAGGGCCAAGGGCCAGATGGCTTCCCAGGGGAATTCTATCAAAAATTTAAAGAAAAATTAGTACCTATTCTCCTGGAACTGTTCCAAAAAGTAGAAATGGAAGGGAAACTTCCAAACTCATTTATGAATCTAGCATTACCATGATACCAAAACCAGACAAAAAGGAGAATTAGAGACCAATATCCCTGGTGAACACGTGTGTAAAAATTTTCACCAAAATACTAGCCAATAGGATCCAAGAGTACATTAAAAGGATCATTTACCATGACCAAGTAGGATTTATTCCTGGGCTGCAAGGTTGGTTCAACATCCACAAATCAATCAATGTTATACAGTGCATTAATAAAAGAAAGAACTATATGATACTTTCAATAGATGATGAAATAGCTTTTGATAAAGTATAGCATACCTTCTTGATCAAAACTCTTCACAGTGTAGGCTTAGAGGGTACATACCTCAATATCATCAAAACCATCTATGAAAAACCCACTGCAAATATCATTCTCAGTGGGGAAAAACTGAGAGCTTTCCCCCTAAGGTCAGGAACACAGCAAGGATATCCACTATCACCACTGCTATTTGACATAGTACTAGAAGTCCTAGCCTCAGCAATCAGACAACAAAAAGAAATAAAAGGCATCTGAATCAGCAAAGAGGAAGTCAGACTCTCCCTCTTTGCAGATGATATGATACTTTATGTGGAAAACCCAAAAGACTCCACTTCAAAAGTGCTAGAGCCCATACAGGAATTCAGTAAAGTGTCAAGGTTGAAAATCAATGGAAGAAATCAGCTGCATTTCTATACACCAACAGCAAGACAGAAGAGAGAGAAAAAAAGGAGTCGGTCCCATTTACAATTGCACCCAAAACTGTAAGATACCTAGGAATAAACCTAACCAAAGAGGAAAAGGATCTGTACTCAGAAAACTATAAAGTACTCATGAAAGAAATTGAGGAAGATACAAAGGAGTGGAAAAATATTCCATACTCATGGATTAGAAGAACAAATATTGTGAAAATGTGTATGCTACCTAAAGCAATCTACATGTTTAATGATGCAATCCCTATAAAAATACCATCAATATTGTTCAAAGAAATGTAACAAATAATCCTAAAATTTATATGAAACCAGAAAAGACCCCAAAGAGCCAGAGGAATGTTGAAAAAGAGAGCCAAAGTTGGTGGCATCACAATTCTAGACTTCAGGCCTATGACAAAGCTGTCATCATCAAGATGGTATGGTATTGGCACAAAAACAGACACATAGATCAATGGAATAGAACGGAGATCCCAGAAATTGACCCTCAACTCTATGGTCAACTAACCTTTGACAAAGTAGGAAAGAATGTCTGAGAGAAAAAAGACAGCCTCTTCAACAAATGGTGTTGGGAAAATTGGACAGCGTCGTGCAGAAGAATGAAACTGGACCATTTCCTTACACTACACACAAAAATAGACTCAAAATGGGTGAAAGACCTCAATGTGAGAGAGGAATCCATCCAAATCCTTGAGGAGGACACAGGCAGCAACCTCTTCAAGCTCAGCCACAGCAACGTCTTCCTAGAAATATCATCAAAGACAAGGGAAGAAGGGCAAAAATGAACTATTGGGACTTCATTAAGATCAAAAGCTTTTGCAAAGTAAAGGAAACATTTGACAAAGCTAAAAGACAACCAATAGAATGGGAAGAGATATTTGCAAATGAGGTATCAGATAAAGGGCTAGTATCCAAAATCTATAAAGAACTTACCACACTCAACATCCAAAAAACAAATAATGCAATAACAAAATGGGCAGAAGACATGAACAGATATTTCTGCAAAGAAGACATCCAGATGGCCAACAGATACATGAAAAAGTGCTCAACATCACTCGGCATCAGGGAAATACAAATCAAAACCACAATGAGATACCACCTCACAACAGTCAGAATGGCTAAAATTAACAAGTGAGATGTTGGCAAGGATACAGAGAATGGGGAACCTTTGCACACTGTTGGTGGGATTGCAAGCTGGTGCAGTCACTCTGGAAAACAGTATAGGTGTTCTTCAAAACGTTGAAAATAGAGCTACCTAGCAATCGCACCACTGGGTATTTACCCTAATGATACAAATATAATGATCTGAAGGGGCATGTGCACCAAAATGTTTATAGCAGCAATGTCCACAATAGCCAAACTATGGAAACAACATAGATGTGCATCAGCAGATGAATGAATAAAGAAGATGTAGTATACACATACATACACACACACACACACACACACACACACACACACACACACAGGAATACTATGCAGCCATCAAAATACCAAAATCTTGCCATTTGCAATGATGTGGATGGAACTAGTTGGTATTATGCTAAGTGAACTTAGTCAATCAGAGAAAGACAATTATTATATGATCTCTCTGATATGAGGAATTTGAGAGGCAGGGTGGGCGGTTGTAGGGGGTAGGGAGGGAAAAAATGAAACAAGCTGGGAATGGGGATGAGACAAACCATACAGGAATTCAGTAAAGTGTCAAGGTTGAAAATCAATGACAAACCATACAGGAATTCAGTAAAGTGTCAAGGTTGAAAATCAATGAAAGAAATCAGCTGAGACTCTTAATCTTAGGAAACAAACTGAGGGCTGCTGGGAGGTGGGAGGGGAGGGGTAGGGGGCTGGCTTATGGACAATGGCAGGGTATGGTCTATGGTGAGTGCTGTGAAGTGTCTAAGACTGATGATTCACAGACCTGTATCCCTCAAGCAAATAATACATTATATGTTAATAAAAGAAGTTAAAAAAACAAAACAATATATAGATAATCCTAATGTAAAAAGTTAGAAACTAAATGCTAAATGGAAAAATACAACCAAGAAAGGAGATCACAGATGTTAGAAAAGTGAATTTCTCACTTTAAGTAGATACTTAGGGAAGGTAACATTTGAGTCACAAGCTGGGAGTATTTCAAAGGGAACAGCAAGTACAAAGGCCACATGGGGGTAACATTCCTGGTGTGTTCAAGAAACCGCAGGCACATCAGAATGGCTTGTAAAGAGCGAGTAAGGCAAAGAGTCACAGAAAGAGGTCAGAGAGAAAATACGGCCAGTATGATCCGGAGTGAGAGGCAAAACCAGTGGAGAGTGCTGAGTAGTTGTGTGACAAGATCTGACCCCCCAACAGAAAATTACCTGGCTTCCAGTGGGACCAGACAGCAGGGAGATGCAGTTGTCTAGGTGAGAAGTAATGAATGTGACCTGGACTGGGGTTTATGTTCTATGAGATTGAAAGTTTTTGTGATGGAGGAAATAACACAGCGAGGTTATGATAAAGGGCAGAACTCTATTACTCATATCTTTGAAGGGGAGAAGCATCCCAGGCAAGGTCACATGGGGAATTGCAACCAGGGACAATGTAACAGCTAGTTGGAGTTGGAAGAAGGAGCTCATGTGTGACATGCAGTGCGGAGTTAGCTAGGTGTCCATGGGGGCCTTCATGGCTTGGCTATTTTGAATAATTTAGCCAGTTCTGGGGCTTAGAGTCTCTTAGTAGTTGTCGGATACCCATCCCTGAAGCTGTTAGGGTGGATGTACAGTGGTCCCAAATGGGAGAGCCCATTAAGGGAAGTAGCTGAGTGGTGGACTTAATGGCTGCTTGAGAAAGGAAACTGACCAGACTCTAGCTGGAACCTCAGGTTCAGGTACATTAAGAAAGTAAGAAGAGAAGAGACGAGAAGAGATGAGAAGAGGAAAGGAAAGGAAAGGAAAAAAAGAAACAAAAAACTATATTACAATGAAGCAATAAAAATGTTGATAATTGGTTGGATTGTGGCCACATGTAAAAGGAAAGCCAAGGGCCTGCTAATGTGTCAGATGTGGAAGGTGAGAGAGAGAGAGACGAGTCAACTAAAGTCCAGGCTTTGGGGAGAAATCTAGAGGAATGGAGTGGCCATTAACAAAAACAAGCAAGACTGAAAAATGAACAAGTTTGTAAGGGAACATTAGAAGTTCAGTGTAGAACATCTCATGTTTGAAATGTCTTTTATTTGTGTAAGACGTCTAATGAAGATGTTGAACAAAATAATGGATTTATGGGTCTGAAGTTCAAAAGAGATGTCTGGAAGAGAGATATAAATTTAAGAGTGTCTGACATCAATATTGTATTTAAGACCATGGCACCAATGAGATCATCCAAGAAATGAATATAGATAAAGAAAAGAAATGTGGCCTCATGACTGGCTCTTGGGACATTCCAATGTGAAGAAGCTGAGGAGCTGAAGAAGAACAAACAGAGAAACGAAAAAAGAGCAGTGGAGTGGAGTGTCTCAGGAGCCCAGTGAACGAAGTATTTCAAGAATATATAAATGTCCCAAATCACGGCATTCAAATATGCATATTAAAATGACAATGAGATACTATTTTGACTATTAGACCAGGAAGAAATTTGAAAACAGACACTGCATGATGTCAAAAGTGCAGTGAAGTGGTTGTACCAAGTTCCACTATAATTGGGAAAACAACTGGGCTGGACTTGCAGGAAAGCAATTTAACATTACATAAAAGGAATTTCTGCAGTCTATGTACTTACATTCATCATGTCCTCTTCTAGAAATCCATCCTGAAGAAACAAGCAGAAACTTAGACAAAGTTTTATATGCACAGATGTTCTCTGCAGGGTTATTTACATTAGCAAACAAACAAACAAACAAACAAACAAAAAACCTGGGGGAAAATTACATTTTGGACAAGGAAAATGATTCAAAAAATTATGAGCCCAATATAAAGTGGACACTGTGGCCCAGGAAAATGATGATTCAAAAGTATATTTAATGACATAAGAAGGTTCTCATGATACTGCATTGATTGAAGACACAAGATAATGTCCTTTTTCGTATTAACAGTAAAACTAGTAATTATCATTTCTTGGCTACCTATTACAGGCAGGGCACTGTGCTAATAATTTAGGCACATTATTTTTAATTGAATAAAGTGGGCACTATGAGAAAGTGAAGACTCAGAAAGTTAATATACTGGACCATATTCTATTTGATTACATGAACACATTTGGGAACTGATGTTATCAAGGGCATGCTTGAGCACACGTGTGTGCACACACACACTCTCACACACACAGCGACACAAACAAAGGGAAATCTGATGACCAATCCTACAGTGTCTTATCCTCATCTAAGAAGCGTCAGCTACCCGCAATGGAGGTAGACCTATCTCGTCTGGTGTAGGTGTAGGTGGACCTCCCTGTAGAGCAGGACCTCCCTGCTCTATAACCAGTGTTCGAAGGAAGGAAGGGGGTCTGCTATGTATGGCATCACCATGCTCCAAAGGGGAATGGGAAAGCCATGGTGTCTCTTCACCTCCTCCTCCTAATACACATTATCCAGCCATTAGTAACAGTCCAGTCACTTTTTTTTCGAGGGCACACAATGTGTGCTGAGTACGTATTGAGTTATTACTGAGTATGTACTGAGTACTTACTGAGCATAAAATGATACCAAAAGCCAACCTGCCCCTTACCCTATCGAAGCTTATAGTCCAGATGCAGCTGTTAAACAAATTATTAAGTAAGTTATCTTATACATAGATATATGACCAAAACAGCAGTAAGAGCTATGAGGGACAAGTACAAGATTCTAAACCAGCAGTTAGTGGGATCACACCCCAATCTACAAGTCACGAAGGAAGAGCGCCCCAAAGCCTCCAAGAATTCTATCAGTAACTCTCAAACACTAGGTGTGCACACGCTGGTA
The DNA here is from genome assembly GCF_030435805.1 of Mustela lutreola. Lineage (NCBI taxonomy): Eukaryota > Metazoa > Chordata > Mammalia > Carnivora > Mustelidae > Mustela > Mustela lutreola. Next base: position 20,715,803 of record NC_081297.1, on the reverse strand, counting down.
ACCACATTTTCTATGTCAGAAATTAATCAGGGCCGAATGGCCTTGACAAAGAATGAGATGTTCGATTCCACTGTGTGGTTCGAGCCACAGAGGAAGAAAATAAAGGAAGTTAACGAATATGTCTTTAATCTCTTCCATAGGCCTGGAAGATTTACCGGAAGGTGAAAAATCAGACTGAGGTCCTTACTTCGAAATTTTGAGGTCTCCCAATGCAGAGACGTTAGAGAGCAGTAGTAGAAAGTTTTTTCTGACGATTACCATATAACATTCCCAATAACTTGGACCATATAGCTGAGCTTTAAAATATCTGCTTTGAAACACAGGGGCAGAGTATACACCAAGCGCTCCAGACAGAGTACCCAGGTCGGCATGCCTCAGACTGCGTTCCCTTGCTGGGACTGGAAATCAGTTTTGTGCCTCTTACCTGGTCACTTAAGTCTATTGCAAACCCTGCCCGTGACACTCCTGTACTGAAGACTCACGGACCCCTCCGGTGGCTCCTCCTCACAATCTTGCCTGTGCCAACTGGCTGCTCCCCTCCCCCACCCACGGCCCCCACTCAGGCTTAGGGACTCTGCACAGCACTGGCTGGCCCCTCTGCCTAAAGCTCTTCCTCCTCCTTGTCCAGGCTGGCTTCCAGACTAGCCCATATTTAGAACCACCTCCCTTCTCTCTCCCATCCCTCAACCCCTATTTTTCTTCCTAGCACTTACAGCTTCCTGGCCTGCTTTACAGCATTTATTTGTTTACTGTTGATCTTTCCAAAGGAAGGGAAGAGCCACAAGGGGAGGGGCTCCTTTGTCTCTCAGCCCAACACCCACAAGGGAGCCCAGCAATGGTCAGTCGTCAATAATGATTGGATGAATTAAAATGGAGGGATGAACGCAAAGATGAATGAATGAATGAATACACTGCTTAGCTTAGCTAGGCTTTCCCTGGGTAAGTGGGTGCCTCCCACTGAGATGGCATCATTGGCTCTGATAGGAAGGACATATGACATGCCCTGGGGTCAGAGGCCATAAGGAGGGCTGTTCAAGGGAAGGCTGGGGTCAGGGGAGGCATCAGGTCTGTGGACTATGACCTCACAGCCCCAGGCACTCTCCCAGGGTCCCTCATGATGACTTTTCCCTGGCCATGGTTGGGTTGAGTGAGATTTTGCTAATGGCGCCCAGATGGGTGTACTTGGGGATGGTCAGCTTTTTCCTGAATGTACCACTTGGCACTTTCCCTTTGCTCTAGTCTTCCTGAGTCTAGCAAGCTCCCAATTTCCCACTCTCTTACCTGCTTTCCTGCCAAGGGAAATCTCTTTCTAGTTGGTGAAGAGTTTTCCTCCTGTTTCTGGCCAAGATTCTCTGGTTATCTACAATCGGGAATTTTGTCATTTTATATCACTGTGAAGCCCCCAGGTGTTTAGGCTTCTGAAAGACAGAAGTTAAAAGGCAAGTATTTTAGTTCTTCAGTTTATTTTTCTCCTTCACCACATCCAGGACGAGAGGCAAGGAGTGTAGAGCGGAATTCTGCTGAGTGGCAGAAAGCAAAGGACGAAAAATAATAGATAAATTAATAAAATATATATACATTACTAGCTTGATCAGATATTCACCTCTGTCCTAATAAAGCATAGCCAGAAAAAAATTCCTTTGTGCACGGCCCTGAGTTTCCAGAGAAAGGGAGAAATGAACCCCTTTTAACTAAATAAGTGTGTGAACACCAAGTTTAGTATCAGATATCAAAGCCTTGCGGTTCTGGATAACTAATTCTTTTTTTCTTATGAAAACATTTTCCTGGAGTTATACAGCTCTATGGAAAATTTGCCTCTACTCATTCTTGACATATTAGCAATTGCAAAGTATTTTTTAAGGGGAAGATTTTCCAAGAACATTCTAGGACACATTAGCTTTCTGGTTTTGTTTTTGTTTTTTTAAATCTTCAGGGCTTGCTGTTGCTGTTTGCTTGTTTTTCGCCATCTCTCAGGAATGTCTTAAAAGCTGATAGGGCAAAACTAGCTATGGTATAAAAAGTGTAGTTCAGTGCAATTGCATTTAAGGGCTACGCTCTTTCATTTTACATAAAAACAGAACACAAAACAGCTGTCCGAATTATTTTTAAATGAATAAAGGATACGCAGAAATTTAGGAATATGTGAAGATGTATTTGCTTATCATTAGCAACCACATCTGAACGAAAGAGAAGGGAAAGGCACAAATTAGTTATAAAAATAATTTGTTTGCTGAGAGAAGGGTTTTTTTTTGTCACGTAGGTTTGGAGGAATCACAGGGAGTAGAAGAACGTATCATTGTTTTCATTCAGCCTTGGTTATCTTTAATCAACTGAACCCTGTAGTTCAGAGATGACTTCATATCTTAGACCTTCTGAGGTGATTATTAAAGGACATTTCTATTAAATTTAAACTGTATGTGCCTTTTTTTAACTTTCTGAAGAATTTGGTGACTATTCTATGTTTATTTCTGTCTTTTGACTTTACTCTGTCTTATGCTTTGAATTAAAATTCCCAACTAACAGAAAACAAAGTTTCCTTATAAATATAGAGATGGCTTCTAGAAACAGCCTTGCTTTGCGGAGGAGTGGGAGGGTTTCAGAGAAAAAGGCCTGAGGTGACTGAACAGATCCATAGGGGGCAGATGGATTATCTCTGGAGAAGGTGGGAATCTTTTAATGCAAACACCTTCAGCTCCCTGGTGGGCAGTGGGCTCAGCTCTTGAGGAAATGATTTGTGATCTAATTTGAGACTGTTGTTTAGAATCCCAACACCTAGCTTATTTCCTTCTGGTTGAGGGCATAAATAGCTGTGTCCAGCAGCTAGGAAAATCCAGTAGCTCAGATGAGCTATAGAGCTGTGGCCTATAGTAGAGACTTTGTCAGTTAAATCCAAAGACCACCCGCCATTGTCAGGTGAAAGATTGCCTACCTACTGTCTACCTCTCACTGTGGGGAAGAAAAACCCAGCACTACCCCTGGGATATAGCAGCGGGTCAATAGATGTGAATTCCCTTTCCCTATTGAGGTCCATGAATTTGTGAATTATGGAGAAAACTAGTCTCATAGATGTTCTGCAAAAAAAAAAAAAAAAAAAAATGGTTTCTATTGAAATAAGTGGAGGGAACAACACTGCTGTAGGTCAGGCTTCCTGACGCAGCTTCCAACTGCCTATTAGCCTGGGCAAGTGGTTCAAAGCAGAGGGCAGGGACCAGAATACCCGCTGGTCCTTTCTTAGCTGTGAGACCTCAGGCTATGTGCTTAACCTCTCTGTTTTCTTACTGGTAAAATGAGGGTAGTAGCTTCTACCTAATAGGATTAGTATATTACTGTTTATAAAGTACTTTCAAAAGTGCCAGGCACTTATTTAAAAGAGCTAAATAAATTTATATTATAATTTATAAATATTTATAAATTTATAAATTTATTATATAACTAAGATTCTCTGAAATATTCTTCAGAAAAAAAAATTAATCTAGAGTGTCCACAAACTTTCTTTGGCCCTGGAAACCCTCCCTACCCAACTCCACCCCATTCCTTTTTTTTTTTCCTCTACAGTAACTTTCACAGAGACAACTGCATTTCAAAATGTTCTTTAAGAAGTCGGCCATAGAGAGGAGTTCACTGAATGTACTCTCTTAACAAAGGATTAGAAAGAAAAAGTTTAAAAGAGGGGTCAGCAGGGAGCATCTCGATTATTAATTCTGAAAGCCTCAGAAATCAAAGGAGAATTTTCCAGAATATGCTAAGCGAGAAGTTTTGAGTTAATGAAGTTCATGTAATGCTGTTGATTTTCATCTTGTGTCTCACTAAGGGGGATCATTCTAGTATGATTTACAGTGTGCTGAGTGCTGATGCTTATCAGGCACTCTTCTAGCCTGTTTGGAAGCTCTTTCTAAATCTAAACAACAATCGCAAGAAGTAAGCATCATGATTCACCATTTTATAAAGATGCAGAGAGCCAGAGTCTAAGTTGCTTGCCAAAGGTCCCCCAGCTTGAAACCATAGAAGCCAAGAATTCAAATTCAGGGATTCGGACCCCAAGACCCACACCCAGAGGCCCTTAGGCACCTTTAACATGTAAATTACTTCTTCCCTCACTCCATCCCCTTCCACCGGGGGACTCAAGGACCCCAGACCCAAAATTCTGTGCTAGGATCAGCTGCTTTTTTAAATGCCCCCCCCCCCATGGGTTGAACCTGTCACTGTGGGACAAAGCTACACAGTAGCTCTTGTCATCACTGCCCTCTCCCACCTGCCCCATCACGGTCAAAATTCTGAAGACCTGAGACCATCAAGCACAATACATAATATTCCTCTCCATCTTTCGCCCTCAAAGACTTGACATTTTCACACACCCAATAAATGGAGAGAGGACTCAAACCTCAAGTTCTCCCTTCCGGTAAGGTGTTTTTCTGGAGTATCTTACGACTACTTCCAGAACTTTATGAATTTCACAGAAATCTGTCTTTGTTGTTCTTTTGAAGTGCTGACATTTAACAAATGCCACTGGTCTGGTTGCTTTCATTTTCTACTAAGGCGGAAATGTGTTGCCGAGTTCTTGAACACTGGCCGTGCGTGCGTGTGAGCTTTGATTCTGGGCAGCCAGCCACACTGCCTGCCCCTATGCTAGTGCGTGGCGAGCCCGAGTAGCACATTGTTCTAGGGACTGTGCCCCTCGCTTCACTCTTGCTCCGTCTGGGGACCAGAAGAAACATTCCACCTGGGTTTTTTTCTGAAAGGAACAATGTAGATTTTTGGAGCTGTTATTGTCAAACGTCAACTGGGTACAATGGCTTCAGTGAAATTCAACCCAACTTGGAACATTTTCTTTTATGCATAGCAAACACAGCAGACGGGTTGATTTTCTTCCTTCCTATCTTCTTCCTTCCTTCCTTTCTTTTTTCTTTTTTTAAAAGCAGGATGTTCTCAGATGCTCAGACAAAAAAAAAAGTACCCTTTAAAAGAAAATCTGTAATATATATTTACATATTTTTTTGAAGATTTTTATTTATTTATTTAACAGACAGAGATCACAAGTAGGCAGAGAGGCAGGCAGAGAGAGAGGAAGGGAAGCATTCTCCTTGCTGAGCAGAGAGCCCGATGTGGGGCTCGATCCCAGGACGCTGGGATCATGACCTGAGCCAAAGACAGAGATTTTAACCCACTGAGCCACCCAGGCGCTATTATGTATTTACATATTTAAACCCACAATCAGGTTTTCTATTTCCGACCTGTTGAGATGAAACATACCCATCTTGTCCATAGTATCTCCATGTAAATATCGGTCCTGCTGAAGAAGAAACAGAGCTGGATAGTAGTTAAACAGTAAAAAAAAAAGCAAAAAAAAAAAAAAAAAAAGCAGATTTAATTCGGGACTAGAACAATACAGGAAGAGAGACCTCAGTACAAAACCAGATGTAATTCCAAATGCAGCGGGGGCAAATGGGAGTTCATAGTCCAGGAGCAGGGTGCTGTCCGTGGATGGAAAGCTTCTAAAAGGCAATACCAGGTGTAAGAGGGAGTCTGGCTAAACCAGCCTTACAGGATCTTTGCTACAGACAGGCCTGCGGGCTGGTGGAAGAGGAGAAAGTCAGTCATGTGTTGAGTGTGAACAGATGTGGCGCACAGAGGACTCACCCTGAACTGACTTAGCGAGGTTCTTGCTAAACCTGCATTTTACAAGGCATTGCACAGAGGATCCCAAGACAAGGCTCAGGAAGTTGACTAAAATTTGGTTTGCATCTTTCCTCTCCTTCAGGTCCTGGGATCCTCAGTCAGACCTCAAATTCTTTCTACCAGAACGCCTCACCATTGGGAATGCACTACCCCACTGTGCAGATCCGTGCTTTTCTCCAAGTGGGTTCTGCAGACCCCTTGTGGCAGCATCTTAGAGCAAACCTGTTGAAAATGCAGATTCCTGGGTCCCACCTTCGGCCTAATGAATCTTAATATCTACAAGTGAGTCCTGGAATCTAAGTGTTTAACAGGCCATTTGTATATAAAAATTTCAGAACTACAAATATCTACAAAACATATAAAGGGAAAATGAAATTAAAAAGAAGAAAGAATGAGGTTTCCAGAAAAGGTGTCCATACAATTCATACTTTCAAAGATAGAAGGACGTGCTATTTCCCACAGATATTTTACACCTGCCTAACCTATAATCTTTCCTTATTTTTCCTCAGATTCTCCGTTTGCAGCTGCACCTTTGTACATGTTGAAGCAAATATCACTCTCTGTGGCCCATTATGTTGGCAGACCAAGTCGTTATCACAGGTGGCAAGTTGGGGTGTTTTTCCCCCAGCCACTGGAGGCTAAGGGTCAGGGGGCGAGGGCTGAGCACACTTGTTGTCAGCAACCACAATCCGCACACATTCCCCTTGAACGAGAGATATACGTTCCTTTAGGACTGGAAGGAGCCAGGAAAAGGGACACAGGTCAACAAAGATTGAAATGTAATCACGTTATTCCAACAAATGCTAACCCAGACAGGATGCCAGGTCACCAGAGACAGACCAGGACTGTCCCAGGCATACTGGGACACGTGGTCACTGTATCTGTGCGGCATCTGTCTCCTGCAACGTTAACCAGAGATACTATCCAACTTGACTGGGCTGCCAGAGCTTGTATAACACTGTAGATAGTCATCTTCTTTGGCTTTCTGGTTCACTTGTTTTCATTCTTGAGCATCACACTTTCACCTCTCTTTTAGACCTTCCTTTCCCTAAAGGAGAAATCTAGATAAGGGATTCATTCATGTGTTCGTTTCTTTGCTTGTGTATGCAGTGGCCCTCCTATATATAGCCCAAATCTGCTGATGGTTCAGCAGTGATGAGACATTACATTTCCAGCCATGGTGGAAATGGAGGAGATAGATACTAGAGAAAGACACACAGGAAAGGAGAGATAAGTCAGGGCCTTGATAAGTACCATGAAGAAGATGGATGTTATCCACACGGAAGGGGGAGTGGGAGCAGGCTGGCGAGCGCCGAGGGGTGAGGGGAACAGAAGAGGCTTGAGAGTGCCTCCGATCCTTGTAGGGAAGGAATTGTTTGACCAAGTACTCCTGTTGAAAGAGGTAATAATTATTTGAAGTTGTTTTTCACACAAATTCTGGGGAAGAGCCCCAGGAGGACAGAGGTCTTTTCCTACTTGTTGGCCGCCATGCCACACTGGGCAGAGGTGATCTGCCCATGTCTGGCCCCTGACACAAAGGAACCCTGGTCCATAGATCGGGCATGAAGGGAATCAACAGCCTGTGACAAGCTGTGGCCCAGTAAGCCTGGGTCATTATAAAGGGAAAGTTAACAATGTGGAGTCTAGCGATTTGAATACTGCTTCTCTTCTTACTAGCTATAAAGTGGGTTTTGATGAAAATAAAATGAGTGAATATGAGTTTAACATGCATAGTACAATGCCTAGCACATAGTAGGTGCTCAACAAATAATTTTAAAAGAAATAGATCCTACTTGTATAGTATAAAAAGTACTGGGGCGCCTAAGTGGCTCAGTGGGTTAAGCCTCTGCCTTCGGCTCAGGTTATGATCTCAGGGTCCTGGGATCGAACACCGAATCGGGCTCTCTGCTCAGCAGGGAGCCTGCTTCCTCCTCTCTCTCTCTCTGCCTTCCTGCCTCTCTGCCTACTTGTGATCTCTGTCTGTCAAATGAATAAATAAAATCTTTTTTAAAAAAGTATTGAAGGACTTTAGAACATGATATTGCCCAAAATTGCCACTTTGGCACACTCTTATTTTGAGTGGAGGGCACTCGAGAAACCATAGATAAAAGAAGGGCTGTCTTCCTCTTTTCTACCTAAAAGCAGGTCATGAGATTTCCCAGGAGAAATGTGCCCTCCCTGCACCAAGAAGAGGAGAACATTCTTATCCCTGGAGATTCAGAGTTGACACCAAAATGGATCTGTACCAACTACCTACTAAAACAACTCTTACCTTCCATTAGCTCCCCTGTGGATTTCCTAGTCACCATCCCACAATCTACTGCCCCAACCCATGCATCCTTGTCCTGTCACCTCCCCCAGAATCTGTTGTTCTTTGTTTCAAAAGATATATAAACTTTTGGCACAATAATGTCCTAGGTTTTTCACTTTCCTTATGAAGATTCCCACATACATGTAAAAATATTAAATAAAACATCATGCTTTTCTCTTTTCTCATTTGTCATACGTTAGTTTAATTCTCTAGCCCAATCACAGAATCAAAAAAGATAGAAGTTTTCTTCCTCTATAAGGTGTGTATAAGTGTATTAAATAAAAGTTTGTATTTTCCTAACAGGAGCACTCTGTCCTGGGCAATGAATAATTAACTCAACTAGAATTTCTTACTTGATTACGTTGATTAGGAAAAACATACAAGAGGACCCAGATAGTAGAGTAGTACAGAAGCCAAGACACACATAAAGGGAAAGTAGTAATTAAAAGCCTTGAGTAGGGGCACGTGGGTGGCTCAGTGGGTTAAAGCCTCTGCCTTTGGCTCAGGTCATAACCTCAGGGTCCTATGATCGAGCCCCGCATCAGGCTCTCTGCTCAGCGGGGAGCCTACTTCCCTTTCTCTCTGCCTACTTGTGGTTTCTGTCTGTCAAATAAATAAATAAAATCTTTTAAATAAATAAATAAATAAATGCAAGCCTTGAGTAAGCAGAAGCCATATGACATGGCAAAGGGAGTAACTCGTCAGTAGAGCAGCAGAGGCAGAGACAATGAGAAGCTAAGAGCAAGCCTGGTAGACCTGTGTTAGCATGCCTGCTAAAATTACAACTTTATTCTGAGAGTTCTTTCAGTTCCTCATAAGAATATATTACGCCACTAGAATCCTTGTGAGGATGCTGAGCTCAGTCAGTCAGTCCTCATGCCAACAGCTCTAGGCTTGCTTTCCCAGACCTTCAAGGCAAGTGGAAAAAGGTAATACGTCTTTCAAAATGCCCGGCAAGCCTCCAAAGACTCCATCACGTTGATTCTGGTTGGGACCCTGGGCCACCCCGGAACTAAGCCCTTGGCAGGGAGAATGGACTTTCAGCTTCAGCAGGCTCTGTAGCTCAGGCCGATATCCATAATTCCATGTAGACTGAGATTCACAATAGGCCGACTCCCCCAGGGGAAAACTAGCAGTAGAAATGGAAATTAGCAACTAACAACAACAACAAATAATAATAATAATCTCCACCTCAAGGGGCAGATGTCAGGAATACCTGGACAGGGACAATGTGGGGTGCTCAGTGGGTTAAGCACCTGCCCTTGGCTCAGTTCATGATCCCAGGATCCTGGGATTAATTCCTGCATCAGGCTCCTTGCTCAGCGGAGAGACTGATTTTCCCTCTCCCTGCTACTCGCCCTGCTTGTGCTCTCTCTTTCTCAAGTAAATAAATAAATAAAATCTAAAAAAAAAAAAAAAAAAAAAAAAAAAAAAAAACCTGGGCAGAGTCACTTTTCTTGAAAAGAAGGGAAGAGGTATGACGAGCAGTCCTGATAGGCACAGAGAATAGCTGAGCTCCAGCCTTCCAGCCTCTCAGAGAGGCTTGCGTGAAGGTAGAAGCTGAATCCTTCGAGTCTGTGGGCTCCCCCCACGCGTTCCCATTGCCAACGGCAGATTTCATCTTTATCTAGGAGGTTACTTCACTGTAAGAGTTTGCTTTAGATGCTTCTGTCGAAGTGCCTGTGGCAAAGTACTACACAGAAAGACAATGACATTACACACCAGTGCTTGTATTTTATGGCAAACAAATCTGGCTGAGTATGAATTTCCATCATTTCTGGGAACCCTGGTGAATTTATTTAATCAGGGAGCTTATAGCATCATTTTACTTAAGCCTCCTTAAACAGTTATGTTGTAAACATCTTTGCAGCAAGGAGCTTAACTTTTATCGTTCAAGGAGAGATGATGTCTCAGCATTTTAGACTCCGGGAAGAAACATGGTCTAAGATTCTGCAGAAAAAAAAAAATCTTTCCTGTTATGAGTCAGGTCTCTTTGCTGTTTAGCAGTGAATGCACAGCAAATTCAAACATGCAGAATCAGAAGATTAAAGTACAGAATGCCAGGTGGAAATGATTCTAAAAACTAAAGAAGAAATCAAATAAAGGTATGCTGGAAAATGCTCCTTCACAACCGGCCAGTTCACTCTGATTCTCCATCTGCTCCCAGCCTCTCTGGGGACCAAGAGTCCCACTTCCAAATTCTAAGGAGAATCCACAGCTTCAAGCTTTTCTACCCTTCCTAAGTTTTTAAGGGATAGAAAGTAGCTATCATCACCCAAATATAAAAATACTCTACTTTCGGGGCACCTGGGTGGCTCAGTGGCTTAAAGCCTCTGCCTTGGGCTCAGGTCATGATCCCAGGGTTCTGGGATCGAGCCCCACATCGGGTTCTCTACTGAGCGGGGAGCCTGCTTCCTCCTCTCTCTCTGCCTGTCTCTCTAACTACTTGTGATCTCTCTCTGTCAAATCAGTAAATAAAATCTTTAAAAAAAAAATACTCTACTTTCAAACTTACATCTCTGCTCCAAAATGTAATATGATTTCTACTAAGATTTAGGATCCTACTCCCTTTATGAACAATACCAGTTTTCTTCTTCATTCTATCTCTATCACTGAATCAGGGACTATGGTAATAGAATTTCTGTGGCTTGTGTCCTCCCCATCACAGAAGCTGAAGAGCAATAGAGATCGTTATCTCCAAGCAAGAATACAAATGATTCTGCCTTCTTAACTCAGAATGGATCTTCACAAAGACAAGAAGAGGAAAAAAAAAAAAAAAAATTCGCACACCCACGCACTACCAGATCTTTTCTTCTATTCCTTCGTGGATCTATTCTCTCTACGCACCTTTCGCAAGACACCCAGATCTTCAGGTTCAGCAGGGGCTATTATCTTCCAGGGTCTTTTTAAAATTTTAGACTCCAGTTTTCTTTCCTTTTTCTAACTAAAATAAGACCCGCGCCACGTTTCCTGCTGGCGGGGCTGTGTCTGTCACATGTGTCTAGTCACAGAATTTATTTTATCCTGAGTTCTCATCAGCTGGCTCTTCCCTTTCTGTTTTGTGAGGAAGCACCACATCAGTAACTCTGCCCACCTTTTCCAGCTTTTCCTGCAGGGAACGAAGAGACAATCCCTGGACCCAGCAAAGCAATTTTGGGAGCCTATGGCTATTGTAATGAAAATCCTGGTGATCTTGACTTGGCAAAAAGCTTTCTTAGGAAGGAATAAGCATTTCCCCTGTTCCTTTTTTTAAAATCAAGGAAATGAGACTGTTTCTCTTCCCGTTCACAAAGCTTCCCTTAGGGGTATTTTCTAGTTTCTAATAGGAAAACCTCATTCTCAAGCCTTGAACTTGAGCAAATCATCAAATGCTGACTTGCCTAAATGGGATTTTGCTAAAACCCCTTCCCTGAAAAAGTGACTACAAATTGCAAAGGGGCCCTAAGAATTTCTGAATGCAGTAGGCAGGTCACTGCACTAAAGAGATCACAAGATAGAAATCCCAAAGCCTGAAGTGTGCCATCTGTGGAATGATGAGGACAACGTAATAAAGCAAAGTTTCAGTATGCTGGAATGAACTATGAAAATGGCCAAATGTCACACAAATGTTTGCCCTGGAATGCACTGCTGCCAATGATCCTCTCATCGCCTGTCCACCAAAGGGCAGTAGGAAGCAAATTGTAAATCTGAAACCACAGAGAGTGAGAATCTATTTCTTTGAGCTTTGGGAAGGAATGTCAAAGAAATTTAGGTAGGCTTTCATCTTCTTTTCTACCCAGGTTAAAAGGGCGCCCTCTGCTCAGACTGTCATCCCCTCAGAATTCCTATGTATCCTTTTGCCGCCGTTTCACCCCCAAATTCTTTCTCAACCCCCTGAAATCTGACTGCTGCCTCCAAACCACCGAGGGGGTTCATAATGCTCATTTTGCTGACCTCTTCTTTCCCTTTGCCTGATCCTGATGCTTTTGTCCACAACCTCCTGATTCTGGAGACTCGCCACCCATTTCTCCGTGGTCGTTGGAGACCGGGCCCTCCCTGCTGGTCTCTCCTCCCTTCACTGGTTCTGCTTTGTTGGCTCCCCGCCCAGAGCCCCGGCTCTCACACAGCCCACACCAAGCGATTTCCCTCTGAAATCTCAGCCGAGTTTCTTGGCTTCAACCGACTTCGAGGAAAAGATGTGCATATCTGTATCCAAGCTCATTCTCCTCCAGGCTTCCCCCTCACCCCGCCACCGTATCCCCAAAAGATGCCTCAAGTTCATCTTCCTCCTAAGTCATATTCTCTCTGCACATCCTAACTTCTGGTAACAGACACAAAATTATTCATGTTAGCTTCTTATGCTTCTTGTCTTCTTCCTCTTCTTCATTTTTATTCACTAACATCTTTTTCTCCCCTGTCTTCAACCTATTGCGATAAACTCCCAATCCGCTGCAAGGTTTACAGTTTCTCTCCATTGACTGATTTGAGCCAACCGACTCTTTCTGAGTGCTGGAGGGTCAAAGAAGACCAAGACAGAGCATCTGTGAAGATTTCAGTCCAACGCAAGTATTGGCGGTGGGGAGAGGTAGAAAGGATATTTAAAATTCTCTGAAACAATTTTTTTTTTTAGAGAGAGAGAGTTTGAGAGGGGTGGGGAGGGGGGAGGGGCAGAGGGAGAGGGAGAATCTCAGTGATGTAGGGCTCGATCTCACAACCCTGAGAACATCACCTGAGCCAAAATCAAGAGTTGGACACTTAACCAACTGAGCCATCCAGGCACCTGCTAATTTTCTAAAGAATTTTAAAAGGTAATGACAAGGTGAAAAAAAATGCATAGACTCTAGGACATCTAAGTCATATTCAGGTAAAGGTGAGGTGAGGTCAAGGTCCCCAGGGAAGGTGAACTTGGAGGTGACTTTGAAATGACAGATATAAGATGGATACAAAGAAAGATAAGAAGACATGTTTTACTTAAAGCTTAGAGGCTTTGAGGTATCTTTACAAGTCTCTATGGCTAGAGTAAAACGGGCGTTCCAGAACCTCCCGGAGGGCAGGCTAGAAGGTGGGCAGGACCAGGGAAATTCCCAGGAGGATGAGTTAGCACACTCACTCAAAAGGCTGTAAGTGAACAGAATTTAGATTTAACAAGGGGACTTCTGAAGTGTGAATGGAGCAGAACCAGACTGAAGTCTAACAAGGGCAGGAAGCCATTAACCGTCACTGTCGGGAGGGAGGGAACGAGGGATAGGGGTCCTGCGAATGGAACCCATGGCCTGTTGTGGCCATGGGAGAAGAGCTCCTGGCTTCACCCCAGAGAGACACGCCCACATTCAGGCTCCTGGGACAGGCAGTGACACCACCCTGGGGGTGAGAAGTCATCAACTCTTCTCTCACCTTCTGTCTGATATCCTGTCAGTGCTTCTCATCAGACATAACCAGCGAGAACCTGGACAGCCAGGAAGCCAGAGTGCACACACGCCAGCCTTCCAGAACACACAGCCCCGGGCGGGAAGGGGAGAGCACAGAGGGGAGGGTGTGTGGGGAGATGAGCGCAGGAATTTCTGGGCAGCGAACTCTGTCGTTGGCTTGTTTGGGCATTGTGATTTGTAATTATCTCTGCTTAAAAATCTTTACAGGACCTCTTCCTTCACCTTTTGACATCTTTATCCTATTTAAAATTAATTGCTAGAACAAATTATGTACGCTGTTGTAAATTTCACTTCACCATAGTTTTTAATTTTACTTTAAGAACATGTTTTTAATTTATGAGATAAATTGCAACCAAAATATGTTCTTTTAGGGTCATTAGGGTTTTTTTTGTTGTTGTTTTTTGGGGTTTTTTTGCCTGCAAGAGTTTCTAATTTTCCACTTTATTTTTTTTTTAAATAAATTTTGTAATTTAGGAGTCTGTGCTAAACACTTTTTTTCCCTAGCATTCACCCCAAACCATCTACTTTGCTCTATGGCATGAGGTAAATGAAAGTGGGGAGCAAAATCACACGTAAGTGAGAAGAGTTGTCTTATTTGATAAATGGAGTAAATATGAACAGAATTCAATCTATTTGACAAATGGGTTTAATTTAACTAGTGTCTTGTGTCTAGTGCATTTCTCCACTTGGAGAGAACATTAGTGTTTACAGGTTTTCCTGCCTCTCTCTGTAGAGAAGCGTCCATAAGGGGACTCCTGGTCTTCGGTGGAAATTTCCCCAAGATTTCCATGAGTAATGAGAGATCACATTTTGTCTAACAAATTGACAGGGAGATTAAAATGATCATTGTGACATTTGAGGGATCTGTAGGGATAAGAAGAGGGAAGGGGGTCGGGGATGGGTCGCATTCCAGAGGGATCTATATGGGATCAGGTTTCTCCAAAAACTGCCCTAGAAGGTAGTAGAGAATGGAAAATGACCTCAAAATGAATCAGAAATGATTTGAACTCAGCATTCTATTTCTAGTCAGATCATAAATCAAGTGTAAGTGTAGACTGGAATATTTCAGACCTGCCAGTTCTCAAAACAATGTATTCCCTATGGATGGACCCTTTTCCAGGAAGATATGTTCCACCAAAATGAGGAAGGAGGGAGAGACAGAGAGAGAGAGAGAGAGAAGGGGGGTTGAAGAGAAAGGGAGAGAGAAAGAGAGAGAAAGAGGAAGAGACACAATCACACAGAAAAGGAAAAGAATTCTCGTAACAATGTTGAAGAAAAACTGTGTACAAGGCTAAGTGTACAACAATCCAGATTGAAATAGGAATTAACACTCTTAGAGATTTATCTTCAGGGCTAAAAAAAGTAACATAATAAAGGGACTCGACCTGATGTGTTTGATTATGTGAGCAGTAACTACTTTTATATGATTCAGTTTAGAAAATTAATACGAGGAAAAATCTACCAACTCATATCATCTGGCTAGAATAGCATTGATATAAAGAGTACATAAGGACAAGAGAGAAAATACAATTATAGATTAACATCATCTATAAAGGTACTTGCAGATATTTAAGAGAACATATTAGTGAAGAAATTTAATAAAATATTTTAAAAAGCATGACCAATTCATATCTAGTCCAGGATACATTCACTAAGGATGGTTCAAAAATTTGGAAATTTTTAAATATAATCAGCCACAGCAACTGAGTAAAAATCATATTTGATCTCAAAAAATTAAAGAAAAAACATTTACTAAAAATCAGCATTCATTAATAATCGAAAAACAGGAAAGTATTTGCAAAACCCATTCTTATAAAGGACTAGTATCCAGAATATACCAAGGATGCTTTATAATTTAATAAGAAAACCCCATTAAGGGTGTCTGGGTGGCTCAGTTGGTTAAGCGACTGCCTTCAGCTCAGGTCATGATCCCAGAGTCCTGGGATCGAGTCCCACATCAGGCTCCCTGTTCCATGGGGAGTCTGCTTCTCCCTCTGACCTTTTCCTCTCTCATGCTCTCTCTCACTGTCTCTCTCTCAAATAAATAAATAAAACCTTAAAAAAAATAAAAATAGAAAAATTTGAAAAGATACTGAAGTAAAAAATAATATACAAAGGGAAGATAAATCCATGAAAAGATACATATTAAATCCATAGTGATCCATAACTACACTTTCTGAATGGCTAAAACTTAAAAAAAAAAAAAAAGAAAGAAAGAAAGAAAGGAGGACAAGTGTTGGCATGATGAGGAACAGATTCTCATGCCTTGTTGGCGGGAATGCAAAATGGTACAGATACTGAAGAAAGTTTGACAGCTTCTTACACATACTTATCATACAACCCACCAGTTGTATTTCTGGGAATTTACTCAAGAGAAATAAGAATATGCATCCACTCGGGCGCCTGGGTGGCTCAGTGGGTTAAGCCGCTGCCTTCGGCTCAGGTCATGATCCCAGGGTCCTGGGATCGAGTCCCGCATCGGGCTCTCTGCTCAGCAGGGAGCCTGCTTCCCTCTCTTTCTCTCTGCCTGCCTCTCTGCCTACTTGTGATCTCCCTCTGTCAAATAAATAAATAAAATCTTTAAAAAAGAATATGCATCCACAGAAGACCAGTAGCAAATGTGGATAACAGCTTCATTCCCAATACCTGTATCCATCATGCTTTCATTTTATTTAATACATATTAAATTTAATATAATTTTATATAATTAAAATTATATAAATATAATTATTTAAATATAAATATATAATATAAATTAAATAAATAAATAAAAATATATAATATAAATTTAAATTTTAAAATTATATAAATATAAATATAATTATATAATATAAATAAAATTATATTAATATAAATTTTATATAATTAAATTAAAATAATACATATTAAAATTTAATACATATTAAATTTTAAATTTGAAAATACTGACATGGGTAAATCTAAATTATATTAGTTTGGGTGGGGGAAAACAAGTTGCAGAATATGCACATTTATCAAATTTATATAAAATTTAAAATGCTAGTCAAAATCCTAGACAATGATTTTATATACAAAAATAATATAATTATAAAACCATGGATATGAATGGTAAACATAGAATTCCTGTTTTTTTTAAGATTTTTTATTTTTATTTATTTGATAGAGATAGACACAGTGAGAGAGGGAACACAAGCAAGAGCGCGGGGCCCAATGCGGGGCTTGATCCCAGGACCTTGAGATCATGACCTGAGCCCAAGGCGGATGGTTAATGCCTGAGCCACCCTGATGACCCCAGAATTCCTATTAATAGTTAACTCTGAGGATTCAGGGAAGACCATGGATTTAGGAAGATGATCCTGAGGGCCTCAATCATATTTGAAATGTTGTTTTTGTGCTTGGAAAATTTTATAAAAATAGAACATTAAGTTTAGATTTGATGAATTGTTCAATGTATTTTGTATGTTGTTATCTTTATGTTTGATATATTACAGGATACAAACTGAGATAATTGTGTTTCTTGTTTTTCCAATATTTAGCTTTTGTATGCGTGTGTGTGTTTCCCATAACACTAAGTAATATTAACACATTTCTTAGGTTTTCTTAATATTTCGAGGGACTATTAAATCCTTTTTCTATGTTTGGACTTTTAAATGGCTTTCAATTTTTCAACATGGTAATTAATACTACAGTCAAATCTTTTCACAAAAGGCATTCAATAGTTTTTTTTTAAAGTATTAATGAAGTGAGTTACTGGAAATGAGACTAACACAGCAATGAAGAACAGAAACAGAAAACTGTTCTTGGCTGACTGTTTAAAACCACAGGCAAATGAAGCCTGGGTGGCTTAATCGGTTAAGCATCTGCCTTCGGCTCAGGCCCTGATCCCAGAGCCCTGGGATTGAATCCCGAATGGGACTCCTCGTACAATGGGGAGCCTACTTCTCCCTCTGCCTGCAGCTCCCCCTGCTTGGGCTCTCTCAGCTCTCTGTCTTTCTGACAAATAAATGAGTAAAATCTTAAAAGGTAAAAAAAAAAAAAATCAAATCAGAATCAACTGTTGAAAATAATTTATTTTTAATAAAACTGTAAACATAATCAAGGAAAAGCAAGTAAAGGAAACTTCATCGTCCGGCAAGGAAGCATCCGATTCTACAAAGAAATAGTAGAGAAATCACAGCCACATACAAGTCAACGATTCTACGACCCAGGATTGTGCAATGTTCACTTTCAAAGCCGTGTTTATCCACTGTTTGTCAATCCCATTACTTAGCTTTTCCATTGTACATGGGCTACAGTCTCTTCCTAAGTAATACTGGACACATGGAACAGGTCAGTCCTTCACGCTGGCCCTTTCAGTTACTCAAATGCAAAAATAGCCAAAAACCTGTGGTAAAAATGGAAAAAACTATTTTCCATTCATGCATTGCTCTCAATCATGTTTTCCAGAAAAAATAAAAATCACCTTAAGGCTGAGAAAAAGCACACAAAATAACAACCTGAAATCTAAATATTTCTGGAAATGAGGGGCGCCTGGGTGGCTCAGTTGTTAAGGATCTGCCTTCAGCTCAGGTCATGATCCTAGGGTCCTGGGATCGAGCCCCACATCGGGCTCTCTGAAGGTAGGAAGCCTGCTTCTCCCTCTCCCACTCCCCCTGCTTGTGTTCCCTCTCTCACTGTGTCTCTCTCTGTCATATAAATAAATAAAATCTTTAAAATAAATAACTAAATAAATATTTCTGGAAGTGAAATGCACAGAAAGAAAAAAAAAAGAAAGAAAGAAATGCACAGAAGTGGGTCAGAAGGCAGATGCTCACCCCCAGTCCTTTCTGTTCATTTCAGAGTCCTGTTACCTGAAGCATTCTAACGGAAAAACATATGTGCAGAAAATATCCTCCCCTTATAAAACTAGCTTTAGTCCTGCGTAAAACAGAGGAGGAGTATAGATTATAGGGCCAACTTCAGTGAGCGTTCAATTTTTGCCACTTTACATTGAATGAACTGAATAAATATCTAAATATTTCTGGATTTCTTTTTCTTCCATCTCTGAGATTAGGATATTAGAGAGAATTCACATTTGTCCATTTCATGTATTTTATTTTAGTTTTTAGAAAGATTTTATTTATTTACTTATTTATTTATTTTACAGAGAGAGAGAGAGAGAGTACGCATATGTTGGGGGAGAGGGAGGGAGAGAATCTCAAGCAGACTCCCCACTGAGCGAGGAGCCCAGCATAGGGCCTGATCTCATGACCTTGAGATCATGACCAGAGCTGAAATCGAGAGTTTACGCTTAACCAACCAAGTCACCTATGTGCCTCTGTTTTATCTACCTTAAATCTATTCACACTTACCTTGCTTTAAATATTATTTGAAAGTAAGCAGGGCATCAAAAATTAGAGATTAATTAATAATCACCTCATCTTGCTTCTTTAAGGATGCAGGAAGCTATATGAGGGCTGTCTAGTCTGCAAAAGGCACCCCAAAAATGTTTGTCCTTTCCACCCTCAGGAAAAAACAAAAAGATACAAAATTGTGTGTCTGCAAGAGTTGTGGAATGGTGCATTTCTTAAAATACATAAAAGGAAATTTGAAGTTTTTATAGGATTTCACAATACATAATTCTTCTTTCATATCATTACCCTTGGATATAATCTAATTCTTCATATTAGAAGCACCCGGTAAATAGCAAAAGCCAATTTATTCATGAAAATGCCATTCATTTGTGTATTTCTTGACAAGGTGCAGAGTATATTCACCTAAGAATTTCCTACCTAATGTTAGAAGGTTCTAGCTAAATAGTCTTTCTCCCCTACCACCTGACTTTCCCTTCATAGTGCTGTGATCGTACGTTTCATTACTTGATGGAATAACCGATTTTTTTTCATAAAAAAATTATAATCGACACCACCGCTTTACAGAGTTTGAGAGCCGTTTGCTCTAAGAGAAGTCTGAATGCCACTGTGTTAGAACAACGTGGGTTACTAATGAATTGTCCCCCACAGATCGGCAACGTTAAGCTCTCTGGGAATGTGTCCTAAGAGTATGTCTTTTAAAACAGTTCCTCAGATTATTCTGACAAAAGCCGATGTTTGCAAAATACTTCTTTAGTATTTAGGTCAGCGTGACAAGGATTACCGTAGATGTTTCCCTCTGCTCTGGTGGGAATATTCCTGCTATTCTGTTGTAGGTATTAAAGACTGAGGGTTCCTACTGTTATTGTTTTATCAGATATTGTCTGGTATTCTTTGGAGGGGGGGGGAGTACACAGAGTAAGAAAACACTCTGCCATATAAATAATAGATCACCAAAAATTGCACAAACCTTCCAAATTCCAGGCTAACGTCTATGCTTTGAAGGTCTTGCATGCATCATGTGTCTTCCTAGAGCCACTGCTAATTACAACCATTGGGGAAAGGTTCTCTTTTTTCCAGCCTGGCCTGGCCAGTGATCGAAATGCCAGGCCACATGTCCCAACACCAAAGAGAAATACCTTTACACTTGATCTTAGCCAAAAGGCCAAAATACCTTTAGAAAGCTTTATTCCAACCAGCAGAACCGTAATTGTTGCAGCTGGCTAAACAAACACTCTTGGACCTCAGGCCCTAAAGACAAAGATCTGGTTTGGAAACTCTCGATTAAGGTTTTTATATGCCTTTTATTCAGGTGCTCTAGCTACTTTAAACGGTAAGGAGAGAAATAAACTGATTTCATTATTGATTGAAACAAACTGATTTCATTATTCATATATGATTCCATATACTCTTAGCACCCTGTCCCTCCCCGACCTGCCCACACCAGGCCATTTATCTGGAGGTCTAGGTGCTTTTGTTAAGAAACTGGGCCTGGAGAGGCAGAGGCTACATGACATGAGAAGGACGGAACAGCGGTCACGGTACGATCTGTTCCTTTCCAGGTCTCCAGACTAGGCGTGTGCTTCTGTTTAGAGCAGAGAGATGCTGTCAGGAGAAAAAGACACCCAGTCATAAGAGAAATTCTTTTTCGGCAAGGGAGCGATATTACATCAGGCTTCACTCTGGCCTGGGAGAAACAGCCATCAGCACCGCACCCCTGCTGGCCCAAACACCACGATTTCTTCTTCAAGCATGCTCAGTACTATGGTCTTGGGAAGGCAGTGTTGCTCTAGAGAGAATCGATGCATGTTTGCTGCTGTAAAGCAGGGGCTGTGCTTTGGCTATGAACCAATTGTCAGTTTCATGTTTTGAAGTTCCATGCTGGTTAAAAGGAGGGGCTCCAGCGGTCCGGGAGCTTCTAATCCGCACGTGGGATTGCCTACTGCTCAGAGCCAGACCAACTCAGTCTTCCTCTCTTCCACGAGTAAACCCCAGGGACTCGGCCTCTAGTCCTCACGTCCTGCAGAGAGCCGCCCTTTCTTTCCCATATAGTACTTTTCTTCGCTACACCCCTGTACTTTCTGTCCTTCCTCCCTAACCCATTAACGAGTAGAACAGAACCTCCACACACCCTCCACGTCCTCTGGGCTCGGGTTTTAAGATTGTGCTTTCTAATTTGTAACTGAGGCTCGAAGCTGGCTGGCCCTTACTGTGGAGATTTCTGGTCTAGAGCTCTTGAAGTGCTCTGAGAAAGTCAAGCATCCAGGTCATAGAATACTCCCTTGAGCCCTCAGCTCTATCCCTCTTTTTCCTGACTTCAGTTCACAATGTCCCCTTCCTTCCTGCCCTGGTAAAGCCTGGAAGCCTCCTTTATGGCCTTCAGGTGAAATCACGGTGCAGATGTTGGCAGCTGGAAACCCATCTAAGAAACTGTGTTCTGACCCAGATGGTGCTTCTCATGGCCCCCTCCTCCCGGACTTCTTACCCATTATGACTTTTCCCACAGATTCAAGGGACCTCTTCCAATAAAAACTACATATTTTATTTCGGAATGCCCCCAAATCTCCAAAGTGAGGACTTTTTATTGTAGAATGTAGAACCACTAGAGTTTATCTTTCTTAGCCTTTGCCTGCCCCTACCCAAATTGCCGTAGAACAGCCACATCCCAACCTAACTCAGAAAATGAGCTGTATTTCAGTACTTCCTCCCATGAAATTATAATTTGACTAGTGTTCCTGCTACTAAAATAAATGAATAGCCACAGCATTATGAAAAACTCAGATCTATTTTCCTTCTTTTCAGAATGAAGGCCCAATCAACCTGAAAAAGCTCTTATACCATGTGCTGGCTTGGGATTCTCCCAATAACCACCATTGTTTCTGGAAAATCCCCAGTGCCAACTTGATGCAGAGTCCTAGGACTGTCAGAAAAATGTGCATGGATAGAAGAAAATAAAAATGAGAGTTGGGGGTTTTTTCCCCTATATTTTTTCCTCATCGACATCCTGTATTGGTTTAAAGTGACCTGTTATGCTTTATCTTGAGATCGTAAGCATAAAAACTTTCCTCAGATATGTTCATTCATATCTATGACATTTTATCTGTTTCCAGTACAACATGTGGGTAAGTAAGATGTAGTGGCTGTCAAGACTAATCGGTTTATTTTGCGCTAAAATGCATAATTTAATAGGCTTCCTTATTAAGGGTGACTTATAAAGCAGATATTTATGCAGTGATGCACGGTTTCTGTGTGTGTGTGTGTGTGTATATGTGTGTTTGCATTTAAAGTCATTGGATGTTCTGGACTTGTACTTTGTAGGGAAGCTTAAAAGGTTGCCAAAAATTGGAGATGAAGGGAAACTGAGGTTTTATTAACATCCTGGCACTTTGGACACAAAGCTAGGAACACACCATTGAGTCCCAATGAAGTGAGAATTGGCCGTGGGATTATCCTGAAAATCTTCTACGTGTGTGACCTGGGCTCTTACGATCCTTAGTCTCAGTGTCCTAGCCTATGAAACTAGAGTCCCTCAGAGGATTGCATTGAGGATCCAAAGGAATAACAGAAATGAAAGAGTTTTTGTAAACCATGACATACTACGTGAAGGTTAAGGTCTTCTGCTTCGGGGGTCAGTTCCCTTCCGTTGTCTTCCACACAAACACACAGCAGGAATGGTTCTCTGGGTCCCTGGTTAAGAGCCATGCTGAATAGTCAAGTCACAATGGAGAGGTCCAACTCTTTTGGCAGTCATCCATGGCATTAAAGAGAAATACCACTGTGTGGGGTGTCTCCCCATCACGCCTTCAGGATGCAAGCCTTCCCTTCCTCAGAGGCTGTGCGTGTCAGCTTCCGGCAGCTGCTGCTGGGTCCCTCTCCTGCCATTGCCTGCACCAGCAGGAGAAGCTTCCCAAGATCTGCTGATAGAAGAGTACAAAGGCCTGACCTGTGCCTCCAGCGGGTCTCCACTGAGGGGCATCGGGTATGAGCAGAAGCCTCTGCAATGGCACCACCGCTCCTGCTCTCCTTCTGCCTGGTCCTGCTCCTTCCCCTCCCCTGGCCGATTGTCCTGTTTAGGCAGGTGTACTGCCTCACAGAATCCTCCTGCTTACAAATCTTATGGTCCACTCAAGACATACTCTTTTTGCAAATTACTAATAAAAGAGTCTTCTTAAGGCTCATGAAGAATACTTTTTAAAAAGTCTGAAACATCATTCTCGATAATGGAATATTTGAAACATCTCTTTAATATCAGCAACAAGATTGTCTACACCAACTTTTCTATTCAGAATCATTCTAGAAGACCCAGTCACTGTAAATAGGCGAGAAAAAGAAATCAAGAGTAAGATCACTGGGAAGGAAATAACAAATGCTTACTATTTGCTGCCAAAGCAGCTATAAATAATAGCACTTTCTGAAACTCCAGAAGGCTTGCTGGCGGTGACATTAACATATCCAGGCTGAGACCCCCACTCTCAGCCCTGCTGTTGTATCTCTGTAACCGCTGACTTTTACAACTGACCTCCCCACCAACTCCACCACCGTCAGCCTACCTCTGTATCAGTTCACCATTTTGCCTCCTAGGTCCCTGTTTGTTCCTGTCACATAGAGATTTCTCTTTCTGTTCGACTCAGGTTTTAAGTTTTGTTGTCATGATATTTTCTCTCTCAATTTAATACACCTCTGGAGGTGATGGTCGGCCTTGACTTAGTCATCTGTGTGTCAGAAACCTAGTGGAAATATTTTTGTCCGCTTTAGCTCCGTAAACACACACACACACACACACACACACACACACAGAGTACTGAACTTCTTTTTTCTTGAGGATCAGAACTGCACATTCTTTCTTTTGTGTATTGATTGCAGGGTTTTGGAATGTTCACCGTTCTGGTGTACATCATACAAACAGAAATAAAGCCCAATTCCCATTCCTTTCAGATTCCATCATGAATTCCACAATGAATTCAAATGGGTAAATGGTGTGGACTCCAGGTTTGCAAAGAGAGGACTCACCTCCCAAAGCATGAGCCTGAAAGTTTTTCTCTCCTCCCAGAGGCATGGGCCCAGAATCCAGGGGCCTGTCCCACCTGAGCTAAGTAATGTCTGGGAAATGCTCCAGAATTCCAGAGTCAGTGATGGAAACAGCATTCCAGGGGCATGTGATCTGACGGAGGAACTTGGGGGTAACGGCTCTCATCCTTAGTCCACTAATGGTCACTGTCTCAGGAGCCTTCCATGAAGACATGAGCACTTAATGAGTGAGAAGCTGGAAAGCATCATCATTATTATTTATCATTAAAGCGACATAGGTTCGCATTCTGGTTTTTCATGTGCTTGCTATTTTACCAAAGCTCTTTAGTGTGTATAATTATATACATATATAATATACACGTGGTAAACATATATTCACTATTAAGATAATAAAATAATGTTTTATTTTAGTCTGGTAATAGTATTTCCTTCATAGGCTTCTTGAAAAGTTTAAATAAAGTGCTTAAGCCCCTTGGCATAGATTCAAACATGTCATAGTCTCTATTATTACCTCTATTTATAGTACATTCTATTATAATTATTGTTGGCACATTTGTCTTTACCCACAACATGGGGAGCTTGTGAAATGTAGAACGTTTGTCTTGCTTTTATTGTTTCTTTAGTGTCAAGTTTAAAGACCACATCTAATAGGTACTCAGAAATTTTTGCATTAATAAACGGAGGCAGTACTTTAGAGAGATTAATCTAGTGGATTCACACATGATAGATCAGAACATAGAAAGGCTGAAGCCGGGGAGATGGGTTAAGAAATCATTACAAAATGAGGAAATTTGATGGGAATGTGGGATTAGAAATGACAGGTAAGGATAAAGAGGGGGCAAAGACTTCTAACCTCGGTCTCTGAGGAAGCCAGCTTCTGTAGAAAGGGATCTTAGGTTTAATTAAGTTTAATTGTTGATATCTTGTTCCCTTTTTAAACTTACAGCTTTTGTTAAATTTTCATCATCTGCGGTAACCTAATGTGTGCCTGATTCTTGAAACCTGAGGGGTCCTGAGTAATACAGATGCTCTGGAGTGTGTGTGTGTGTGTGTGTGTGTGAGAGAGAGAGAGAGAGAGAGAGCGAGAGAGGAAGAGAACCTGAGGCAAGTCATTAACGGACATATGATTTGAGTAAAAACAACTCAGACACATTTGCTTCTTCTGAAGATAATATGTTTTCAAGTCTTTTCCTTTGGGTATATTCACTCCAAGCATACTTAAAATTACTCATTAAGAACTTACTCTGCTCTCAGCAACATAGCAGTGTAGGGAAGAACAATCATTTAATTCATCAACTGAATAGCACTCTGTCTTTCTCTCCCTCCCTTTTTTTTTGCTGGCCATATTCCATTCATTTCCATGCCTGTTTAAAAGCTGCTAATTGAATTTGATGTCATTCTGGAGTATTTTGGGTTTTTTTAGGTTGTCTCTTCTAATTTTTTTTTTTTTTTCCTAATCACTCAAGTCTGTGGTAAAACCGTAACCATCCCAGAAAGCTAGAGTAATGGCGGCAGTGAACAGTCATGCCAGACAAGCCACATGGGAGGCTGGACTTCCAAGGACCTGGGAAGAAATGGTACTTCGTGTGTGGAGGTCAGAGGGTTGTCACATGTTGTCTTTGGGTTTTGCTCCCAAATCTCCTCAGGGCTGACAGGCTTGTTGTCTAGGGTGCAACTTAGCGGCCCAGGAGATAAACAAGGAAAGCTCCTTGATACAGATGCCAATTAAGCCAGGAGGCACATAACACAGCCTGAGCTGTGTGTTCCTGAGGGGCCCCAAGGAAGATAAATATTAAATTAACTTTAACCACTTGTAAAGTGCAGTGATTACTGTACGGATTCTGCCTCCCGTCTTATTACTACCGTCAGTCCCTGTCTTTTTTCTTGAAAATATTTTCCACTGCTACTATTACTCAGAATTAAGCACACATTCAGTTTTCCACTCCTGGTCACGACCGACATTCAAGTTCTAAGACGGAATCATCCTTACTTCAAGAAACGCTCTCACTTCCCACGTACTCCTTGATGGTGCCAGCTCTGAAAATTTGGATAGCTTGCCTCTCTGTTTCAACCATGCTGTATTGAGTCAAGTTATTCTGCATCTCAATGTGTTCTCTTCTGCCTGTAGCTGTGGGTCATAAAAAGCTGTGTAAGGGGGGCACCTGGGTGGCTCAGTCAGTTGAGTGTGCAACTCTTGGTTTCTGCTCAGGTTATGGTCTCAGGGTCGTGAGATCAAGCCCCGAGGTAGGCTCAGCAGGGAGTCTGCTGGAGCTTCTCTCTCTCCCTCTGTCCCTCAACTCCCTCCCTCTCAAAAAAAAAAAAAAAAAAAAAAAAAAAAGAAAAGAAAAAAGAAAGATGCATAAGGTTTGGTACTACCATCAACGACCTTAAAAATCTTAAGTCAAGTGAAACTGAAGACAGGTAAGTACTAAACCATGTGGAGGTGACTGTAAGGTCAAAATGAGTTGTGAGAAGGAAAAGTCTGTGTGGACCTGAAGGGGTTTCAGAGGCGCCAGCAAAGAGCAGCAGTTTATAGGCGAGTCAGCAAGGAACAGGTGGGAGAAAAGGGGAGACCCATGGCACAGCAGTGACAGTAAGGATGACTTTATTAATTTGGCTTTAAGGGCTGTCTGGTAGACTGCATGTGAGGACTTGGAGGAAGGAGGGAACAAGGAAACAAGAACTGATCTGTTAATCTAAGAATGGCACTGTTGATCCAGTTATGAAGCTAGTAACCTTAAAATACCACCCCTGGCCAGGCCACTAAAAATAAAGATGGGCCTCAAGGCAGGGATCTCCATCACGATCATAAAGCCGTCCAAGTAAGCGAACTGCAAGAATCATGGCAGAGTGTACCTAGTATCCCTACAGCCGTGGTGTGTTTGTTTGCTCTTGCCTAGGGTGACTGGATACCAAGCCGACGAGAGGAAGAATGGTGCAGTAGCATCTTTAAAAAACTGTTGTCATCAGGCCATGGTTCTGTCATTAGATTAGAAGCTCCTTAAGATAGGAGGCCATTTCTTATAAATATATCCTGGTCAGACACCAAAGATGGCAAAAGTAATGTATTGTTGGTGCTGGTGACAAAAGATGGTAACTGGCAGTTCCCCAAACTTGCTGTCCCCTCCCTTGTGGTCAGCTGTCATTCATCAGGTTGTGACAGGGAACTGCCTCCTCCCCAGCTTCTTTCAATCCCCCATCAAATCAGGAGGAGAAAAATGAGTTAATAGTATTTGTTTCTTTGCTTGTTTCCCATGCAATTTCCTATCATCTATTTTGTGTTCTAATTTCCCAGGATGTTCTCTTAAAGCAAAGAAAATTCTCTTCTCTTCCCACCTCAACTATTTTAAAATACCTCCCGACAACTCTCAACCAAATGAATTCCCCCAGCGGTTCCTAAGTCTATTTTCATTCATTAATTTCTCCATTCAGTTCTATCTTCTGAACATCTACCACAAGCCAGATATCGTTCTTAGAACTGGGGAGACACACCAAATAAAGCCCGAGTCATTATTCTCCTGGTGATTTCATTCTAGACAATAAATAGATGAAAAACAAATATATATTATGCCAAGTACTAGTGTTATTGAGTGAAATAAAACAGGGATAGGGAGTATGAGAGCTCAGGGTGGGAAGCTGGCTATTTTATTTTGCATGAGGAGTGGAAGTCTTATTGATAAGGTGATGTTTAAGCAGAAACCTGAATAAACTGAGAGAGAGAGCCATGTTAATAATCTGGAAAAGAAACATTCTAGGAAGACAGAAAAGTAAATACAAAGAATCCTGTGGCAGAAATAGGCTCACCTTGTTTGAGGTACAACAAAGAGGCCGGTATGACCAGAGTGGTCAGAGTAAAGGAGAGAGCAGAAGCCAGTGACATCAGAGGGGAAGCTGAGGGCTGCCATGAAGGACATTAGAATACGATAAGAAGGACAGGGGTAGACAAACCAGCTAGAACACGGTTGCATCAAACCAGGAAAGAAAGGATGGTGGTTTATAACATGGCCATCATACTGAAAGGAAGAAGTGCCGAGACTCCAGATTTAATTTGAAAACAGATTCAACAGAATTAGCTCAGATTGGAGATGGGATGAGAGAGGGAAAAAATGCCCATCATGAATTTTTCCAAAATTGTTGACTGGAGCAGCTGGAATAGAGAAGCTTCCATTTCGATGGGGAAGATTAAGAAAACCAGGTTTAAAGGGTGAGGCAGGGAAAAGTTCAGAAATTTGATTTGGCACTTGTTAGTTTTTTTGATGTTCATTAGACATCTGGGTAGAGGCATCAGGTAAGTAGTAGGATAAACCAGTTTAGAGTTTAGGAAAGAATTTTGGCTGCAGATCAAAATTTGGAAATTATCAGCATGGATATCGTGTAAAGACAGGAGACAAGATGAGATCACCTAGACAAGGATTACAAATAGAGAAGAAGAAGAGGAGCAGTCCAGAGTCTTGGGGGAATTCTGATGTCTAAAGACTATGGAAAGGATGAGAAGCCAGGCAAGGAGCTTGACTGCTGGCTCACGGCCAGCAAAGTAGAGGGCAGTGAGGAGGAAATGGCCACGAGGATGCCAAGTAAAGCAGGTGTTTTAAAAAAAGGAGAGAGTGAAAGATAAATATGATGAGGACCAGGAATTAGCCTTTGGGTTTGGCAACAAGAGGGTCATTAGAGACCTTGACAAGAGCATTTTTGATAAAATTAGGAAATGTGAGCCTGATTGGAAGGAGTTCAAGGGAGGGTGAGGATAGAGACAGTGGACACAGCATACACAGACAGTTTTGCTGAAAAAGGAAGCAGAGAAAAGAGAAGGTTGAAAGAGGAACGTGTAGGCTCTGGAAAGTTTGTTTTTATTCCACCCAAAGATTATCTTGATCCAAGATTATCTTGATCCATTTATATCTATCATCATGTTATTAATAAGATAACGTACAGTTGTCTTTTGATAAGAAGCAAGTTCCTTTGTTTTATCAAACTAATTTTGGCCCCCTGGATTTAGCTAGTGTTCAAAGTTGTTAGAAGATTTTATGATGTTAAAATACTATCACTGAGATATCTCGGATTCTGATAAGCTATTCTAAGTAGCCAAGATACTTTTCATGAAAGGAATCTTCCATCTTTTTGGAAAATCTATAATATACACCTCCATTTTTAGAATCACATAAACTTTTTAATGGGGTTTTAAACATCTCCTTAATGAAACTAATAAGCTTTTACTTTGACCCAACACTAGACAATTCAGGGTCACATACAGGAACCTGGACAGGTTCTGGAAGGATTGGCCTCTATTCACTTAGTCCTCCAGTGGGTGAAGCACAGGACACAGGCCAACCAATGGAAAGGCAGGAGTGCAGAGGCCAGTAATGAAACAGGAAAACCAATGGTGTGTTTGAGGCAAGAGGGCCATGGGAACTGAGACCAGCCTGGGACACAAGAGCACCAGGTGCTCAGGCAAGGATGCAGTTTGCTGACGGGGAGGGCCATTGGTTCTATAGGCAGATTGGTCTTCTGCTAGGATTGGGCTGAGGTCTTTCTGATTAAGCTCCTGGATGGGAAGTGCTTAGTATACTGCAGTCAGTATACTGAGGATCCAATATGCATCAAATCATTTGATATCCACCACATTTCTGCAAGTTCAAAACCTTTTATTCATTTTATAGGTGAGAGAACTAACGTTCAGAGATGTTAAGGATTTGTCTGAAGTTACACATATGTCACATGGCTGAATCCGACACCGATTATGAAATGCAACCTTTACGTTTCTTGGTTTGTTGTCCACAGTTACGCAGACCAAGGAGGGAATGCCTGTTAGTGACTCAAAGGAAATATCCAATGTCTTGAATGACAGGGTTGATTGTGGCATCTATTATTGTGCTGTGGTCGCTCCCTAGGAAAACACCCCCACATTTAGTAGCTTAAGACAAGAACAATTACTTACTTTGCTCACCAAAGTTCTCTACACTCAGGTTGAAACTAACAGGATTTGTTTTGAAACTCACTTCTCTCTTCTCATATTTCATATGTAGATAAAGGCAATTGTTGACCCTTTTGACATGTGACCTGAAAATCTCCTTACCCAGATCTATGAGCTCATCAGATACGTTTTCTGTTTTCTACATTCTACAGCTGACAGTTGCACTATACTTTTTACCATTACGTGATACGGGTCATTTTATCTCCAGCATTTTTCTGACTGTGCTTCAAAGTTTCACCAATTGTCTCCTGAGGCACTTCTAGCTTCCACCTGCTAACTGGTCCTGAAGCTACATGTTTAGGTATCCGGTTAAGACAGCATCCTATTTCCAGGTAACAATTTCTGTTCCAGATACATTGAAAGTACTCCAAGAGACTGACAAGGTTGCTGCAAGTCTCTTAAATGCTGGACCCAGAAACTTCAAGTTTGCCCAGATTCAAGAGAAGGGCACATAGATGCTGCCTCTTTTTTTTTTTTTTTTTTTAAGATTTTTATTTTTTTGTGAGAGGGAGAAATTGAGAGCGAGCGAGAGAAAGAGAGAGCATGCTTGAGTTGGACAGAGCATCAGAGGGAGAGTGGGAAGCAGACTCTCCACTGAGCAGGGAGCCTGAGCCAGTCTCAATCCCAGGACCCCGAGACCATGATCTGAGCCAAAGGCAGACGTTTAACCAATCGAGCCAGGCAGGCACCCCCAGATACCACTTTTTGATGGAAATATTTGTCAAACAAATTTGAGGCATCTTTAATCCATCACATGTGGGGAAGCATGAGGGTAGCAGGTTTGAAGATGAGAGTTCATTTCAGCATAGGGACATTGAGAGAGACAAGTGAACATTTCTGATAGGCATTTAGATAAGACTCTGGATCCCAGAAGAGAACTCTCAGCTTGAGGGGAAAAAATCTAGGAGCTATGACCCAGCTCTTTCTGGGTTTTCTGTGACCCAGAGAAAGAGTAGAAGAATAGAAGAAGGCTCAACACTCATGCAGAACATTCCAGTTCCAGTGGTGGAGTGTCTGATGATGTACGCAGAGGAAGAGTGTTCTGGAAGGCAGGAGGAGAGCCAGGCCAGTGGGGTAGCATGCAAGTCAAAGAATAGAGCAAGAGAGAAAGAGCTGTCAAGTGACATGTGTGCTTTTCTCCACCAGGCTGCCTGCCAGTCCATCTAAAACAAATTAAAAAACAGCATACTTTCCTACTGGGTTAAAATTACCAGCAGGGTTTGGGCCAGACTATGAAATCTGTTTTTGTAAAAGAAAGGAAATACTTAAATAATGTGAATTTCTAAGGGAAAAAATTAAAAATCTAACAAACTCAATAGCCATGATCTTTCTCAGCTGAGCAAAAACAAATCCCTAGTGGGAACAATAGGCAAGAAAGAGAAAGAGGAGTATAAAACCAACAGCGTACCCACCGACGGTCCTCTAACCAAGTCAGACCCTTTGCCCTCTCATCTGCTTGTCTTTAGGGAGAAGGACAATCTTTGGGGAAAATTAATATGATATATATTTCCATTGAGTATAAATCAAGCAAGGAGGCTGTTGACAAGTAGACACTTCCTTTTCAGACTACATTTAGGAAAGTGAGTTTTGTTAAGGATGCCGCCTGGGTGGTATTTCTGGACACTATGAGCTGACCTTGTATTATTGGACGTAAACATTGCAATTGGCTTGAAATATTTTTCCCTACTAGTATGCCTCCTTAACCCTTGGTCCAGTTCCCGGCCACACAGGAAGCCAGGATTCACCTGGCTCCCTTCATCTTCACCTTCTCTCCCACTTCCCCTGTCTCCTTCCATGGACAAAAAAGCACTGGATATAAGACAAGACCCTTTGGAGTCTGTTCCTTGAGAGGCCCTGGAGCACTCTCTGTGGACGACTGCCCTGCCGTGGGAGGCAATCATAATACATGACAAGCACAGCTCTGTCCGTGTCCTTGGGGGTGGTGGGTTTCATCTCCTGCGGGGTGAAAGCTATAAAACAGCTTTTGTGTAGGTGTTTCCCAGTTCCTGAAGCTCTGGGGGCCAGGCCACCCAAACTGTCCATGTTGAATATGCAAAGCCAGCCCAGTGCTTTGCTAGCATACCTCTCAGAACAGGTGTCACCCCCTGTAGGATGGTTGTCTCCGAAACAGTCCGAGGAGGATCGTAAAGTTCTGCTGGCAATGAAGTATAAAAATAAGGAGAAATGGGTTAAAAGGAAAATATTCAGCAAGAGGCGATGTGTAAAAGATTCCAGGAAGGCACTGGGAAATGATACAAGTTTTTCCAGAGGGTTGATTTGAATTTTGGAAAACTCCAACTTTTCTAACTGCCCCAGGTTTAGGCAAATCCAAGTTCTGAATGTTTTTAAGGTCTGCCCTATCCATCATAATATATAAAGGAAAGAGCTAATTATCTTAGTACTGTGCAGCTGCATGCTGCCTTCAGATTAATAGCAGAGTTCAAAAAGACAAGCAGATGTGTAAGACAGAAGCAATGTCAGATATGTACTTTGGGGCATTAGGAAATATTTGGTTTGATGAAAGAATCTTATTCAATAATAATTTTCCATCTCTCAACCATGACGATGGGATTACTATATATTAGTCTGTCAACTAGGTTGCTGTTTTTCATTGTATTTGTTATTTTTCATTTGGGGTTTATTAGACAGGAAATTGCAGCTTTTTTGAAGCCTGTGTAGGTTTTGTAAATCACAAATCGAGAGTCTCAGAAAAATAAATCCAAAATAAAGTGCCTCCGCTATTGTCACCTGCAATTCATTATTCTCCTTTTAGCAGAAGTGAGAGTGATGCTACGTGATTTAATTTGCTGAAACCTGTCTCTTAATTTCTTCGCTAACTAGTTGAGGTTTGGACACAAATTTTGAAGACAACAAGTATTTGTTGGCTTCTTGTTTAAGCAATCTTTCTAGATGCCTTGGAAGGCTGGCCCAGATATTTCGGGCTTCGAAAAGTCCAGAGCCAAAGACGCAAAACAGCCAGTGTGACTCTGGCAGAGGCCTAGCTTTGTAACATTGGCCTGTCTTCGCTGAAACCCAGCCTCGTACCAGAAGGCTCTAAAAATATTCCACTTGGAAATGATCTAGGTAAAACTGTCCACAGCAAACACGATCGGGAGAAAATGCATCAAGACATCAACAGTCAACATTTGTAGGAAAACGAACTGTGGGACTTCATTCCTCTTCAACTTCTCTCTTTCCTTTTTCTCCTAAATTTTCTACAGTGGGAATAAATGAAATGGTGACTAGTATTGGACTGAGATAAAACTAAATATTTTATAATGTTCTAACTGAACGTCAACCCGCCTCTAACAGAATGTCAGCTCCTTTCTAAAGTGAACATGTCAGCTTAGTAAGTGGCTAAAATTTAGAAGTGAATTTTTAAATCCTCTAATCCTCCTTGAAATGTTTATTTATTGATAGAGAACAAGAAAACCTGGGGCCCCCTGATCTCCAGTATTTGTGGAGTATGAGCTTTCTTTATTTTCATGCTACAATCAATAGTACGATTTCTTTATCATACAAGCTGAAACCATGATCCAGAGTTAGTGATTTGTTTTCCTTAATATGAATCAACCGAAATTCTGTCCTGGCACATTCCAACTGCCACGTGTAGAGATACCAAATTGGGGGTTAATGAATGATAGTGCAGTTAGAGCTGACATAGTCATCAGGGCTATGATGATCAGTCATCAAGGAACTGGTGGGAGGAAACAAGAGAGAAGAGCAGCTGGTGAAAACTCTTGTCCAGAAAGCAGTGTCCATTGTCAACAGCAGACATCAGGTTAAAGGGGACGGGTCTTCTGCGACATTGCACCCAATAGCCCAGGACATCAGCTGTAGATTTCTGGACTTTCTCCCTGGTGCAGGGGATGGTGTGCCAGCAGAGATTCAATGCCTGCACCCACCGCCACTGAATCAATGAGTGCTAAAAAAGACAATG
Organism: Mustela lutreola; assembly: GCF_030435805.1. NCBI lineage: Eukaryota > Metazoa > Chordata > Mammalia > Carnivora > Mustelidae > Mustela > Mustela lutreola. The sequence continues at coordinate 20,682,139 of NC_081297.1, read as the reverse complement.
CATGGGACTTAAGCCCCTACTTTATGCCCATTGGTGTGTTCTACGTTTCACAGTCCCTATCTCCTTGAGCACTCACAAGTCTGAAATGCTACTACCCAACTTTTCCAGGGTTGCCTGAAGCTCAGGGTGGAGAAATCACTGGTTGGAGAAATGGCAGAGTTGGAGTCTGAATCTGGGTCTGCATGATTTCACTGCCAGTGCCCTGTGAGGTTACAAACCTCTGCTTGCTAACATCTGTATCACATAATTATGTAGATCTCACTCTTTGCAGCTGTGGAAGAACCCCCTCACCTGGGTTCTCCCAGCAGCACTGAGGTAGAGGTAGGAGACAGCCCTTTTATCCTCTACACAACCGGAGGGATGGAGTGCTACACCCAAGGCCATGGACCTAGAAAATACTGGAGATGAGGCATGAAGTCGGGATTTCTGCCTTTCTTCTTCTTTTTTTTTTCTCTCATAACACATTGTCTGCAATTTCTCGTTTCATCAGTGAAATGTCTTTGTGCGGTAGTGAAAGCTATATATTTTCTACCAACCGAACAGGAAGAATAATGAGCCATGCAGAACATAGTCAGGATGTTAATAACCCTGCCAGGACCTGGGATTAACCTCTTTTTCTCTCCAAAGGCACAAACTATGCAAACTCTGATCACCATAAGAATTAGATTTGCATCTTATCCTAAGTATAGATTTCATTAGTTACTTCATCTATGGATTTTTTTTTTAATTTTTTATTTTTTATAAACATATATTTTTTATAAACATATATTTTTATCCCCAGGTCTGTGAATCACCAGGTTTACACACTTCACAGCACTCACCAAATCACATACCCTCCCCAATGTCCATAATCCCACCCCCTTCTCCCCAACCCCCTCCCCCCGGCAACCCTCAGTTTGTTTTGTGAGATTAAGAGTTACTTATGGTTTGTCTCCCTCCCAATCCCATCTTGTTTCATTTATTCTTCTACCCACTTAAGCCTCCATGTTGCATCACCACTTCCTCATATCAGGGATTTTCTGTGGAAATCTTCATCATATATTTTATGAGCAACAAAGCCCTGTAAATGCCTGTGATGAATTCCTTTTTAGGATTAAGAGCAGCCGTCAGGATGATAGAAGCACTTTTCCACCATGTAGCTGCAACCTATTTTTCTACATGTTTGAACCCAAGTACTTTCTGATTGAATACTTTCTCTTTCAGACCTGCTTTAGAAGAAAAAATTGGAGTAGGGTGGGTTCAAGGTCTACATTGATCAGTTATTGACACAATAATGTAGAAGCCAGCCACTCCAAAACAAAGTGGCTTAAGACAACACACTTTTATTCCCATAGCAGACTGGCTATGGTTCGGTTGATCCAGGGTGGACTCGGCCGAGCAGCTCTTTTTAGGCTGGGGCTTGGCTAATGTTTGTCCCAGGTCAGTATTGGAGAGTTAGGGTCAGGTCTACACTGTGTAGATTTACTCTGGAGCCGAAGTGGGAGGGGCGGCCAGTCCCTAAGATCAGAAAGCCCTCCAGAAGGCAGTGAGGCTGTGTTTGTCAGGCTAGGTCCTCAAGGATTCCCAAAGGCTTGGGTTCCTTCAGCAATGTTTTGAGGGGTCATAAACCAATTAAAATAAAAATGCCTGAAACAGTGAACCTTGCCACCCTTCTGTTGGGCAGGACTGGGAAGCTGGAGGAGGAATAGAACATCCCATAGCCAGTAGATTGCTCCTCTCACCATTCTCAAGTTAAAGCAAGCTTTGGACTATGGGGTGGAATGGCTACACAGCATACAGTTAAAAAAAAAATATATATATATATATACACACATATATATGTATATATATATATATATATATATATATATAAAGCAATCTCTATAGAGCTAGATATATATGCCACTTTCCCCCAAATCTAAATATATAATAAATATATAAATATATAATAAATATAATTATATATAATAAATATATAATAAAATATAATAAATATATGTAAACATATAAAATATATATTACTTATTTATAAATTATATAAATTTATATATAAATATAAAGATATGGCTTTACCAAACCCAGAGCTGAACTCAGACCTATGACAAATACCACAACAGTGAGAGCCAAGTCAAGAATTACTCTCTCTTTTTTTTCCCTAAAATTTCATTTTGCACAGAGGAAGTCATGAGCATCTGAGCCACATATAACAGATAGAAAACATTAATGAATAAAATATTGTCAACTTGGAACCCTATTTCCCAAAAGATTGGAATGACAGAGACAAAAATGAATCTTAGGGATTTTATTCCACACTGAAATCCTCTTGCTGTGATTACGTCTTGTTTTGCATAATGAAAGGACAGCAACCACTCTAGTGGTCTAAGTTTACGTTCGCACGATTCGAATATCAGCATCCATGATTTATGACCCACTGATTTACAGTGCTTCATTTACGTAGACAGAAAATACTCCTCATTAAAAATAAATCCCTAACATGAAAGTTTTATCCTTTCTTCTTCCACATTGAGTTCTTAATAGTCACTGGCTAAATATTGCTGCAATGTCTAATTTTGAATTGTAATACCTTTTAATGTCTTTTTACTAAACTTTAAATACGTATCCTATGTCTGGGAACATTATGACATGAACCAAAAACTGAAATACAAAATGAAGCTTTTTCAGATGTCTGAGATGAAAACGTGGAAATCCAAATACCGTGGTAAATCTCAATACATTATAATTTAAGTTTGCACCAGGTTCAAAAATCTGCTTGCTAGTTTGAGCTGACCTGGTACCAACTCCCCCTTGCACTGTTCACCATTGACCAAACTCCTCGTGTCTGGGTGTTTTGACCCCTTTGGATCCGCAGCTGTGCTCAGACCTCTGTTCCAACTTTGTCCCCCTGAGACAATGTTTCCTTTTGTACTTGCCTAGTTTATCCCTTACAGAAGCTGAGTATGTAAATTCCAGGCTTTGCAACTTTACTCCAGCTTCCAGAGAGAGAGAGAGAGGGACCTGGGTTTCGGATCCAGGGAATGTCTATGCTTTCCACGAGTGAAGCTCTAGGAGCAGGGACATCTTCACGGAGACGGGTCTAGGAGAGAGCCAATTGTTGTCTTTAATCATCAGCTTCAATCAGAGCATCTTTATTTCTATCTGTGTTTACATGAGAGTTCCATTTACGATCTCATTTGCAAACGGAGTTCTCTTCTTGAATTCCTTTTGAAAATCACTGCCTTATAATCGGTTTACAAAATAGGAGGCAAGGACAACATTCTCTGATGTATATCTCATGAAATCCTTGGACAGCTCGCTTTCTAGAACCATCTGTGTGCATTTACCCACGACCTTCCATTTTTAACCCTAACTGTAATCGTCAAAGGGGGTACTCAGAGATCTGTCTGCAATCACTAAGTCTATGTCTCCCTCGAATCTAATTAATTACTTGCAGGCATTTTGTAAAGGCAAGCTGGTTTGCCTCTTGGCAATTGGGGCAATCACATCATTTCATCCTCCATTAGTGTCCGTTTGTAGACTCTGTCCTTGTTCTCTGTGTTCTTTTGGTAAAGACTAAGAGAACAACATTGCCTCCAAGGGGCACAGAAATCTCACATGGCTATAAGGAAAGATTCTGAAGATGTCTTTTCTTCCTCTTATTTATACTTTCATGAGCCTCTGTATAATTTTAGTAGTCATTTATTTGTACATAATGATGTTATTTGAGGACATGCTTAATCATTACTCTTTAGTATATACTCTGTAAACAGAAAACCCCCTCTGTGTAGCACTCAGAGGAAGCCGTTTTATCCTTGGAGACCTTGAATTCTCAAAGAGCTTTTATGTTGATTAATTCATGTAATATTCACAAACACTTTGGGATGGAAGTAGATACTATTAAGGAGTGGATATGGTTAAACTGAAAAGAATTTGTATTTAAAAACAGAGACTCCGAGAAGCATTTGTTCTTTCAACCATCAACAGGTTAGTTATCAGCATTGCAGATCAGCCTGGTTCCAACTGCCCTGACTGTGAGCTTGGCCATGGGATCCTTTGACTTGGATTTGTCTTGCCTGGTCTTGCCTTGGCCTTTGGCTTTAACTTCCCTACCCCGTTACCTCAACTTCATTTCTTTGTCTATTTCACTCAGAATTCCTATCCTGTTTCCAATTCTAGCCGAGAATAATTTATTTTTTAAAAATCTAAATAAAAAAAAAAACAAAAATGTTTTTGTCTTCTTGAGGAAGATTTTAGAGAAATTGGGAATCAAATAAAGTGCCATTTCTTTGCCTAGTTGTCCTTCACCTGCATGGAAGTTGCCTTGACAATCGGTTGACTCTCCAAATCCCCCATGACCTTTTGTCTGTGCTGCAGAGTAAAGTCGGTTCTGTGGTTTAGTTATTAGAAAGTATTATTGGTTATTAAGCCCTTACTGCTCACCTTTTGGGCTTAAATATCACTTTCCTATAAAGCTTTCCTGGGCTACCCTGCCCAGGTTTGTTACCTGCTAATACACACAATAACAGTGAGAGCACTATAAACTCTTAATCCACGTTCTGGCATTTTAATGACCTATTTCTTCATTCCTCAATAAACTATAACTTCCAGGTAGGCAGAGAGTGCTTTGGTCACTACCTGTATCACCTCAGACCCAGCCCACAGATACAATAAACATGTACAGATGTGAATAAATGTGGGACAGTATACTCAGCACAGGACAGCAAGCTCTAGAAGGCCTCTGAGGGAGCTCATTGTCTAGTGGGGCACGCAGAACAAATAAATACAAATACAAATAAAATACACATTAAAATAAAAAATAATCAAATGTGTAATACGGTTTTAAAAGTTATCTTTTCAACAAAGTCTATAAGGACTTAAAGGAGGGAGAACTGGCTTTGGGATGGCCAAGCAAGGTTGAATAAACAAAGGTGAGAACCAGAAAAATGGAGTGAGTTATTCACCTAAGTGGACAGGGTATCCTCTTGGCAGGAAAGATGGCGTGAGCGGAGGTGAGGAACCCATGCACAAGTGATTCTGGAAACATGTCCATGCATTTTCATTTCATTCCTTTGGATACCAATGGCAATGGGGCTCGCTCGCTCTCTTTCTGTTTTTAACCCGATGTAGTAAAAGCAACCTCTAGGAACATTTAATGTGATAGTATGCAGAGGTAAAAAGTGTGAAGGAAAGTAGTAAATTTTCATAGTCATCCATGTGACATAATGAGGGTAACAATAACAGCACATATGGAAGTAAAAACTCCCTTCTACCCTCTTAGGTTCTGTGACTGGGCCTGAAAATTAAACTGACATAAGATAGGTTGACAGGAGAAAATCATGCAGTCTTAAATATTTTTAGGTGCGTATGTGAATCTTCATGAGGAAAATGAAGATCCAAAGAAGCATGGAGGACTGAGAACTGACATACTTTTCAAACAAAGAATACATTGTGGAGATTTGATAAGATATAGGGGCTTGGGCGAGAGCAGTAAATTATGGGCCATTGAATATAAATATCCAGTAATGAACGAATGGGGAACTAATGAAAGGTAAGGTAGTTTCAGCAGGTTGGTTTGTACAAGTTTATTTTGGCATCAGCTCTGAGTCTTCAGGGATAAGAATATTCTCTCCCTGGTGCAGGAAGGACACACTTCTCATGGGAAATCTCATGACCTGCTTTTAGGTAGAAAAGAGGAGGACAGAAAGCCCTTCTCCCATCTGTGGTTTTTCAAAGGCCTTCCGCTCAAAATTATCAGTATGCCAAAGTCACACCATTTGGGGCTGGCATGTTCCGAAGGGACAGGAAAGGGACAGACCTGATGCCTGACTAGACAGAGAAAGTAGAGGCCAGGGGAAAGGTCTTAGAGGACTCCCAGATTTTGAAGAGATATGGGATATGAGAAAGAAAGGTCAAATACCTGAAGAAGGTCAAATACATTGAGTTTGAGGTGACATCTAGCACACATGTGATCTTGTGGCTCAGTTTGTGCTGAAATTTGGATCAAAGGACAACTACATATGAATGTTTTGCTGGCCTGGGGAACTTCTAGAAGAGTCTTCCATTGGAGAAAAACAATATTGATGTGTAGACCTTGCTTATAAATTTAAGAGACAAATAAGAAAACTATCCAGTTCTCTCATGGAAACCCAAAAAGGGATAGTGATCTTCTCTGTGGTTCAAACTTTGCACACCCCATCCGTGATGTCCAGTTACAAAAAAATCTGAAATATGAATACAGTTTAATATTGTGACTTTACTAATTACTGTTAACCTGGAAGGTCATAGCGAAACTTCAGTGAATAAACATGACTCTCATTTAAACTGAACAGATGGCCAAGGCCAGTATTATACAATAAATGCACAAGGTTCACACTCTCATTTACTATAAAAGAAAGATTACTTACAAGACATGAACTTTTGCAGCATGAACTACTCTGTATGAAAGAAAAATTGGCTTCGGCTTTGAGAACTCAAGATCTCAGTGTGTGGAAAGTGGGCCAAAATAACAGTGACGCGTCAGCACTGTCAAACAGTTCTACAGCTTTTTTCAATAGTGTAGCCTTCGAGTCATCCGGGCTGAACAGTGTTGTGGTTATTGGGTAGGTTTTTACTTCGATGTGTGGCAGATTCTTCAAGAAATTAACAGATAGTCAGCAACTATGGGGCCAGATCTTAAATGGCTCCAATTTTTATTGCTGAAATGCTGACCCTTTTGTGAATGTGCCAGAAGCAATGATGAGATGGCAGGTCGACACCAGTCTGCCAAGTCCCCCCTCATTAAGCTCCCATCTGATTTTAGCATATTGGCCCCAAACCTTGCAGGCCACCTTCATCCAACACAGGAAGCCCTCCTGACACTTGGCAATGTGTGGTGGGAGCCATGTTGAGAAAGCCAGGAGTCTGACCAGATGGTAGCTCTCTCTTGGACTTCTTCAGAGATTTATTTTCTCTGTGAAGCAGAGGGAATCAGGCAAGACGGCCAAGCACATGGCCTTTTTTGTACTTTCATTATACAAGGAAGCCCTGGCTAGTCTTTTGGCAGCTGAGAATTTGGCAGACTGGCAATCTTGGCAAAGCCATGCGGCTTGCAGACTCAGGAGCCCTTCGGACTACAAAGCAATTCTCACACTTTGCAAAGTTCTTAGATGAGGGAGGGAAAAAAAAGATCTATCATAGGCACCTAAAGGTATTCTGGAACTATGAACAGCTCTGCCAAGACAGAGAGTGAAACAGAATGTATTTAACAAATCTTTCTAGTAGAAAACTTATTTCGGAAAGTTTGAAAATGCATAAATGACGAGTGGGCATTCCAGAATGCCATTCGTGTATTGATTCCCACACATGTGTCAGAATTATCCCAGACTCCGTGGATCTCATGGTGTGGTAGACTCTTTTCTTATCATTTTATAATGACTATTACTCCCATCTTTTTTTTGAAGGACAGTAAATGGTTGCTTTCACCCCTAATCTTTCATTACCTTTTTTTAAAATGACTTTATTGAGATACAACTTCTGTGCTATATAATTCACCCATTTAAAGTGTGCAGTGAGGATTTTTATAATATTAAATGATTAATTTCTTTAAATTGTGGTAAGGTATATATAAAACATATTTGCCATTTTGATTATTTTAAAATGTGCTATTCAGTGTCATTAATTACATTCACAATATTATGCAAACATTACTGTTATCGACTCATCCTGAAAAAATTCCTCACCCCAGGGGCGCCTGGGTGGCTCAGTGGGTTAAGCCTCGCCTTCGGCTCAGGTCATGATCTCAGGGTCCTGGGATCGAGCCCGGCATCGGGCTCTCTGCTCAGCAGGGAGCCTGCTTCCTCCTCTCTCTCTCTGCCTGCCTCTCTGCCTACATGTAACCTGTCTGTGAAATAAATAAACAAAATCTTAAAAAAAAAAAATTCCTCACCCCAAACAGAAGCTCTGTAGTTATTAAGCAAAGCTTCCCCTTCCCTTGTCTCACACACACCAGGTGGGTCACCTTCAATCTACTTTCTCTAGTCTATGAATCTGCTTATTCTAGATAATTCAGGTAACTGGAGTCAGACAGTATTTGCCCTTTTCTGTATGGCTTATTTCATTTAGCCTAATGTATTTCAGGTTCATCTATGTTGTAGCATATACCAGAGCCCCATTCCTTTTATGGCTGAAGAACATTCTGTTATGTTGTATATATGACATTTGTTTACTCATTCATCGAGTGATGGGCACTTGGGGTTTTCCCACCTTTTGGTTATTGTGTTCAATTGACTTTCGTCACCTGAGTGACATTTCAAGGGGGAAATTACGAACCCAGATACACTTTGCTATCAGCAGAACATATATTATGAGTCCCTTGCGGTCAATGCTCTAAAAACAGGCATCCCATGACAGGTGACCCAGTGCCCAGCATCAGTGAAGATTGGTTGGAATGAATTGCATATATATAAAACAGGGGCAGAAACACTGAACCTTTCCCTAACTAACATAAGCTACTTGGGAAAATGGTAATGTGGTTTTCCTAGGCATAAATCATGCCTGACTAATCCAATAGACTTGTTGAGGTGATACATATTTATGTGGAAAAACAGACACTGCAAATATGGCTTGTTTAAATTTTCAGGATGTCTTAGAGAAAGTTTTACACCAAGGCTATTATATTTTAATTAAATCACCATTCCATTGGCAATAGGAGCAAACTGTTTTGTCATTATAGAAAATTGACATTTAATTTGATGAATATTTATTACAGGCCTAGTTAGGAAGTATGGAAAATACAAAGTAAGACATATTCCCCCAAATCCACAACCCAATAGAAAAGGAAGCACAAAGAATAAAATAAAATGTGTAGAGCATAATGGGTAATACTTCTACATAAAAAAAGTTAAGGAAGGGAATTCCTTAGAAAAATCAGATCTAAGGTCTTATTTTAAATTTATTTTATGTAAAATGGCAGAGAATATATATGAAGAAACCCCCAAGCTTACATATGTCAATGAATTCTTCCAGAAAGGAAAACCACAGATGAATTCATGCTTTGTGAATGAACAACAGTGACAAAAATGACTAATACACTCCAACCGAACACTGAAAAAGCTAATGAACTACTAATAAATAAAAATCCATCTTAAAAAATGGATTTTAATTGGTCAGTTGTGCTCTATCAAATATGACTCAGGATACATGACTAAATATGTTTTCTCCACATCGAGATTATTATATTAGACACACATAATTTTTTTAAAAAGTTGGTGATATAAATAATAAGACTATCTGGAAATATGCCAGAAAACATCTGCTGACCTAATCACAATTTTGTAACAGTCGTACCTAGTACTGAAATTGAAAGCTTGAAATGTGGAATTATAGGAGCTATATAATCCTGTTGTCTCATAAGGTCCATTTCAATGAAAATATCAACTTTATAGAGTAACAAAAATCTCACCACTAAAAGCATGGGAAATGACTTTTTTAAAAAGAAAAACAACCCCTTTACTCACATTTTAGGCTAGACATGAACAATACTGTGGTATGAACTATTAAAACATTTTGGTGAGAATATGTTTAAAATTTTTGCGAAAAATCAGAAAAACATCAACATTAATAGAATGGTCAGAAATAATCATTTAACTATCAGTGAATATTATTTTTGGTGTTAATGACATACAT